>NC_134141.1:104555000-105190000 GCF_033958435.1 Carettochelys insculpta
AAACTAAATGAGGAGGAGCATTCTGCCGCTAAGTAGAATTCTTACCTATCGGAGAATCCACAAAGATTCTTTAAATGCTGTTTTAGCATCAAAAGCAACAATATGCCTTGGGAGACATTTGCAAATTCAATTAAAGGAGCTGAATTGTCTGGCAAACATTTCATCACAGCATTTATATCATTTTCTTCATCAGAATCTGAATCAGAGTCTACACGTTTCCGTAACTTCCGAGGCTTGATAACTTCTTCTTCACTTTCACTCTCACTCTCACTGTTATTGTCACTCTCACTCTCGCTCTCTTCATCTGATGAAGGTTTCCTTTCCTTTCTTTTTTCCTTTACCATAGACTGGAAGACACAGAAGATGATAAATATTTAAAAATTACAATAGCATTCAAGAAGATCATTCCATAATCACTATTCTTAACTTTATAACCTGCTTTTTAAAATAATGATTTTAGTTCACAGCTTACTTGAAAACCAGAAGCTAAAATTTATAGTAGGTGCACTAAAAAGTAGTCCAATGACTAAAATATGTTCAAAGAATAAACCTCTTCGTCTGAAACAAAAACTTCACCTATGTCCACAGTTGAGTGTTGGTCACAACATTGAGATCGCATGTTGGGGAACCACGCCACCTTACTTTTGTTCTGCCTCTGAGTTCATGCTGCCTTCGTAGCCGGGTATCCAGCCAGCAAGTACTACTCTACTGCCTTCCTGAAGGCAGGGTCAGTGTCAGAAACAGTGCAGAAGTAAGGGTGGCAACACCATGCCTTTGCAGATAGCCCACCTTTTTTAAGTGACCAGCACTGCTAACTCCTATGAGTGGTCACTCCTGACAAATTTTGCTACAGGCCATGCTTATGATTAATAGGAACACAAACAAGTGTCATAACATATCATTTGGTTTGCCTTTCCAGACACAGCTAAAATATTCAATATTTTGATTCTCAAAAAATTTGACAGAAGTTCTCATGTGCACTCAGAGGCTGTGGCCACACTAGCCCCTCCTTTCAGAGGGACTATGGTAATATGGCACTTCAGGATACGCTAATGACGTGCTGTTATAAATATGCAGCACCTCATTAGCACAATGGCAGCTGCACGCACTTCAAAACTGCTGGTTTCGAAATGCACACTGCCCGTGTAGCCAGGGGGCCTTTTGAAACAACCCCCTGATTTCAAAAGCCCCGTTATCCCATTTGGTTTTGGGAATAAGGGGATTTTGAAATGAGGGGGTCATTTCGAAAGCCCCCCCCCCCCCGGCTACATGGGCAGCATGCCTTTCAAAACAGACAGTTTCAAATCACATACGGCTGCCATTATGCTAACGACGTGCTGCACATTCATGACAGTGCCTCATTAGCATATCCTGAAGTGCCACAGTACCATAGCCTCTCCGAAAGGAGGGGCTAGTGTGGCCACAGCCACAGGCTATGACATACATGCCTAGTTTCTGTCCAAGGGATTACTTATATTGATAATGTGGAATAGGTAAAGTAAATTCTATCACTGCATGTGCTATTATATAACCATATAATGTTTCAGGAAATACCGTATGTATAGCTGCACACAAAATAACATAATTAGGTTCAAGCCTATTTGAATGACACTGGCAAAACGAAATTGAGAGACTTGACTCTGTTTTTTTTTAATTAAAAAGCCTGTATTAACAAAACCATTTTTGAAACGGCACTTATTTACCTATATTTATAAGCAGAATTGACTGTCCTATTTAATCTCAGAAAAAAGAAAGTTCAGCGATCAAAATATTGTTTAAAAACATAAAAGGGAGCTTTGCAAAATTTTGGTTAATAGAATTATCAGCTTTGGCCAAACCAAAATCAGAAGTTCACTCTTCTCAAATAGGTAAGTATAAGTTCATGTACCTCTATTTTCTATTTGAATAACTAAGACAATATTCTTAATTCTAAAATAAAATTTTAAAGTGCCAGCTGCTCAGCTGTTTATGAGCTGTGTAACAAAGCAATGTTCATGTATAAGTTAAAGAGACAGGAACATTTTTGAGCGAGTAATTGGGCTTCTCTGAAAGTATCATTTAACTGAATTCTTTCCATTGGTCTTGTACTTTTGGCATGACAGAGCTATATCCAACCCTATATCTGAATGTTTTTTGATATTCTGAAGCTAAAGTTAAGAATACATCATGCACAGATGAAAATGCCAGTGTCATGATGCCACTTGAGTATTCATTTATGTTTCTTGAGGAGCAGAAAAAATAATTTCCCTTACAGTATATAATTTGTGACTGAAATAAATATCTGAATATTTAAAAAGTCAGTCACTAAAACTGCATTTCACAACTCAGAAAGAAAGATGAAATGCCAACAAGGAATCAAGTCAAACTATATATTAAAAGTCAATTACAGCTAAATGGGTTTCCCCTCTAAAGACATAATGACTGTGTCGACATTACCACCTTCCTTCAAAGGAAGGATGGTAATGAGGCTGTTCGGCGTTTACTAATGAAGTGCTGCTGTGCATAGGCAGTGCTTCATTAAGCAAATTCCCCCCTGCGGCGACTCCCAAGTTTTAAACTTCAAAGTACCGGCACGCGTCTAGGCAGTGAGGGGACTCTGAAGATGCCCAGCACTTTGAACTACCAGTGGGAGCACCGTGGCTAGACACACACTGGTACTTCAAAGTTTAAAACTTTGGAGTCGCTGTGGGGGGGGGAGGGGGTGGAATTTGCTTAACGAAGTGCTGCCTGTGCATGGGAGCACTTCATTAGTAGACTCTGAACAGCCTCATTACCATCCTTCCTTCGAAGGAAGGTGGTAACGTAGACACAGCCACTCTTGACTGGACCCCAGGTCTTAGAGACTATAAAGACTGAGGAAAATTCCATACCCTATATATACTTTTAAGTCACTGAGAAGGAAAGAAACTAAGTAATGTAACATCATATGGAAAGGAAAACCACAAGATTTCCCAAAATATTGTCTACAAAGAGAAAGCACTGGGCGAGGAAAATGAACAAGCAACAAGATAACAGTATGGCATCTTGAGTCTTTATGATCAAGGCAACAATATATGGCTTAAATTAGCATTGGTTTAAGATACTGAACAAAGAACTAATGAAGTGTCCTGAAGTCTTATTCATGATAGTAATCATCAAAAACAGACTACCCTAAATAATGATCAACAGAAAAAAGTTAAAGGGAAGATCTTTACATAAGCATGTTGAACTTTAACAACCATGTGAGCTCCTACACAGTTTGGCAACTGGGCTATTGCTTTGCAAATAAAAACAATCATCAGCTTTACTCATGAAACTAAATGAAGTGATCAGGCACAAAGGCTGGGATTTCAAAAGGAAAACATCACTAGGAGATTATAGGTGAACATACACACACAGTAATTATCCTGACTGCACAAGTAAATCCTTTCCATGAAAATAAAATTCTCCACTGAGAATGTGCACAATCAAAATTACACATTACTGCAAGTTCTAATGTTGTTATGTCAGAGGACTTACTCCTCAGAAAAGGGTGTCCAATCCCTACACTACCATAAGAAAAAGCTGTAAATCCATCTATAAAATGGCCATATTTTTAACATGTGATACGTACATAAATCTCTATTTAAGTACATACGTTGTCTTATGCTCAACCAGCTAGACTGACATTTTGCAGAAGGCGATCTGATGCAGTGAAATCTAGGTAGGCCATTTGTGTATCTTGTATTGAGGAAACATTAAGGAGCCATCTTGACACATCCAAACTGTGGCAATGCAATAACCCAGCCCTCAGTCTGGATCCTGATCACTTCAAAAGATGAAATGATATCTCAAAATGGACTTAAAAAACCCAACAGTGCACCAACAAGTAATGCCAGAGCACTGGGGATCCTACAGAGAACAGGACAGACAAAAAATGCAAATGATATAGACTCACATTCTAAACAAAGCTGCAGAATAGACAGGAGAGCAGGCATTGGATGCAACTGTCCTGGCTCCAGTGGGGAGCTCCTTTGTTGAATGCAGCCAGATCAGAATGAAAATTGTATGATTTAAGAGGGCCCCCAAGCATTGGGATTCTGAACACAAGACACTCCTGCCAGTGTCTCAAAGGGTGAAAAAAAGGAATGTTCCTGCCTATCTCACTCTACTCCAGAGCAGGAATCTAGTCAATATGGTATCTTTAGAGAACAAGAAAAGAAACAATAAGTTAACAGATTTCAGTTTTAGTTACTCAAGCAACTGTTCATATTTTTAAACTAGGAAAATCTTTACAGGAACCTTTTAAGAATCAGTCAGTAAGTATATGCTGAAACCAATTAACATGAGTTTTGTATGTATTTCTCAAAAAAACTGGACAAGCAAAAAATTAAAAACAGGCAAATATAACATCTAACATGAATGTGAATTTTGACATTTTAGACTGACATTTACTTCGTTTCTTGTTCTCTACAGGAATACATTTGATAAACACTTAAATTTTGCTGGAGTATAAAATAACAACACATTAAAATATTATGTATAGAAATGTTACTTTAGGTCAGTTAGAGATTGTTAAAATGGTATTGTTTATGATTTTCTCTAATGACTGTGCGACTGGACTCTTGATAACTAAGACACAGAATATATTATTTTTATATCTACTTCTCAAACCTTTCTGAAATAATTTATTATAATATATGATATATAAAGATTACATAAGCGATTGATATGGTATAAAGGTTTTATTGCCACTTATTTGAGTTGTCTTGAATTACATGCTCATGACATTAACATATTAATATCAAACTCATTTATACAATACTATGTATGCATTGTCTTATATAGAAAATAGTAGATGTTCTTTCATCTCATAAATATTTAATCAAAAATATTTTACAAGTAAATTCTTCTTTAAAAACAACAGTTTGAAAGCTGCCCAGAGGCTTTGTAGTACTACAGTGGAGCCAGATTAGTGGACAGAAAAAAGGTGAGGAAATCGAAGGGGAATTAAATTTTTATATCCCTTCCACATTTATTCTGCGTATACATATGTGACAGTCATGCAATTTTGTTAAATTCAGTAAATGGAACTCCTGTCTCTTGAAATTGTTACTATGATTTAAAATAATTCTCTCCTTACAGAGGCCTAGATGAATGATACTGATAGTATGACTATTGCAGCTTAAAAATTACTAGTGAAACTATCTGTAATTAAGAGGCACATAATATGCACACTATAATGAAGAAAAGTGCAAATGAATGCCACACAAAGTAAATGAACATATTTGAACTGCACAGATAGAAACCTTGCCATCAGGCAGATCCATTCAAAATATTCTCTAAGCTGCAAGGGCAACATACCCAACTAGTTAGACTTCTTATGGCTGAGATACTCTCAAAGAATTAAAGGAACCTAGTTCTCAGTAACTTCCTGCCAAACATTACATCTAACAATGCCACCTTTTTTTTTCCAGTCTAATATTTTCCACTGACTTACAGAAATTTTCATTAATTTTGAAAGTTTCTCAACACAGATCTGTCACATGTGGCCAGAACTAAAAATGATTTATGCTGTTGGTTTCAAAGCAATGTTTGTAAGTGTGCAAACACTGGGATGACAAAGAAGTCCTCACTATGGTGTCAACATAACTTCACTGCAAGAAGTATATTAATATATCACAAAACCACTTACCTCTTTAAATGACTGTAATAGGTTACTACCAGAAACTGATAGTGTAATGTCTATATGATGCATTATAAACAGTGGCTCCTCCTGCGTTTGATAAGGAAAACACGCGAGATTGTCTGCTATATACAAGAGCATATTCACCTCTGTTTTCTGCAAGTTTAAAAAATAAACATTTTATATAAATATATATAAAAATGTAATATATACGCACAAAACATTGCAGAATAGGTTTTGCACTGTTCTCAAAGGGCCGTGGATGAACATGTACTTCTTCCAAATTAACTTTTCTGTCTTGAAAACACTGTGCATATGCAAAGTTTTCTTTGCATACGAACATTCATTATTCCTGCTCTAGCCAAAATGGGCTTAAGGATATATAAAATGGTTGAAAATGATGTTATAAGGGGAAATGCATTTAATTTTGCAGTCAAATAATAAAGATACGGGAAATAAAGTTAGCCAGGCCAAAATTTACCAAGTTTCATAAAAATACATAAAGGACATCCACATTGTTATCGTGTATTTAATTAATAACTCATTTTAATTTCTTATAAAACGAGGTACATTTATGTGATGCTTACTGCTGTGTCATCAAAGAGGTTGAGTAAAGAAATTAGGAAGGCTCGTCTGTGCTGACGGTTCCCTCGGATCATGGAATATAGATGAGAACATAAAGCGCTTGAAGATTCATCATGCCTAAAACCTCTTACAGGATTCTTTGGGCAAGTGTTGATTGCTTGTTGTACCTGGTAAGACATTTTCATACCAGCCACTGCTTTCATCTAAAATCATAAAACATTTGTTTAAATTGTGGTTTTCAAAAAGTCACGAAATATCTTCCTCGTTTCATTTTCATTAGTCTCAAATTAAAAAAACATAATATTCAAACCCTAGCAGTTCCTGGACACTAACTTTTTCTCTGTGGATTTCTGCTACCCCTGCTATGTATTCTAACATTTAAGCTTTTGTTAATACATTTTAAAAAAGCTTCCAGCATTTCTGAGTGTGCAGTTAAATTTCCAAACATAAATTTGATGAAATATTGTATTCTTAAGTTTGCAAATAGACTGAAACAGCTGTAAGAGTTACAAGCAGTCCCATTCATGTCCAGGTGCTGTTGAAACTGAAGATTACTGTTTAATGTTAATATTGCTGATTCTCTATTAATTACCCCAATAGAAACATAAATTTGAAATTATTTTCCATAGGAATAATGTTGAAAGTTGTAAAGCTTACCCTAAGTGAATGTTCTAACAAATCTGAATTTTTGAATTTGTATATGTATTAACCCTGTGCATGGGCTGACCAACAGACATTCACAATTACCTGCATGTGTTTCAGTCTCTTGTTAGTTAAGCCCAATACGGGTGTGTCAACAAGGGCACAAATCTTTGAAATAGCCATGCTAATGGCCATTTTGAAGATTACTAATGAGGCGCTGAATTGAATATTCAGTGGCTCATTAGCATTAGGACGCTTCCGGCTGCAGCGCTTCAAAACCGCTGCTTTCGAAAGCGTGCAGCTCGGCATGGCTACACGAGGGTCCTTTTTGAAAGGACCCCGCACCTTTCGAAATCCCCTTATTCCGCTCAGAGCACAAAGCGGAGAGTTAAACTGGAAGGTGAGTACAGTGAATGGTAATACCTTACAACAGTAAGTGCCCTCATCTAGTCTCCTCCTCTCTCTAAGTCAAGATCTGCAACTACAAACAATGTTCCTTGTGCCCTGTAGGCACAGCTAGCTACTAAATCCTTGTGTGCCCCACAAAGAAAAAGTACATGTTTTCGCACTATATAAAATATTAAGGTGCTACTGCTGTGGTTTTTTAAAAGACACTCTTCTCACGTCTGTTAAGAATAGAAGATTTGTTCCTCATGATCAAACAGATGGTCACAGTTACCTGGCCTGTGCTACTCTTTGAGCAAGATACTACTAGGAATTATAAGTAAGGAAGTTTTAAAGTTGAAGGAAACACTTGAGAGCAAATATTAAGAACTTGAAATGTTTCCCATTTCTAACACTCTAAATCTTCAGCTCTGACACAAAACTGCTCCTTCACAATTCTATTGTTCCAAATGAAGAGTTCAAACCTCAATTGCCCAACACAAGTAGAATTAAAATATGCCTCATAAGCATATTCTCCAATTCCTGCAGTTTGGATTTTTATATTTCTAGACTCTTGAGAGAACAGAGAATCAATATTTTGTTTAAATTATGTAATATTAGAATTACATACATGAATGAATCCAGTATATTTTTTGTCTATTTCCACCAGTTGCTGGTCAGCTTTGTTCCGCATTGAGGGTTCTGGATCTGTGCCCATAGCAATTAAATATGGCACACACTAGAAAAGAAACAAATGAACATATATAAAGGCATTATAGACCAAAAAACATATGTGACTACGCACATGGCTGCATGCATATATTTATCTCACATTATGTTAAACTGTTAATAGCTCATAAACTGAAAAGTTACACAAATGTGTCATAAACTGCTTAATTTATTTTGTTAGGGAATAGCAGAGATTATCAAGAGGATAGTTGATCAAAGGAGACCAGCATGGTAAAAAAATGAAAATCTGTGCCAGAATACAGATAGTATTCACAGTACCTCTCTTCCACTGGGCCACACTCAAGAACCCATACCAGAAAAATGAGACATTTTTAGCAAGTTGTTAATCTATTTTAAACGCCACGTAGAACCTATGTACACAACGACAGCAGAATTTCAAAACATATTTACAGTTCATGGCCAACCCAAGGATTCTTGGTCTAGGAGACACTGGGGTCAGTCACAACTCACTAAGGTGTTTTGAAACATCAATGTCTTTGCTTACACCAGGTGCCGACAACCATTAAAATTGGTATTTAAAAATTTAGAAAAACATTTTTGCTGAACACATTAAATTTCTGAATTTAGATAAGGCCTAGTAGCTTGCCTCATTGCAAACCTGAAACCTGGAAGCTACTAATATACTTTCAATGTAAAGTATATTATACTTTCAATATAAAGTATATTAAAACTTATTATAGAATTTGGTTTGGGAATTGTCAAGGTGAGAATTGAGATATCTCCTCAATATTTACCCTGAATTCTTCCAAAACAGAAAGGAGGATAAGAAAGAATCTGTGGGAGATTACAGGAATAGGTAAGAAAATTAGTCTTTCCTTTTTTAGCCACACACCTATATAGATTTTTACTGTAGTAGAAAGAAAAAAACAAAACCCTATTTCATTAAGATTCAGAAAATTACTTCAAAATAAACTACACATTGGTCTAATACTGGGTCTGGAACTTCAGTCCATAGCAGTGCTTCACTGGGGAGAAACATGCTGGCAAAAGTATCTAATGAATGGACTCTAAAGAAGATAGACCACTAATATGAGTATGCTAGAATAATGTATGTAAGCAGGATCTGATAAATCCCATCATGCATTTAATTTAACTTCTAAGCCAACAAAGAGTTGGAATTCGAAAGACTATTTGCCTTTCAATGCCAAAGAGTTCTTGGTATCTGTTGTATGTAAAACAACTTCTCCCAAATAAAAAAAAATAACAAAAAAAAACCAAACCAAACCAAACCAAAACCAGAATATTAGCATTACCTACCTGAACGGGATGGATAAGACCCTGGTTTAATGTCAGTGCAATGACATTCAGAGCAAAGTGGCGTACGCTGGACTGTGCATGAAAGAAAGCTTCAAGAACTTGTTTGAGATACAGTTGCATGATGGAACTGCTCATCCCTGAGGAAATATCACCCATTTCTTTAAGATCTTCCTGTTTTGCTACTTTCTTCCCTGTAGAAATGAAGAAAAGCAATTGTTTGTCTCAAGATCTTCAGGAAATCATTAACTTACTCTACTCTGTACATACTATTTCTCATATACTTTATCACACAGTAAGTTTTATCTATACAAGTAATGAAATCATGAACAACGTGCTGTCTTCTCAGAGTGGTAGCATAACAGTCCTGAAGATCTCTTGTTTTATAATGTCTGAAAATTAACAATTTCAGAGAAGAACTGAGTAACCAACAGTAAAATCACTATTTTAACTACCAGAATTTAAATATCGCACATTTTGGAAGTGGACCAAGAAATGATCCATGCAAAACCCCACTTGCTATGCCCTTCCAGCCTGGCTGTGAACAACTGATAACTACGCCCTGAGAACAGTTACGCATCCATCTTATAGTAGCTTCATCTAGGTTGTATTTCCCTAGTTTATTAATGAGAAGGTTATGCAAGACTGTATCAAAAATCTTACTAAAGTCTAAATACACCACATCAACTGCTTCCTCCTTATTCACAAGGCTCGTTACCCTGTCAAAATGATCGGGTTGGTTTGACACGATTTGTTTTTGACAAATCCATGCTGACTGTTATTTATCACCTTATTATCTATGACATATTTGCAAACGGATTCCTTAATTATTGGCTCCATTATCTTTCCTAGCACAGGAAAATTTAGACAAAAAACTTAAGAATCAGTTAAAACTAAAATGATCCTTTTCATATAGCAAAAGTTGCATTTTGAATGTTTGCTTAATACAGTTCTCATCACTCACATTCCCTATCTGCCTGCTGCATACGTGTATCCTCCTCTTGTAGATAGGTTTGAAGATTTTTTAACACCTGGATTTTTAAGTTTACTGAACTGCTTTTATCAGAGAGAATGCAGTTGTACAGAGTCTTCACCTCCTGTTCAAACATTAGACTTGGGTGTTGAATAAATGCAAATCCTGAAAGAAAAGAATAAGTATCCAAGTTGGTTGCCTTGCAATCGTGCTTACATTTCTGAAAGTGAACTAATAAGTCTTCTACGTATAAGAAGTAAAATACTAAGACTTACACAAATGAAAAAAGAAGAAAGAAAGAAAATACAAAAAAATCAGCATGAAACAATGGAAGGTGTGAATTGGCTGAAGCTGAGAAAAATCAAGATTCTATAAAGTTCGTCTCTTGCATATAGGAAGGTTTGTTCAGGAAAAGACAGTTCAGGAAAGAGTTCAGCATAGCCAATGTTTGGAAGAAAGGTAAGGATGGTTGTTGGAAGGGAAAATTAGTATCTGTGGAAATATGCATTCAAGTTTTGTTACCTGATCTTTTCTAAGCAAATCTGATCTACTTTTTAATAGGGATTTTAAGTTTAAAGATATATTTTACATATAAAACTTTCTTTCCACCACTCACTGATGTGAATGAGTCTATAACCCACAATACTCATGGAAATTCTTCTAATTCTCCCTAAAAAGTTCTCCTTACTACTTACTATGTCCATATGTTTCAAATGGAGGAAAGTGAAAATTTATTATCTGACAACTTTAGTTGAATAATTACCTCACCCTTAGTCTGCCTCCACTCGATGACAAATTCTTTAGGGGTCTTTAAGATGGCAGTTTCAGGGCCCTTGACATAATTAACACAACTCTATAAAATATGAATCTTAAGGTGTTACATTTAACCTACTAATAAGGATTTAATATTTCTATAGTTCTATGGAAGAGCACATGTGAAGCAGAAAGAGTGTGGCTAAGTCTCAGATTCTCGTAGACAAGTCAAAACTCGCAGAAAGTGTCAAACATCTTGCTGGCAATTATCCAGAAAGGAATGGTCAGAGCATATCTAAGTTAACTGCTACTGCCATCTAAGGGGAAAATCCTCAGCTTCTAAGCAAACTGTCGTAACTCCACTGACTTCAGACAAGGATCTGCCTGTAGGTTGCATCACCTAAGACTTTCACTGATGTTGGCTTGCTAATTCACTTTTGAATCTCATGCCTTGGGGGTATGAAAATAAAGAAGTAGCAGCTTACAAACTACTTCATTTTGAAAAATGATGGTACCATTAGCATAGAAATCTGATGCTTCTGAAGATTGTAAAAAATATTATACACACATCAGGAAAACATTGATTTGAAACAACGCCAGGAACCAATTTCTCATTAGAAACCTACATACTATTTTCCTGAGATGCATAATTACTGATTTAAGTTAAACAAAACAAACAAAATAACCTTATTAGTTCTTACCTAGACCAATAATGGCTTTTGTTTGTACTTCTTCATCTGAATGTTTTGTAAAATACATCAGCAGTTCAAGTACTTTATCCTTAATGTTAACCTGGCCAAATAAAAACAAAAATATTGGCGGCAAAGAGAAAGAGCCAAATTTTAGGTTCTACTTTAAACAATATCAGAAATCTAATTGCAAAGTGAAATATACACCACTGATACCAGAGCTTTCCCAAAATAAAATAAATTATTGCAAATTACAAGTGAAGGTTGGTTTCACTGTGAGGACTTTATTTCATTGTTTTAAATTACCAAATCTATTCTGTTCTACTTACAGGTTACATTTGTAAACATTCATTCAAATCACAAGAAACTGAAAAGGTAAACCCATTGTATTTTACCTTACTGTTGCCTTTAAAATCTTCCTGGTCAAAATCAAAATGGCGACACAATGCTCCAACCGTGAAAAGAGATCTAAGGAGTGCTGGTTTATTGGCTGTAAGTATAGTGCTGTTTGGGTCTTCTTGGTGTTGACTTTTTAATTTTGAAAGTGCACCTAAAATAAGAGACAAGATTTAACCAAAGCAAATACTGCACCCCTAAAATAACATGCATAACCAAAATTTTATAAAATTGTTTACAAATAGTATGTTTTGACATTTAACTTACCATAGTATCTATTAAAACAGGCCCACACAAATTTATAATTTTGAGTAACCTTGTTTACAACAGCACCCAGACAGCTCACACAGTGCTGCACTACCTGAAAATTAGACACAAAATATTTATAACCATTTATCTGCATTTCAAAGAGAGATTTTCAAAGCAGTTTAGTGATATAAACACATAGTATTTGTTTAAAACAAATGGAAGATACAGGTCTAAATCATCAAGATTCCATTGAAAATCTCAGTCCAAGTACATAACAGCTAAACTCAAACTCCAGTAGATCTAGAAAATTACTTGGCCATTTAAACTATCACAGGGATAGACAGCTTTTTATAATTGCTTTTAAACATTAATAGGGAAGAAATGTTCATCAGTTCATCTTAAATAATTACTATATATTCCACATCAAACTGAATCAAAGCATTAAATTAAATGAAAAAAGTAGAAGTTAAATCTTACTGTCATGCCATATTTGATTATAAGTTTCATGAGATCTTCCTCAATAGTGGCAAGAAAGGTTTCGCTTGGATGCTCCATCAGTGGCACCACCAACTCTAAAATTTTTGCAACATTGCAGATCACCATGAAATCATTTTGGGTCTGTAAGATTAACATTTACAATGATTAAACATTTTCACCTTTTTCCTGTACAAAAATTAAGTGCTGTTAATCTTATTTCAGGTTTGAGGATAACTTAATAAACCTCAGTTTTTCAGTAAAAGTATACAATGATATTCAAAGATCTAAATTTTCTGTGAAGTATGTTTAGGTATGCTGTGGCACTTCTCCATTGGAAAAGTTTGGCTGAGAGTATAAATATAACATAAATTTGTATGATCAAAAGTATTGCTATGCCATGAAAATCAAATTTAAATTGTTATTTTTAATTACTAGTCCAATGCTTTTTCACTGGAAAGTGAAAGAATCCCAATGGAATAACTGTTCTGGTAAAGATAAATGTTAGTGATCTGAAAAGTAAGTTTTATTTTACCATTAAAATAGTCTTAATGTTGTTCTTTGGTAATTATTATTTTTCAGTTAATTATCAAAACATTGCATAATGTTGATGCTTAATTTTAATCCTACTCATAGGAAGAAGTACAGGGTAACTAAGGTTTCTGAATTTAAATACTGGATCACATATGGAAAAGATATATATGGGAAGAGTGAAGATCTGGGGGCTTTCAAAGGAAGTTCTCAAAGGAGAAAGAAAAAGAAGTCAAACAAGTCAGAAGATTTGGTTTTAAGAGATTAGACCAGGTGACATAAACATATTATTTTAAGCTATTTAGCAATATAGGCAACATATTAACAGCAAAGCTTCCATTAAATGCAGGAAGATGGCTGAACCTGAACAGGATTTCCCAGAGACAGTAATATGGTCAGCAGATAGGCTAGGAATATAATCAAACTTTTTTATTTCAGCACTGAAAAGAGAAGACGTTTGGAGTTATCTGTACCAAGAGACCACAAAATGATACTTCAGAATAGATACTCCTCCATCTTGAAGCTTGGGCATATTCCACATAGGCTGAATGGGACTTTGGATGCTGACCTGGAATGGATTTTTGAATTCTTCTGGCTTGTCTGCCCAAGAGTAGCGGTTTTCAACCAGGGGTATGTGTGCCCCAGGAGGTATGCATAGATCTTCCAGAGGATAAATCAGTTCATCTAGATATTTGCCTAGTTTTATGACAGGCTACATAAAAAGCACTGGAAAAGTCAGTAATATGAAAATTTCATACAATCACTTTTTAATATTGCTCTATATATTATGCTGAAATGTAAGTAATAAATTTATATTCCCATTGATTTATTTTATAATTATATGGTGAAAATGAAAAAAGCAACTTTTCAATTATAGTATATTGTGACACTTTTGTATTTTTATGCCTGATTTTTGTAAGTTAGTAGGTTTTAAGTAAGGTGAAACTTGGGTGTATGCAAGACCAATCAGACTCCTGAAAAGGGTACAGTACTCTGGAAATGCTGAGAGAATGATGCATTACTGGTACCAGGTACTATCAAGAGATGAAGATGAACTGGAGCTGAGTGTGACTGAATTACAAGTATAGATAAAAACAGTATTTGACACTTCAAAAGCCACAATTAATAAAACTGACCTGATGAAAAGTTAGGAATACACATGCTGTTCAAGCAAGGAATTTACAGAAGAAATTGACTTGCTAGTTTACTTCATATGCACTGAAGTGTTTTGTTTACCCTTTGACCTAGAAGTTACAATTTCCCAATGTGCATTCAATTAATCACCATGGGATATGCTATAATTACCAGGTAGATTGTGATAAATGATTTTAAGATTCACCTCAAGCTACACAAATGAAGCATGTGTAGAGTCCAATGAGTAGATTGTTGAAGCATTTAAATCCCTTTCACCCCACTCAGGACAGGTTGGTACACTATTTAATCAGAAGAGAAAACATCTAATCTTACACCAAAAGTACTTTGTAGAGATTGCTAGATGACAGATGTCCTCCATCCACAGGCAGCTGAATGCGAGATTGGCCTGGATATAATTAATGACTGAGAAGATGACAGGTATTCTCAGATCCAAAGACCAGAAATGAAATTCAGAAGTCAATGACAGAATTAACTAACTCCAAAAGGGGCCAGGAATTCACCATTATACAACCAGCAACATTCACAACGGGTTCCTTGCCAACTTGCTACCATAAGCGTCAATGTAAATGTAAAGCAAAGAAAGGGAATGGCGATAACATGAAAAAAACTGACAAAATTGGGATTTTTCGCTTTGAGGGGGGAAAAAAAATGACTGAGGTGAAATGACTGGAGCTAGCTAATGGTTATTACAACATTAAGCTTGATTACGTATTTATGGGAATTTGGAAACATCAATATTAGGGATAAAAGGTTGAAATTAACAGGATACATAAAACTGAACGGTTATCACATACAGAGCAAAAGCTGAGTAAGTGGCTTGCACTTTACGGGGAATAGTTGTATTAAGTATTAATATGTTTATGAAAATTGGATGACTATTTGATATTTCATATCATAATGACACATGGGTCAGTCTTCTGCAGACAAGTATACAAAACCAGGAAGTAAATTTGATTAAAATAAAGGTTAAATACATTTTAAATAAAATACCCTTGTACTTACTTTTGTAAACCTTACAAATAAGTATGTTTTAATATTTAACCAAGTTCTTGCATTTTAGAAGAAAGTAATAAATTTTAAAGGCAGACTTTTCTCTGCATTCAGTAATTTTGGAAAAAAACCCACTCTGATTAGAGATTTCAGGATGACAAAAGATTCTCACATATCTTCAGGACTGAAAACAGCCATGTAGTGGAAATATTGTTGATTTTTAAAATTATTTATTTATTTATTTATTTTATTTTTACACTCCCACCCTCAATTTCATCATGCATTTAAGATAACCATTGAGTTCCATAATTATTTGGTTGAAAGAAGACTTTAGTTTCCTATACTTACACTACATTTAGTGGTAAGGTATGGCTGCATGGTCATGGCATGTTTGACCATTAGCTGGGGCCTGATTTTGCTGAATAAGAACAAAGTGGTTATGCAAGCTACCAAGCGACCAGAATTCACACCTTTGTTGTCAGAGTCTGCAAAAATTAGAAAATACATTAAGTATATTCAATTCAAGGACTGTTCTGTCAATAACAAAAACGGATGGTAAATAAACACAGCATATAAAAATCACTTTCACTGGTAATGTATCTTTGAAAAAAATGGCATATAAATTCCTCATTAGATAAGAAAACTGGATTAGCAGACAAAAATGCTAGCACATTATCAAGAAATATGCAAAATAATAAATAAAGCTCCTTTGAAGTTTTCATTAATTTTTAAACCACTTATTTTTCCAGGTCACAGGCTCAGCCAATGATTCTGTAATGAATGTAAAACAGAATAATGCAAACAAAACTTGGATTCATAACTAAAGCTTTCCTAATGGGAAATAATTTGTTTTTAGAGCACTGAAAAGCTTGTACAAAATGTAAAACAGGTAGCTTGGTTAATGAGGTTAGCTAGTGAACATAAGTGTGCCTTTGAGCATCTTTGGAATTAATTTTGGAAGTTTTTGCTACTGGATTTAAACTGTTGTAGATTGTGAGCTCCCTTGTAAACAGACTCATTTCTGTAACTTTCTAATCCCTGTGAACTCTTTAGGTAGCTGGCTGGCTAACTGGGCTGAAATAATTCAGTCTAGCATATGTCAGGGAACATTCAAATGAATTGGTCAGAGGGGAGGGAAGGCAGGAACTACTCCCAGTCGAACCATCCTGTAGAGATGTACACAAAAACTTTCATTCACGGACTTCAAAGCACTTTGCAATATTATGTCCCATAGTCTACCCTTCCTCACCAAGACAGCAACATCAAGATCTTCTATAGAGAAAAGAAAGCAGGAAAGTAGGTGGGTGGCAAGGAAACTGGAAAAAAATTGTGGTTCATATGACATGCGTTCTAAATTTTGACAGATACTGCATGAGCTTGGGCAAGCAGCTTAATCTTTATGCCTCTCTCTTTTCACATCTGTTAAGTGTGGGTGATAAAGCATACCTAATTAATAGGCTGTGACAGTAAAACACTGTAATGTATAATGAGATTACTGGATCAAAGGGGCAATTATAATTGGAAAGAATTATTTAACACTTGTATAAATACGAAGTATCTCTCTCCCACCCCTTCATAATCGTTCTTTCTTATATATACCATGTAAATTTATGTGAAACTTTCAGCTCACTTCTATCTGCAGTATTCCGGCTTCTTACAACTGTGGAAATCTTACCTCATATACATGATTCTGGTTTCCGCTAAAGTTCTTTCATATTGCTTTGACAGCGTTAAGTGGCCTTTCAAATACCCAAAGCAGTGTAAAATTCCAGAATAGCATACAGGGATTTTCAGACAATTAGAATCTAGACCTATACATCCCTTGTGATTATGCTATGCATACTCTGCTGTGTAAAACAGTGCATAGAGTTTATAATGTATGTAAGCTGAAAGGGCACATGGCCAAATCAAAGCATTCACTGAATTAACTTATCAACTAGCTGTGGATTTTAAAGATGCACCTTTATTAGCTGGACAGGATTGTGGGACACAGAGGCGGATTTAAAGATACTTATATTACTTGTAGGTTGCCATATTTTCACATTTTCAATATTTGTGAAGAAATGCTTTTAAAAACTACAAGTTCTACTACAGATTCCCCTCATCTCTTTAATTTTACAACTTTATATCCAGTTTAATCAACTTTCTTGTATAGGAATAACAGTCCTATTATTAACAGATACGGTGCTTTATATAGCCAAAAACCTTAGGTAACATTATTTAACTCTCAGAAAGATTAAGTAACATTAAAATCCTCATTTTTGATAAAGGAAAATGGAAACACACTGGCCATGTCTACACTTACTAAAAACTTTGAAATGGCCATGCTAATGGCCAAATCAAGAATATTAACGAGATGCTGAAATGCATATTCAGCGCCTCATCAGTATGCCACCCGTCGCAGTACTTCAAAAGTGCTGTGGTTCGCTCACCCATGCCTCGTCTACAAGGCAGTCCTTTTTGAAAGGATCTCGCCAACATCGAAATCCCCTTACCAACATCAAAATCAGCTGATAGGAATAAGGGGATTTTGATGTTGGCAGGGTACTTTTGAAAAGGACGCCCATGTAGACGAGCTGCAGGAGAGCGAACTGCAGCACTTTCGAAGTGCCGTGGCCGGCAGTATACTAATGAGGTGCTGAATATGCATTTCTTATTCTTCAATTCTTTGTATTCTTCGATTTGGCCATTAGCACGGCCATTTTGAAGTTTTTAGTAAGTGTAGACATAGCCAGTAAGAGTATGTAACTTGTCCAAGATTACACAGCAAATCAGAGTTGGGAATAGAACCTAGGAGGCACTGATTCAATCAATTAGGTCAGGCTGTTACTTAATGAGAGAGAGAACTGTCTAAGGGTACGTCTACACAGCAAAGTTACTTAGAAATAACAGCTGCCATTTCAAAATAACTGCAAGTGTATACACAATACAATCACTATTTCAAAATAGACGTCAGCTTATATCAAAATTGGTAAACCTCATTCCAGAAGTAAAAGTGCCTATTTCCAAACAGGTATTTTGAAATAGGGGCTGTGTAGACATGGAATAAGGGCCAGTTCAAAATAAGCTATTTTGGAATATCTTATTTTGAAATAAAGCTGCTGTGTAGACATTGTATTTTGCATTAGAGCCCATGGAAGCATTTCTTCTGGGGCTCTAATCTGAAATAGGCTCTACTGTGTGTGGACACACTATTTCAGAATAAATTTTGCTTACTTTGGAGTTTCTCTGTAGTGTAGATGCATTATTCTAGAATATCTTACTTTGGAATAACAACTCCAGAATAAACTATTCCAGAATAATTCTGGAGTGTAGACATACCCTAAATGAAGAATATCAGAGGGCTAGCTGTTTCAGTCTGTATCTGCAAAAACAACAAGAAGTAGTCCTGTGGCACCTTATAAGTTAACAGATATTTTAGAGCATAAGCTTTCATGGGCAAACACCTGCTTTGTCAGAAGCAAGACAAAGCAGGTCTTTGCCCACGAAAGCTTATGCTACAAAATATCTGTCAGTCTCTAAGACACCACAGAACTTCTGGTTGTAAATGAAGAATGCGCAGCAACATCTACAGCCAGTCTGCAAATAATCTAAAATGCTCCCTATACTCCAATAAAGCAAAACCTCTTCAAATTTCAAAACCTGGCAGTTGGACTTGAATATAAATATTAGAAAATTTAATAATCAACTATGGTATCCTTTGTCAAAAAATATGAGAAATGAAATTTAGAAAGACTTGTAAAGATCATTGCTTTTTTGGTGCTGGTACTTCCCAGTACAGCAACCCCAGCCCTGCGACAGGCTGGGGTTGGGGAGTTTGCTGAGTACCAGCTTTCTTTTCGTTTTTTTTTTTTTTTTAATTAAAAAGGCACTGCTAAAGATAAACCCTTTTACTTAAAACGTATAGCTACAATATATGTCAAACTAATATGCTTCTAAACTCACTTTCACATGAAATGAGCAATTCACAGTTACTGTTTATCCTCAATGGGGGGTTATTTATTCCAAAATTGAGGAGTTCTAAATGGCCGCAACAGGAAAGATATTTCTTAAAGTCTTTGATATATCAGGCATACTGCATGGTAAAATGACAGCAAAAAAGAACGTAGTACTGCAACCATGTGTGGATAAAAATAATCTGTGATAATTTACATTATTCAGTACATCACAGATTCATAATTTAAGACCAGAAAGTACCATTGGATCATCCAGTGGGTTTTTTAAAGTAGGGTTTATGACCCAGTATTGGATCATTGAATGTCAGGCACTGTGTTACCTCCCTGTTGGTTGACAAGGTAACCAGCAGGAATCCTAAGGCAAGTTTCCTGCCTGTCCTGGCTCTGTGAACCATGCTGCACCCCAAAAGTGACCAGCAGCAGGTCTGGCTCCTATGTGGGAGGCCATGAGAATGCTAAGTACCAACAGGAACTGCAAAAGCTGACATGTGTGGGCCAGAGCAGCATATAGAGCCACTTGCACACCTTTGCCTAGGAGCCAGACTTGATGCTGGCTGCTTCTAGGGTGCCATCTCATCCCCCTGCCCCCGTGCCCTCCCTGCTGCACTGCTGACCAGGAGCCACCAGAGGTAAGCTCATGCCCCTGAAAATTGCCTAGCCCTAGCTCTGAGCCCCTCCCAAACCCCTCATTGCTGGCTTTGTCCTTGAGCCTGCACTCATCAAAACATATAATTATGTTGTGTCACATGCATCAACTCTCTTCTTCAAATGGATCACAAGAAAAAAAGTGAAAACTCTGATCTAGTTTGACTTCTGGTATATCACAGATAATTAAATTTCTCCCAATTATTCCTATAGTGAGCCTTACAATTTGTGTTTTACTAAAGTATATCTCCCAAAAAGGCATACAGGGCATCAGGACTACATCTACACGAGAGAGTTTTGTCAATAAAACTCATGGAGCATCTACACACAAAATACATTTTGTCGACAAAACTCGGCACTTCTGCTGACAGCGTTCTGCCTCTCTGTGATGAGGTACCTTATTTCTATTTTGAATTTGTCTGGCTTAAATTTCCTACCATGTTCTTGTTATACATTAAAACAACAGTCTATATTTCACCAGCATGATGAACCAGAAAAAAATATCACCAGAACAATTATGAAGGAACAAAACCTGTTTTCAAGCAGAATCCTTTTCAAGTGACAAGAGGAACCTTTCTTATAATGGCAGTTAAAAACCACTGAAAGCTTTAATTTAAATGTTTTGAAATGGTCCTTGTTTTATCCACTACTATCATTTTATCAACAGAACTATAGATTTTACCAACAGTGTATGATTTAACATATGTAATAACAAAAATACATTATACTTTTTGATTGTAAGTAACTACATTACCTGCTAGAGATTCCTCATATTTAAGAATGTGCTCCACCAGATTATCAACAAGCTGAGTGCAGGCTTTCTTCACAGGTTTATATGAGGCATCTTCTTCTGATTTCAAAAGCTATTGCAGACAGAAGGACAGGAGATAATTAAGATTTAACATAAATTGCAACACAAACTGTCCCAAAATTTACATTTAAACGTGTATCTTGTTTGTAAAATTATCATAGATAAAGAAGAATTTCATATTACATATAAAGTTACCCAAGTTCTTCCTAAGAAGCCCAGAAACATGATTTGGGGAGGCAAAAAAATAAACTCAAGCAAAATAAATATTACACTTGAATGCACTATAATTAAAAGAATTCAGGGGTAGAGCAGTAAGCATACCTTATTCTCAAAGCTTAACAAGTATCTACCTCAGTGATAAGACAATTCTCAAAATGTTAACAGAGTCATATTCCCTAGTCGTAGTCTTTTCTCAGTTCTGTTGTCCATGTGTCTTGTCTGTCACTTACAAGAGGTGCTGTTCTGGTGCAATATCATCTGTTTTGATTTGTTCCTTCTTATCCCTCTTAGATGCATGCCTTGTCTACCTTCTCCCCACGACACTTCTCTTTTTATACGCTAGCAACCATCCCACTATACCATTAGGTTCATAGGAAAAGACACTTTGCAGCACAGAACACCATGCCACCCCAAATACAGAAATCCTAGCATTGGAGTGGGGTTTGTGTACTACAAACTATCAGAGTACAATCAGTAAAATGAAAAATAATATGTTACAATTTAATTAGTAAAATATACAGTACTGGATGAGACATAGTAGCATAAGAACATAAGAATGGTCTGCTGAGTCAGAACAAAGGTTCATGCAGCCCAGAGGCAGAGCGACCAGGGGAGCAAAGCAGACAGAGGAGTTTAAGAGGGAGATCAAGCGATCCCATCGCTGAAGCAGCTACCAGGTGAAAGTACTAGCTTTTGGGGTGAATGAGTGTGCTTGACTGTTTGAATTTTGAATTGTGATTCTGATTTCAGGTGGGTGATTTCAGTTTCTGTGGCAGTTGGGACTGAGTTCCTGCCTTTTGTTCCCTTGATTGCCTTTGATTAGCCTCAGGATCAGCCTTCCCCTGCATGACTAACAAGGGGTAAGGCCTGACCTAGGCCAGCAGGCTTTCATAAGCCAGAGGCAGAGTGACCAGGGGAGCCAAGCGGACAGGGGGCTGCAGACAGGAGAGTTTAACAGAGGAAGGCCTACAATGGTCAGGAAGACCCACAACACCTGTACCAGCACTGCTTCTATCTCCTCCACCTGCGCCTGTAGCCAGACAGACTGCCTGACCATGGATGCCTTTAACCAGATCCTGGTGTGGTTTTGCAAGGACTGTGGCTTGCAGTTCCCACTTACTGATATTCAGGCTGGCAGGTGTATCCAATATGAAAGGTGCCTGCTGGTGGAATCTCTCAGGCAGCAGGTGGGCGAGCTACAGCGTTAGGTTGAGGAGTATGTGAATCCATGAACAATTCCTGGACAGTATCCATGTGGAGACAGCTGAGGTAGCTGTCCCAGTACACAGGACTGCTGACACACCACTGGTGGAGGAGGAGATGGCTCAGGGTAGACAATGGCAGTTGGTTACTTCTGGCAGCAGGCAATGCTCCACCCCTGCTCCCAACCCTCCCACCATGGTACTAGGAAACCGTTATGCTGTACTTGATACAGGAGACAAGGAATCACTCCGTACAGAAGAGGAGAAGCCTCGTGCCCCCAAGGTTGGGAGGTCAGCTGCCACCACCGTGAGAAGGAAATGTAGAGTGGTGGTGGTGGTTGGTGATTCTCTTCTGAGGGGGACAGAGGCACCCATCTGTCGCCCTGACATTTCATCTCAGGAGGTATGTTACCTGCCAGGGGCCCATATCCAAGACGTTACGGAGGTGTTGTCAAGGATTATCCTGCCCTCTGAGTACTACCCCATGCTACTCATCCATGCGGGCACTAACAATATTGCGAGGTGTGACACTAAGTGGATCAAGAGTGTCTACAGGGCTCTGGGAGTACGGGTGAAAGAGTCTGGGGCACAGGTGGTATTCTCTTCAATCCTTCCTGTCAAAGGTAGGCGCCCAGGCAGACACAGGTGCATCCTGGAAGCGAATGCCTGGCTGCGTAAATCGTGTCGCCAGGAGGGCTTTGGCTTCCTTGACCACGGGATGTTACTTCAGGAAGGAGTGCTAGGTAGAGATGGCATTCACCTTTCAAGGAGAGGGAAGACCCTATTTGGATACAGACTGGCTAACCTAGTGAGGAGGGCTTTAAACTAGGTTCGACGGGGACAGGGGAGCAAAGCCCACAGGTAAGTAGAGAAGATGGAGACCTGGGAGATGGGTTGGAAATGGGTGGGAGCACAGGCTATAATGGCAGAGAAAAAGGAGGGTCAGGGCAAAACTGGGAGGCAAGATTAAACCAATATCTTAGATGCCTATATACAAATGGAAGAAGTATGGGTAATAAACAGGAAGAACTGGAAGTTCTAATAAATACAACTATGACATTGTTGGCATCACAGAAACTTGGTGGGATAACACAATTGGAATGTTGGTATGGAAGGGTACAGCTTGCTCAGGAAGGACAGACAGGGGAAAAAGAGAGGAGGTGTTGAGTTATATATTAAAAATGTACACACTTGGACTGAGGTGGAGATGGACATAGGAAATGGATTTGTTGAAAGCCTCTGGATTAGAAAACAAGGGTGATGTCCTACTAGGAGTCTACTACAGGCCACCCACCTGGGGGAAGAAGTGGATGAGGCTTTTTTTAAGCAACTAACAAAATCATGCAGGGCCCAGGATTTGGTCGGGATGGGGGACTTCAACTATCCAGATATATGTTGGGAATCTAACACAGCGACGCACAGACTATCCAATAAGTTCTTGGACTGTACTGAAGATTACTTTTTATTTCAGAAGGTTGAAAAACCTACTGGGGGAAAGCTGTTCTAGATTTGATTTTAACAAATAGGGAGGAACTGACTGAGAATCTGAAAGTGGAAGGCAGCTTGGATGAAAGTGATCATGAAATCATAGAGTTCACAATTTTAAGGAAGGTTAGAAGGGAGAACAGCAAAATAGAGACAATGGATTTCAGGAAGGCGGATTTTGATAAACTCAGAGAGCTGGTAGGTAGGGTCCCATGGGAAGCAAGACTGAGGGGAAAAACAATGGAGGAAAGTTGGCAGTTTTTCAAAGGGACATTATTAAGGACCCAAAAGCAAGCTATTCTGATGCATAGGAAAGATAGAAAATATGGCAAAAGACTGCCTTGGCTTAACCAGGAGATCTTGCGTGGTCTCAGAATAAAAAAGGAATCAGATTAAAAAAAAGGAAACTAGGACAAATTAAAAGGATGAATATAGGCAAACAACACAAGAATGCAGGGCAAGATTGGAAAGGCAAAGGCACAAAATAAGCTCAAATTAGCTACAGGAATAAAGGGAAACAAGACGACTTTTTATAAATACATTAAAAGCAAGAGGAAGACCAAGGACAGAGTAGGCCCATTTCTGAGTAATGGGAAATTTGGAAATGGCAGAGATGCTCAATGACTTTGTTTCGGTCTTCACTGAAGTCTGAAGAAGGACTGTCTAACATAGTCAATGCTAGTGGGAAAGGGGTAGGTTTAGCAGATAAAATAAAAAAAATAGCAAGTTAAATATCACTTAGGAAAGTTAGATGTTTGCAAGTCACCAGAGCCTGATGAAATGTATCCTAGAATACTCAAGCAGCTGATGGAGGAGGTATCTGAGCCATTAGCTATCATCTTTGGAAAATCATGGGAGACAGGAGAGATTCCAGAAGACTGGAAAAAGGCAACTATAGTGTCCACCTATAAAAAGGGGAATAAGAACAACGCAGGAAACTACAGACTGGTCAGTTTAACTTCTGTGCCAGGAAAGATAATCGAACAAGTAATTAAGGAAATCATCTGCAAACACTTGGAAGGTGGTAAGCCGATAGGGAACAGCCAGCATGGATTTGCAAAGAACAAATCATGTCAAACCAGTCTGATAGCTTTCTTTGATAGGATAACGAGCCTTGTGGATAAGGGAGAAGTGGTGGATGTGGTGTACCTAGACTTTAGTAACGCATTTGATACAGTCTCGCATTATATTCTTATCAATAAACTAGGCAAATACAACTTAGATGGGGCTACTATAAGGTGGGTGCAAAACTGGCTGGATAACCGTTCTCAGAGAGTAGTTATTAATGCTTCTCGATCCTGCTGGAAAGGTATAACAAGTGGGGTTCCGCAGGGGTCTGTATTCGGACTGGTTCTGTTCAATATCCTCATCAACGATTTAGATATTGGCATAGAAAGTATGTTTATTAAGTTTGCCGATGATACCAAGGTAGGAGGGGTTGCAACTGCTTTGGAGGATAGGGTTGAAATTCAAAATGATCTGGACAAATTGGAGAAATGGTCTGAAGTAAACAGGATGCAGTTTAATAAAGACAAATGCAAAGTGCTCCACTTACGAAGGGACAATCAGTTTCACACATACAGTGATTTCAACAGTTTCCACCCCACCATCAACCTTAGCCTGGACCAGTCCACACAAGAAATTCACTTCCTGGACACTACTGTGCAAATAAGCGACGGTCACCTAAATACCACCCTATACTGAAAACCCACGGACCACTATGCTTATCTACATGCCTCCAGCTTCCAGCCAGGGCATAGTACACGAGCCAATGTTTACAGCCAGGCACTAAGGTACAACCGTATTTGCTCTGATCCATCAGACCGAGACGAACATCTACAAGACCTTTACCAAGCTTTCCTCAAACTACAATACCCACCTAAGGAAGCGAGGAAACAGATTGATAGAGCCAGATGGGTACCCAGAAGCCACCTGCTACAAGGCAGGCCTCACAAGGAAAACAAGAGAACACCACTGACCATCACATACAGCCCCCACCGAAGGCCTCTCCAGCGCATCATCAGTGATCTGCAACCCATCCTGAACAATGATCTTTCACTCTCACAGATCTTGGAAGGCAGGCCTGTCCTCACCTACAGACAGCCTGCCAACCTTAAACACATCCTCACCAGCCACTACAAATCACAAACCAGTTACTCTAGGCCTGGAACCAGCCCCTGCAACAGTCCTCGCTGCCAACTCTGCTCACATATCTACACCAGTGACATCATCACAGGACCTAACATCAACCATACCATCAGGGACTCCTTTACCTTCACATCTACTAATATAATATATACCATCATGTGCCAGCAATGCCCCACTGCAATTTACATTGGCCAAACTGGACAGTCTCTCCATAAAAGAAAAAACAGATATAAATCAGACATCAGGAATGGTAATGTACAGAAGCCTGTGGGTGAACACTTCAATCTCCCTGGACACTCAGTGGCAGATTTAAGGGTGACAGTGCTGAAACAAAGAAATTTCAGAAATCAAATGGAGAGAGAAATCTCTGAGCTGCAATTTATTTGAAAATTTGACTCCATTAACTAAGGATTAAATAGAGACTGGAAGTGGCTCACAGCTTACAAAGGCAGCTTCTCTGCCCTGGGTGTTAATATCTCCCCATTAGACTCTGACACAGGCTCACATCCCTCTGTCTGATCTGACTTGTTTTTTCCTCTTTTGATAAGTACTATTGATACTGGGCCATTTCCACATTGCTGAATAGACCTTTTCAGCTCTGGCCCTCCCTTTTACTGGGACCCCACTCTTTAAATACCCTTCTGAAACTACGCCCCCACTCATGCATCTGATGAAGCGGGTCTTTCCCCATGAAAGCTTATGCTCCAAAATATCCGTTAGTCTATAAGGCGCCACAAGACTTCTTGTTGTTACAGAATGGGAAGTGACTATCTAGGAAGGGGTATGGCAGAAAGGGATCTCGGGGTTATAGTGGACCACAAGTTAAATATGAGTCAACAGTGTGATGCTGTTGCAAAAAAAAGCAAACATGATTCTGGGATGCATTAACAGGTGTGTTGTGAGCAAGACACGATAACTCATTCTTCCGCTCACTCTGCACTGGTTAGGTCTCAGACGGAGTATTGTGTCCAGTTCTGGGCACCACATTTCAAGAAGGATGTGGAGAAATTTGAAAGGGTCCAGAAAAGAGCAACAAGAATGATCAAAGGTCTAGAGAACATGACCTATGAAGAAAGGCTGAAAGACTGAGCTTGTTTAGTTTGCAAAAAAGAAGATTAAGGGGGACATGATAGCAGTTTTCAGGTATCTAAAAGGGTGTCATAAGGAGGAGGGAGAAAACTTGCTCTTCTTGGCCTCTGAGGATAGAACAAGAAGAAATGGGCTTAAACTGCAGCAAGGGAGGTTTAGGTTGGACATTAGGAAAAAGTTCCTAACTGTCAGCGTGGTCAAACCCTGGAATAAATTGCCTAAGGAGGTTGTGGGATCTACATCTCTGGAGATATTTAAGAACAGGTAAGATAAATGTCTATCAGGGATGGTCTAGACAGTACTTGGTCCTGCCATGAGGGCAGGGGGCTGGACTTGATGACTTCTCAATGTCCCTTCCAGTCCTAGTGTTCTATGATTCTATGAATATCTTGTCTTCTGTCAGTGGCCAAAGCCAAGGGCCTCCAGAGGGAATGAACAGAGCAGGTAATCAAGTGATCTGTCTCCTCTTGACCATTCCTAGCTTCTGGCAAACAGAGGTTAGGGACACCATATCCCTGCCCATCCTGGCTAAAAGTCATTGATGGACCTATCCTCCATGAATTTATCTGGCCCTTTTTTTTTAACCATGTTATAATCTTAGCCTTCACAATATCCTCTGATAAAGAGTTCCAAAGATTGAGTGTGTGCTGTGTGAAGAAATATTTCCTTTTGTTTTAAACCTGCATATTAACTTCAATCGGTGACTCCTTCTGTTATGAGAAGGAACAAAAAACACTTTATTAATTGCAAAAATGAGACGCTGTGTCTCAATCTCCTTATCCCCATTAGTGATTTCACCAACTACTTCCACTTTCATTCAGAATCACATAAATGCTGCAGTTGCTGCACAGATTTTTTTGTATGGAAAAGTAATATTATGAAAGTATCAACAAAAAGATTTGAAAAAATGGGTAGTTGTACATTTAATATGGAGATATATATATATATCTCAGAACTAGAAGGGACCCTGAGAGGTCACTGAGTGCAGTTCCCTGCCCTCTCAGCAGGATCAAGCATCTTCCCTAATAATTTATTTTTTTAATACATCTAATTGCCCCAGCCTCTTAAATGGTCTTTGCAAGGACTGAACTCACAAATCAGGGTTTACAAGACCAATGCTCAAACCACTGAGCTATCCCTTCCCATTCATTGAGCGCCAATCTTATACATCAGCACCTAAACAACTGGCTTGATTTCAAAAAGTGCCAGCTATTCAGCTCCCATTAGTTTCACAGACACTGTTAGGAGCTCAGCATTTTTGAAACTCAGATCAATTGTTCAGGCACCAAAAGAGCACTGAGAGCTGAATTTTTGGCACCTATTTTTGGAAGTCCAGGTTTTAATGTATATCAAGGTGTCTTTTAATGCATATAGAAACATAGAACAGAATGCAAAACCATGTGACAAGCCAGATTTCCAGTTATGTTAGATGGCTCATGTACCCTGCTATAAGACTCCCTGCAGTAACAGAAGAAATGCAGTCACTAGCTATCACTCTTAATGGCTGTGTCTACACTACCCCCCTACTTCGAAGGGAGGATGGTAAGTAAGGTGTTGGGAGTTTATTAATGATGTGCTGTGCTGCTTATGCAGCACTCCATTAAGGAAATTCCCGCCGCCCCCCCGCGGCAACTCCAAAGTGTTAAACTTCGAAGTGCTGGCTCACGTGCAGCTGCAGCTAACCCGATGGTACTCTGAAGTGCCTGGGCAACTTCAAAGTCCCTTTACTCCTCAAAATTTTGAGGAGTAAAGGGACTTCGAAGTACCCTGGGCACTTCGAAGTACCAGCGGGTTAGCTGCGGCTACAAGCAAGCCAGCGCTTCGAAGTTTAACACTTTGGAGTTGCTGCAGGGGGTAATTTGCTTAATGAAGTGCTGCATATGCATTGCAGCACATCATTAATAAACTCCCAACACCTTACTTACCATCCTCCCTTCGAAGTAGGGAGCTAGCGTAGACAAGCCCAATATGTAACAGAAGTAACCAGAGAACTGGGAGAAAAAATAAAGGGCTTAGTTACAAGCTGGGGTCTTCAAAGGTCCATAGGTTTTTCTAAGTTGTCCAGCCTCAGCCTAAGTTAGACACTAATTTCCACTGAACTTAGGCTGAGGCTGGACAACTTTGAAAAATCACAGCCAACCTTGAAAATGGCGAAAAAAATATGGCCATGAGAATTACTAAGTAGTCAGCTTCATGTCAATACCAAACAAATTAAAACAAAACAAAAAATGTTATTCACATTTGTAATTCCTGTTCTTTTAGATGTGTTGCTATTACTTATTCTAACTGGGTGTACATGTGCATAGCTGCTGGAAAGTTTTTCCCCTAGCTGCTATCCATCACGTCAGCTGTGGAGACCCTAGAATGGTGCTGATGCAGCACACTATATATGACACCAACTGCCCTCAGTTCCTTCTTGCCAGCAATTCTGACAGTGGCGAAGAAGGGTGGCTATGGAGTAGATATGAACAACACATCTCAAAAATTAACAGTCACAAAGATGATTTGTTTCTTCTTCAACTGCTTGCTCTAATCTATTCTAAGTAGGTGACTCATAAGCTTTACCCAGGAGGAGGGATCAGAGACAACATGAAGCTTACTTGAGCACTGAGGCACCAAACACCATGTCACATCTCGACTGTTTAACAGTGGCATAGTGCAACACAGGATTATGCACTGAAGACCACATCACAGCTCTACAGATTTCCTGGAGAGGACCATGAGTCAGAAAAACAGGCCTGCACCCTCCTCAAGGCACCAGGGAAACTTTGGCAAGAACACAGCGTGTTCATCATGCAAGAGGAGATGATCTGCAATGAGACTGGTACCCCCTTCATGTGGTCCACCATCGTCACAAACAGTTGTGAGGATTTACGAAAGTGATTGGTCCTGTCAATGCAGAAGTTAAGATCCAACCTGACATCAACAACGTTTGTTCCCATAAAGTCTGGTGAAGGACAGAGTAGAAAATGGGAAGAAAAACATCCTGGCCTGCCTGGAAGCTAGAGACCGCTTTTGTAAGAAAAGCTGGGTGAGGGCGAAGCTGTACTTTGTCCTTGTGGAAGAGCATGTACAACAGGTTCTGACATCAGGGTGAAGACCTCTGACACCTACTGGTGGAGGTGATTGCAACCAGAAAAAGCCACCTTCCATGAGAGGTAAAGCAGAAAGCATGTGGCCAAGGGCTCAAAGGGAGAGCCCATGAATACTGTAACAACCAGATTGAGATCCCAAGCATGTCTCAGGCTCCAGACCAGAAGATGGAGTCTATCCATACCCTTGAAGAAGCTCCCAACTAGTGGCTTGCGAAAACAGACGGACCAGATTCCCTCAGGGCGGAAAGCTGAGATGGCTGCCGGGTGCACTTTCAGCAAGGAAGCTGTTAGGTCCTCTTACTTCAGAGACACCAGGTACTCCAACAGCTGAGGGATAGAGGCCGACAAGGGGGCCAGGCTGCGTTGGCAGACACCAACACAAGAAATGTTTCCATTTAGCCGGATACATGAGCCTAGCAGAAGGCTTCCTACTGCTGAGAAAGACATAACAGACATGCTCGGTGAAGGCCTGTTTGGCAGAGACGGTGTAGTTTGCAAAGCATGGAAGGGGAATGATGACCATTACAGACTGGAGGTCTAGCCAACACCTGAGGGCATGAGTGAGACTTGGAAGGGAAAGTTGGATAGTGAATTCAGGAGCTGGGGTAACACCATAAAACATTGCTCCATGAAGAATGCTTTGGCCTTGGTGGTGTTAAGTACTGCTCTGATGAATTCAATCCTTTGAATAGGAACAACAGTTGACTTTCTGGGTTTCAGCAACAGAATTAACCTTTTGAAGATTACCCTGGTAAAGGTAACATGTGCACTCACCTGATTGTAGGAATGGCTCCACAAGAGCCAGTCATCTATGTAGAGAAAAACCTGGACCCTCTGTCACCTTAAGAAGGTTGCCACCATGTCCATACATTTGGTAAACACCGAGGATGCCACAGGGAGCCCCAAGTTGAAGGCTGTCAACTGGAAATGCAACAGGCCCACCAGAAACCAGAGGTATCACCTGTGTGAGGGTTTGATCACAATATGAAAGTAGGCATCCTTTAAGTAGAGGGCAGCATAGTAATCATTCAGATGCAAGGAAGGGGTGGTTGAGTCCAGGGATACCATCCAAAACTCGTGGCTGATAACATACTTGTTCGGCTTCTGAAGGCCCAGGATGAGATGGAGCCTTCCCCCTTCACCCCCTGCCCGCTGCTTTGCCTTGTGTGTCAAGTAAGTATTTAGAATAGAAATCCCTGTCCAGAGATCCAGAGAAATCTCCCCCACTGCTCCCAAGTCAAGGGGGTGTTGCTCATGAGAGGGGTCCCCAAAAGGGAACAGACAAGGGGGGGTGGGAATGCAGAATGGAATAGATTAGCTCATCTCCACCATCCAAAGGACCCAGTGATTTTATGTGATACCCGGGCAGGCTCAGTGAAAATGGGACAGTAATTTGAAAAATGGCAGGGTAGGATCCAATGACGGTGGTACTTCAACCTTGGATGTACCTTCCCAAGGCCTGTTTAGAGCCCGAGAAGGCAAGAGCCCACCTGCTATCAAGGGAGTGAAGCTTTTGTTCCCATGAGCTCTGATAGGGTTTAGGATAGAAAACAGGAAGTAAAATGTTTGGCTGGTATGAAAGCTAGAGAAACCTTTTTGGTTGAAAGCTGGCTGTGGGCAGAGTTGGATGTTTTCCTTGTGGAAGACAGTGTATGGGGATTCCGACATAAGGGCATGGGGCTCCAACACCTGCCTGGCATATCCACATTCCATGAGAGGCGGAGCAGTGCACAGACCTGATCCACCAGAGGATCAGCAATTCATCCACTGGGGAGCCTGGGCTCGATTGTTTCAAGTAGCAAAGAGGTCCATCTGGAAGAACCTTCCAGAAAGTGGTGTGAAGGACATCTGGCTGGACTGACCTCTTGTGAGTGAAGAAATGGCAGCCAAGTCAATCTGCCAATTGGTTCTGGACCCCTGGGAGGTGTGACCCTTTCAGGTAAAAAGGGTGGTCTATGCTGAGCTCCCACAGATGGAGGACTTTGGAGCAAAGGGGAGATGACTGGGCTCCACGCTGTTTGTTGATATAGTACACCATAGTTGTATTGTCTATCATGACTGCCATGCATTGTCCTCGAATGTGGGATAGAAAATGAAGACATGGACCATTTGAGCTTAAGCACGTTGATGTGAAGGGACAACTCGTCTGACATCCCCATTGCTTGTGTGGTAAGATGCCCACGGTGGGCCCCCTTACTCAAAGTGCATGATTCTGTGACCAGAGACACCACGAGTTGTGGAGCACAAAAGGGGATGCCTACCATTACTGATTGGGGGTGGGATGAGCCACCTCTGGAGGGCCTGAGTGATGAGGCAAGTCACCATGGTAAACACACTGATGCTGTCCCGCCCAGGATGGTATGTTGATGCCAGCCAAGACTGGAGGGGCCATAAGCAGAGCCTGACGAACAGGACTATGTACATGCATGTCACTATGTGATCCAGAAGACTGATGCACATTCTGACCATGATCATTGGAAACTGAAAGGGAGATCAGAATCTGGGTCAAGGCATTGAAACACTCACACTCGAATTTCCTATGTGAGTACAGGAGACCGCTTTTTTGGTTCTGGATGAGGGTCTTAAACTCATCCCACAACTGAGGGGGCAGGCAGTCCTTGAATTTAAGGAGGGAGGCCCAGGAGTTGTAGTCATGGCAACTCAGGATAGCTAGTTGGTTGACTATCCTGAGCAGCAGGCTCTTTGTTGAGTAGACCTTGTGGCCAAATAAGTCCAAGCATTTCACATTCTTAGATTTGTGTGTTGAGACCTGGTGACCCTATTGCTCCTTTTCATTCACCATCTCCATGACTCAGGAACATGGTGGAGGGTGAGCATGTAAGTATTTGAAGCCCTTGAAAGGGATAAAGTACTTCTTTTCAAATCTTTTGGCAGGGGAGGAGAGATGTTAACAGATGTTTGCCAGTTACTCTTGGCTGACACCACTAGAGATCTGTGAATGGGGAGGGCCACCTGTGAAAGGCCCTCAGGAATCAGGATGTCAGCCATCAAGTCATCCTCTTCAACCGCTACCTCCACTGGGAGGTTAAGGCTAAGGGCCACCTTTTGGAAGAGGTCCTGCAGAACCCTCTAGTACAGTGCGGGAGGAGGGCCTGTGATGAGATTTCCTGCCACCTGAGGAAGCCAGGTGGAGGGGCTGCCTCTTGCACATCCTCTGCTTGTTCTTTTGTGTGGGGTGTGGTACCCAAACAGGCCTCAGGAGGAGTGGTGCAGATGGTCTCTGATCTTGACATGGAGGATGGCAAACTAATGCCTCTGGCACTTGGGACTTGGAGAGACCCCACTAGGGGGCAGTGGTCATCATGGATTTGATGGATGGCCCAGGTGCTTCAAAACTGCCACTAAGGTGGCCACTGGGGAGCCCCCAAGTCCCTAGGCAAGTGAGGATCTGCAGGCATCTACCAGCCAGAAGTAATAGAGGTTTCCCTCAATGAAGGAGGAGAGTCCAAATGGAAAAGTCCTGGAGCGGCTGAACCAGTTTGGACTGGTGGTACTGGGCGCTGTGACAGAGACTGGCATTGGGACTGTGACTGGGGTGGGCAGTACCTAGATGGGAAGTGTGCCTGGACTGATGTTGGGGCCAGGACCGGTGTGGTCATCAGACCACTGCCGAAGTGAGGTTGTACATTCTGAAGAACGTTGGCAAGGCAAGGGTCTGCACTCTGAAGAATGGTGATGTTCCAAAGGCAGTGGTATGGAGAACCTGCATGTTCCGAAGAACAGTGCCAAGGTCAAGGGAAGTAAGGAGTTTGATGCTTACAGGACCCAGACGAGCTAGACCTTGAATGGTAACAGGACCCTTGGGACCATGAGACTTCTCAGTACTGGTCACTACAAGGGCAGTCATAGCGCTCTGATGACTCCAAAGCTGACCAGGATCCACTTGTCATGGACACGCCAAATGGGAATGGCTTTGGGGGGACTAACTGCAAGAATGGTTCTGCGAGTGCGACCAGTGCTGCAAATAACATTGGTGGTGCTCTGTGTGACTGCACTGGGATTCTATGCAGTTCCAGAACTCCAAGTGGGGAGACACTGAGGTCAGAAGAGGTGGGTCCATCATGGCCAGCTTTTCCTGTGAAGACTGGTGGGAAGCAGAGGCCCTGCCCCAGGATAGTGACTGCATCATCGGAATGAGGCTCCAAACAGCCTCAAAGGTGTCTGGTATGGAGGACAGGCCAACCATCAATGGTTCACTCCTCAGAGAGTCCAAAAGGATGGCACATGGTGAGCGGAAGGAGCTTGGTATGTCAGTGCCTTGGGGCCGAAAACTGTTAGGGCCTGCAGAGATAAATGTTGATAAAGAGGGGGTGCTGCCTCAACGACAGAAGGCTGTGCCAGGGAGCAGGAATGGTGACGAGTGGGGGCCTTTGGAGAATGCTGGTGCTGAGAGTCCTTCTTCAGCACTGGATCCAGGATTGAAGGGGGTGAGCTTCACACCAGAGCACTCAGCTCCCATTCCTGGCTTTGAGACCCAAGTGTTGATTCCCTAAGGAGTTGCTTCAGGTGAAAGTCCTGCTCTTTTCTGTTTCATGGTTTGAAGGTCTTGCAGATCTTACACATCAGCTTGATGAGCTTACCCCAAGTACCAGATTCACAAATCATGCAGGCTCTCCTTGGCATGGACTTGAGGTAATATCTGCAGGGTTTGAAACCATGGCACTTTGGTATGCCCCGGTTTCCTGGAAGGGACATGGCCAGAAAGGGGAAATTGCTTCACCTCCATCAGCTAACTCTAACTACTAACTAATTATTATTATTATTAAGTACAACTTTTTACAAGTATTGACAAAACAAAAAGATGGAAACACTAGGGACATGTGGTGCTTGCCAAGAAAGAGAGCCACAGTTCCAACAGCCTTCACTGATGGTAAGAAGGAACTGAAGGGCGGTCAGGACAGCGGGGCCATATATAGTGCACTATACTGGCGTCACACCAGGGAACTCCACTGCCAACCCAACAGATGGCAGTTAGGGTAAAACTTTCTGGCAGCTGTGCACATGTTGCATGAACACCTAATTAGAACAGATATAAACAAGCACTCAAAGTAGTAGTAGTATTAGGTATGAGAGCACTGCTAATGGAATGATACAATTGTAGAAGTCAAAAGGTTGTAACAAAAAAGTAAAGTCAATTCTACTATTAGGATACCAGTGTAAATCACTACTCTAGAAGTCCATAGAATTACATTTTAGCCCTGGGTTCCACAAAATATTCTGAGATTCTTTTGACTCTTGAGAAATGAGCCTCTCAGAAGCATTACTTACATTCTGAAGAAGTTGTTCAAACCAATCATAACCAGTGTCTCTGCAAGCTGCAACCTAAGAAAGAATATTTCAAATACATTTATACAAAAAGAAATCTGAAGAAAAATATAACTGAAGTATTTCAACACAGGTTTAAATTTAACCTATAATAAGTGATTTTCCCTTATTAGCATTAATTTTGATGGCAAAATATCAGCAATGGGAACTATGTCTTTGTTATTTAATTTTTTCCCACATTTTAGATGATATCACTGCCTATATAAAAATTAAAAGTCTCAAGTGTTTCTCTCTGATGTAGGATCACAGTCAGCTCAAATTTGACCTAAATGTTATGTTCTATGAAAACTAGTTTTTGGGAAAGCTGAAGAGCTAATAAAACATAAAACTTATTTCAACTGCCCCAAAATGTATTTTTTAAAGAAGCCCTATAGGATTTGCCATCATTCCAGCACTGTGTTAGCTCATGAGAACCGGAAGGTAAAATTACCTAGACTAAATGTAAGTGTAACTGGTTAGTCTCTTTTTATTGTCCAAGACCCACGTAATGAATAAACTACGGTTTAGTATAAATACTGTAGAGCAGATTTATCAGTGGTACGGTGTTAACAGTAAGATAAACAAATTTAGTTTTATTTGATCATGATTTTTAAACTGTATCTTTTCAAACAATATTTTTTTACATCTAAGCATGGAACTTGGATTGGAACTCCTAAATCACTGAGTAAAAATCCTGTGCTATTGCAGACAGCCCTGTCATACAATCTCATTCATAATACCAAACAAGCTCCACTTTAATATAGAATCTTATGGTGTTTTCCACCACTACTTCTTTTGTAAAGCTCTTCCAGAACCTCACTCATTTCATGGTTACACACCTTCACCTTCTAGTTGCAGACTAAATTTATTTATAGCCACTTTACATCCACTTGCTCTTCTGAAAATAGCTCTTCTCCCTCTCAAAACAGATCCTTGAGGAACTCCATGCATAACGTCTCTCCACCCTAATTGTTCTTCCTTCACCCACTCCTTTACCCACCTCACTACTCCTGTACTAATTCTCATCTTCTCCATTTTAACTAACAATTTCCTGTCTGCTACAGGATGAAACAACTTTACTGAAGTCCAGACAAATTAAATCTAATGCATTTCCCTAGTCTGAAAACAAAAATAAAAACAACAACAAAAATAAAACACAAAACCCCAGTAATTTTATCAAAGAAATCCCCGCTGCACCGGGGGGCTGCAATCCTGATCACAGCTAATCTGGGGTGCCCTCAGTGCCATCACGGGGTTGGAGAGGCGCCTTGTTAAAAGTCTGCTGTCTGGCGGAGCAAAGCTCCAGCAGCTCAATCAGAGGCAGCTGCTGCTGCACTGGTGAGGGGAGAGGCGATCCCCCTGCCAAAAAGGAACAGAGCTGGCACAGCCAGCTCTTCCCCTGAGTGCCATGGCGAGGAGGCAGGGGAGGGGAAAGGATCAAGCTCTATTCCTTTTTGACGGGGGGATCTCCCCCTGCCTCACCTATGTGGCAGCTGCTGCCTCTGGCTGGAGCTTCTAGACTCCCTCTCTAATCGGGCTAATGTGAGATATGCACATGTGGAATCTGCATATCTCAAGGGTTTACGGTACCCCAACTTGAACGAATTAAGCTCTAAATTTTGTTTCCACCCTGGATGTGATCATTTTCATTTTTATAAGCTCATTCCCATTAACTGTCTTGTCTTTGCTCATATGTTTTAGCAAAGTATTAATTTAGTTTTTGGGCCAAATCTGGACTATATAATCTTTACTCAACCCATGCAGAATAATGGAAATCACCTCTTTTCTTATTCTCTTTTTATTTATATGGATAAAGAGACATTTACTATTTATTTTAATTTCCTTTGCAATGTCTAACTCAGTTTGACTTTTGGCCATTCTCCCATTACCCCTATACTTTCTGATTTCCTAGACTGAAGCGTCTGCTGAGCAATGTTGTCTTTCATTCCTTGCAGGTTTTTTGTTATGGTCTAAAATCATTTTGAGACAGTTACTAATTCAGTTAGGTCTGTCAAGTTTTTTTCCTTTTATTTAGGAAGAAAATTCCAGGTTAGTTTTGAATATTTGACTCAAAGCCTGGTCCACATTTTTTTTTAATGGAGATACATGTCTCCTAGAGCTGGAAGGGACCTCAGAAGGTCATCTAGTCCAGTCCCCTGCCCTCTTAGCAGGACCAAACTCCATCCCTGGCATCTATTTGCCCCAGTCCCTAAATGGCCTCCTCAAGGATTGAGCTCACAACCCTGGGTTTAGCAGGCCAATGCTCAAACCATGGAGTTATCTCTCCCCCTTAAACTCTTCAACCTATCTTCACTAACTAGCTCCCTTAATTTCTCAAAAATATGCCATTTTGACATAAGAAAGCTCAGTTTAAGTTGTTTTTAATTAACTTTTCATTTAATTTAAACTGCATTGATTTGTGGTTACTCAAACCAAGTTTATTTTTACAACCTACTTCTCTACAATCTCCTCAATATTTATCAAAAACAGCTATAAAGTAGTAACACCTCTTGTTGTAAGTGATTATTTGGGTTATACCTAAATCACAAGTTTTAATCTGATATGTGACGATTCTAAAAATCTGGATTCAATTTGCTGTGATCTAAAGTGGGTACAACCAAAGTGGCATTCATTAGAGCTGTTTATATTTTTGCCAGTAGGTATTCTAGCCCTACATTTCTTATTATTATTAACTTTTCACGTCGATTTTATGCATCACAAATGGCATATTTTCTTCAAATGAACTTACATTTCTTTCATGTGCTCCAGGTAGTTTTGATGACAATGTGTAGCTCTATTAGAGAATTTTATTATATGTAATAGGAAACCATTTGCTATAATTATAATTTACTGTACCAGAACATAATGTAATACCAGTTATCATTAACAAAAGATTGATAAGTATTTATATTAAAAGTTTCCTGAAAGACTCTCGTTTCTTCCCAAATGTAAATGAATAAACCCATCACATTCAAGGGGATATAGCAAAAAAGCAGTAGATATCAGATTCATAAAACTGTGTGGTGATTCAATTACTTGTTTATTGTTATATCTTATAAGAAGGCTCAACAATGAAAATTATTTCAAAAACATACTAAAAATACCTAATAAAAATCTGCATATAACAGTTCAAATTTGTAAGGCATACCACATCAGTGATGTTTAGTATTTTCCTGGTCATTGCTTCTTTGTCGTTGTGGGGAGTTGGAGTAAACCAGAGTTTCTGGAATGTCTCATTCACCAGTTTCTAAAGGGAAAAGTATTGACACAGATACTTAACTTTATCTTGACATAAAAAGCTTCCATATTATTTCCCACATAAGAGCACAAGCATACTGATGGTGTGTCATTTTACACATAATTACTGGAGCTAAGTGAGGCCTTCTAGAAAGAGAAGGTTACCTGAGAAAAACAATTATCTCTATCTTAGAAGCTGGAGCCCCAAACCAGGCCTCAGTCACATTGGACCTCCAAGCTGTATCTGAGGTCACCATTGCCTGGAAGGACATCTGGATAGTTATTAATGACCAGTGGAAATCCATGCTGCTCAAAATCCACACTACAGCAACGTTTGTGGAAATTTTTTTTTCAGCATTTTACTGAAAGATTTTGTGAGACTAGGAAGAACTGTTGCAAATGTCACAAGACCATTACTACAGTTCCCTGATAGCTCACTATGACTTGCAAGCCACGGGAAAATTTTGGCCCAATGCCAAAATACTAATTCAGAAACAGTCTATGGCCTGGCTGGCCTGCCACAAAAGTGATAACAGCATACACTGTACTAGTAATATTCAATACCTGCCAAAGCAGATGTAAGAGAGTCAGGGGAGAAGAGAGGTGACTCGTTTACTACCCTGGACCTAGCACATGTCCCCAGGTGGCCCATGCCTCTTTGGGTACCACATTATATAGGATTCTGCAACTATATGTTGAAGGGCAGGGAAGGTAACAAAAAAAAAAAAAAAGAGAGAGAACGCAAAATCAGGTTTCCCCAACTCCAGTATATGGCACCAGTAGCTCCTCTGTCATCCAAACACATAGATCCAGCTGTTCAATCCCCCACTTTAATTACATAATCACATCTTTTTTTCCATTGGGACCCAGGCTTCATTCAGTGTACAGAAAGGACAGAATGAAGGTACCACTGACACATATAAAAATAATACAGTTTTAATATATGTTTGTGTGTGTATGTGTTTTAATGCAGTAATAGAAGCGTAGGTCTAGAAGGGACCTTAATAGGTCATCTAGCTTAATACCCTGTACTTAAGGCAGGACTACAGAATAACTACATCATTCTTGACAAGTGTTTGTCTAACCAGCTCTTAAAAACCTCCAGCGATGGAAATTCCATAACGTTCCTACAATTTGTTCTAGTGCTTAACTACTCAGAGAATTAGGAAGCTTTTCCTAATGTCAAACCTAAACCTTCCCTGGCATTGTTTCTTGTCTCATTCTCAGAGATTAAGAAGAACATTTTTTTCAACCTTCTCCTTCAACTTTTTATGTCCTTGAAAATTTTATTATGTCCCCTCTCAGCCTTCTCGTCTCCAAACTAAACAAACAAACAAGCAAACAAAAACAAACCAATTTTTCCTATATTCCCCCAAGTGATGTTTTCTAGATATCTAATATTTTTTTTGCTCTTCTCTGGACTTTCTCTAAATAGTCCACCATTTTTTTTTTTTTTAAACAATACAATTCCCAGAACTGGTATTTCACCTGAGGCCTTAACTGCACACATGAAAGAATTATTGTGCTACTCTCTTGTGATACTTACAACGCTCCTACTAATACGTTCCAGATTGATGAAGGTTTTTGTTTTTGTTCTCTCCCTGCAGTGTTATTACACTCAAATTATATTTAACTTGTGATCCACTATACCCTAATGACCCTTTTCTACAATAGTCTTTCCTAGGGAGTCATTTCCCATTTTTTATTTGTGCAATTGACTGGTCCTTCCTTAATAGAGTAGTTTGTATTTATCTTTATTGAATTTCATTCTATTTACTTCAGATAATTTCACCAGATTAAGCATTTGCATCCGACCCAAGCTGGGGTGGGGTTTATTTATGTGAGTAAACAGTTAGGAAGAGTGAGGATAATAAATATTTGCATGTGGAAAAGAAAAAAATGTTATATTATTTTTGAGCTCCCTTATTCTTTAATAAAAATTAAGTAAAAAACAAAACAACACATCTGACAGGAACCTATTAATAACTGTCTTTTTAAATTTATTTTTTTTTACAAATTTAAAATGAATAAAAACCATTCATGCACTAAAACACTCTCTCATACTGCTTCAGAAAAACCTAAGACTTTTGTTTTAACAAATAACTAAAATAAACTGTAATTAAAAGATGAAAAGAAATATTCTACCCTACCTTAATGCCCTCTTCATCATTGACTCTGCGAATCATTTTTACGCACATCTCTGTAATCTTGGGAAACGTTGGCTGTTCAATGCAGATATCCCTAAGAATCTTTATAACTCTCTTTCTGACACTGATACCAGTATCCTGGTGGGAGAAAGCAAAATAGTCTTGAAAAAAAAATCAGAAGTGAGAATGCATTTAAATACTGTGTGCAGTACTATAAATGAAAACATATAAAGTTTGATTTGCAAAGCATGTTAAAACATTAACTAAGAAATTCTAAATGAACCTTTATGCAAGACAGCATTAGTGTTTGATAACATCATACTTCATTCCAGGGATCTTGTAGGTCCTTAAAATCCTGTGAATACTGCATTACAGATGCGCTCAACATCCTCTCCCTCAGAAGTTCTGTGCTCTTTTTGGTATTAAGTATTGGTCTAAAATCCCTTCAGGGCCGAATAACTCTGCATGTTAACTGAACAGAGATTACATTCATCTAGGAAGCAACAAACTGATGATCTAAATGCAGACGTTCTGCATGAGACATAAAATGGGTGAGGTAATATCTTTTATTGAACCAACTTTTGTTGATGAACGAGAGAAGCTGCTGAGCTACACCAGATATTTTAGTTCAGGTCAGGGAAGGGTACCACAAAAATCATCTTGCATTAGCTGTGAAACACACTGTTTCAGTATAAGCTATCACAGCACACATTATGAGGGATCACTCAAGTTAGCATTGATATGGTAACACCTCTGGAGTCATAGGACCAAAAGGGTGTTTCATTCAAGAGCATAGCGACTGTATGGTTCTACCCACACACGTTTCTGGAATATTTTGTGCACAGGATGAGGTGCATCACATGTTGTAACAGATGTGCTTAGGAGCACAGCTACTAGGCCAACTGGGCTATTTCACTGCAAATTACATTTTTGATTATTACCTGGATACATTCCAACATATGTTTAATACCTCAAATTACAGTAACAAACGATAATAAATAAACTCACGTTTGATAGTTCCCTATTTTAAATTAGCAGGTTTACTTTCTTCTGTCCCGAATGAGATACAGCAGGCTCTCTTCTATTGTTAGCCCTGATATTTGACATATATACGAGACAAACTAATGGTCATAGTGAGATGAGGACTTCTTTTGGTAGATCACTCCAAATTCTAAATCTCTATATTATCAGATATAAAACTGCAACTCTCCTAATTTTTCAGACAAATCAGCTTGTACTCTAACTTGCTGAAACACTCAGATATGACAAAATATTATTTACTGGACAGAAATGGCAGAAGTATATCTGACCCTAACTAATAATTTTCCCATCCTTTGTTAATCAGATTTGCAGTTTGGAGAATCTCATTGGATTTTTCCATCCTTCTTAATGTCCAACTAGCAGAAACAGCTAGAGTACTTTCCCTCCATCCAAATATGCATTGTTCAGAAGGTGTCAACTATTTTTGTCCAACTGTGGACACTGCCAGTGTTACCCATGTCTTTTTTGACCTTGAGACCGATTTTCTGCAATATGTTCTACCATAAATGGGAGCATACCTAAAGATCATTCAAAACTTCAGTGTACCATAATTGTGTTTTTCAAAGATAGCTTACTGCTCTTGAATGCCAGAGACTGCACTGTCTGCCAACAAATACATGCTCACATGCATGCTGACCAATGCTGTCTCATTGTTTTCCTTCAAAAACAACAAGAAGTCCTGTGGCACCTTATAGACTAACATACTTTGGAGCATAAGCTTTCTTGGGCAGAGACCCGCTTTGTCAGATGCGTGAGTCCCTCATGAGACTCATGAATCTGAAGAAGCGGGACTTTGCCCACAAAAGCTTTTACTCCAAAATATCTGTTTGTCTATAAGGTGCCACAGGACTTCTTCCTGTTTGTGACGATACAGAATAACACAGCTACCTCTCTGATAATTGTTTCCCTCGTACTCCTCATCAGTCTGTTTGTATAGAAAAGTTACCTTGTGCAGTAATGATGGTCCTTTGAGAGGCGTGTCCCTGTGGGTGCTCAAAGGTAGGTGTTGGGCTCACCCAGCACGGCAGCTCAGAAACCTTGCAAGCAGTATTGAGTGGAGCTGCACAAGTACTAATCCAATGTGTGCCATCTGCGCCACTAGGAACAGGGCACAGTCCTGCTCTGTCTTCCATTACTTCACTGGCGTCCTAACTATGTCTATTGTACCGAGTAGACGGGAGGCAGAAGGGACGTGGACCACCCACGGGGCGGGGGGGGCGGGGAACAGCTCAAAAAACCATCATTACTGCACAAGTTAAATAACTTCTCTTTCTTCTTTGAGTGCTGTCCATGTGCGTGCTCCGTGGTAGATGCCTGTAGAGCAGTAACCCCTTATTTGGATGGTGGATTTTGATTTGGTGCATCTACTGTGGGCAATATTGTCTTAGCTACTGCCATATTGTCATCTGCATGAGAATGTATGGCATAATGTGTCATGAGCATGTGGTCCAAGGACCACGAGGTTGCATGACATGTTCTGTAAGGGTACTTACATTAAGATGGTTATGGCTGTTCTACTGATCTTGTAGAATGTGCCTTCAGAAATACCAGGAGTGGTCTGTTTCGAGTAGAATAGCATTGCACTATGCATGTAGATGTGAGCCACATCTTATAGCTTGGGATGACAGGCGCAATCCCTTTGATCTTTGTTCAATAGATAAAAATAATGTTTGCAATTTTCTAAAGGACCATGTCCTGTCTATGTAGAAGGATATGGCCCTCCTGATATTCAAAGTGTGCAGTATAGAGTAGAAGGTAGGTAGGGTTATAGGTTTGGCGATATGGAATTGAGAGCAGACTTTTGGTAGAAAGGCAGAATGAAGTCATATTACAACCTTGTGTTTGTTAAAGATTGTATATGGCAGAGAGTCAATCAAAGAAGCTATGTTGCTCAGCCTTCAAATTGATATTATCACCACTAAAAACAGCATTTTCTTTGTTAACATGCCCAGGGAACATGCGGCCATTGACTTGAATGGGGGTCCCACCAAAGTTGCAGTCAAGACTCATACGCAGCAGGCTTTTGTGGGTTGTATGCCCCTTTCAGGACATCAGGATGAGAAGCAATTGGACTCGGAGAAGTAAGTATCGTGTGTTGTTTCTCATATGCTCCGTAACAGCATATCTGTTACTTGCTAGGAGTAGTGGTATGTGTTCTGTGGGAGCCAGACAGAAAGCAAGGTCATCAGATGTAGGGTATACAGTATGGGGTGAAGCATGGTACCCTTGCTCTGAAAGAGCTTGGGGAATCGGATCTGATTCAGCTGCATTGGAGCTGTGAAGATGATCCATGCACCATCTGTCTGGATCTTCCTGAGGATTCAGGTTATCAAACAATGGGTGAAAAGACACACAGGAGAGGAGGAAGGCATCCCCCCAGAGCTTTGTGGTGTTTGCCCGCTCTCGAACAATATTGTCTGCATTTGTATTTCATTTTTCTTTCCTGAAATATATGATGTCATCCATATTTGTTGCAAAGAGTTCAGTTTCATCAAATGGTAAGTCCTCCACTTTTGTTGGAGTTCTGTCAGGACATCTGCTGTCTGCAGCCATAAGGATCTTGACATAACAGTGGCCGAAGCTATGGTCCTAGCTATCATGTCAGAAGAGTCTAATGCCATCTGCCATGCTGTTCTGATGTATTGTGTGGCTTTCTGGGAATACAGGCTTGAGAATAGGTCTCTTGTCATCAGGAAGATAAGGAATTAGTTGAGAAATCTGGAGTAACTGTAGAAGTCATGGCTAGCTAAAAGCACCGAATAATTAGCTATGTGTGGTTGAAGTGTAGAAGGTGAATACTTCTTCCTATGTGATAGCTCCAAACATTTATGCTCCTGATTAGAAAGGATAGTTTTGTATTTTGATGATTTTGCTCTCTAGTTGGCAGCATCTACCACTAGAGAAGTGGGCTGTGGATTTAAAATTTGAAAGTCCATGCCTTCAGCCAGGGCAAATAGTTTCTACCATCACGTTTATTCGTGGGTTTAGGTATGGTCAGGTTTAGCTAGATTCCACCTGCTGCCTCCATCATCGACTGGGAGATCCACCCTGGCCGTGGCAGGTGGATGTAATTTTCTTTTTAAGCTTATATTGTTTCTGTGGCATTTCTGTTAAGTTGATTTGCTCCCAAGTTGCCACTCTCTTAAAAATATCCTGAAACTGTTTTAGGTCAACAGGAGAAGAAAGGTGTGACTGCTTCTCCATGAGACAATGCAGATTCAGCCACTGGAGAGTCTGGAGGCAGCTGTGACTTGAGATCATCTGGCACATGAGTATCATGTACTTCTACCTCCTTTCCATGGTGTGAGGAGATGGAGAAGATAGAAGATGGCTGGTGTTGTGCCACAGTAGAGGGTGCTCTCGAGTGATCCCTAATGGCACCACTGTAGCGGCAGGGTGAGATGGATGAGCTGCACTCGGAGATGAGTATTGTGACGAGAATAGACTTCTGTAGTCACAATATCTATTAGTCCTGTAAGTGTGTGATGTGAGGGCATCTGGAAATTGACTAACAACTGGGTGAACAAGATCAGTATACTGCAGAGAAGTAAGGGCACAGTGATTGCTAGTATGTGGGTGCCTTATAATAAGAAAGGTAACAACTCGCATTATTCATATGGCGGTAGGATGATATAGGAGATGCCGCTGTACTGATGACCTTGTTAAGGGTGTAGTTCCAAGAAAGAACTCTGTTTTCATGGTAGTCTTTCCAGTGGCTATGATGATGAAATATGGGACAAGAGCTGCACCAAGGTTTGGTGTTGCTTCCCTCAGTGCCGAGAAAGAATGTGGTACCGTATGTTGTGGCACTGGTAAAGGCTTTGGTTCATCCGGTGCCATCTGCACATTCAGCGTAGCAGCCACAGTTTGGTCTGCTGGTGATGGTGATGGTCACGCAACCCTCTCTGATGCTACCAGTGCTGTATGGAGCAGGAGTTGGAGTTGTTCTGTGGAAAGTGCAGCTTTAAGGTGAAAGCCAGAGGCAGGTTTGGGCTTTTGTATGCCTGATGTGTCTGCTTCTTCTCCCATGCTTTCAGAGACTCCTAATGTACAGAGTACGCGGCTACAGATTTACTTTGTTTCATATAAAATCTAATATGGCTTGTTTTAGCCACTGACACTAAGAATACAAAAGCATTCTCACAGTTTTCTAATTTGTGGCATTGTAAAAGTATTTTCTGATGTCTGAGTGGTTATGTTATATATGTTTATAATATTTTGATAGATGACACAAACATTAATGTAACAATAAAAAAGCATTAGCATTTTGAATATCAGTGTATTTATTTTGATTAACATGTGCATGTGGAAGGCTTTAGGAGCATGTCCATGCCAAACACTTATAAATACATATAGACATATTCAGTATGACCCTGTGTCATTGTTTAAAGAACTTCTAGGATACTATAACTAAAAGTCTAAACTCCTCATCCCCATATTTCCATCTCTGTGTATTAAGCCTGGGTAAATAGATAAGCTAAGAAGTAGTGTGGTGTAATGGGGTAGAGAGCGTAATGGGTAGTGTGTGTAATGGGGAAGCTTGGTCCTTGCCTTTGCCCTCACTGAGGAGTCCAAGAAGTCCCCGTCAGAAGGGACACTGTCCACACTGAATTGTGAGTCGGACATCGGTTCAAGAGCCTTGTTAACAGGGAGCATTTAAGTTCAACTCCCTGTTTTCCTAACTTGTGCAGTGGGACTCTTGCATTGAGAGCATTTGTGGGATGTGAGCCCCTCTGAAGCAACATAGTGCGAGTGCCCATGTTATTCTGGCAACAGTAATGGCTGTGGTTCAGCTAGCGCTGTTTGCATGTTCGGCACAGCAGCCAAAGCTTGGTTTGATGGTGGTTATGAAACCCCTCCAGCATCGCTGGTGCCTTTGGAATGGGGATTGGGGCTGCTTTATTTTAAAGAGCAGCTTTTAAGATTAGTGCTGGGGGCAGGCTGGGGGTTTTGTATGCCCAATGTGCCCAATTCATCTGCCTTGCTCAGTCTGGGCAGGGAACACAAGGAAAGGGTTGCTCTTTGCCTCAGTCCCCAGTGAGGAGCCAACAGAATCCCTGATATAAGGGATATTCAGTGCCTTAACTGAAGGTCCAACAATGGCTCCAGATAGTGGTTATTGTTCCCTGCAGCAGCTCTGTTAGTTTTAGTCCTGGCTTTGCATGATGCTGGTGGTAGGACCAGAAGTTGCACCAGGGTTTGATGTTGCTCTCTTGGTGCCGGGAGACAGAGCTCTGTTACAGCTGGTGCTGGCTGAACATTCTTCATGGCAGCCACTGCTTGATCTGCTGGCTCCACTGATGACCCAGTAGCCCCTTCCAGCATTGCTGGTGCCCCAGGGGGTGAAGCTGCTTTACCTGAAGTGCAGTTCTGAGCTTAAAGCTGGAGGCAGGCTTGGACTTCTGTGTGCCCAACGTGCTCAGTTCATCCCCCGTGCTCACCCTGGGTAGGGAGTAGAATGGGGAAGGCTTGTACTCTGCCTTAGTCCCCAGTGAGGAGGCAGATAAGTTTCAAACAGAAGTGACATCATTGCTTTAAACTGTGGGTTTGGCACGCGTTTAAAAGATTTATCAGAAGGGAGCAGTCTCAGTTGCAGCTCCGTATCTCTTCTATCTCTAGCTGTAAGGCTCTTACAGGTTGCCTCAGAGGAAAGTGCATAGAGCATGGAGAAAAAGCTCTAAATTCCTCCTTCTTCTGCTTTCTCCCTCTGGTGGTAGAGCGAACTGGGGGAAGAAGCAGAGTGTTCCTATGTGATTTGGTTAGGGATTGAGTGCTATGATTCCTTGATGGAACTCTGTTTGTTTAGCCATAGTTTTCCATGGTGCTGCAGGGAGAGCTGCTTCTGTGGCAGGTTTTGAGTTTGTTCTTCTGGTGCCGGGAGAGAGCATAACAATGAAGTTTCCTCCGGTGCCGGTAATGGCTGTATTTCAACCGGTGCTAGTTGCACACTCTGCACAGCAGCCTCTTCTCGGTCTATCGGTGTTGGTACTGGCTGCGGTTTTTTTTTTGTTTTTTTTTTTAAATATAGATATATGCAGCTCTGTCTGCTGCTGCTCAGGCAAGGTTTGAAGTTGTTTTCCTGGTGCTGGGAGAGTGCACGGTACTGCAGGTTCCTCCGGCAGCAGAGATTCCTCCAACACGACACTAGTACTTAGCTTATCTATTTACCCAAGCTTAATACACAGAGATGGAAATATGGGGATAAGGAGTTTAGACTTTTAGTTATAGTATCCTAGAAGTTCTTTAAACAATGACACAAGGTCATATTGAATATGTCTATATGTATTTATAAGTGTTTGGCATGGACATGCTCCTAAAGCCTTCCACATGCACATGTTAATCAAAATAAATACACTGACATTCCAAAGGCTAATGCTTTTTTATTGTTACATTAATGTTTGCAATCAAACATTACAATCAATATTATAATCAAAATATTATAAACACATATAACGTAACCACTCAGACATCAGAAAATACTTTTACTATGCCACAAATTAGAAAAATGTGAGAACACTTTTGTATTCTTAGTGTCAGTGGCTAAAACAAGCAATATTAGATTTTATATGAGACTGTAGCCAGACAGCCAGCCCCCTCTCAGACCAGCATTGCTGGGAACACAAGGGAGCCAAAACAACAGGGCACTTAACATAAATTCCAGCACAGCCTTTGAAGCTGTGAGAAGCACAGGTGTGCTGCTACAATGTGCCTCTGGGAACATATACAACGATTAGGCTCACAGCAGACAGAGAAGCTGTGACAGACATGGCTCTTAGCTCCTACTAAATAACGTGATGCACACACACCCACATCCTAGGTGGGAAAATATTTACCCTAATAAAAGAATGTCCAGTAGTCAAAACTTATTGTTTCTCTCCCTTGCAAGCGTAAACTACTCTTGCAAGAGCTGGCGTCGCCCAGACAGACCAGCCCCAATTTGGCATAAGAAAGGAGAAAGAGAATAAAGGAGTACAGAGGTATAAGTATGGGACCTACAGCACCATGATTTTGGAGTGCTTTTCACTATCTATCTGCTGGTCAGATAAGTGACAGCCTCCCAAGGCTTCTGCAGCTAAGAGGGTCCCTGAGCCTTGTCCCTTATTCGTCTTTCCGCGGAATTGAGTGACCGATCCTGGCTTGGCACCGCTGGAATCGAGAGATGCAAGGAGGGTAAGAAGCACCCACAACTGATCTCCTATCTTTAGTGTACACATATTTTGAAATAGAGCTCTATACTTTGTTGTCTTTCTTTGGGATTGTGGCTTCAGTTTTGTAACTTGTTTGTGTGTGTAACATCTATACATTTAAATAAGTAGGCACTAGCAATTTTGTAACCACATGATTAGAATCTAGTTTAATAAATTTTGGTAACCATTTGTGCATAAGCCTGACTTGTTTCTCTGGTTTACTGTAAAGCAGCCAACACAATTAAAGAACCTCAGCCGTTTTGGCTATAAAGCCTGGCCATTAGGTGAGAGTACTAAGAGCCTAGCGTTGAGTTGTGCCGCCTCCACGGGGCAAACTCTTGGGGCGCCTGTCAGTCAATCCTGACTGCCCACTGCGAAGGAGCTCTGAGCTCTAGCAGTTAAAGTCACGGATGGTATAAAACGGGCATAGCTGGCACCTCACCAAACATCCTTGGCCATCGGCTAACAGAGACAGACTAAATCTGTAGCCGTGTACTCTGTATATTAGGAGACTCTGCACCAGATCATGCCACCAAATTCAGTGGCCTCCCTCCCAACAGTATGCTTAGAGAGAAGTAATAAAATCCTTCATTTCAACTGTACGTTACTAGGTGTAGATGAAAAATCCTGCCTGAGCCATTTTACCTTACAAGGTATTTATGTATGTTTAGCTTTTGACCAACAAGTTCCTCATTAAAAGCAACTGTTTCAATTCACATTAGCCTGATGGGCTGATTTTTTAGCTTTGACTTCCCCAAAAATCTATACAAGGTCATTCATTCTAGAACCTGGAACATTATTAAATATAATTAGGGACATCAATCCAGTTAAAAATGTATTTATATATATATATCAAAGTGATTTCAAAAATGACCATACCAGTATTCGCTCAATGAGCATGTCGTAATACTGTTCAGCAAGCTGAGGTCGACAGAGCACAAACCGGCCAAGCAACTCCACAGCTGCTTCTCGTACACTCGTGGAGTTATCCATTAATCGTCCATGAACACCTCGTTGCATATCCAACTGAAAAAACAAAGGAAAAACACAAATGCAAAGTATGGAAAAACAGAATTTCTTTAAAATGTAAACAGAAGAATTTATGTATGTCACAGATTGTTTCCTTTTTACCCTGGCTAGAATGCTGGGGTCTACAGCAACAACCTCAGATAAACACTTCATGGCTTTTGTTCGAACAGCAATCGCATTTTCACCAAGCACACGCAGAATCTAGTAAGAAAACAAAAGTGACATTTTAATCGCTTTTGGAATGTAGCAAGCAATGATCAATGCAAGCAAAAATACAATGGGATAACATGCAAAAGTCAAACTAAAATGAGAAAAATTAGCTATCAAAAATTGAACAAACTTTTAAAAAGTGAGGCTCAGTGATGACTTTTCTGCACTGATATTGGAGTCTGGGTTCTTTCTCACTATAAGACATAATCCAAATGTTAATTCACATGGGGTCCAACTCTTTATTTGAGTTGTTTTTCCCTACCAAGATGTGGCTTTTTATCCTCCCTACAGTGGACTACGATTTGTGCACCCCAACTCTGGGATAGCAAGTGGATCAAAGAAAATAATGTGACCCACAGCATTTACCTGGAGCTCAAATGTATCACCATATCAAACTGTTAGTGCTGCCCTCCCAGCCAGAAAGAAGGAACATTTATATCACTTGGTCAAACCATGACCATCAGCACGACAGCTTCATGCACTGCAGGCAAATGATTGTGCTAGTTTGCATGTCCAATTTAGAATTCATACATTTATATGAATGATCTACAAAGACGTGATTTATGAGGTCATGGTCCCAATCAGGCATGCATTTTAGATAGAAAAATCTGTGAAAAGGTTTCAATGTTTTGTAGTTGTCTTTTTGGCCCATCTTACTGATGGATTTCTAAATATGCACAAATAAAACAATATATGTTCAGTATGGTATATGTAATAGACATGCAGGAATAAAATAAAAATAAGCATGTGTGCTATCAATACATAAGATGAAAACATGTAGTGTTATCATGGCCTATTAAATACCTGTGCTCAACAATGAACAGATATTGCACACTACCCCATAAGTGTTTGGAACCAGGAAACCAACTGTATTTCACAGCACTAAGACTTCTGGCACAGATTACCTGTGTCAAATAAATATCGAAGCTCTGGGCAAACGGCCTCATAGAGGCCAAGTAGCGAACAATCAAGCAAGCATCTTCATAGTCCACAGTATCAGAATTCATCCTGTAACAAAATTAACATAATACTTGATAGTTATTTATTAAAAAATAAAGAACAATGCTTGTAAGTCAAATAAGTAACAAACAAAACTCAAAATTATTGAAACTTACTTCAAGGTACTGAACTGAGAGGGTGCAGTTTTAATGATACTGCGAAGAAATTTTTTGCGACTCTCTGCTCTGTGCATTATTTGTCCTGTTGTTTCAACTTCTTTTGCATGGTGAGTTCCTTCAGAGGAATCATCATCCTTCTGAGATTTCATTGCTTTCTCTGTCTCCAGAGTTGTGTCACGGAACCACTGAGCTATATAAAATTTCCGAGAAAACTGGAGAAATACAATAAGATGGGCAGAAAAACAGAGCCATTAGTAATAGTTCCTCTTCAAACTGTGAAGAAATTAAATTGGACCTAGTCAAATATTAGTCCTGAGTTCACTGCTATACATCATTTTTGTTTCAGATTTGAAAGGCAGAGAGGAAAATAAGGTACTCTAAAACAAACAATACCACTGAAAAGAACCACAGTAGACAAAATAGTGCATGTGGATGCCTACAGTGTCTGAGAGGATGACATTTATGGAAGAATCAGTCTGAAAGCATCAAATATCAATTAAATTGTGTGCCCAGACTAAAATTTAAGTATTATCAGGCCAGAACTATGGTAAACATTATGACTGAAATGCAGCAGAATAGAGGTACTAAGCTAGTAAAATTTCAGCTATTTCAGACCAATGCATGCTATGTACAGTTTTGGGAGTAGAGCAAGGGTACAACCAAGATATAAGTAAGTCTGTTCTGGGGCTCTGGGGAATAAGCCATCCCTTTGAAGAAGGTATATTTACACAGACCTAACACATTCAAAAAATTGTTATTTACCAGTAATGAGGCATCAGTTTCTGTGTTTTCATCCAGATAATCTAACAATGCCTTTTGCAGCTGCTGGATTTCATCTTCTCCTCCTGAAACCTGTCATATGTAGCAAGACACATTCAAGGGATGGAATATCTCATAGGTTCAAATATGATCAAGAAATACTTTATACACACATAACATTTAATGTAATGTAAGAGCACATAAATAATTATGTTGCCAGCAATTCCAAACTATTTAAATAATTTTTATAAATCAACTATCCATTAAACTGTAACACTCAAACCAGATTATATATGAGGGACGCTGTCCAACTACGCCAGGAGAAGGACACTGGATATGGTTTAATTAGGCCATAGCTATTCGAAGTGTAAAAATGCCTGACAGATAAAAAGCACACAGTGCTTGGTCCATACTCATACATATGGACTGATTATGGACCAAGTGTGTGTGCGCGCATGTATATATTACACACACACACACACAAAAATTATACTAAATTATTAGATGGACGGATGGATGATTGGAATGGGTAAAGGGGTAGGGCTGATAAAAGCCCCACTCCAAGATATGCCCCTTTACCCATTCTGATCCTCAGCCCATCTGCTGCAGGGACTTCACCCACTGCCTCCTCTCACTGAGAGTTAACAGGAGGTAGCTTCCTGCCATACCAATTGTAGGAGCACTGAACTCCTTCCACTTCTTTAAATAATATCTCCATTAAATCTTTTACCAAACCATTTTATCTGATCACCATATTCTTCTCTACATATTACCTACACTGGACATACACCCCATGTTTATACAATGAATTCAACATCACAGTCTCGCCTTCATTTCATGCCCACCCCAATAAAGCCCCCAGTCCACAGTGAGAAAATTGAGAAACCCTTACAGTGCCGTGGTTAATCTAGTGGAGAGGGAAAAATTCCTTCCATCCCCTTCTCTCTTCCCCACCCCAATAAACAAACAAATAGCACGTCTTCAGTGGATCATGACAAAACCTGGTATTTAACTACTTCCAGGGGTGGGAAGGTAGGTGGTGTTCCCCCTGGTCCATGTAAAAAGAGCTTTTTTTGCACCAGTGAGGACCTAAATAGTCTCCTTTCTCTTCTGATCATTGGTCTGAAGTTGCTGCATTCATTCTCTGGCTATTGATACTTTAAAAGGGCCACTCACATTTTCCTCCAGGCCAGATAATGGCCATTGTTGCTTAACAGAAACAACTACAGAGCAGAACATGACAGACAAAACTAAACTGACTATTAAGCAAGATTTTTGGAATCCAATCTCTGACATTTCATTATGGACGCTTTTCCAAGGAAAAATGCCAAAGAATTTAAATCCCACAAAATAATCTGACAAATGGATTAAGAAATATCACTTCCGTTATCAGTTGTGCTACAAATGTTAAACAATGAAATGGCAGGTTGCTTTGGAAAGAGAGAAGTTGAGAGACATCTTCATATTAATTCTGACAAAGCAAGGTTATTTATTGATAACTGTTGTGCAAGGATGTACCATCGACACACCAACCACTGATTTCACATGCTCAGACAGATGTAAAAAAATATAGTTCATTGGGGCTACAAAAGTGTCCCTTTAAAGGTCTGAACATTGACAGTGAAGGTTATAAATGGAACTAAGAAAGGATACTTTGAAGAGTGGAGGGTTGGATGGGAATATAACTCTGCACAGGCATTTATCATAAAAGAATAGTGATTGGAAAAAAATTGTTTTCTACTTCTAGAAATACTTTGGTATATCCACATTCTTAGAAGATTAGCAGGAGTTCAATTTAATTAATATTAATCAACAAGATTTAGAAGGAAAACTCTTTGGGCCAAAACCTTTGTAATTTTATTTGTTCTGTGAAATGTCCAATAATGAGTGCTTTAAAGAATAAAATCAACAAAGCACAAACTAGCCAAGAGGAGAGTTCAACGTGTTGTAGAACCACTTGCCCAAAATGAGCATCGAATTGAAATGCTAAATCAAGAAAGCAGTGCTTCGTAAAAATGGGAAGGAGCTCCAAAGAGCAAATGTACAAATTGTTGTGATAAGAATGCCATTTGCAAAATAGATATATTATTACATAAATCCTTTGTCAAGTGCTTTCAGATCATGGATGACAACCATTACTTAACAGCTAGGATCTCTCATGAAAGTTATCAGATACTTGGATTATTGCTAATTTGTAACAGGTTTGAATGAAAATCTAATCTATTTTGAATGTCAGAAGAGAATCCATTCTGTCCTCAATCTAATTCTAAAAGCTATAGATAAACTACCTCTATTCTTTCTAAACATTTGTGCCTTATGTCATAATGCAACACTATGGGTACGTCTGCACTAGCCAAAAACTCTGAAATGGCCATTCAAATGGCCATTTTGAAGTTTACTAATGAAGCGCTGAAATACATATTCAGCGCGTCATTAGCATGCGGGCAGCCGTGGCACTTCGAAATTGACACAGCTTGCCGCTGCGCAGCTCGTCCAGACGGGGCTCCTTTTCGAAAGGACCCCACCTACTTCGAAGTCCCCTTATTCCTATGAGCAGATGGGAACAAAGGGACTTCGAAGTAGGCGGGGTCCTTTCGAAAAGGAGCCCCATCTGGACGAGCCGCATCAATTTTGAAGTGCTGCAGCCACCCGCATGCTAATGAGGCGCTGAATATGTATTTCAGTGCTTCATTAGTAAACTTCGAAATGGTCATTTGAATGGCCATTTTTAAGTTTTTGGCTAGTGTAGACATGGCCTATATGTGACATTGATATATAGTGGAGTTTCCCTTGTAGCATTAGAGAGGAAATGGAATTCAGTATTTTGATTCAAGTCAGTCAAACTAGCTTTGATAAAAATTTTGGATAAAGGACATAAAAATATATGTTTTGGTGAAATATTAAAAAAAGAGAGGACAGTTGTCCTTGCAGATGATATCACAGCTAGAGAGACAATTTTCAGAAATAAATGAAATACAGCACTCTCTCAAGTGTTCCAAATGTGGAGAGACATAAGGAAAGATTATTTATATTGTACAGTAAATGGAATTCTTTGAGGTGTCTCCCCATGTGTGTGTTCCATTTCTGGATGCATATACGGCTGTGCACACTTGATCTGATATTTTTATTGGTTCACGGCTATGCTGCAGATATCCATATGCTCCAGTGCAAGATTACTGGGGTGTGTGGACTTGCCACTGCTTCAGTTTCTTCTCAACCATGAACATTATTGAAAAGACTGAAGAGCACCTATGGGTGGAAACATCTTGAAGAACTCCTGTTCCTGTTGAATATTAAGTAACTTCAACATCTTCAAGTAGTATCCTATGGTACCACAGAGACATGGTGGTATAATACACCTGGTTTGGAGTATTGGTATGGAAGGATACAGCTTACTCAGGAAGGATAGGCAGGGAAAAAAGGGAAGAGGTCTTGCTTTATAAATTAAAAATGTATATACTGGGACTGAGGATGAGCTGGGATGTGTGGAAAGTCTCTGGGTAAGGTTAAAAAGGGGTAAAAGAACAAGGGAGATGTAGGAGTCCAATACAGGCTGACTAACCAAGAAAAGGTGGATGAAGCTAACTAACAAAAATCATCCACATCTCAGGACCTGATAGTCATGGGGGACTTCAACTATCCAGATATGTATTGGGAAAATAGCAAAGCAGGGCACGCATTATCTAACACGTTTTTGGAACATACTGGAGACATTTTTTTATTTCAGAAGGTAGAGAAAGCTAGCAGAGGGGAGGCTAACTCAATCAGATCTGCTCCTTTTGAGTTTTCAGACACATCTGTTGACTTTTATACTTTTCAGAGCAGAATAGCACTTCAGACATTTTAAATGTCTTCATCTCTGTTGTTATCCAAGCTTCAAATCATACAGATTTTATATATACCTGTTTCAAGATTCGAGCTATAGATCCTTGATCCATTTTGCTAGTAACAGCATCTTTCCTCAATCTTGCAGCTACAGTTCCAAGATAATCAAGTGATGCCACTCTCAAAGCCATTTCTGTAGATTTGTTACTGAACTGATGAACCTAACAAAAGCAGGATAAAATGTTATCTACTCATTTCTATACCCACAATGCTTTTCATAAAATTACCTGATCTTATTTAGAAATTCATCATCTAATAAACTGAAAGCATTACACCATTTACATGTTAGCATTATTGTTGTAAATGTGTAAGGTGAGGTAATATACTGTACTGGACAAACTTTTGTTTGTGAAAGATACACGTTCTCAAGCTTCACAGAGCTCTTCTTTAGGGAAGAAAATCAGAATGCACGAGTTAAGTACAAGACAGGAAACATTGTGAAGCATAAGAAATTTACACACATTGGGAAAAAAAACTTAAAATGAAGTGGGCAACTGAGGTTTAGCAAACACCTAACAGTGTTGTAATGAGCATAAAACCACTGTCTGCCAGGGTCCACGTTTTTAAATATGTTCCAAAGCTATGAATTTCAGTTACTGAAGATAAGAATAAATAATTTACCTCGCTATTTTGTCTTTCTGAAAACCACATATATAGTATTTTAACATTAATAATAAATTCATTTCCACCACCACTGGGACCCACCCTGCAAGAATACGTCTGGATTTTTTTAAATGGACCTTCTAATCAAAATAACTAGTGAGGATGCATGTAGTACAGTGGATATGAAACTTTATTTTAATATGCAAACATAAGAACGGCCATACTGGGTCAGACCAAAGGTCCATCTAGCCCAGTATTCTGTCTGCCGATAGTAGCCAATGCCAGGTGCCCCAGAGGAGGTGAATCAAAGACAACAATCAAGTGATTTGTCTCCTGCCATCCATTTCCTGCCTTCGACAAAAGGCTAGGCCCCATACCTTACCCATTGCTAATAGCCATCTATGGACCTAACCTCCAAATATTTATCGGGCTCTTTTTTAAACTCTGTTAGAGTCCTGGCCTTCACAGCATCCTCTGGTAAGGAGTTCCACAGGTTGACTGTGCGCTGTGTGAAGAAAAACTTTCTTTTATTAGTTTTGAACCTGCTACCCATTAATTTCACTTGGTGTCCTCTAGTTCTTATATTATGGGAACAAGTAAATAACTTTTCTGTATTCACCTTCTCCACACCATTCATGATTTTATATACCTCTATCATATCGCCCCTCAGTCTCCTCTTTTCTAGACTGAAAAGTCCCAGTCTCTCTAGCCTCTCCTCATATGGAACCCGTTCTAAACTCTTAATCATTTTATTTGCCCTTTTCTGAACCTTTTCTAATGCCAATATATCTTTTTTGAGGTGAGGGGACCACATCTGCATGCAGTACTCAAGATGTGGGCGTACCATAGTTTTATATAGGGGAACTAAGATAGTCTTGGTCTTATTTTCTATCCCTTTTTTAATTATTCCTAACATCCTATTTGCTTTACTGACTGCCGCTGCACACTGCGTGGATGTTTGCAGAAAACTATCCACTATAAGTCCAAGATCCCTTTCCTGATCTGTTGTAGCTAAATTTGCCCCCATCATACTGTATGTATAATTGGGGTTATTTGCCCCCATCATATTGTATGTATAATTGGGGTTATGCATTACCTTACACTTACCCACATTAAATTTCATTTGCCATTTTGTTGCCCAATCACTCAGTTTGCTGAGATCTTTTTGAAGTTCTTCACAGTCTGCTTTGATTTTGACTATCCTGAACAGTTTGGTGTCATCTGCAAACTTTGCCACCTCACTGCTTACCTCTTTCTCTAGATCATTGACGAATAAGTTGAACAAGATTGGTCCCAGGACTGACCCTTGGGGAACGCCACTAGTTATTCCCTTCCATTGTGAAAATTTACCATGTGCTTTTGTGTACGATTACACTTATGTAATCTACCTGTCATATGTGCATCTGCAAACGGCAAACTGATATCAAGCTTGTTTAATCAGGAGTAAGACTATAAGTTGTGTGTTAAAGTGTCCACAAACAGACCCAAATTACTGTTTCAGTTTCATAACAAAGGTCTGCCAGTATTGCAACATGACTTATGAATTCCAGATATTCTACACATCACCTAAAATATTTAATTTATTAATCCAAGTATTTTCTATGTTAATGTGCTATACTTGCAAGGTACCTACACTACTGAATAATATATTTGTCCTGCATGAGCAGCCTAGAGAAGCTATCGTATATGAGTATCTGCAGATGATGCTCGGTTTTACACAATATGAATTTATGAAGATATTGATTGCTATGGACCAGAATTTTAATATGAAAAATATCCCCAAGAGAAGGAGGATACAAGTGACATCCACTGAGCAACATAGTCCATAGCAGTGTTGCCTGTAAGCTGTGCATTTGTGTGGATGCTCAGATGAGATTCAAATGCTGCCCTGCTGATTAGCACAGCATCCACAGGGAGGTTTTTTGTTTCACACACGTGTCAGGACACACAAAAAAATTATTCTGCACATGGACAGAAAAAAATCTACATATGGATGAAAAAGATTAAAGGAAGCAATTGTCCATGGTGTCACTTTTTTTCAGCCTATCTATAAAATGCAATAATTTTCCAAACTAAATTTTAGTATCTATATGATATTTATTAAAACTCATTTTACTATTTATACGTATTATATTTATTATATGAAATACTAATAAAAACATTATGCCAAAACAAAAACGTTTACATTATGATGAAAAGGAATCGTCATCATCCTCATCATGGCAAATCAAAAAGGGCAATAGTTGGTTTGCAGACTGAGCAACACACATCAATCTCCAGCTAAGTCTTTCCACCATCTGGCTGGATAATCGTTGCTAATCTTACTATGGTAAAATTAGAATACTCATGTGGCATTAGATCTGGTAATTCTAACTATCATCACATCTTTACCTCAAGACAGCTTTTTGAAAATATGGATAAACTTAATAAGCCATGTGTAGAACTTTATATCACTACAAATATTGTGGTCTCTTACCAACAACCTTCCTAATAAGCTAAGTAATAGCTCAGCGGCAGGCCATTCCGGCTTGTTCACCGTGGAAAGTAGATCTTGAACAAAGTTCTCAAAGAGTGGCCTATAGTCCTCTTCTCCTTGTTTACTACCGCATCTGTTTCAAGGAAAACAATGAAAATATGATATAGTAATTGTGTATAAAAAGGGTCAACTATCCTTTGTTATAGGCTACAAAGTACAAAACCATATCTAAAAGTAAAAGTAGCTAAAATTTTGTATTAAAACAGGACAAATCATAGAACACTAAGACTGGAAGGGACCTCGAGAGGCCATCGACTCCAGCCCCCGGCCCCAATGGCAGGACCAAGTACTATCTAAACCATCCCTGATAGACATCTATCTAACCTGTTCTTAAATATCTCCAGCGATGGAGATTCCACAACCTCCCTTGCCAATTTATTCCACTGTTTGACCGCCCTGACAGTTAGGAACTTTTTCCTAATGTCCAACCTAAACCTCCCTTGCTGCAGTTTAAGACCGTTGCCTCTTGTTCTATCCTCAGAGGCCAAGAACAACAAGTTTTCTCCTTCCTCCTGATGACTCCCTTTTAGATACCTGAAAACCACTATCATGTCTCCCCTCAATCTTCTCTTTTCCAAACTAAACAAGCCCAATTCTTTCAACCTTTTTTTATAGGTCACATTCTCTAGACCTTTAATCATTCTTGTCGCTCTTTTCTGGATCCTCTCTAGTTTCTCCACATCTTTTTTGAACTGCGGTGCCCAGAACTGGACACAATACTCCAGCTGAGGCCTAACCAGCGCAGAGTAGAGAGGAAGAATGACTTCTCATGTCTTGTTCACAACACACCTGTTAATGCATCCCAGAATCATGTTTGCTTTTTTTGCAACAGCATCACACTGTTGACTCATATTTAGCTTGTGGTCCACTATAATCCCTAGATCCCTTTCTGCTGTAGTTGTTCTTAGACAGTCTCTCCCCATTCTGTGTGTGTGAAACTGATTGTTCCTTCCCAAGTGGAGCACTTTGCATTTGTCCTTATTAAACTTCATCCTGTTTACCTCAGACCATTTCTCCAATTTATCCAGATCATTTTGAATTATGACCCTATCCTCCAAAGCAGTTGCAACCCCTCCCAACTTGGTATCATCTGCAAACTTAACAAGCGTACTTTCTATGCCAATATCTAAATCATTGATGAAGACATTGAACAGAACCTGTCCTAACACAGACCCCTGCGGAACCCCACTTGTTATACTTTTCCAGCAGGATTGAGAACCATTAAGAACTACTCTCCAGGTATGGTTATCCAGCCAGTTATGCACCCACCTTATAGTAGCCTCATCTAAACTGTATTTGCCTAGTTTTTTTTTTATAAGAATATCATGAGAGACCGTATCAAATGCTTTACTAAAGTCTAGGTATACCACATCTACCGCCTCTCCCCTATCCACAAGGCTCGTTATCTTATCAAAGAAAGCTATCAGATTAGTTTGACAAGATTTATTCTTTACAAACCCATGCTGGCTGTTTCCTATTACCTTACCACCTTCCAAGTGTTTGCAGATGATTTCTTTAATTACCTGCTCCATTATCTTTCCTGGCACTGAAGTTAAGCTGACTGGCCTGTAGTTTCCTGGGTTATTCTTATTCCCCTTTTTATAGATGGGCACAATATTTGCCCTCTTCCAGTCTTCTGGAATCTCTCCTGTCTCCCATGATTTTCCAGAAATGATAGATAAAGGCTCAGACACCTGCTCTATCAGCTCCTTGAGTATTCTAGGGTGCATTTCATCAGGCCCTGGTGACTTGCAGGCATCTAGTTTTCCTAAGTGATTTTTAACTTGTTCTTTTTTTATTTCAACTTCTAACCCTACCCCTTTCCCACTAGCATTCACTATGTTGGGCATTCCTTCATCAGACTTCTCAGTGAAGACCGAAACAAAGAAGTCATTAAGCATCTCTGCCATTTCCAAGTTCCCTGTTACTGTTTCTCCCTCCTCACTGAGCAATGGCCCTACCCTGTCCCTGGTATTCCTCTTGTTTCTAATATATTTATAAAAAGCCTTCTTGTTTCCCTTTATGCCTGTAGCTAGTTTGAGCTCATTTTGTGCCTTAGCCTTTCTAATCTTTCTCCCGCATTCTTGTGTTGTTTGCCTATAGTCATCCTTTGTAATTCTTCCTTGTTTCCATTTTTTATACAATTCCTTTTTTATTCTGAGATCATGCAAGAGGGTATCCTTTTCAACACTCCATATTGCAAACTCAAAAGACCTAGGATTCATTCCCCGGTCAAGTCCCTTGTTTTTTTTATCTAACACTGGTTTCAACTACTTTTGACAAAATTTTTTAGTACATCATGTACATTTAGTACATTATGGGGATATTTAATGTATAGTAAGTATGATATTGGCACAGGTGAGTACATTAGATACAACAGGGTTTCAATTCTTCATTCAGAGAATAAATTAGGTTTCTTAGTTCATACTAAAATAGTACATTTAGGAGGCAGTCCTTCTCAACTTAGTCTCTGGTCTTTATATTATATTCTCTGGTCCAGAAACAGCAGGAGAAAGATCATATCAGTGCCTGACAGATAATAGTCTGGTAATGTTTCAGAGATGTGCAGTTTAACAAAAAAAATTTACTTTCCTTAAAAACTAATTCTGACTAATTGTTATGGCATTACATTATATCTTAAATACGTAATCAATAAATCATGTTTTTCTTTCAACCGTTTGTGAAAAATGCAAAATCGCTAATGAAAGTTAAAATTTTACTCTTTATATTATCTGGCATAAGCTACTACCTGTAGATTCTCACGTGTACACATGACTCCCTGCAGAATTCCGTTGCGTAACATTTTCTGTGCATAAAACTGTCACTGAATTTTAAACTGTTTGCAGTTTTCTTTACCTGAAGCTGTCATATGAAAGTGACTAATTCTGTGCAAAAATTATAAGCTTGAACTAGACTTCAGGTATTTCCAATTTTGCAATTGAAGGTTGCAGACTTTATATATTTTACAAGATTTCTGAAGAAACCTTAGTGATTAGGAAGGCTAGCTGAACTTCAAAGAAGTTCAAAATTCATAGTTGCATGCATTAGTTCCCTACGGGACTTAAGAAGTAAAATAAATGAGTTTTCTTTTTACAACAGAACTTCATAAAAAAGTATTACTGGGAAGAAAAATCTTTTTTTTACAATTTACATTTAAAATACTATGTCCAATTCAAACGCTAATTTTCTCTACAAAAATTTCTTTTGATTAAAATTTCAGAACTTCAGAGAATACCAAATTTCAATCTACAATTAAGCTAAAATTGTAATTATGAACCACACGTATCAAAACAAAAGAGTGTGATAACACTTACTTCTTAAGAAAAATGGAAAGGAAGTTTTGTGCTGTTCTCATGGCTGTTTCATACGAGTTAGTAATAAGGACATCTTGATCCACCTAAAAATAACAGCAAAATTTATTTGTTGAGCGTTCTACATGTGACTTTCCACCCAGCAGTTCTACTGATATATATTATACAGAACACACACATTAACACTGCTCCACGGGCTGGATCAATTTCACAGAACAAGTACATAGGCATACTAATGCACAAAGTTTCATATGCCTTTCAAGAATCTTACTTTTTTGTTAGACTCCTCTTCTGAATTAGAATCTTTCTCCGCTGATGGCAGGTGCACAACACATTGAATAAGTTGCAGAACCAGTGCAGTTACCATCTGAATATACATAGGCTCTCCATCAGTATCACTACTGTTTAATCTGTTGGGAGAAAACAAAACAAATGTATTGTTACATTTAGGAGGGCAATACAAAGGATATTTAACCCTAACGCCTACCTACATTTACAATACAAAGAACTTTTAACCCTAACTCCTACCTACTTAAACTATAAATACCTAATAAGCAAAGTCTGCTGGGTTCTAAATGTGTACCTAGAACAGGGGTGACCATTAATTTTTGCAGAGATGCCACTACGTCTATGTCTACACTAGAAGCATCTGTGGCCAGAAGTTACTGTTGACAGGGTAACCATGACAGAACCTCTGACAACAGATTGCATCTACACAAAACTTGCTCTGTTGATAGAGAACTGCCAGACTACACTGCCCTCTGGTGCCAGAAAGTGGAATGGCAGCTCTGAAAAGAGGGCTGCCTGTCAACCAGAAGTCCCCTGTCGACAGAAGTGTCTTACACTGCACTTTTGGCAAAAGTACTCTGTCCAGAGATTATTATGCCTCACATTTTGAGGGATAATACTGTTGGAGCAAATGCAGAGTTCTGTTGCGAATCTGTCAATGGAATACTTTAAGTGCGTAGATGTTCTCTGCATTATGTCGACAGAGACACCCCCTTTCCCCACCCCCTTCCGTCAACAGAACTCTCTAACGTAGACCCAGCCTACATGAATTTTGGTACTGTTCATGGGCCAGCTCTCGGCCGACCAGAAGGGATGGGTACTTGGACAGAAGGGGTGGTGCTGGAGGCTACTCAGAGAGAGATAGAAAGTGTATGTATGTGAAAAAGCTACACTAGAGTTTTGTCAATAAAAGTGTGTGTGTGTGGAGGGGTTTGTCAACATAACACAGGGAGCATCTACACACTTAAAGTGTTCTGTCGACAGATTCGTGACAGAACTCTGAATTTGCCCCAGCAGTGTTACCCCTCAAAAATTTGAGGGATAACAATCTGTCATTGGAGTACCGTCACCACTTCTGTCGACAGAGGGAACTTCTGCTTGACAGGCAGCCCTCTTTGCAGAGCTGCCATTCCGCTTTCTAGCACCAGAGGGCAGTGGAGTCTGGCGGTTCTCTGTAGACTTAGCAAGTTGTGTGTAGATGCAATCTGTTGACGCAGGTTCTGTTGAGATTTTCCTGTTGACAGTAACATCTGCCGACAGATGCTTCTAGTGTAGACATACCCTTTGTGTGAGAGAAACAGACTCTGTGACATAGATTGAGTGAGTGCTGCAGTATATACGTGACAGTGACTATGCGTGCGTGACAGACTGAGGTATGTGTCACAGTGGCACAGACTGTGAGCTGGCTGCTGCTAGGTAAGTTTCTGAGAGAAGCCACACTCTGGCCGTGTCTACACTAGCCAAGAACTTCGAAATGGCCATGTAAATGGCCATTTTGAAGTTTACTAATGAAGTGCTGAAATACATATTCAGCGCTTCATTAGCATGCGGGCGGCTGCGGCACTTTGAAATTGATGTGGCTCGCCACCACGTGGCTCGCCCCGACAGGGCTCCTTTTCAAAAGGGCCCCAGCTACTTTGAAGTCCCCTTATTCCTATGAGCAGATGGGAATAGAGGGACTTCGAAGTAGGTGTGGTCCTTTCAAAAAGGAGCCCCGTCGAGATGAGCTGTGCGGCGGCGAGCCACGTCAATTTCCAAGTGCCGGGGCTGCCCGCATGCTAATGAGGTGCTGAATATGTATTTCAGCGCTTCATTAGTAAACTTCGAAATGGCAATTTACATGGCCATTTCGAAGTTTGGGGCTAGTGTAGACATAGCCTCTGTATCTTTAAGGAAAATCTGTCCTGCTCTGCACTCTTAAATCACTCAGCATCCATGTTTCAGTCTGGAGCAGGTCTGATGTGTATCTCGCTCTCCCCCATCCCTGCTCTGCAGAAATGGGGTACATGGGCAGGAAAACACACTGATTTCAGCACTACCCTCTCCTCTCCACCCTCCTCCACCTCTGCACAGCTGGCAGGAGAATCCTTGGAGCAGCTCCATGCTGCTGGCTGTAAGCATGCATATTCTGCTAATCAGTGAGGTGTGACAAAGAAATACTTGTTGGGCTGGATGCAGCCCCCAGGCCTGATTTTGCCCATCCAGACCTAGAACTTTATCAATGATTCCAAACAAAAATAAACACAAAATAAATAAAGACCATTCTGTGAGATCCATAAAAAATTCATTCTATTCTATATAGATCATTGTATAACTTTCACTTCAGTAGTATGTGCACTGCTTACACCAAGCAACATGATCAACATCTGTCGTGTTTGTACTCAAAATGTTCTTTACTGATTATGCTGACTTCAAAGCAATAGTTAAAATTATTCTTATATCTATATCAAACTTACTAGATCATGAAGATACACAAGTCATTTTGGCATGATAAAATAATTTTCATTTTACAGAGTCTTTCTTTTAACACTCATAAAGCAATAGTACTGAAGGACTATTACTCTAAGGCTACGTCTACACTAGCCAAAAACTTTGAAATGGCTATGCAAATGGCCATTTCGAAGTTTACTAATGAAGCGCTGAAATACATATTCAGCGCCTCATTAGCATGCAGGCGGCTGCGGCACTTCGAAATTGACGCGGCTCGTCCAGACGGGACTCCTTTTCGAAAGGAGCCCACCTACTTCGAAGTCCCCTTATTCCTATGAGCAGATGGGAATAAGGGGACTTCGAAGTAGGTGGGGTCCTTTCGAAAAGGAGCCCCATCTGGACGAGCCGCACGGTGGCGAGCTGCATCAATTTCAAAGTGCCGCGGCTGCCCGCATGCTAATGAGGTGCTGAATATGTATTTCAGCGTTTCATTAGTAAACTTCGAAATGGCCATTTGCATGGCCATTTTGAAGTTTTTGGCTAGTGTAGACACAGCCTAAGAAAACTAAACCAACCACTTTATAAAACAGGGAAAAACATTTTAAACTTTAGCAAAGAGTGGGGGAAAATGTTAAAATATAAAAACTGCATGCCAACATTCTTTTAAACAGGAATTTTCACCATCCTGAAATTGTTGCCTTATTTAAAACTTAGACACACTTCAAGTAGCACAGAAAGTTACCAGATAATACCCTGTTTAATCAAAGACTTTCCCTTCTGCTCATCCTTCTTTTTATATGATCCTGCATTTAAATCATAATGCTGAATATTGATGTTAGCATTTCCTGTGACAGAAGTCAAATACATGACGACTTCTGGAGAAATACTGGGTGAAGGATAAATCTTTTATACAACATAGCTGCACTGGAACAGCCACACAAGGCTAATAAAATTTTCTGAGATTTGTCTCTACAGGGGATAGTTTTTGCAGGATGTATTTTTGAATATAAATCTTTTGTGGACTAACTCTCACAAAAGTGTCTCAGAGGGGTAACCATGTTAGTCTGTAGCTTCACAAATAAACTGTGCCCACTGAATCAGCTTTAACCTACTTCACTTTGAACCAGTATGTCCAGAAGGCATTGAGTTTCTTTCAAAATAAGCACACAGCATTTTGGCAGACAGTACATGATGTGTTGTCTGACTTCTGGGCTCTGTGGATTCTGGGATTACTGTCATAGTATATTGTGGGATATTGGAAGCCAATGCAATTCTGAAATTTGGAGGTGAAACTAGCAAACTCCCATGATTCATTTGTCTTTTGTAAAGAAGTGAAAATTGCTGTCATGGGGAAAACTGCTATGAAAGGAGATTTTCAGTCAAATATGAAGAGACTAATGCACTTACATTAGTGGTCATGCAACCAGATTGCTTTGGGCATCTATTGCTATACTAGGTTGGATAGAAAAGAAAGATTAAATCAAGCCGCTACTAAAGAACTAACTGTTCCTGGAGCAGATTCACTTGTTGGAGAATAATTTCTGGAGCAGGGAAGCTGGCACGAACTTGTGAGAAAAGATAGTCTTCTAAATATAGGATGACCAGCAGAATTTTGGATGATAAAGGCTACTTTCCTAGAGTTCTGTTCAGAGCACACCCTAGAAGTCCAGCAGTAGCACACTGCTGTATGTCTCAACATGCAGAAATGTTTGACCATTGCCATTGGAGCTTAGCAGTAAGGACTCAGAAGTGGCAATGTTAGTGGTTAACCAGTTCAGTGCTGATAGATTAACATTCTTGACTCTTGTCATGGAGACATGCTATACTATAAAGCTTGGCGACGTACAATTTATTGGTAAGAGATTTGTAAGGCTGGGGTACCTCATTTACACTGGGGCTATTGATGGCACCTCATATATCTATACTTTACCCCTGCCACCAAACCTTAGATTTCATCAATACAAAGGCCTGTTTCTCTATGGTGCTCCATGGCCTGTAGAGTCACTGTGGAAGATTCATTAATATCAGTGTAGGGTGTCCTGGAAAGGTCAGGAATGTTAGGATCTTCAGAAACTTTAAAAGACCCAGTTTATGAGCTTATCCCTCTGCTTCCCCGGTTTATGAAGCCTTACAGAAAATGTCTGTACTGTAGCTGGGTGGTATGGTTTCTACTGCAGACAAGCTGTGTTTGAGCTAGAATACTAAAAATAACATTATTGAAGTTAGTTGTGGCTCAGGCCACCCAGCTCCCCTGATCTAAGTTCAAGTGACTAGACTGAATGGCCACACATACCACAATGCAATCGTAACGCTGGTAGGGGAACCACAACAGGGGGGTCCTGGGCAAGGGGGACCCTCAGGGACTGGGGAGGGAGAAGAGGTGGCAAGGCCTGGGCAGCCTGGAGCACCCCGCCACGCACTCCTGGGCACAAATGCCCTCCATGCCCTGCAAGTCTTCTGGGCAGTCAATGCCATCCTATTACAGACAGTTGTCCATGTTGGGGACCTAGATGCTGCCCTCGCAGGATTTGCCTCCCTGAGGTTCCCCACGTTTCAGTGTGATGGGAGGGATGCACATTGCCATCCAGGCCCTGGACCACAGCACTGGAGGGTACATCAACATAAAGGGGTAGCACACTGTGGTGCTCCAGGCTCTTATGGACTCCCATGGACACTTGATGGACACCTGCATGGGCTCATTGGGCAGAGCCCACGATGCCAGGTCTTAAGGAACTCCTGGCTCAGGAGCAGGATGGCGGAAGGACTCTACATCCCCCTACAAGAGCACCCCATCAGAGACACAACCATGCTCCCCTGTATAGTAGCTGATGGCACCTATCCCCTGCACTCATGGCTCATGCGGCCCTACACAGGACACACAGATCCAAGCCAGGACCTTTTTAATGTCTACCTGGACCAGGCCCATAATAGTGTTCAGTATGCATTCAGGCACCTGAAAGGGTGCTTTCAGTGAGTGCCTCCTGACACACATGGAGGTGAGCCTCCACCATGCCCCGCCATGGTGGAGGCATGCTGCACTCTCCACAATATCGTGGACAGCCAGCACGAGCCCTTTGTGCAGGCGTGGGCTGCTCAGGCTGACCCTGGCTATGAGCAGCTAGCTGCTACCTCGTGTTGCCAAGCACACCGGGGTGGGGTCCAAGTCAGGGAGGCCCTCCAGGAGGCCTTCGCAAGGGGGCCCCAATGACCCCCCCCCCACATACCCACCCACCATGCACTGTTTCCCCACCATGACCCCTCCTCCATCATCACCATGACCCCCTGCCACATACCCACCCACCATGCACCTTTTCCCCACAATGACCCCTCCTCCTTCTCTCACTGCTCCTCCAGCATGCACAACGAACACCAGGGTGGTGAGCAATAAACACTTTAACTATCAGAATTGTGCCATAATAAAAAGATGAAACAAACTATTTACTGGGGGAACCAGGAGTGGGGGGGTGAGAGACAATATATACAAGCTGGGGTCCTGGGGTGGGGCTGTGGGCACCTGAACTTGGAGTAGGGCAGGGGCATGAGAGGTGGACCTTAGTCCTCAGCAGGGCAGGAGGCACCGTGAGCCACGCGAGCCGTGTGAGTCCCTACCGTCACAGGTCTGGTGTCTCCATTGGGGCTGGGACAGGGCTGGGATTATGGAGAGGTGGGAGGGGGGGTATGTAGTGGCCTCAGCCTCACTGGGAGGGGCGTGGGGGGGTAGAAAAGGGGGCAGGAGGGGCTGGGGTGGCTGGCTTACCAAGGTCCACACTGGCCACAAGCCATTGGCTGAGTTCCAGCCAGGCGGCTGCAGGGAGGTCAGGTCGGAACAGGGTGGCGAGGGCAGGGGCTGTATGAGCAGGGGGATGCGGGAATGGGTGGTGAGAGGGTGGGGGCGTGGGGCAGGCAGGCAGTCATGGCCAGGGCAAGGGCATGAAGGGCACCTGCCGCCTCACTCTAGGCCTCCCGCTCCATCGCCAGCCACTCCTGCATGGAGGCATTTAACTCCCAGGCACTGAGGGTCCCCACATGGGAGGGACACACAGTGGGTGTAGTATGACACCCCCCACCTGAACTCCCTCCCCAGGCATGTGGCTTGTGGTGCTGTCCACAGGAGCAGATCCTGAGTGCCTGAGTATGGCCCTCTCCACACCCAGAGAACATGGCCATCTGGGGTTTGTCTGGAGGGGGGCAGGTGGCCATGTAGCTGGCCCCCACTGCTGGCTGGGCAGGGAGCAGGTGCCCCCATTACTCCCCCATGACCTGGGGTGTTCGAAGTGCCATGCACCTACTGGAGCGACCTTCAAGGAATTCTGAGGATACCCAGGAAGAGAGGACCTGGCTGGAGGACCTGGAGGGGATGGAGATGACCAGGGACCCCTCCTCCTCCTCTGACATGGGCTCCCACTACTGGTCATCAGTGGGGTTCCTGCCTGAGGTTTCTGGCTGCTCCTTGGCCTCTGGCTCGGTCTTGGGCTCTGGCCCTGCAGTGTCCACCACTTCTATGAGGGGGCTTACTCCTTTGGCCTGAGAAGGCAGTCCAGGTCTTTGAAGTAAGGCCAGCTGGTGGGCGCTGCCCTGAGCAGCTGGACACATCCTGGGCGCAGCAGTAGGCCTGCCGCAGTTCTTTCAGTTTCGAATGCACTTGGTCCAGTGTGCGGCTGGGTGCTCCGGGCAATGGACAGCTGGTTGAAAGCCGTGGTGTTCAGGCACCAGCCACTGTTGTGGAGGAGGACCTCCTCATCCCCGCTCAGACTCAGGAGGTCTTTCACCTGAGTCTCAGTTCATGAGGGAGCCCTCTTTTTTCGGCCCTGACTAGACTCCTGGGAGTCCTTGGTTGGCTTGGAGGGGGTGTCTGTGGGCATGGGGCTCCTGGGTGCTGGCCATAGGGGCGCCTGGGTGCAACAGGTGGCTCGTGGGTGGGCTGGAGGGCATGCTGCTGCGGGCTCATAGCTGTGGTGCTGCTAGCACACTCTCAGCTTCCTGCCACGGGGTTTCCAGGTCCCTGCAACTTTAAACACAGCCGGATGAAGAGACCATAGGGCCAAGCTTGTGCTGGAAGGGGTGTCTCTGCACACCAGCTGGCTGGCACCATGGAGGACTGCACTTTTGAAAGAGTGGCCCATGGAGAGTCTACACACTTTTTCTTTCGAAAGACTCTTTCAAAAGGGGGTGCTCTTCCTGAAATGGGAATGGAAGCATGATTTCGAAAGGAGCGCTGCATTCTTTCAAAATTCCTTTTGAAAGAACGTGTTTTGTGTGTAGACACTCCGCAGGCTATTTTGAAAGAGCCCCTCCTTTTGAAAAATATTTCAAAAGAACATGTTAGTATAGAGACGGCCTTAGAGAGGCTGCCTCTCCAAACTGGAGCAAATCAGGACCACACTGTCAGCAATGCCTTGTGCACCTACTTTGAGACTAGGAGTTGAAAGTTTGACATGAAATATTGTAACAAGAATTTCTTCAGTCTTTGCATAAGGATATTATTAAATGCAAGATAATTATGCTTTTTTAAGCTTTGTGCAATGATTTCATGAGTGGGCATTAACTATGTTTCTGGCTATAATGGAGTGCACTCACCTGAAGCTTTCCCCTTGGTTCCATGACACAACAATGCAGTGTTCCTTCCAAACTAGCACTTCCAGTAGGTGTATGATGTGTGCACCACTCAGCCCACTGACAGGTAAGTGGCTTGTTCAGACCCTCTGTAAGGAAGTCCATGTGCACTCTAAAGTCCCAAATGAGTCAACTTATCTTTTGAGCCCAGTACTCAAATTGCTTCCTGAGTTCCATTGCCTTGCCTTAGTTCTGTAATCAAGTATACCCCACTGAGCCCACGTATTCCTAAAGGCTCTAGCCTTCAAAACTCTTTGGCATTTGAATCTTTAACAGGAGCCTTACAGTATGAACTCCCTTAGCCTATTTATAAGGTGAGGTCTCTGTTAAAATATTACTTGATCATTTTTTAATCCTGCCCTCTCTGGCTGAGAAGTAACTACCTAACTTACCTGCAAATGAAGTGAATGTGATTAACTGGGACTTTAGCTCTTCCTGTTCCAAGATGGAGTTCTACCACCACAGTAGCATGAAGTTAAATGTTACTAACCTTTGTCAGTAATAGCCGTTACATAACGCAACTAATAGACAATCTCCCTGTAAGTAGCAATTCTACACAAATATTTTCTACATCAAAACACAGAACATAGATTCCTAGAACTGGAAGAGACCTCAAGACATCAAGTTCAGTTCCCTGCCTTCACAACACGACCAAGCACCACCTATATCATCCCTATTAGATATCTCTCTAACCTGTAATATCTGCAATGATGGAGACTCTACAACCACCCCAGGCAAATTATTCCAGCGATTAACCACCCTGACAAGAAATTTTGCCTAACGTACAATCTAAACCTTTCTTGCTGTCATTTAAGCCCTTTTCTTCTTGTCCTGTTTTCAGAGACTAAGGAAAATAATTTTTCTTCCCCCTCCTTGCAATACCTTGTAATTTTAGGTTCTTGAACCTATCATGTCCCTTCTCAGCCAAACTAAACAAACCAAATTCTTCTAATCCCCATGGGTCATATTTTCTAGATCTTTAGTCATTTTACTTGCTTTTCTCTGGACACTCTCTAATTTCTCCCCAGATATTCCAGAATAACTTATTTTGAAATAATGCTGCTATACACAAAATGCATTTCGAAATAGCCCTCAGCTATTTTGAAATAGAGTGTCTACACACAATACAGCCTGTTTCGAAATAGACCCAATGGACGCACTGTGACTTATTTTGAAAGAGGCTCTATTCCCTGTCTGCACAGCCCCTATTTTGAAACAGGCACTATTTCTCATGGAATGAGGTTTACCTATTCTGAAATAAACCAACTGCTATTTTAAAAATAGCAAAGTTATTTGGAAGTAACAGCTATTATTTTGAAATAACTTTGCTGTGTAGACATACCCTAAATCAGAGGTCAGCAACCTTTCCAAGGTGGAGTGCCAAAATTTGACCTTTAGACCTCTATGCATGGTCTGAGTGCTGGTGATACTTTTTAAAGTCACTAATAGTCCTACTTACAACAGCTTCATTAACATATTAAGATGAAGAGCTTTACCGTTTAGGTGGTGGTTGGCAGCATTAGCTGGTCTTTTGTTCATCCACAGATGACATGGCTTTTTGAGCTAGCTCCCGGCTGCATGAGGGAGGTGTGGGGGGCTGAGCTCCTGCCTTGCGTGCTGATGAAAATTGACCCATGTGCCAAGAGTGGCACATGTGCCAGGGGTTGCTGACTCATGATCTAAATCATTTATGATGATATTGAACAGAACTGGCCCCAAAACTGACCCCAAGGAACCTCAGTTATTATTCCTTTCTGGCCTAACTGTGAACCTTTAGTGACTACTCTCTGTGAACAATTATACAACCAGTTATACACCCAACTGAGAGTAGCCCATTTAGGCTGCATTCTCCTAGTTTACTCAGAAGAAGATCATGTGATAACTGTATCAAATGCTTTACTACACCTAAGCACTAAACCACTTAACTAGTGTACTTACTCATATAATGCTACACTTGTTTTCTCAGAAGCAGAAAACAGTGAAGTACTGAACAAAGCTAATCACTTTCAATTTGAGTTATGGCACTATTACAAAGCAGGCTTAACTACCCCTATATTATTTAAAAGACAGTATGTTCTTGCAGGATATGTACTTAAGGGAAACTCCAGCTCATAGATCTCTTCTATCAAGCATGGAAAGAGGAGTCACTTACTTCTTTGAGATCATTCCTTGAGACCTGAGCAGTTCATCTGCTGGGAAAGGGGCAGAAATTGGGTGGGCCAAGGACAAGAGTGGCTGGTCTGGATGCTTATCACTAATTCTCCAACCTGTGAATATTTTCCAAATAGGACACAGAGCCAGGGTTGGGCCTGTATGAACCTTTTATGGGGAGTTTCTCCCTTACTGTACTCCAAGAGATGTCTCCATGCAGACTGAAACCAGGCTGCTAAAGGAGAGTGGGTGCTGCTTTGGACCAAAGCTGACTCAGAGACATAGTCTCTGTGCAGGTGGGAGCTCTGTGAACTTATCTTCACAAATTTTCTTTCAGAACTCTTTCCTTTCAGGTTTTACCAAAAAACAGGATAACATCGCTTCATATGTCCAGATTGTATAAAATTTCCTGTTTGAAGCTTATATTTGCTTATATATCTTCACTTAGTCTCGCTTATTCTTATAGCTAGGTTCCTAATTACATATTTGTAGGTCTATTTGATCCTGTCTCTTTGAAAGTCAAATAAATAGTCAAAAACCAAGAACAGATACGTGCAACTGAAGCAAAGGAAAAGCAGATAATTACTACAGACACAGACTGCTTGTGCTATAACTATTCCACTTTCATTCCAATGTAAAATATTTTTCAGGAAAAGAAAAATAATATTTGCATAATTACTTATGTGATCTCATTAAGAAATGAATTCCTCTTATAGAACTGTAAATTTTTATAACAATCATTAATAAACAAAGTAAAATCTCAACTCCTTCTATAATGAAAATTATATTCTATAGAAGGTAGTCACATTGTGTCAGAGATTACCTGAAGTTTCTCAAACTTCTTTTGCTAGTTGGTAGTCTTGCAAGTGAAGTGAAAATTTCCTCCAGTATCAACTGTCTATGTTTTTCATATCTTGAGAATACCTGTTAGCACATACAGGATGGAGAGAGATAGAGAAAGAATGAGAGAATAACAATTATGCTTTATAGAAAGCCAAAATAGCACATCACTATTGTTTTTCAAAATCAATAGCTTTTCATATTCATACTCTCAAAAATATTCAAAACCTATTTTTGTTTTTTTTTAATCTTCTACTGACAGATAAGTATCTGAATAACATTTGTGTTTTTCAATACATAGGACAAGAAGCTCTGTTTAGCTATACTGCTGTTTAGACAGACTTTGCTTTTGTAAACATTCAATGTATCACCTGGGTAGATAAAAATCAGAGATTAAAAAAATTAAAAATGTTTTTAACTCCTTTTTAAAAATCATGAATAAAATACTAAACATCTCATTTAAAATAACAATTACAATTAAATCTCATCACAAACATGCTACACATACACTTAACAGTCTCAAAAAACAAACTTATGGCACTAGTCATTAATGGTGCAATATAACTGCTAGCTCTTGTCTTACAATTTCTGTTTCTTAGAAGACTAAAAAGTAACATGTACAAAGAAAGATACAAACTGGACAGGATTGTATTTCTTCTGTGTTTGTGTGGTGCGGGATCTTAGCTGAGCTCAGCAGCAGAGGAATTAGTTAAAACAATGTCTTACAATAGAGACACAATATACAGGAAAGGACCAAGTCAGCATATAAAGGGATAGTGAACTGGACTAGGAAGAAAAATGGACAACATTATTCAGCTGACACACTGTTTTCTATACACCCCACACTTTTGCCACAGAAAACTGTCATGGCTGCTGGGCAGAGGAGATATCCTATCTGGGAATTTTCTGAAGAAATTAATTTCCTGTGTAAAAAAAGGAGATAAAGCAGGGTCTAGTTGCAAAAATGAAATATACGGAAAACTGCTCATTGGGAGAAAATGATATGGGTGAAGATGTGGTTACTGCTGTGTGAATCAATTGGTTAGTAAAGCAAATAATTCACTTTGCAATGCACCATTCTTCAAGACTCTCTCTATACGTTTAAATACGAACTGTGATTTAACAAATAAATTCCCAAGCTGATTGCTGTGTTAGATGCTACTAGAAAAAAAAAGTTTAGTTTAGCTAATCCTCATGGCTTGTTTAACTAGTATCAGAGAGGTAGCCATATTAGTCTGTATCTTCAAAAACAACAAGAAGTCCTGTGGCACCTTATGGACTAACAGACATTTTGGAGCATAAGCTTCGTGGGCAAAGACTCGCTTAATCTGTCACTCAAGTATATGATACAGAAAGCTGCAGTAAGAGAAATCCAGAGTTGCTGGTTGCCACTGTGATTTTCTTTTTTTATATTACATAATATGTACCCCTCATTTTGGGACATCATGGCCAGGGACCAGACTGGTGATGCCATAAGTCTATTCCCTATTTTACTTTAGCTTAAAATGGCTTTTGCATGGGAACCCCATTCTGTAATGATTTTCTCAAAAAACAAAAAGTGCCAGTGAGTTCAAAGTGGCTTACTCCAAAATTAAGGGTGCTCTAAGTTAAGTCGACCTTAGCTTTTTTGGTAATGTGAATGGGTTTTTTGATTATTTGAATCACCTTAATTTAAATCAACCCACCCTGCATAATACCTTTGCAAATATTAGAAATATAGTATGAAACAATCTTCCTTCTTAAACTGTAAGCTTTGCTGAGGGGCTTTTTCTGTTTTCAGAATACAATAGCCCTAAAAAAATTATTTTTTGTGCATCACTTTACAACATGGATTCTGCCCCACCCAAATTTTCCAAAGAAATCCAGATAAAATTTATATGTGAAATGGTTAATTACTATTCCCAGCTGCACATCTTATACCAATGGACAGGTCCACAAACTATGGTTATAATAATCAAATAAATATGAAAAATACATTAAGGAAAATCAAATTGCCATGGTTGCTTTGAGAACAGGACAAAAGGCAATAAGGGATTTTTTTAATATTATGATTGAAAACTAAACTGTACCGCTTAAGAAAAGGCAGAGATAGAACAGAACTTTATTTTTATTCTGTGATCAAATTATGTGAACCCGCTTTATTGTTTAGAAGGTCAAAAGAGCACCCTGTATGATAAATATGTAAAGCACACCTCAAATTGTTGTTTGAAACTAGCACAAAAATTAACTTTGGTGCATGTTCTAATTATTCTAATCAATATGATTTAGAATTCATCTGTGTCCAAACTTGCTTATGGCCGTGGCTGTCAAAAATGGTGAAAAATATAGATGGAAAGTACATTTTTATCTCGTTATATGTATATAAGTTTTTACCTGAAATACCAGGTTTATAACCAGAAATGTGAAGAAAATAAATCTGTGTTTTCCAAGATTGTTGTTCTACTTATGTAAAATTCAAGTTAACTCCATAGCAAAGTGGCAGCCATCTTTAATTTTCTTTGACTTTGCTACTTTGAGTATTAACTTTATTTTCTATATGTATTTCATAAGCCTACTCTATCAAAATACATTTATTTTTAATTTTAACACTTAATAATACAGTTCACTCCAAGTACAGACTTTACAAAAGTAAGTCTATATTTAAAGCAAACAATATCATTAGTACAAAAACAAACTACACGCAGGGTTGCCGTAGGTAACAAAGAACTGATCTACTTTAGGAAATAGCCTGGCATAGATAATCCAGTGGATGAAGATAAATCAGAGAGGCCATTTCTACACATGCCACTTTCTCGTATGATAATAAACAGCCCGAAATATGCTAATGAGGCCCAGATGTAAATTCCCAGCGCCTCATTAGCATAAGGTCACATGATTTGGAGTCCAGAGCTCTTCTGGACTCCAAATCATGTGACCTTATGCTAATGAGGCGCTGGGAATTTACATCTGGGCCTCATTAGCATATTTCGGGCTGTTTATTATCATACGAGAAAGTGGCATGTGTAGAAACAGCCAGAAAGTGATAAAATGCAGAATAACAGAATCCATGTGGGGACTTATTGCACTTTAAAACTATCATGCTTTAAATTTACAACCTATCTTATTTCAAAACAGTTTCTCCATGTTGACAAGCCCTATCATTGTCATGCTAGAAAAAGGGAAAATAGCAGAGTGCAAGATCTGAAAAGTGGGGGGTTTTCCAAATTCATGCAAACATGTTTTGAACCTGCTAGAACTGCTTGTTTCTGGAATGAAGTAAGAGTCACAATTGAACCACAGCTGTGATTTTAAGTTTACGTCTAGTCTGAAATACTACTACAAAACAATACCTTTTTATGCCATAAATATACATTTGTATAAATTAAAGGGCAAAATAAATAAAACCTCAGAAATGAAATACAGATTTTAGTGTGAACATAGTGTACGAAGTTCTACTTACTTAGGATGAGTCTCCAAAGAACTATTATGTGTGAAATTATCTGAATGCAATATTTGTGGCTAAAACAACTGTTCACAATGATTTTTACTTATGCTACTATGCATCTGTCATTTCCATTTAATTATATCTTAGATAAAGAAAGCCTACAAAATGTTAAAATAAGGTATTGCCTTTTAAGTTCAAAATTTGTTCATTTTTCAGTTTTTTTGTTATGTTCTTATTTGGTTTTAGTGAGAATGTCCCATTGGAGTGCTTGCCATAAATAAATTTACAAAACAAAGAGAATGAACAAAATTAAATAAAGTTCTTTAACTGTCCTGTCAAAAATATACAACGTGACAAATAAAAAGTTCAAAATTCAAATTCTTTACTAAAAAGGAAAAATATACACTGATGGAGAGAGACATTAATTCATTCATTTCATCACCCCATGTTTTATTTTTAAACAGCAATATAACTAAATCTTCAAGCTTAGTAATAGGTTAAAAAAGTACTCACTGCAGTCACTAGTTTGATGGCGCATAACTGGAGCTCACTGACATTTTCTACAAAAAAAGGTGTAATTCCCATTGAGGATACCTGCCAAAAGAAGGAAATGCCACTAAATACGTATTGATAATTAGATTTTTGACATACAGAGTGCACACATTAAACACATTCACTGCTTCATCTTGTTTGCTATTTGCAAACTTATGTTATATATTTAATCTTCATTTTATAATGAATACACAAAATACTTGCAAGTCCCAATATTAAATGTACCAGTCAATGTTCACTAGACTACTTCTTAATATTATTAAAATATTCAACATTTTAAAAACTACATATTTTAAAACCATTATAAAGATACAATACTAGGACTACAGAAGGCATTCTAATAATTTACCTTAGCCTCTGAACTAAACTGTATTTGGTTTACATTTAACGTTATTGCCAACACAGTTAAACTTCAGAATCACTTAAAATACATTCTCATGTGGAAATTCTTTTGATGAAACTTGCCTGAAGAATAGTTGTGTCAGTAAGGAGCTGTATCTCTAGCAATTCTGCCAAACTGCTAACAATGTCACATACTTTATTATACAGCATCACTATAACCCTCTGTTTGTGAGTGGAACATTTGGCACGCTTTGCTTTTGAACTTAATACACCTCCTAGAAAACGAATAAAATAAATAAAATGATGTATCTTCCAACCATTCAGTTACATTTGATTCAACATTAAGAAAAAGAATTTTTTTCTCACCCCCCCGCCCTCCCCTTTTATAATTTTTGTTAGCACAAAATGCTGAAAGAAAAGTAATCTCTCTGCACTAATGGATGGTGAGATTTGTTATTGGAAATCATTACAAAATAGTTTTTGTGGATTATTTGGCTAAAATTGTTAGTCTCCTACATCCATAAATAATTAGCACCAGTTGGCAATTTTCAACCACTATGATCTTTTCATAGAAAATTCCCTGTTCACAAAATTGAAGTTTATCACACAGAAATTTGTTTTTTTTTCTTAAATGTATGAGATTTGCAGATTTCTGGAACAATCAGAATGATGGCTACTTTGCTGCATTCCCTGCAGAGTCTTATAAATTTCCCTTTCTGGAGTAATACTCTTAAAAGGCTTTTAGTAGGGCCACCAAGACTGAATTATCTTATCTTTCTAACTCTCCACTACCCTACCAGTTCCAACTGTCAGAGGGGCAGAGAGCTCAGGCTCTCTATCTCCTCACCAACCTAGTTCTGGTGAAGCAGAGTTCAAGGGAGCATAGCCTTACCATTTCTCCCACAGCACAGTACTGTTCAGTCAATTTGGGAGAAGGGGTAAACAGATGGCAAAAAAGGAAGATACAAAACTACTTAAGATACTTGAGTCCAAAGCATACTGCAAAGAGTTAGAAAGGGATCTCATAAAACTGGGTACCTTGGTAACAAAACAGCAGATGAAATTCAGTGTTTGGAAAACATAATATGACCATACATATAAAATGAGAGGGTCTAAATTAGCTGCTACCACTCAAGAAAAATCTTGAAGTCACTGGGGATAGTTCTCTGAAATATCCACTCCATGTGCAGCTGTAGCCAAAAAACCACCTAATAGATGATGTGGAATGACTAAGAAAGGAATACACAATAAAACTGAAAATATCATGCTACTACCACTATATAAACCCACATTATCCACACATCTTGAATATAGTGTACAGATGTGATTACCATATCTCAAAAAAGATGTATTGGAATTAGAAGAGGTATAGAAAAGGGCAGCAATAATGATTAGAGGTATGAAATCTCTTCCATGTGAGGAAATTAATAACATTGTGACTTTCAGCTTGGAAAAGAGATGACTAAAGGGTGGAGAAAATGACAGAGGTCTGTAAAATCTGGGTGGCTGTGAAAAATGTGAAGAAGAAAGTGTTATTTACTCCTTTTCATACCACAAGAACTAGGGATCACCAAATGAAATTAATAGGCAGCAGTTTAAAGTAAAAAAAAAAGGAAGTTATTTTTCACACAACGCACAGTCAACCTGTGGAACTCTTTGCTTTAGGATGCTTTGAAGACCCAAACTATCAACAGGTTTAAAAAAAGAACTAGATACATTTGTGCAATTTAGGTCCATCATTATTACACAGGGTGGGCCAGGATGGTATCCCTATCCCATTTGCGAGAAGCTGGAAATGGGCAATGGGATGGATCATTTGATTATTATCTATTTTGTTCATTCCCTCTGAAGAACCTGGCATTGGCCACTGTCAAAAGACAAGGACATTAGGCTAAACAGACCTTTGATCTTACCCAGGGGGGCTCATCTTATGTTACCTATGTCTCTGCCTCCCAAATCTATGGAGGAAGGTTTGGAGGCTGAGCAGCCAGGCTCTCTGCTTCACAATAAGTCTAAGCAAAGGGTAATGAGTGAAGCAGATGGATAGGTTCAGTGCCCCAGCTCTCTGCCTCTCCAGTAGCACAGTTGAAAAACTTTCCTGAAACAGCTTTTTCTTTGAAATCTTTCTGATCATTTTTTTCAAAAACGCAAAATTGTTTTTTGCCAGAGATTTCTTTTGTCTGGCCATCTTTTGTCTCTTGTACTTCAATAAATAGCCTGATTTCAGAAGTACTGACCACTAAATGGCTCCTGAAAACTGAAATGAATGGAAGCTACTGGGTATTCAAGAATCATGAACCCCAGACTACTTATTTTGGAACACAATATATCAATTCAGACATCTAATTTTAGGTACCAACTTTTAGTTGGGGGTCTTGCCACTGAACTAAGTGCAGACCTTTTGTACTATACTCTGTTTGGTTCACAGGAAGACAGGTTTCATTTCTCTTGTCATTTAGAACTACAGTTTACCAACATAGATTGCTTTCTTCTCAAAATCAGATGAAACATTCCTTCATCCTTCTTTACTCACAGTACACTAGAAATAGGTGTCTCAAGATTAAGTCTTAAATGTAGTAAACTGCACATGGATATCAAGTTGTTCGCATATCACACTTAACAGAATTAGCTACATTTAAATCTTATGCAGCATATGTGATTAAATGTATTCATTTATTTATTAACACACTAACCACCGTGAGGATCCACTCTGTAGACAGGATCATACTGAGGATAAAGAGTGTTCTGCAAATGAAATTTAGTATACTGAATAACTCTTTCTATTACATCCTCAATGTACACAGCTTTAGGCATATTGGGTGACGTCATAATGTTGATAGCAGTAAGACAGGCATCTGCAGACTTTGTGACTCTCTCCATAATCAGGTCTCTCCAAAGTCTTTCCTCATCTTCAGTGTCATTGTTCTATAAGGACAAACAGACAGTTGTACACATTTTACCTTTGCTGAATAATATATACTGCTAAAACGGGTGTGTGCGTGCGTGCATGCGAGTGATATCAAATGACATTTAAAATCGGGGTACAGTGCCTATATTATAAATGTAAAAGGCATTTTGTTACCTAGCAAGTAGAAGAAACATTGATAATTTTGCCCTAAAGCAGAATGAGACATTAAGGACTTGTCATCACCTTCAGAGGCACATTCGCTTGCCTTGAGATTAGTGCAGTGTGGGGAATATGTCTTTCTCTTAGGAATCTGACACACAAGAACTGTGTCTACACTAGCATGATCTTTCAAAAGGAAAATAAAAAATGAGGCATTTTTTAAACAGCGCACAGAACATCTACACACAAACTTCAAAAGGAAATTAAAAGAACGCGGCGCCCCCTTTTGAAAGCACTCCTCCGATCCCAGATCAGGAAGAATAGCCCCTTTCAAAAGACTCTTTCAAAAAATAGACGTGAGTACATGTGCCGCGGGCCACTCTTTTGAAAGAGGAGTCTGCCATGGCACCGGCCAGCTGACACGTGGAGGCTCCCTGGCCAGTGACAGCAGAGCTCTATGCTCCCTGCACCCAGCCATGGTTAAAGCCGCTGGGTCCCAGAAATCCCGTGGCAGGAAGCTGAGAGCATGCTGGCAGCAGGGAGACCAAGAGCCAGGCACAGCATACTCCTCCAGATGTCACTGCAAGCCAGAAGCCCCACATGGCCAGCAACCAGCCCCCCACCCCTGGAGCTCCAGCCCCTGCCCCACAGGAATCATAGGCAGCTGGCCAGCCCCCCAAGCGACAGGCCCCCTCATGGATGGACTCTGTGTTGCAGGACCTCCTTGGCCTGTGGGAGGAGGTCCTGAGAGAGATGGGCACCAAGTGTCGCAACATGGCCACCTTCACCCAGCTCACCAACAGCCTTGTCAACCAGGATCCCCTTCCCACAACCCTGACCAAATGCAGATCAAGGTGAAGGATCTGCGACAGGGCTATACCAGGTCCACAACACCACCAACTGCACGAGGGCAAGATTCGCATCCTACTCCTACTACCGGGACCTCCGCAGCCTTCTGGGGTCCAGGTACATCTCCCCCTCGTCTGCCGTCCTGGACGCCTCAGCAGACAAGCCGCACACCAGGGAGGAGCAGGAGCTGGGATCTGAGGACCACCCCAAATGCCCGGAGTCAGAGCAGGCCACTGAAGCTTCCAGTGAGGAGGGGGACCTCATCAGAGACTTACCATCCTGGTCTTCAAGACAGGTGATGGGCAGCTGGACATCGGTAAACCTGGGCGAGGGACCCTGCTACAAATACCCGGGAGGGCGCACACCCTGGAGTGTGGGGAAGCGGCACCACAGTTGCCAGCAGGTCACGCACATGCCTGGAAGACCTGGGCCACACACAGCACAGCTGGTCGTAGATCCCAGCATGCTGGCACAGCTGCTGGCAACACTCAGCACCCCCCCACCAAGCAAATGCGTGGAGGGGGTGGGCAGGGGTGGATTGTACCTGCAGACTGCCGCACATGGGTGAGAATCCCCATGGCATGCACAACACCCCACGTCTGCCTGCTGCTGGATGGGAGCTGGTGTCTGCAGCAATGTGTGTGTTGGGGGTGGGGCTCGTCCCCATGCTGGTAACAAGAGACTGATCGTGTCTTCCTCCCCTTTCTCACTGTTGTGCCAAAGAAGGGCCAGGAAAGCCCTGATCCTTCCATTGTCCCAGACAGCCAGGCAGACGAGGGGGACTAGTCACCACCCCCAGCAGCACCACGAGGGGCCCACAGCAGGAGGGTGCAGCAGCAGCCAGCAGAAGTTGCAGAGTGATGCCTCCACATGAAAGAGGATGACCGCGCATGACAGAGGGACGCTTAGGACACCCTGATGGGCCACCTGAGTGACATCACAGCTCCCCCCCATCACACCTGCTCTCACCCCACTGCAGAACCTACCCCCTCCCCACCAAGCCTGGCCCACCGACACCCCCCAACAACCCTACCTCCCTGTGATGCCTGACCCTTCCCAGACCCCCTGCAGACTCCGTACCAGGGGTGGGAGGGGATCCTGGGGCCGACAGGGCTCACAGCCATCCACCCCCACCCCCACCCCAAACAGCACTCCCCATCCAGGTTGAGCCCCCTCCCCCCACCCAATCCCCAACGTACATAGTTTGCGGACGCTCCCCACTATACGTTGTTTGTTTGTTTGCTGGTCGGACACAAAAAATGATTTGTAGTATTACTTAAAGTTTTATTTTTGCACCACCACTGTGTTGCATGGTCTTCATGGGAAGTTGGTTGGCGGTTATGCATAAGTGGGAGGGGGCTGAGGGGCAATGGTGAGAGATGTATGTGCAAGGGGAACCTCTGTGGGGTGCCTGTGGATGGGAGTCACTGAGCCCCCTGAATGAAGTTCTTCCGGAGGGTCCCCCAAATGCAGATCCCATCCCAGTAGGCCTGGCAGCTTGGGGAGTGGGTCAGCTGCTTGTAGCTGGGGCTGGACTTCGCCTCCCACCCAGGAGGGAACACTTTGCCCTTGCCCGCCACGATCTTGTGAAGGACACAGCAGGTGCCCACCACTTGGGGGACGTTCCAGAGTCAGACCTCCAGCTGCGTGAGCAGGCAGTGCCACCAGCCCTTCAGGCATCTGAAGGCCCACTCTACCATGTTGTGGGCCTGGTTTAGCTTGGCATTAAAGACCTCCTGGATGGGGTCAGGGTGGCCAGCATAGGGCAGCATGAGCCAGGGCTGCAGGAGTAAGTGGCATCCACCACCATGCAGAGAGGCATTATCAGGTCCTGAACCAGGAGCTCCCCTGGGGGAACATATGTTCTGGCCTCCAGGAAGAGGCAGAGGCCAGAATTCCAGAACACACAGAAATCGTGTGTCCGGGCGCCCAGCCCACATGTATGTCCTGAAAGTTCCCCTTCAGGTCCACCAATGCCTGAAGCACTACCAAGTGGTAGCCCTAGTGGTCAACATAGGTCCTAGTACCGTGTTCCAGGGCACAGATGGGTACATGCATCCCATACCGAGCGCCAAAACAGTTCAGGAAGCCGAACCCTTGATGCTGGTGATGGCCACATCCAGGTCCACTACACAGACGAGTCTCTGCGGCAGCATCATGTTGATGGCCTTCACAACCTTCATGGGATGGAGGGTGGGGGCTCCCATGAGGGCATGCCAGATTGTGCCTTGCCCCCTCCCCCGGGGCCCCCAACAGCTCAGGATCCCCAATTCCCAGGAGACCCCTCCTCCCTTCCTGTGCTGGATGCCTGAGCTGGGCATGCTTTACCTCCATAAGGACAGTTCTGATGATAGCGCTGCCCACCCCAAATTGGTGCCCTATGGACTGGTAGCTTTCTGAGGTGGCCAGCTACCAGACAGTGATTGCTACCCTCTTTTCCAGGGGGAGGGCAGGCCTCATGCAGGTATCCCGATGCCTCAGGGCAGAGGCGAGCCAGTGGCAGAGCTCCAGGAACGCAGGCCTGCTCATCCGGAAGTTTTGGTACCATCGTGCATCACCCCAGTACCCCAGCACCAGCCATTCCCACCAATCTGAGTTGCTGTGTCGGCTCCATAGGCACTGGGGCATTCGGGGGAGGCCTGGTACAGTGCCGGGTCAAGGGGTTCTGGAACCCCAGTGGGGAGGACTGCACCCGGGAGGAGCCCTAGGGTGGCCATGAGGACTGTGGCCAAGTGGGCAACCAGTGACTTGATGATGGTCAGCTTGTGGAGGAGCAGCTGCTGCTGCAGCTCCATCCTGCCAGTGCACGGAGTCTGCTGTGCCTTGGGGAAGCTCAGCAGCCCTCAGTCTGTGCAGGGTACAAGTGCTTGAGAGGGTCCTTTAAGGAAGCACTGGCTGAAGGGCCCAGAAGGGCTTGTCAGCTATGTGACCCCATCTGCTGTATTTCCTGCTCTGCTCTTTTGAAAAAGCACCTCTGGCTCTATAGACACAGTCTTTCGAAAGAGTGGATTGGAAGAGCAATCCACTGCTTGAGTGTGGATGCAATCTATCAAAAAAGTGGGTCGAAACAGCAATCCACTTTTTGGGTGTGTGGACACTCTCTTTCAAAAGGTGCTCTTCCTGTAATATCTTCCGGTGTAGTGTAGACGAGGCTAAGGAGTATCCACCAGAAACCACCATGGTGTCCCAACAAGTGTTGCATTTCTTGAACCCAGAAAAGCCAAACTTGATTTTTTTTGTTGAGGGGCACTTGCCCTGGGGAAGGTAAGGGGAGGGGTTGGAGGGGAATTAGTAATATTGTTTTTGTTAAGGGAGTTAGGGTCACAGTTAGGTGAAAAAATTGATTTAAAGCTGTTTTTCTCGTTTTCTGGGTTGAAGGAATCAGCACTGTGAAGGGTTCCACCTGTTGCTGAGAATGGAACTGAGATGGCCATACTGCATGCAGAACAGATGCCAATGGCACCACAAGATGACCACCACGCATATGCGGTGCAAGCAGGCACTGCTAGGAAAATCTCCAATAGCTGGCGCGAGGACACACTGACACTTAGAGTGGAGCACCCACAGGGACAGCACATGAAAGAGAAATAAATAATTACAAGATATTTTTGAACTGAACTGTCTTGAGACAGATATTTTAAAAAACCTTATGAAGAACTTTGTGAAATGCCTTGAAGTTAGGAATAATGTTTGGGGCATTGGTTATAACTGTCCATCAATCCTTATTATAATTATGCAGGTGTTTAACTTCAATCATGTGACCCATCCAAGTCAAATTAAAATGCTTCCTCTCAATTCTAAACGGTGAGAAACTGCTTTACAGAGGAGCACAGTTTTCTTCCCTGGTATGTGTGAGGTTTCATGGATAGCTACAAAAGAAAGTTATGTTGGCTGCAAGTTTGCCAATTGCCAAGGAAAATCACAGAGCACTAGCTTGTTAATTTATTTTACAAAAGAACACAACCAATCTGCTCTATTTTTAAATGGTATTTTGCAGTAAGGAGAACACTGCAGAAACAATATAATTAGGCAAATATTAACTGCTACAAGTTGAAACTCCCAAAGCTGGCACTCTCTCATCTGGCAACATCCATTGTCTAGAAGGACCATGGATGTTACTGGACCAGATATGCCAAGGTGGGAATTTAGTACAGAGAGCCTGGCCACCTTGGGAAAAGGAGCTCACCAGGGCTTCTGTCCCTGGCCAGAGGCACAACCAGCTTCCACGGGGCCAGGGCTGCACCCCGTGTCTGCAGAACCGGGGCTGCACTCACAGCTGGGCTGGGCTGCGCTGATCTCCACAGGGTCTCAACCAGAGCTGGCACCTGGCCCGAGCTCCAGCCGGTCTCTGTGGGGCCAGGGCCAAAGCCAGCAGCCCGGCCTGTGCCAAAGCTGGCCACCAGCCCAGTCAGGGCTGAGCTGATGCCATGTGGCATTGTACATAGCTGCAGCCACAGCCAGCACCCACAAGGGATAAGATCTGTCTGGCAGGTTGACGGGGGCTCGAGAAATCTCCACCGCTGACAGACTGAGGTAGACAGTTAAGCATCAGCCCAGCAGCGGCCAAGGTCCAGGAAGGTGATAAAGGAGCCCTGTAGCTGGAGTGGGCAAAAGAGAAGCCAGCAACAGACTTAGTGGAAGAGCAGGGGACCACCCTGCACCTGGCAAATTCCTCATCCAAGACCAATGAGGTCCCAAGGTTGCCTGATGAGGGAGGTGTAACCTGTATCTGTTGCATTGTTTAAGGAGTTATGATAATTTACAGACACTAAAATTTCACAATATATTAGTCATTATTGAACTAAATTAGAAATCCTTCACAGTTAAAAGCAAAATTGCTTTGGAAATATTGCCAGTTAAGATTATAACGAAAGTGCCTATTTTAATCAAATATAATTATGCCAGTAACGATGATCTGAAACTCACATGGTTTAGTAATGTAGAAAGCTTTGAGCCATCTTGAATATTCTTCTCCAAGATGTTCAGGACTTTCACTGTTTTATCTGTAGAAAGCTAAAATAGAAATAATTGTATCAATATAGCAAAAAGAGTGTAAAATTATTTTTAGTGGTTTCAAACAAATATGTTCAAGGAAGACAAGGGATGGTGTGTAATTCTTGTGTAAAAACAAAGTTGTAGATCAATGATGAACTAGTGAGTGGATGGCATGGTTAGCTGTCTCCATCTAGTGGCCTACAAGATTATCATAACCAAAACTATCTCCTGGGATAGGGTAATCTTGTTAACTGCACTTGCATACCTAGAATTTGTGGATCGTGCCATCTGAAATGTAGTAGTATGCAGACGGAGTGCATGGCTCTCACAATTAATGTTGTGTGCAATCAGCATGCACCTCACTTAACACGCCCATGCTTTTTGCGTGTATCATCTTGCAGAACTGGAATGGACCTTTAAAGATCATCAAGTCCTGTCCCTTGCAGGACCTATCATTATCCCTGGCAAATTTATTTATTATTCTAACCTGCCCCAGACCCTTGGAAGGCCCCTCAAGGATTGGGCTCACAACCCTGGGTTTACAGAAGCAATGCTCTAACCACTGAGTTATCTCTATTCCCTCCTCTACCCCCATAGGAAAAAAAACTATATAGACAGAAACCAGCAGGATCTGGCATGGTGATATTTCTACAGAAATTAAAAAAAAAATTACAAAATTACATTTTTTACAACACATAAGGGGATTATTAATAGTTTTTCCAGAGCTTGGTTGGTTATTTTAATTACAATGCACAAAAATCTGAACATTATAAAGTCAGTTTTCATTTTACAATCAATTTCATAATATGAATTCACTGTATTTTTCTCATCAAAATGTAATTTTAAAGATTTAGGTTAAATTCTTTATCACTCATTAGAACACTCCATAAAATTGTTCTGTTAGATTACACTTTGAATGAGCAAAAATAAATAGAAATACATTTAATTGCTATTATCTTCATGGTGCCAGGAATCAAAATTTGCTAGAGTAAATATCGATGATCAACCCCAGTTTGATAAAGAAAGTTTTGCTTTTAGTTTATTCTAAAGTTTATGGATAAGCACAAACATTTCAATGCTGTTTTGGTACAGGTACATATGTATTTTATTCTCAAAGGGGGGTTGTGCTGAAAATGAAGTAGTTCTACATAAGCTACTCATGTTCTACAAAATTAAGACAAAAATTATTGGAGCTTGCTGACCCCTTTAACAAAGGGATTCATAAGGTCAAGTCTTACTGGAACTCAGTTCTTTAAGACAACTGGATTCTGGAAAAGATAGACCTCAACTGACTGAAGGGCCAGGACTCATCAGGTGATATACAGCCACTCTGTAAAAAAACTGATATAGAACAGGGATGGGCAACCATGAGTGGCAAATGAGTTGCATGACTGGCCCTCCATCTCAGTGGGCCACAGCCCAGTGGGCTTCCACCTGCAGCCCCGCCATCCACCCCACTTCCCCAGATGCCTCTTGTACACTGAGGCACTAGAGCTCTGCACTTACTTGCTCCTCCCCATCCCCTGCCAGCACTTTCAGTGTGCAAACCACTTGATTAGTACTACATGAATCAGCAGTTTTTGGCTATTTAAGTTCTGGGGAGGAAGGGGAAGAGAAGGGACAACGTGTAAATCAGTTGATATGTCACTCCTCCAAAAGTGCATGGAGGAAGCAGCAGCAATTGTAAGTGCAGGGCTCTGTTGCCCCAGTGCGTTAGAGGGGTCAGTCAAGGGTCTGTCGGTCAGAGGTGGAGCCTCAGCATCCACCACTGATAGAGAAGCTAGCAAGAACTCCAGCCACTACAGGCTGAGACCCGAAGAGATTTGTAGTGAGCAAAGTCTGAGTTCTGGAAATATCTGCAGAGGAGATGCTTCCAGCCCAGGAGGAGGAGTGGGGGAACCCATGGATATGTCCAGCAAGCAGACCTATAGCTGGGGCTACAGAAAACCACAGAGGAAGGGGTTTGTACACTAAGGAATCCAGAAGTCTGTGTCAAAAGTGGCCCTAGAAAGACAGAGGGCAGGACAGTAGTGAGGTTGAGAACTCGTAGTGTGGAACTGGAGGGATGAAGACCCAAACTAGGAAGAGAATATTAATCCTAGAGTGATAGTACCAACAATCTGCCTTAACAAGGTAAAACCCCAAAATGAATGTCAACCGGGGGAAAGAAAGAATGAAAGAACATCACAGCTTGCTGTGGGAGAGACAGTGTTTAGCCCAGGGAAGGGAACGCAACTTTAACAAGAATGTAAGCCTACTAGGCCTGGAAGAAAGGAAATCCAGGAAGAGGTCTGGGAAGAAGACTTGTATTATATTCTGAAAAGGCTGGATTTTGTGATATCACCCTATAGCAACATCATCACACTGCAACCTACATCATGACAGTGCCACAAAGCACAGAGCACCATTAGCTGAAAGGAGGAAAACTGAGGCAAAGACACAACAAGAAGACATCAGAACACTATTACAGAGAGGAAAAGCGTCACATACATTTTCATTTTTAAGATCATGACATACCTTGTCCATAATCCCCATTGCTTTAATTTTTGCAGATTCACTACCCAACTCACTAAGTTGATGTTTTCCCAATAGCAATTCCTGTGGAATCTCATCATCATCACCTTAAAAAAAGAGTCAGTTTACAACAATGTCAATTTAACTTCACTAGTTTTGTAACAGGCTGCTTATTCTGATATACTAATGTGGATTTCAGGAGCTTAAATGTAGGCACCCATTTCTGAAAATCCTTGGCCCAAAATTTTTAATATGTCCCACAAAATATGAGAGTGACCCTTTCCCTCAAATAAATTAATTTAAATTAAAATAAACAAACAAAGATGGGTATAATTCTACAATTACACATTTTTGACTATCAATGGATTAAAAATGTATATAACATTGTCTTTTTTTTCTAAATATCTCAAAGTTTATAATTAGAATGGGTTTGGAAACAATTTTCAAATCCCAAATGAATTTAAGATTTAAAAAAAAAATCCTATTCCAAATTGATACAAAAAATAGAAATATTGAATTTTTACTATTTTTTCAATTGCAATATTTATGTTTTCAACCATTTTTACATAAATTTATTAGAATTTCAAAATGAGATTTCATCTGAAACCTAAAAATCAAAACATTATTAAAAGATTAAAATGTGATGTTTTCAAACATTTTTTTTCCAACCGGGAAATTTTTTAAAATCAGTCTTTTCCTGCTAACAATTTTGGTTCCAAGAAAAAAACATTCTCTGAGAAAGTAAGTGTCATCAGAAAATTCCTATCCAACTTTCTAGTTAAATTTCACTTAGTAGTTTGAAAAGCCACTGATTGCATGCAAAGCTTGTAGAAGTGATAGTTTATTTACTTTCACAGAGGTAAGCTATGGGAAAGGCCAATTTCGTTATCCACATGTTAATACTCAACTTTCTTACAATTCAGCTTCCAGTGCTGTAACTTGGATAGGAAGAGATTTTCAAAAGCACTTCAGGGATTTAGGAGCACAAATTCCATTACCTTTCAATGGGAGGTACGCTTCTAAATACCTTAGGAGCATTCTCTCAAAACATCTTCAGTCCCCACTACTGATGACTCATTAAAAGAGAGGTGTAAGGCAGACGATAATCACATTTGGTACAGGTATCCTCCCTCCTTGGTAGCTTAAAGTTTGCATCTGTTGTGATCATGGGTGGTGGGCAGAGCTCCCTTCTGAAGAGGCTAGCCCCTGGCTCTCCCACCTTGGTCCTACCCCCAGTCCAAAGAAGGAGCAAGTCATTCCCTCAGCTGGAAGAGCCCCAGGTTAGCTGCAGCTTCCCCACTTCCAGGCCTTCCTCATATACAAGCTGCCCCAGGGAAAAACGTCTTTGAAGACACCCTTGCTGTTCCCATGTGACTACAGAGGAATTCAGGAAGCTGAGTAGCAAACACGGCCTTCTCAGCTGTTTTTAAAATATCAAAAAGTTTGTAATTAGAACAGTTTTGGAAACAATTTTCTCATGCCAAATGAATTTGAGATTTCTAAAAAATATTCCTATTCCAAATTGAGACAAAAAATAAAAACCTTCCATCTTGAAAAATCCTTCCCATCCCCGCCAAAACCAAACAACCTCCCACCCCCCATATTAGGTCAATGAAAACCTATGTGGGGCATAATAAAGGAAAAACTTCAACCCCACCCCCCGCCCCAAAATGGGGGACCCCAGGATTCTGCAGCTGCAGTTTCACCAGGGACACACAGCCCTTTCTTGGCCTATTACACTCATCACTCTTGTTTGTTGCTTTTATCTCTTCTAAGTCCTGCAAGGAAACAAGGTTGGAGAAAGAGGAGCATTTACAGGGTGGAGGAGGAGCTTATCTGTCATGGCAGCCAAAAAGGAGAAAGGAGACATTTTCCAGCATGTACACCAGAGGCAGCAAAGTTAAATGGAAGCGGCTCTGAAATAAAATACTTAGAGGCAAATTCTGTAAAGACGTCATGGTGGGTCTTTTTTTTTTTTTAAACAACAGAAACAACAGTTGAGAAATTTCTAACATATTACCAAATGTAGTAAAATCCATGTCTTCCAAATTTTCCAAAATATTTTCTACAGAAGCAGTAAACCTCTTAAAAGTTGAAGAATCCATCATTTCTGGAGAAAAACAAAAACACACACACACACACATATATATATATATTTATGTTACATACAGACCACATAACCTGAAGAAAACCACAAATTCAACCTTAAGGAAAGTTACCTTCAGGTGTTAGTTTAGGTTCATAAGCCTTCCTTTTCTTTTGTTTTTCTTTTTTCTTCATTTTTCTAGCCACTAGTAAACAAATTAAGAATTTAAAATGAAGATTTATTAAATAAATGCTTTTGCTCAGTTTCATAATATATTCTACAGCCTTAAATAACATCTTTTACCTTAGCCTATCCACATTTGATATGTTCGTATTAATACGCATGGAAGGGTTATATAATTTATTTTGAGCAAGATGTACTTTAATACTGATGAATTACCATCACTAAGGCTAGGAGGAGGAGAATAATCATCCATATCCGAGTCTTCTGGAGTACGATTTCGATAACGGCTACTACCAGAAGCCCTCCTTCCTTCATGATAATGACTACTTCTCCTATGATCACCAGAACTTCTCTTATCATGCTCTTCATACTCCCAAGCTTTATCGTCATCTCTGTCCTTTTTATGTCTTTTCCGAGAAGCTAGAAATTAAGCAAATTTTCATCAGGTAAGCTGAAACTCCACATTTTTTACCAAGCAGAATGGTTTATCAGAAGTTTAAGCAAATTTGTGTACTACTGTTATATTAACCAAATGTGCACAATCAACTTATAAGATTAAAAATCCATCTGTGGCATTATGCCAGTAATAATTTCTAAAGAACATATAAAGCCCATGCCTGAATCAGGAAGAAGAACTAGTGACCATCACTTAATTTTTTAAAATACTTACTTAGATGCCTACCCACTGAAAGAAATTTAGGCACATAGGAAACTGGTGCTGGTCAACATACTCGAAAATGATCTGGACAAAGGGGTAAATAGGTGAAAAAAACTTCACGTGATTCATAATTACTAAAGTCTAAAGCAGGACTGTGAAGCATTACAAAGGGATCACACAAAACTGGATGACTCAGCAACAAAATGGCAGACGAAGTTCAATGTTGACAAAGGCAAAGTAATACACACTGAAACGTATAATCCCAATTACACATACAAATCAGTAGGGACTAAATTAGCAGTTACCATGCAAGAAGGAGATCTTGGAGTTATCTTGGATAGTTCTCTGAAAACATCTGTTCAATGTTCAGTGGCAGTCAAAAAAGCTAACAATGTTATGGACCATTAGGAAAGGAATACATAATAAAACAAAGTATTATAATGCTGATATATAAAAATCTATGGTATGCCCACACCTTGACTAGTGCATGTATTTATGGTTGTCTTGTCTTAAAAAAAGATACATTTGAATTTGGAAAAGGTACAGAGAGTACAACAAACTGATTATGAGATTGAGAGAAATTATAAACGCTCGGCCAGTGCTGTTTAGAAAAGCGATGAATAAAGAGGGATAATTCCAAGGTCTTTTAAAACATGACTAGTGTGAAAAAAGTACATAAGGAAGTGTTATTTACTCCTTCCCATAACACAAACTAGGGAGTCACCTGATGAAACAAAAAGGCAACCAGTTTAAAACTAACATAAGAAAACGCTACTTCACATAATGTGCAGTGACCCTGTGGAACTCATTGCCAGGGGATACCGTAAAGGCCAAAAGCGTAACAGGGTTAAAAACAAAACAAAACAAAACAAAACAAAAACAGAAAATTTTATGAGGACAGGTATATCAATGGCTATTAGCAAAAAAATAGTTGGGGTGCCATCCTTTATTTTGGGCATCCCTAAACCTCTCATTGCCAGACGTGGAGAGTGGATGACAAAGAAGGCATAAATTGACGATTGCCTGCTTCGTTCATTCCCTTTGAAACATCTGGCACTGGCCACTGTCAGAAGACAGGATACTGAGCAAGTTGGACCATTAGTCTGGCCCAGTATGCCCATTCTTTTATATTCTTATGTTCTTCAATCCCAATACTGTTGAGAAAACTGGGCCTTAGTTGTTTTTTGCTTTTGTTTTTTTTTAATTAAAGCACAAAATTCATTGCTGTGAAGGTGAGTGGGTAAAATAAGAAAACTAGAGCCAGAACCCCAGATCCAGAGAATGAGCCTGCAGTTGAAACCACAGACAGCAACTATAGTCAATAAAATTGACAATAGGACAAATATTCCATAGGCTAATTAAACTCTTGTAGAAATCCCAACAGTTGAAAAGTGGCTAATTCCAAACATAGTTGTTGCACTTATGGAATTGATAAAAATGATTCAGTGTTTGGGGTAGGGGTGGAAAGCTAGCATAGCAATTATCCATAACACTACTGGGAGACAGCACTCTTGGACATTAGTAAGCTGTGAGAATTACTGGATGAAGGAAATAAATAGGCTGGGGGAGTGTCCAGGCTCTGCCACCTGTTAAGGAATGCCACTATATAAATGTGAACTGCTGATTTGGAGAGGCGGAAAAAAGAGCTACCATCTTTTTTAAGAGACTCAAAACCTTTTGTGCAGTCAGGTGAACTCCACTCATTCTAGAACTACAAAAAATCTGTTTTATTCTTCCTTAGCATCCTGATGCATGGGTTTTGTATCATAACAAGCATACTTATTTCTTCTCCACTGAGCAACCGAGGATCTGTCCCAAAGTGCTTGATTCTAAAAGTAACCTAAAATTTTTAAGTGGCCTGTAATTTTTATCTGGCAGTCACCATCCTATTCTTTATGCATCTTAACAATTTTTTGATTGCAGCTGCCCATTGAGTAGGTATCGCCACTTAACTCTCTACAATGACACCTGCACCATTTTTGAGTACATTCAATTCATTTTGTACTCTGTAAAGTATACGAGTTCTTTAAATATTTCCCTACAATATGATTATTTTGTATTTATCAACATTCTCTTTTCTGAAGTTCCTCATTCTTTTTAGATCCTGAAAAAATATGTATTTGCATCATCTGTAAATTCTGCCACCTGACTACAGCCTTTCCCCACTCCCTCCCCAAATAAATTAAACAACATAGAACCCAACATGGATTGCCAGCAGGGTGCCTCGAGATTCTGTACATCATGATCACAGCAACTGTCATTGATGTCTTTAATAAAAATGGAGTGTACTATCCTCTGGGTTTACATCTGGGTGAAGTGAGATTTCTCTTTCAGAGGAGCTTATGGAATTGGCTTTAGTTTGTGGTCTCTCTCAGACACAAGAGTTCAGTATCAGATCATAACACATGAATCCGATGACCATCATGCCTCTCGTCCTCACAAATCACTTCCATTCAGAACTGATTCCAAAGGTTATCTCGAGGACTGTTAGACTTAGAAGTGATTCTAACTTGTCCAAGCAATAATATCCTTCACTCTGACAGGCAGTCTGAAAGAGAGTCTGAGAAACCCACTGGGCAGACAGAACCCAAGAATCTCCATTATTATTTTTCTTGCATTTCCAGTTAGGAAACCTGAGAGGTGGTTACAGTGGTTGTGAGTGGCTTTTGTTTTATTTTGTTTTGTTTTGGTGAGGCTAAAAGAATTCCTAAGGCCACATCAGAAAGAGAGTTGCTTGGTATGCTGAATTCCAGACCTCTTACAGATCTAGCCCCTGAATATACTCAAATCCATTATTCTATTTCCAGTGTTCCAGGAAAAAGGGGGATATTCCCCAGTTCAGCTTGTCAGGCATGGTGGACACATGAACATTTACAAAACTAGTTTTTAAGGTAGTACATAGCATTGTGGTGCTGCAGTAGCAGTTTGAGATCCCTGCCTGCAAAAAAGCACACTAGAACTGGAGTACAAGTATAGGTGAAACAAGATGCTAGATACTCAATTTTAAAGAGTGTATTGTTACTAGATTATTTTTTTAACATTTTCATATAGAATATTATCCAAGTAAAACTTCTCAGGTCTTTTTAAATGGTCTTTTCTTTAATGTTAGTCTAAAAGCACCCTACAGCACAAGTGAAAAAAATCTAGAAGCAATTCTGCCATGCATGGAGGACTGGGGAAAGGAGTCTAACTAGCTACCTATTTATCTTCAGCGATAAACTTAGATTCAGTAATTTTTCTTAAGAATAAGTTACTTAGTCAACAAGTTACCTAGAAACCAAAGTTAACTTGCTCTTATATTGCTTTCACTAGTCAGCTAAGAAACCTTTTAGCATGAGTAGAGTCATCCTACTCTTTAATAGTAGTAATAGAATGATGTACTACTTACATTCAAAAGCTTCTTCACTGCCATTGTCTTCATCAGAACTGATCTCAGCATATTTTGGTTTCTCATTAACTGTGCTACGTTTGCGTTTGTTCATTTTCACACGTTCACAAAGTGGCATGGTGGATTCAATTTCTGCCAGGAGCTCAGGAGGCAACTCCTTTAACACTGACTGATCTATGCTACCTATTAATGAAGAGTAAGAAGAGTATATGTGACTAACAATAACAGCATAAATTCAAAGCTGTAGTCCTTTCTCAGGACTAATTCTACTACAGCATCCACTAAAAATCCATAGTTACATAGTTTAAAAAGTATTTGATGTCATGAAGTGCTGTCTAAAGTTTTAGTTTTATCATACTACATCTCTTTGTACCTTTAAAAACATTTACCTATGTATACATGATACAAATTCAACAAGCAACTTTTTCATACACTTCCCTTACTCCTGCTAAGCAGGGCCTTCCTTCATTTTGTTCTCTGAATTTGCATAAGCCATTTGTTTTGCTTTTAAATTGGCAAACTCGGGATTCAATATGCATCATGGTCACATTTCTATTTGTTTCACATCATCCCCTTTACCAGTGCACAAAACAGGGTTATTGTGCTCTTTCAGCAGGTGGTGATGAAAGAAATCAGAACTTCTAACGCTGTTACCCTAAAAATGAGGGCCAGCTGACCAACAAAACTCAACTGTTTCATATATGGGAACACACCTTTTTGGTGGCTCTTGCAGAAATCATTTGTGTTGCTCTTTCCTTAAGCTTATCATAAACACTTAAAAAAATTAAAGTAATTGATCATGTACCAAAGAAAGAGCAAATAGGAGAACACTATTTTCTACTAACACAGTAGACCCCCCACCCCGACATTTATGCAGGGGTTGCATTCTTGTGCAACCCCGTGTAAGTCAAATTTTGTGTTACTTAGGAGAGCTAGGAACTGGCTGGTCTGTTTCCTGGCAACCCTGAGTGGCAGGCAGCCCAGAGCCAGGCATCAGCTCCCCACAACCCTGAGTCACATTAAACCAAGATACGTGTAACTTGAGTGCATGTATCTCAGGGTTCTACTGTATTCTGTACAGTACAGAAAGATTAGGCAGCATCACACTGCTTTCACCACACATTCTAGTAGTGTTGTTAGGCCTATACAAAGCCAGGACCTCCTAATGACACTCTTCTACAGGGAAGCCACCAGTCAGAGAAACCAAATTCATTCAAGGACTGAGTAGCCTCACTGACATTAATGAGACTATTCATGGCACAAAAAGCATGCACATAAGTCTTACAGAATTGTGTCCTACATAAAGGAATAGGAAAGAGCAATTTTGGAAGGAAAACAGAGGATGACAGGAGACAAGAACAACAAGAATTACGACTTAGTTGGACACATATTTTGATGTCTTTTTTAGTTAATTTATTTTTAGTCTTCATCGGTATGCATTATGAAAATTTGTAACCATAACAGTTATGATTAGCAAGATGGAACACGAAAGAAAAAGGAGAAGGATCAGTTATGATCCTCAGTAACTAATGGCTTGTATAGCAGGCATGACAAAACCATCATCTAATGTACTTAGCTCATTTTTAAATCACATAAATTTGTAATTACATAACAATTTTCGGATTTTATAGCAACTTGCAAAGGATTTATAAGGAGCTTGTGACTTGTTTTGCTGGTTTATGGTATATAAAGGCAGTTTAAATTGTTGTTGTTATTTTAATATGTATGTCTTTTCCCCTACCCCTTAAACTTTTTTTCTCTTTACATATATCAATACAACCAATTCTGGTCTTCCTTGGTTTTGCAAAATTACTATATTGTCAGTGGAAAAAAGATCACATAACTTTTCCCAGTGTCGAAGACAGTGTTAAATAAGTACAAAAGATAAAAATGTAAATAGTTTAACTAAAATCCTATCCTTTATAATTGTTCAGCTATCAATATCTTGTGACATTATAACTTCACTAATTTTTGAACTACCAGCATCTTCTAAGGTTGAGTTTCTAGTTTAAACAAATCTTCCAACTTTTCTGTCAAAAGTCTTTTAGGCCTTTTTTATACAGCACAAAACAACAACAAAAAAGGGATAAAGAACAATTTAAAAAAAAACCTTTATGGGTCGCCTCTAAGGTTTATGCTTCTCCCACAGTGTTTTCTAAAGAACCTTGTCTGAATGCATATTTTCCTCAGCATTTGAGGGCTATCAGGCTATATCTACATGGCGACGGCTATTTTGGGATATATTTGTATCACGAAATAGCAATGCCGCAGCTTTTCTCCGCTTTCAAAATAGTGCTGTCTTTGTGAGCATGGTATTCCAGTACCCTTTGGCATATGAAGGGTAATGGAACTTTCGGAATAGCTGCTTATTCTGAACCTCTGTGCCTTGTGAATGGCACCAAAATTCAGAATGAGGGTTTCTGAAATAATTTATGCATGGAGCAAATTGCATAAGTTATTTCTAAATCAAATCACCATGTAGACGCAGTCTAAATGACTAGCTTCAGCAACAAGTTTCACTCATGGACAGTGCAACATTCAGACTTGATATGTGGCCTGAACATTTATTAACAGTTCACGCATACATAATTTCAAGGGCCCCTACTCAAGCTTCTTAATTTTGCATGTTTCTACAACTCAGTTTTCAGTATTTTTTTTCTTAATGGTCTGCTCTGCAAGAATCATCTCTCACAAAATTCTCTTAAGAGTAAAAGTTATTATAAATACAAAGTCTCATTTGTTCAGGTTCATATAGAAACATGGGGAAAATCCAAGTTTATGCATAAAAATGAATGTCTACAAAGCACAAGCTAATGATTTTGCTCTGCTTCAAAGGTATTGTATACTTATAAAAATGTAAAAGTACAAACAAACATTTATATATATATATATAATGTTATATATAAACATATATATATGTTTTGAAGTTATTTCCTAAAAAATTTAAGATTAAAAAATGTAGGAAACTTTGTTTTCAGTTTACAGTAAACTCTAGTTCATCCAGTGTATGATTAATCTGAACTTTCAGATAACTGGCATAACACTGTCAAACACTGAGCCATGACATGACTTTCTTTAGAAGAAATAAAAAAAAAGTCCCAGGTGCTGAACAAGACTCCCTCCCATTGAGTGGGTTTACTGGTAACTCTCTGCTCACAGCTGCAAGGTGAGTCCTGCTGCACTGTGGCTGCTCCTCCCAGGGCCAGCCAGGGTGCTCACAGATCCCTGGTGTCCAGGCAGGGAGTTGGCTGCAGGGCAGCAGTCAGAGGCTCCCCACACTGTGTGGCAATTCCTGAGTCCCACCAGCAGCTCCCCGTGCTGCTATTCCTGAGCCCACCAGCAGCTCGATGTGCTGCACGGCCATCTGAAATCCCCCCAGCAGCTCCTATTATTCCCACCAAAAGGTCAAGAGGAAGCTGCTGGGGGGAGCTGGCGCTGGGGGGCGGGGGGCAGGAGAAGCTGAACTTTCTTATGAGGGGGCACTAACCCCTGCATGTGCGTGCCCCCCCAGCTACTCTCAATAAACCAGAATATTTGTATATCGGCAAACTCCTGGTCCCGGGGTTGCTGGATACAAAAGAGTTTACTGTATTTAAAGTTTTTACATTCGATAGGACTTAGTGTACAGCTAGTTCTATTGTTAGCACACACCACAGTCATTTTTAACTCCAGTTTGTGTGTATTTTTGAACAGTAGTAGTGGAGGGAAAACCATCTTGCAGTTTTCTTTAGAATAATAAGATTTTTAATATTAAAAATCTTGGCAGGAGGCAATAGGGGTAGGTATAATACCTGAAACTCCATTTAAATTTTGAAATTGACTGGAATATGGTGATGAAATCTCTTTAAGTCATTAGTTACCATGTATATTAGTACTTTTTTCTATTTATGCACTAAATATATTTGTAACAATAAAAAATAAACTTAAAAAGCATCATAATTTTACCAAGATACTTTATACTTATTTAGGAATCTTTACATTTTAAAATAAAGACGTTTGATGTGTATGCATTTTATTGTACACCACTGTCAACAAAATTCTGACACTGATATGTTTGTCAGATATGATCCATCACACTTACCATAAACGAACACAAGGATGTACTTTTTACAGAGGTCCTGTAGGAAAGCGTAAAGTCCTAACCACATCATAGTCATTCACACTGGTGAGCCCACTGTTTCCCCAGCACGGTTTAAGCTTAATTCCATTTTACAGTATAAATAGGATGTGTGCTAGAACCTTGTCTGTGAAATGTCCAAAACTTTGGCAGATCCAAACATAATATTGCCTAAAGTAACCTTCTGTGATTCACAGTTAAATAATATTTCACGTGAGGAATATTAGAAAAATATGTGAGAAGGTTATCATATATGATGCGTACACTTTTGTAAAAAAAAGTGCTCCAAAACAGTTTCAGTCTGAGTATTCAAATGTATATTAAAAGCTTTCACAATTAATATTAAAAAAAGTACTTTAAAATATATTCATGTAAGTAATCCACACATGTCCCAGAATTTAGTGACCAAACAAGACATCTGTTACACTTTTCCAAAATAACTTTCCCTGAAATTCCCAAAGCCACATAAATAATTTCAGTTTGTATCTGTAATTACAAAAGCCACCTTCAATTTTAATTGAAATATTTTTTTTCTACCTAGTGATCATCTAAATTATCAGTTGATTTTATTCTGAGAAATGTCCTGGTATTTGATTTATTTTACAACCTGAAAAACACATACAAGTAACTTGGTTCTCTCACCTTCCTTTATTTTCATCATTTAATAATACGATGAAAAGTCTTTCATGATACAGTATTTTGTCTTTCTGCATCTTATTAAAAAAAATTCACTATCCAATTCAATGCCCCCAAACTTGTTAACCCATTTCCAGTACAGCATTATCTCCAGAAGTGGGTCAGCCTCACAAGAGCTCTGACCTAATAAATTATTTTGTTAGTCTTTAAAGTGCTACATGATTGCTTTTTTGTTTTGTTTGGATACAGACTAACACACCTACATCTCTGTTACTACCACAGACTTAAGGTTGCCCAGTGTTGCATTTTAATATTCCAGAAGATGGTGTGGCCCCATTTAAACCACTATACAAACAGGAAACGAATAGTTAAGAAACACACTAAACCTGCAGTGCAACTTTATCTTTACCCCTAATGGAGATGGCAGCAGTCACAGGGCATGGCTCCATAAGAATGGTATAAAGACTAACAAACTATCAAGGAGAATGGTGGATTCTTCCTCTTTGAATGCCTTTACAAAGTTACTAAAAAATTTCTTTAGTCAATCACAAATTAACAAGCTAAATACAGGAGCAGTTGAATCAAATTGTCTAGCCTGAGATTTACAAGGCATCAGACTAGGAGGTCAACTGTCCGATCTAGTTTTAAAATCTATTAATATACAATAAGCAGAGACAGAGCTTTTTCGTGCTGGTACTTGCCCATACTAAGTACCGGCACCTTGGCATCCCCTGACACAAGACCAGCTAATTGGCTTTTTTTTTTCTTTTTCTTTTTGGGAGTGGGAGGGTGGGGAGGTTTACAAAAAAAGCACGGATTATGATTAGAAAGGAGGAAGGATTCTGCTATTGTTTGTTCTCTGTTTCATAGATTTGAATTCCATCATTTCCTGGCGTGCACTCCTGCTGCATTCAGTAAGTTAGGTGTAGCCGTACTGAATGGATAGGAGAAGCTGCCTGGTGAAGACAGATAGGAACATTCATGCATATGGACTTGACAGGAACAAGTACACCCGATTTCAGCACTGAATTTTGTAGGTTGTGTTGTTAGAATTGCATAAGGGGTCTTCTTGCCATGGGAATTATCAGTTGTTTGGTGAGTAATTTTCAGGGCTCAGTGAGAGAAAAGTAAAGGCAATATCTCAGAAGAAATATTCAGAGCAAAGGCAAAGGGATACATCAGTGAGTCTGGGGTTGTTTGCACAGATGATGGTTAACGTTTGAATACAGGCTAGGGGCAGGGAACTTCTGTTTGCTACACCAAACATAAATCCAAGTTTTCCTTAAGCATACAAAGTGTTACACTTTGGCTGCTTTTACACTTGCCCCCTCCCATTGGAGATGGCATGGTAATGAGGCAATTCGAAGCAGGTTAATGAGGCACTAACGTGTATATTCAGTGCCCCATTAGCATAATGGTAGCCGCATGAATTTTGAAGTGCAGACCTCGAATTGCAGATTGACAGCATAGATGCGGGCAGCTTTGAAGTAAGTGTCCGCTTCAACATTCCCTTACTCCGATCTAGTTTTGTGGCAGTAAGGGAATGTCAAAGTTGAGCGCTTATTTTGAAGCTGCCCGCATCTACCCTGTCAATGTGCAGTTTGAAGTCTGCACTTTGAAATTTGCATGGCTACCATTATGCTAATGAGGCACGGAATATGTATGTTTGCACCTCATTAGCCTGCTTTGAATTGCCTCGTTACCATGCCACCTCTGATGGGAGGGGACAAGTGTAGAAGCTGCCTTTGTCTGTCAATGCACGTTTCTCAAATTTTCTGTAGCATCTGTGAGGACACAGTGATAACACATACCAACCTTAAGCCCGTGTTAATACAGTTGAGACATTTAATTTCCTTGATTTAAAAAAAAAATTTACATTTTCTCAATATCTGCACATACAACATACTACTTCTCCTCTACTACCTCTAACTCCTGCCACTGATTTTCATAAGCACAGAATGTAACAATTGCATGTTGGTTTCTCCACTACCCTTGCATTACCTCCTTAGCTCGTGTCATCTGCCTGTCCAGCACAACCTGATTCTCCCTCCTCCTGCCCATGGAGGAGGCGGCATCAGTATGGGACTTGCACTTTGAGGACACAAAAACGGTCCAGAAAACAGCATGGAGTCAGTGGATATATTTTTAAAGAAGGGAGAAAAGTACGAGATCACATCAGAGAAAGGACTGTCCTGTGATTACAACACTAACCTGGAATGTGGGAGGACATGGTACAATTCCCTGGACAAATCACATTTTTTTTTTTTAAACAAAGGAAGTCATGGTGATATTATATCATTGCTACAACACCCTCTGTGGATGCTTATCTTTTCTTTCTCTAATTTCTTAAACCATGGTCAAAGCAACAGAACCTAAATTGGAGACATGTACTCTTACACCAGACTAAGAGTGTCTACACAGTGGGAACATACTTGTAACTACAGTAATACAATAATCTTTTTGATATCCGGCATCCACAGCACAGGAGACATTTGGATAAGCAAATATTCTAGATAACAGAGAGTAGTTCACACTGGTTAGGAGACCAGACGAGCCAGACAGTTGCACTTGCATGCAGCATGATGGGATGCAGGGCAGAGCTGAGTGGGCTGGACTCTGCGAGGGGCTGGGCATTGCTCTCATACTCTGTACACAAATCCCAGCCCTGACACTGCTTCTCTGCACTCCTGCCCAGCGTCCACTGAGCACAGAAGTGGTGTTAGGGCTGGAGTTTGTGTACAGAGCGCAAGAGCAACACCCTGAGCCTCAGGGTGGGGGAGGTGGCAGCCCACTCGGCACTGCCCTGAGTCCCTCTGTACAGCAAGTGAGTGCAGCTGGCAAGCTCCTCTGCTCTCTCCCCGCTGCAGTCCAGTGTCCCAGGATCAGAGCTACTTAGCTGTGAATTATGCCAGTTATTTGAGCGTGCCACTTACTCGAATATACAAGTTTACTGTATGAAGTTACACCTTGTCTCATACCAATACAGTTTCCCATACAGATAAACCATTTATTTCTCTCTTTCAGTGCTTCATCTGTACAATGTGAATAACATTTCATTACTTCACAAGGGTGTTGTGAAGAAAAATACATTGAACATTTTTGAGGTACCCACATATTACAGCAAACATGTTGGGACCAAACATGGATTGCCATTAGATTTACTAAGGGTCACCAGCTGGGAGGCTCTGACATGCATGTGGCTCTTTAAGTAGCCATTTGCGGCTCCCACCTCTGCTCACTCCTCTGGCTCCCAGTCCCTGCCCTGTCGTGCTGAAAAGAAATGCAGTTTAATCAGCAGGAGGGATCCAGCCATTGAATCAGTTAAACTGAATCCCATTTCAGTGCAGCAGGGCAGGGAACTGCCTGCGCTGCAAGTGTGGGAAAGGAGTAGGAGGGCTGGGGAGACCCTCACGGCGGAGGCCCGGTGAAGGAGCAGTCGGGGGCAGCAGTGGGGCTTGTGTGAAGTAGGTGGGAGAACGATTTAGGGCTGCAAGGGTTTAAGCCTGACGGCAGAAGGGTGTTTCAGGGCTGTGAGGGGTTTAAGGCTGGGAGTGGGGTCAGTTTGGGGCTGCCAGGGATTCAAGCCTGGAGGTGAGGGTAGGGCTGCGAGGGGCTTAAGCCTGGAGGTGGTGGTGCAAATCAAGATTTATTACAGAAGAAAATTTCCCAGAGGAGAACCTTCTCATTCCCTCCCCTACCCACCCCCACTTTTAAATTGCCTTGGGTCACAAAGTCTTACTGAATTGACAAAATAGGTTGCCTTCTCAAAAAGGTTGGGGACCACTGTATTACTGTCACAGGGAGGTGGCAGAGAAGTGCCTATAACTGATTGACTGAAGGATGTGAGTTCTTGGAGAGAACGTTAAAGTCATCTAAATATCACCTACTGTACAGTTCTGTCACCCTACTTTTCTTCCCCACTCTTCCCTACACTGATCCAACACTACCCCTCATTGTGCTGATCTCCATAATCTCACTAACAGTTCAGATTTCCCTATTACTGCTCAGCTGCTGCTCCCACTCGCCTAATATCAAATGACTTGAATCGTTTGGAGTATGATTGCAGTTATAGCTTTAGCACCCAACATGTGCAAATAAAATAAAATAAAACAAATCAAACAGGAGATTTTGTAGAATGCTCTGTTTGCTTAAGGACCTGTAACTTAAGAATGCCTTTCTCAACAGACGGTAAACTTGAACAATAACTCCATGAGATATGGCAAATTTCAAGGCAACCTGGATAAATACGCATATCTTCTAAGCATTAAGAATAACTGACCTTTCACTAGAAACCAATTAAACACCTTACCTCCAGCACAGCATGAGCTCTTCAGTAACAGCTTCCATCCATAGTGGAAGCCAATGGAGGCAGTGAGACAGTTTTGCTTAGTAATCGAAGTACGAGTTGAATCTCACCCTCAGGACCTGACGAGTGCCGAATGAGAGAATTTGCCAAACCACAGGAGGTCAATACCGTCTAGGAGCATTACCAAACACTTCCACTGCTTAGTGGGCACTTAGAAGACATTTAGGGGCAAATTACAGCTAAGAGCACAGAACACTGGTGTTTGAAAACAAAATTTGTGGGACCACAGGAAACTTGGCCACACCCATGATAAGAGGTTGTTCAGCTAACTAAAAGCAAGCAGGATTAAGGACATTGCCTAGTGAGAATGTGTCAGACTAGATAGGTTCAACCTTTATAGGACTAAATAATTTCTACAAGGTGGTTTTTATTCCTCACCATTCTCCTCTGAACTTCTTACCTTTATCTATTTGTAAAATTAGTCTCATCCAAACCACTTTTGAGGTCATTAAAAGAAAAATATTATGTGCAAAATCACATAATAGTAATGCTTAAAATGAAGTCAGATTGAAAACTGAAATAAATTATTTCAGTGCATTGCAAAACTAATTCATCAATTCTGCAAGATAATTTATCATTGTTTATTTTTTGTGAACCTGGCTTCATTTTTATCACTATTCCTGAGATTCGTGATTAATTCTGATCAATTTGAAATTTTATTTTTTTAACTTGGCAAGTGTAGTAGTAATTTTTTGAAGGGAGGGTTTGCTTTGTTTTTGTTTTTTCCACCTACATAATGCTCATTTTTTTCTTTTATTTTGTAGTTGATGTGACCCACAGATTTATCATGCCCAATGTTATGACAAAACACATTAAAAACAGAGCAACGAATTGTCTTGAATGTTATTTTCAAACAGAAAAGTGAAATCATGCTTCAAATTGTAGTTGCATAACTTATTCTCTAATTAATAAATCACTTGTGCATCACAATTTTTCCAGAGACCTTTGAGATATTGTTAAGCAAAAGAAAAAAACAAGCTGTTTCCTTTTGTCCCAAAATTGTTATATACCAGTTTTTAATTGGAGAAAATAACAAAATAAAGAGGAAACAACTTAATGCTTTCAAAACATACAGAACACCACTCTGCTGTCAGACCTCCCCACCTAAAACCCATTCATTCACTTCCCTTAAATCCAAAAAGTATATTTTACTGAACTCATTAAACAATAATAAAAGTTTAAAACTGATTTTTAACATTCCAACTTTTTGATGTGCACATTGAGTTTCTTTGCTTCCCTTCAGCCTTCACTAATATATTAGCAAAAGTCAGGGCTTTCTTGACCATTCATGACAATCATTGTGTTCCTTCCCTTGAAAAAAAAATTGCAGCTTTACATGATCATTACATTAACCAAAATAAAATACCCGTAAAAACTGTATTTCAGGTGGCCGCCAATCATCTAAATTGAAATAATTAGATTTGTAATTTTTAACCAATATTTAAAACAGTTTTGAAAGACGCACTTAACTAACACAAAGCCATGAGAAAAAAGAAAAATCAATCTAAAGCAAATTAAAAGGCCTACCTTATTCCTACTATGGTATCTGGTAAAAATTCCTGTTGATTATGAATAGGGTAAAATTTAAAAGGTAGAAATCAGCAGAACAAAGTTTCTTAGAAGGAAAAAAATCACCTAAAGCAGATCAAAAGTGCTGAACGCTATACAGCTGAATGAATGAAAAATTCATTCTCCAATGGCTAGTAGAAACCTTGCCCACAGTCAATTTCTACTGAATATAAACTTTCACCTTCTTTTAATTAAAAAAAAATTAAAGCATGTTTTTGCAATCATGATTATCCAAAAGGAAACAACCACATCCAGCATTTAGAAATCTAAATAAATGGCTTTATTTTCAGAGATACCTAACTTCTACAAGAATTATACATACTAAGAATATCTGAAAAATTAGACCACAAGTTTCTAACATTGATAGCTGCAAAGATAACTTTTCAAATGCAAACCAATTAAGTGCTGTCTTCCTGGAACTGCAAAAAGACAGTCCATGTGTTATTCTACTTCTAATCTCAAAGAAATAAACAATATGTACAATTAGAGGGCCAGTTTCAGGGCTGTCTTTAGAAGTAAATGAGTATCATGTCAATATCTCTCTTTTGCAGGTTAGAAAATACTTGAAACAGCAACAAGGGCAGGTACTGGAGTGGAGGAGAAAAAAGAAGAGGGCAACCCATACAAGTTAGGGTAGACTGGACCTGAGAGATGGGGGAGGTGACAGACCGCTAATATTTGCGGAAGCAAACACAGATGAGTGAGACATTGTGTATGTTATCTCACATTTGATAACCAAAGGTTTCACAAGTGTATCTGATATCTGCTAAGGAATGGGTATATAAAAGATGAAGCTGCCAGATCATTATACTAGTGTAAATCCCGGAAATGGCAGGCATCACAATGGGACTGGGATTCTGTGGGTTACCACCATAAGAGAAAGAACAGGTAAAATTTACTTTGTTGCAGGTGGGACTGAGTGGTCAAAAAAAACCAGACTTACAGGAAAACAATCTCTCTTGCACAATTTGTGGGGTCTGAAGGTTTTGCAAAACAAAAATGCAACAATCCACGTATGAGTACTGCAGAGTGGGATGGAAAGTATCGAAGACGTGCTCATATCTTACTACTCGCATTCTCTTCCCATGTCTCCAGGAGCAGCCAGCTGCCCTCATCCATGATCAGGCTTGGGAAGAGGTAGGAAAAGGAATAGCATGCATTGTTTCAGCCACATTTATCTTACATTAGAAAGATGCTCCAAGAGCTAGCAGCAAAAAAGATCTGAAGGTCAACACCATAAGCTGAAGTTTGCTTCTCTGGTGCTTGTTATGACTTATGAAATTCTTAACAGAAATAGTCATGCTTTTGATACTGCTGACACAGTATAAGCTATGCTTGAGATGACTGCTGGTAAGTTACATTTGCAGTCCCACATCCAGCTAATGTTGAAATTTTCTGCCAGGAATTCCAGAAATTGTCTGCCAGGAATCCCAGGCAAGTAAAAGTTCTGGTACAATTTCAGATGCTTTAGAAGAGCCTAGAACTTTTACAGGAATCTTCAAAAAAGTTCATGTATCAAAGCATAGAAAACCATTTTTTTTCTCCCAAAAGGATTCAGCTCTTTTCTCTGTACAATAGGTGTTTATTCTGGTGAGCCTATCTTCTCCTTCAGCTGCTCCAATGGAGCTTGTAAATGCCAGTCATTCCAGATATTGGTTTTGCAGAGTTTAATAGCTATGCCTATTTCACCATTGGAGCTTGCTATTTTCCTGAACCATAGTTATGGAACTTATAGGACTTAAAAACTCAGTCAGATCTACTATTTTTCTCATGGAATATCCAAAGTCTTCCAGTTTCATGAAACTCTTATGTATGAAGATTCAAACAAAGAGCTACAATTCATGAAAAATTGCAAGATCCCTTCACCATGGTATTAATATCTTTTAGCTCTTCCACTATCCCTTCCCAGTTATGTTTTAAAGGTGTATTTCCCACACGTCTCATGGAAGGAAAGCACTGATCAATGTTCATATCTCATTCTTCAATTCCCAGCATAAACAAGGGAAGCTAATGATCTAACCAGTGGACTAAATTCAGCAATAAATCCTGGTCATGTGCCACATGAGACATGCTATACATATTCTAAAAAGATCTCCTGGAAGTAGCGAAGGACCATCCTCACTCAAACAGAAAACAGTGTGTTCACAGGAGAGGAATGCAACATGCAAAACTCAGCCGCAACACAGATATACCTTGGATGCTGGGGCAAGCACTGGGGATTCCACTGCTACCATTTCTGAGAGCAGAAACCACTATCCCTGCTTCTCTAGGAGAGGAGGTGGTTTTCAACAGGGCCACAATGTGGGAAACAGGTACAGGGAGTCCCCCATGACAAGTTGTGCCCAGCACCACAGAGTGCATTATTCTAGTCTGCCAATTACCATTTGAACAGCACTTAGATTACAACATGCCCTAAGAACTCGATATGGGATCCAAAAATCAAGCTGCATTCTTTGCTTCTCATGCATCACCTCTAGAAATAAGTGTTTTGAAGGCCAAAATATGCCTCTCACTAGCACCATTATTGTTCCACTTTTATCAATAGGTTTGGACAGATGTAACTGTCTGCAACTTCAAAACATTTTATGACGACTCAGAAGCACGGAAGTATAATACCGGCTTTGCAGTGTTAGCGGAAGTAAACATCAATAAAACATTTAGTTGAATCTGTAAGAAGAAAGCAGTTAAGGAGCAGCTTTGAGTCAGGTGATGGCATTTTAACAGTCACAGAACAGCTGCATAGAGTGCAATGTGTTAACAGAAACATCTGAGAAGTGGTTAAAATCCCATGGCAAATCTAGCCAGAACCTGACAGCATTCTGCACAAATATCCATACTAAGTAACTATAAAATGGATTTGTCTACATATCAGAAATTGTCCTGTGTAGCACACTTTGTCAAAGATTCTTTGTGGAATCACTGAAATCTTTAAGACAAACTCATATATATGACAAGACCCAAAAAAGATATTCTGTACAAGGCTTAAAGAAACCCCATTTGGCCTAGGAAGAGAAGTCTTTTCCCAGCCAGCATCAGCTTCTACAGAACTGAAGTCTCCATGAAAAATTATTAAATTTATTTTTCTTATGATTGCAAAGACTTCCTTCCAAACATGAACTGAGTGTAAACCAATTCACCAATATCTTGTTAAGTCTGCACACACACTTCCAGTTCCTCTGTGACTGTTCTTTATTTTGACAAGGTGCATCAGAGAGAAAAAACACTCCTTTTCAAAATTACATAAGTAGCCAGGAAACTGATAGGAATCAGTACAACTACAGGCTGTAGCTGACCACCATAGCTGTGAGCAGAAGCAGAGGAAGGCACTGGAGCCATTCACTGAGGAAAACTAAGAAATGGTGTCTGGGTAGAGGAAGGACTGCAACTACAACCTGCTTACTGCAGCCAGAAAACCAAGAAGAAAGATCACTAACAGAGAGCCCCACACACAATTCAACTTTTAAGGAAGAAACTTCGGAGTTGAAGTGGGGGAAGGATGAGGGACTCCTAGATTTTTAAGATCAGAAGAGAATGTTATAATTTGTTGAAATTGAATAATACAGGTCACAGAATTTCACCAAGTGATTCCTGCATCAATCTCATCTCATAACTGCTGGTTGAACTGGAGCACGCTTTTAGAAAAACATTCAACCTATGAACAGAACAAAGAAAATGTTCCTTTTTCCTTCAGCTTTGAAGGATGGCTTAAATTTATTAATAGCCTATTAGCTGAAGTCCTGAAAACTGGAGATCCCAAATCAAGTTTCAGCACATCTTTTTGGAAATCCCAGGAGCCTCCTATTTCCCAGAAGCACCCATATATTTAAGACTTTTACTAACAGGCTTATTCCTCTATTAAGTCTCTGATAAAATTTTACAAGCCCACGTACAAAAGTGCAGTTCTGAAGCAGAAACCAAGATTGATGGAGTAAGACCTTTTTATAAAATTCTGCATGCCACTGAGGATCTGTCTAGTCACAAAGATGCACTAGTTTAAATAAAGATGTGATTTTAAAACTGATTTAATTTGATCATTCCCAAAAGCTGTTTGGACACTTATTTGAGTTGAAACCAGATTTATTTAGCTCATATTAAGTTAATTAGGAACAACTTTAAGCTAAGTCAAAATAAACAAAACAGAATGAGTACATATATAGCATTTTCCAGCAGTTTAACTAAATTGTTTTTAAAAATAAAATCAGAGCAACCTGCATGCATAGAAGGCCAATGACAGGTTTCTTGGGGTGCAGGAGTGGAAAAGAAAGGACAAGGAAAATACCGGGAAGGAGGTACAGAACACCAGGTAGGAAAAGTAACAGAGGTGGAAGAAAGCTAGTGGGAAAAAGAAACGGGGCACTAAAGATAACACTGGAAAAACTCAACACAACCTATTATATGACAGAAGGGGAAAAAAAAACAGCTCACACCAGGCAGGAAAATGAGGAACAAACAAAAGGAAGAGCTACATTTATATGACTCTCTGACAATTTCACAAACTGAATATTGTATACAATAAATCCAAAGCAATAAATTTCTTTAAACTGGAGGAAGCACAGTTTGGGAGAAATGGCACAGTGTTTTTCACATTGGTTAGACAGAATGCTTCAGCCATCAGTTATCATGTGAAATTTTCAAGTTCTAGTTCTGAGAGTTTACAAACACTGAATTACATTTATTCAGCATTGCATACCACAGAACAGACTGTCTAGAAGATTTTTAAATATTAACAGCAAACACACATGCATAATTTGAAGTATAAAGGCAGTTTCTAAAAAGCAGGGATGGCCACCTGTCAAAAGGTTTATAAGAAAAATCTAGTTACAATAACCACAGTTTCCTCATAGAGCTTATTTTCAATACTACAAGAATATGACTATAAAAACAAAACTGAAAAAACTGATAGATGCCAATTTAGGGATTTACATCTTTGCCCAGAAGCAGAAAAAAAAACTTTCACTTTTGAAGTAAATCTAAATGACAATATGTGGCATGTGTTTCTATATATAGAATACAAAAGGCTAGTTTAAGTTCCGCCAGCAAGAGTTAGAGATGAATGCATTGCTTATATGTTGTGAAACCAGGACCACTAAAAATAACGTTACGACCTTTGGCTCTTACCATTCTATCATGTGTTCTCTACATGCCACGTATTACAGAAAATCTATTGTAAGTGAACTGTATAGGGCTCAGAGGGAGCAAAAACCTCTAAAGTTACACAAAATAGATTTTTTTACACATGACAAAATTACGATTTCGAAGTACACTATCTTAGGCCTTTCCAACAGTAGTGCTAGATCCCATCAGAAAGTTTAGAATATTCCTACAACAATGGTATAAAGCTCCCATTTGTAGTCTTATAAGCTCCCGATATGAGTCATAACATTATGATTTTTCATTTCTGGAAAGATGTTAATTGTTGCAAGACTGAATCTTGCTGGTCCTAAAGCTCAAAAAGATAACTGTAAGAGAAAGAAGAAGAGAATTTCCCATTTGGGGAATGAGAAAGCTTTCAAGCTGACATTTTAAAAATATAATGGGTATTTTGAGCTGCTCAGAGATTTGGAGAGCTAAATAAGTGTGAGCAGGAATTAGTCATAGCGGTGAAAGGTACTATAAATATATATATATTACATGATTCTATAGTTTATCACATAGATATCACCATACTTTATTATGCATACACAATACACAAAGAGCATTACTACATCTTACTGAGTTAAATCAGATTTAGAAGAAAATGTCTCAATGTCAAATTTGTGAGCAACTAAGTATGTTAGCTATTTAAGCAGCTTTGTGTTATATGCATAAACATATGTATTTCAAAGCTTCTTCTGCCACATAATTGCTTTGTCCTTTATTTTGTGGTCTGATGGATGGATAGATGTTCACACATTATGACACTTTAACAAGTTTTAAATTTATTTAATATCTGAACACTTGAAACTTAATTTTTAATTTAACTGGTAAGGTAGCTTTAACAATGTAGAGTTATAGTATTTACCATCGTGATTAGCACCAATAAAAAACTCATCTGTCATCTAAATAAAATACTGAATTATGACAAAAATCACCCACACAACACTACAAAATACATGAAATTAAGGGTCTAGCTACACTATGAATTCAACCTATCAGCATACCAGATTACGTATAAATTAAACCATCTTCAGTTTTTCAGTAGAGATGGGATCAGACAGATAGTGGTATCTCCAAATTGAGCTAAAGGCTCAAGGCTGATAGGTTAACATAGCCATGGGACAATGAACCATGTAGTATGTGAGTTCCTGCAACACTCCTTTACAGTGTAGATTGGATAGATGATTTAGCTCACTCATATCGTTCCATTCATTTTTTTAAAAAGCTATAGTTTCTCGTAATAGTAAAGTCTTAAAGCTGGATTATACACGAATGTTTTACACTAGTGTAACTAAATGGATTTATTTATCCCAGAGCAAATCCTTAATGTAGACACACATAAATATGATTTAAATTGATTTATCATACCTATGCATGCTTTAAAATGGCTTACGTGCTTCTACATTAGGGATTTGCACAGAAGTATATAAATTGGTGTAGCCACACCAATATAAGATTTCTAATATTGATGGACTGTTGCAAAACTGAGATTATACAGGGTCAAACAGAAACCAACAGTAGTCAAACAAACAATGGCCAAGCGAATTAGCTCGAATTTAAAAATATATACTCAATTTCTATCAGTAACAATACCTAAAAAAATCAAGAAAAATGTTGAGAGTCTTACCTTTATTTGATTTGGATGACTTGTTCTTGTTGGGTTTAAAACAAGAGCTCCTCGATTTATCTTCTCTGTCTTTAATAAATTTTTGTACATCATCCAAAGACAGCTTTTGCAGAACTACTACAGGCTTAGCTCCTTTATTTAGATCTTCTACTAGACCAATCTTCTCAACTTTGTCTTTTTGTTCACCCTTAATTTCAGTTTTTCTTGGCCCCTGAGTGACATTGCCATCTTTATCACGCTTGATTTTTGGAATGACAAAATGTTTGAGTGCACCAGATCTTCCCCCCAACAAATAACTGGGAAACTCAGCCTTATTGTCAGTGTGTGGTTTATTACTATCCACTTTACTCTTATTACCATCTGTCCTTCGTTCATCCTTGCTGTTGGGTGATTTAAAACTAGGTTTATCAAGTCTTGATTTACTAGAATCTCCTCTAATTTCATGTTTAATACGAGGACTGTCTGGTCTTGATTTCTGTTCCCCAGAAGAGAACCTCTCTCTTGACTCACCAGACTCATGTCTATGTTTTCTTTCTAGTTTCTCAGTTCTTGAACTATCAGGTTTAATCCCATGTTTAGAATCATGGTCACTTTTGCTTGAGGATCTCAAATATTCAGGTCTTCTGATCTTGGATGGATCTCCCTTATATCTCTCTGATTCACCCCTGTCTTCAGATTTTTGTTTAAGGGTATCATGGTCACGCTTTGGAGTCTCAGAAATAGAACGTCCATCTGGCCTTTGTTTTGTTGGATCTAATCTACTTTCAGGTTTTACCCTGGAAGGATCAGATTTAATTTCCTGTTTATGTTTAGATATATCAGGTTTCTTCTCTAAGGATGGTCTACTAGAATCTCTTCTATTATCATGCCTATGTTTTGGCGTTTCAGGCCTGCCTTCATTCTTCTGTTTTGGTGTTTCAGGCCTGCCTTCATTCTTCTGTTTTGGCGTTTCAGTCCTGCCTTCATTTTTCTGTTTTGGTGTTTCAGGCCTGCCTTCATTCTTCTGTCTTGGCATTTCAGGCCTTTGTCTTATTTCCTGTTTGCCATTATTCTGTTTGCCCTCATTTTGTTTCACTTCCATCTGTCTGTTCTCATTTTGTTTTGTATCTATCAGTCTGCTCTCATTTTGTTTCACATCCATTGGTCTGCTGTCTTGCTTACTTTCATATTTAGATTCTATCTGTTTGCTCTCGTTGTGTTTACTTTCCAACCATTTGCTTTCATTTTGTTGCACTTCTGTCTGTTTGATCTCGTTTTGAATATCTGTCTTTTGACCCTCAGAATCAGACTTTTTCCTAAGTGTCTCAGGATGGTTTTCAGGTTTAAGTTTAAGAACTCCAACAGGGTCTTCTGGGGTAATAAAAATAGATCCATCATTACACTGTTTTGTTTCTTCAGGCTTTTTGATGGTGTCTGAATCCTGAGTTACAGTTGCCTGAGAGTCCGCTCGTCCTGCCTGATGAAGATCAATACTAACCATCAATGCTGGCCTTGACCCATTTCCTGTAGAACCTGTCTCCTGAGAAGCTGGTCTATTTCCTCCAGTAGCACCGCCAGCCTCCTGTGGATAAGAATCTTGTTTTCGCTTCTTCAAAGGCTTATCTGCAGATTGAATTAAAAAAAAAACACAATATATGTGTAAGGATAAACTTTGAGCACAAGATCTTCCAAAACCAGTCTTTCCACTTAAACAGAGGCAACAAGATTACTCTTTGAGAGTCAGTGTATGTCCATATTCAGTAAACATATTTCCAATATATTAATGGACCATGGTTAACTATTAAAAGAACATGAAAGATCATAACATGCAGCATTCATAAATTAGCAAATGTAAAAGTTAAGATGTTTCTCCATAACCATAAATACTTTTTTTTAAAGCAAAGTGCAATACCTTTTTTTTTTAAACTTCAGGACACAGTTTGTTTCAGTGCACTTATAAAGAGTGGTGAAGAAAGAGTATTATAATAAAAAAAAAAAGGTCTGGATTCTCTTTGCTCTTTTCACTCTTGTACGTGGCTTATGTCTTAAGGGACTAGTACCAAACAGTGAGAATAAAAACAATATAAAACTATGATCCCTGAAGGAGTACAGTGGCAGAATTGAGGACTACACTATAATTCATATACATATAGGACAGAAAAATGAATTTCCAAACCTGAATTCTTCACTTTGTAAGTTTAATTTTTGATCATTTTGATAGAACACATATATCATCATCTAACTTCAATGTCTTGATTGGACAATTAAGATGTCAATTTACAGCTTGCAAAAATCAATACTCAAAGTACAATCCAGATAATTCTGGATATAAAATAAGCAATACCCTGTCATGAGGTGGAATTGTAAGAAGGCTATATAAAAATATTATGAAGTATGTTTACCATCCATTTATCCTAATTCATTAGTTTCAGAATTTCCCAACAAGGTACTGTAGTTTAAATGAACTTTCATTTGGTGTCCCTCAAACTAAAAACTTTACTTACACTACAGCCCATACTTTCAGTTGTCACAAATCTTTTTGTATTTGGCAAAACAAGACCTGAAATGTAGGGTCTCTCTTGTGGTTTTTTTAAAGCTTTTTAATACCCAATTATTTCCTGGATTTTCAGTTCTTTACTGCAAGATGACTTTTCACAGCTTCACCTCTGTGTCAGAAGAAAAAAACCCAGACAAGATATAAGAGGAAAAAACATAAAAGGATAACTTTCAAACTGAGAGTAGGCAGAGAGAGGAAATAAAACTACATAAATTATTAACCTTCATATAACCTGCACATCTCCTGCATGTGATATTCTGTCGTATCTAGTGGCACTGAGACCACTTGGAGAGAGATTAATAAATCTAATCTACAGCTTTAGCTACTAGCCATGAGGCTTTTAGCTAACACTGTGTGAGCTCAATCACTAAGCTGTAGAGGTCTCAGGTTTGATCCTGCCCACTGAAAACCAGGGTCTGCCAGTGTTACATTCCCAGAGGAAAATTACAAACTCTGGAAGATTTTCACCCTGGAGAGTAAGAAGTGTCTTTCATCCTATTAAAATGAGACCGAAGTAAAAACAAACAGCAATATAGTCAATAGCAATAATGTGAACAGGGGACTTTTTGATTCTTATCTCTATGTTCATATTTATAGAATGACGTGTCTAATAATTCTTAAAAATACAACATCACATGCAACATTCATGATTGCAGAAGGACTTGGCAACCATATATAAAATTCCATATCCAAAAAATTGGTTAACTATAGTAAGGAATACTGGAAAATGTAAACAAAACTTTTTTTGAAGGTGGGAGATCTTAACTTTAGAAATAAGTTCTGGAGCAAAGTGTTTGCAATAAGATTTTCTTCCAGCTGCTGAAGACAAGCAATAATGCTTTGTAAATGTGTCATGAGAAGACCACATAATTGTTTTTACATACATTAATGAACATTCTGGATCTGAGCAGGCAGTCAGTTATGGTAAAACCTGGCCTCTGATCAACTGATCTCGACCTTGTACCCTGCAGGCTGAGCACTAGTGCAGCCACCAAAGAGAAATTCAAATACCACCCAGTTAATTAGCATAATACCCACACACCCACAGCCAGCAGCACGTGCTGCTCATCCACCCATGCCTCAATGCACAGAAAATATATTCTACACATGGATGGAAAAATTAAAAGCAACATTAACTCTGACCCTGCCAAGCAACTGCAATATGAAATGTATTCAGACATCCACTTGGATATGTCGCTTTTGTTAAACCCATTAGCTAGGAAATTAGTTGAAAAAGAAACAAAATAATGTTTGGATTTTTAAATGCTTCAGACTGCTCCAGGTAAAAATTCCAAATATATTTTCACATCCAGTATTCAAAGAAAGGCCAGCCTAAGATAGGAATCAAAGTATGAGAATAAAGTGGGGAAGGGGATGGGCTCATCAAGCTGCTCTAACACCAACCAGAGAGGTCATGGGGGCCTGAAGCTCCTTCACTCCACTAAATAACGTCACTGATGCTGGGAAAATGAACATCCACAAAAAAAAAAAACAAACCTAATGATCTGAGTGTCTCAAAAAGATTTTTTTTTCTTTCAATTTTGTCAAGATCAGAATAACTTTTGATGATACAGAAGGTTTTATAACAGGAAGAAGTTTCAAGACACCACAAACTTTACAAGGAGTTGCAGAGATAAAGGTCAGCCCTTTCACTAGGTCACAATAAGCCGAAAGAGCTGCTCACTATGTCTGGGAGGATTTAGTATAAGTTGGACTCAAGCAAATGAAAAAAATGGTCATGCAGCTTTTGCACAGAAAGAAACTGGAAATCTTTCTAGTCAATGCATATTTCACTAATGTAAAATGACATGACACTAAATACCTACCATCCAAGATTCTCAGAGAAGAGACCATACCTATTACTTTAATCCAGATGTGGGTGATCTCAGACTTTGGCAAAAAACATTTCCCAATTCTTAGGTATATTAACTAAGCTGTATTTGGATTGAGTCTGGAAATATTAAGTGGATGGGGAGAGAAAAGGATATGTATACACTCACTGGCCATTAGAAAACACAGGAATAACCCATGTAGATTGTACCTGATGGCTACAACTGGTCACAGTATGAATTCTAGTTTAGGGATGGGATTAGAGAATGAGGATGGTTTTGTCACATTCAGACAGTTATGTCCTTCTTTAGAAGAGAAAAATAGGCAGTCTGTATAAAGGATATAAAAGAATTGAAATTTGCTGTGAAGTCACACAAACGTAGTTTGCACAGCATAGTTTTTTGAATGGATTGGGGTCCATTATTTTTGAAGATCTGCTTGGACTCCAAACTCCTCGGTGCAGGGACTGTGTATTTCAGTTATGGTAAGGCAGCTCTAACATCATTTAGTATCATTTAGTTCAGACTCCGAATCATTTTCAGTTTTGACTTATGCCTGCATATGGAAAATAAATTTCTCTTAAATTGTTCTACCATTCTTTTGTTCCTGAAAAGAGTAGAAGCTTGATTTAGATGATCACTCATCGAAGACTCCATAACACTATACCACCTATTCAATACTGTTAGTATATACAAGGCAATATACTGAGATGATCTGAATACTTGCTTTCCAAGTACAGTAAACCCTCACTTTAGGTGTCTTCAGGTTGCACAACCCTCACATATCCCAGGGGATTTCTGTATATGGCTATGATTGAGACATGAATGATAGCTAGCTGCATGCAAATCAGTCTGAATCTGCGTGAAGTTGATCAACTTAATAACAAAACAGAGGAAATGTTAAAGATATGTTCAAACCTTTTTGTTTTGCAGGCTTGCCAGCTAGGAATTTTGTTAGCAACAGTGAAAAATACTTCATTTTCATCTCTGCTTTGTAAAGAAGTTTAGGCCTTTTCTATCCTTATCCACTTCTATCTTAATTCCAAATCCACAAACATAATCTCTTAACAGCAATGTCCTACTGAAACCATAAAACTATAACAGAAGGAGGCCTATCCCCCTCCTTTCCTTGCAGCAACAGTGTGAGAAGATGGAAGCAGCTACTGTTTAAGACCATTACCAAGTGTTGTGTTTCTGCCCCAAAAACCAAAATATAACATGTACGGAGGCAAAACACATTCAGTGTCCTTTTCATTCTCCAAACTTTTGTCTGCTGTATATCACTGTCTACATGCAAACTAAAATCAGCACAATCTGACATACTATAAATCAAGTACATCCTGCAAGCTTTGAGATGCCAGCCTCGCCTACCTTATAACACCCAATATATGAAAGACTAATTCAGGGGAGCTGGTGGCAGGGACATCGGCCCTACTTGAGATTTTTTGTATTTGAACTTCTATGACTGACAGTTCTAAAAACAGAAAGCACCTTTCCTCCACGCCTGAAGAAAGGGAAAGTTTCCAGGTCTGGCTTTACAAACTGCACCATCTTCCAGAAAGATAGTTTATATATTTGAAAAATATTATATAAACTTTTTTCTTAATTAAAGCTACTTCAAAACTATTCATTTGCAAACGATGCCTAAGAAACATATGACCCCTTTTATAGTACTCAGTTTTCTCAGTCACCGATCATATGCTTATGGTTACTCTGTAATTTTCCTAGTCAGGGATACTGCTGTTACAATTGGAGGTTCCAAATTTTATTTTTTTTAAAAATCACAGGTAGGTCAAGTTTCTTGTCTTACAATCAAATACTCAGACAAGCTCACTCACTATACAATGACTTAAATTCTTAGAGATATTTTGTGCCTATGGTTGTCCCACTTCAAAACCAAAGATTCTTATCAGCATTCCCCGCGGGTAGGATCCCACCAAATTCCATTTATTTTGGTCTATTTCATGGTAATAGGTTTTTAAAATGGGTAACTTTAATGATTTCAGATATTTAAATCTGACGTTTTCTGCATGGGATAAGAATTAACTTGTGGGTTGCAGATGATATAGTTATTGAGGAAGATGAGGAGAAGCTAGAGAAAATGGGTAGGTGCTAAACAAAGAAGGGAAGAAGTACGGACTGATTAAGAACATCGATAAAACAAAAACAAACGTACTTACAGATAAGGAAATAGGAAGATCAGTGCAGATGGGATTGAATTAGCAAATGTAGAGAAGTTCACATATCTGGGGAGCAATATAATGTATGATCTACACTGTAAGAAGGAACTAGTGACTAGAATAGCGAAAGCAACAGTGAGTTTGAAGGTGATGGATAAGATCTGGAAAAGCAAAGCCATTAGCTTAGGAACAAAGCTGAGCATCTCGAAAACGTGTGTATTCAGCAGTATGTTGTACGGATATCAGACATGAGTGATAATGAAAGATTCGAAGAGAACAATATTGGCATTTCAGAGGAGCTGTTATAGAAATATCTTGAGAATAGGATGGCTGCAGAAGGTCACCAACAAGGAATTATACAGTAAAAGGTTATACAATGGAAATTACAGCTATTTGGGCATATTTGCAGAATGAACCACAAACAAAAACTCAAGACCCTGGTAATTCAGCATAATGGGTGGTTCGAATAGGAGAGACAGACACCACAGAAAATGAGCAGATAATATAGCAGATTGGTGAGGAGCTAGTCTACAGGAACTAAGCCATTCCACACTGGACAGGGAAAGATGGAAGGAAATAGACAACAACAGGCGCTGAGCCCGTGGTTGTTGATGATGATTTCAATGTTGGGATGGTAGACGTGCTTACTCAAAAGGGAGTCAAAAGGGGGTTGTGGTATTGCCACCCTTTTGTGGTGTTGCCTTCGGAGCTGGGCAGTTAGAGAGTGACAGCTGCTGCCTGGGAGCCTAGCACTGAAGGCAGCACTGCTGCCAGCAGCAGCCCAGAAGTAAGGATGGCACAATGTTCACTATTGTCTGGATACCCAGCCCTGAAGACATCAGTGCACAAGTAAGGGTGGCAATACTACTAACCCCCTACACTAACTTTATGCCCCCCCCCCCCGCAAAAAACTTCTGTTTAGGTTGGGACCCCCCAATTTGAGAAATGCTGTACAGTACAGGGGGAAAGTACATAAAAGACTAGACTGTTACACACATTTCCCCAGCCATAAATTTGGTGGGGCCATACTCATGGATCTGTGCCTTCATCCTACATACCTTTGTGCTCCATTGTGAGGGTATAACAAAGAGGGATGGACCTATTGCTGCTCCAGTTCCTTCTCAACCATAAAGTCCAGAGGGAAGTACTTCATATGCACAGGGGAGGCATGGAAACTAATGGAACACGGATAAAGACAAAACATCTCTAACCCCAGTAATTCTACAAGTAATCTTCTCCTCCTCCAAGTTATTGTTCCAATGGCTGTTCTACTCCAGGGCTGTGTCTACGCTACAAAAATAACTTCAAAGTTGCTTACTTAGAAGTACAACTTTGAAGCAAGCAACTTGGAAGTAGGGCACTACTCCATTCCCAGGAATGGAGTAAGGATGTAGAACTTGGGCTCCCTACTTCCAAGTCAACTTCGAAGTAAGGGAAAATGTGTGTAGACTCTCTGCTGGTTACTTCAATGTAGTGCCTAAGTTCAAAGTTAACTCTGAAGTTAGTTCCCAAGGTGACTCAAAAGCCATGCAGAAGGGCATTCTGAGAAGACAAAGTACAGACTGGAGACCAGTCTTACCAAAGCTTGTATCCGCCCTAAAAACACATATAGTACTCAAAAAATACAGAGAACTGTCTGCAATATGTGTCCTTAAGTCTGGCTGTAGAGATGGACTCTACACGTATATAATGTGCAGTTATCCTAAGAGGGACGATGAACTCCAAAAGCTTTGTATTGTAACACTCTAAAACGCATGTTGAAGCCCAATTCAGCAGTCCTTAGGTGGAAATCTGACAACCTTTTCTTTTCCCGCTCCCCTCGTGGTGCTGTGTAGGATCCAAATATTAGGAGATTCATGACTCTCAAACCAAAGGATCAGAATGGCTGCTTGGAAAAAGCAACTGACAGAAGTAACACAGACAGCATCCCCTTTTTGTGGAATCTGCTTCCACTAGTCTTCGGGAAGTATGACAATCAGTTGGGCAAGACCACTGGGCTTTCTTCAACTTGCTATATTTTCTCTTCTGTGTACAATACCAAGAGAATGCATGAAGGGATGCCAGATTTTCCCCCTAGAGTCCTTCAGGGAGTGAAGAATTTGTCTGTTGTAACATGGAAAAAACTGGACTTTTTAAAGGGAGATATTCTGCTGTATTTTGGACCTCTGTGGGGAGACCAGAGGATTGCAGTCACTCCACTTGTTCATAACTACAGCAACTACCAAGGATAAGAGTGTGTGTCAACTATTTGAAGAGAAGATTTGGCAATAATCTGGAGATCCTGAAACAGCTTGTGCTGGTCTTGACAGAAAATCAATATGAAAATCTGCTGTAATTAAGAGTCATACTTTTGCCATCAAAGTACAACAGATGACAACCCTGAACTGTACAGTGGCCGAAAAGTAGCATGAGAGGTTGATCTGGATCAATGCTGTCCATTTCTCTTATTAACAGTACCAACTATCAGAGAGATATGATTATTTTCTCTAAGTCCACAGGAGGGATGAATACCAGGGAGGAAAATGAATTATTTAAATTAAGGACCAGCTGTTGCGACAAGAACAAATCCATATAAATTGGCCATGGACAAGATTAGGATTGAAATTAGGTGAAGATTTCTAATCATCAGAGATGTGAAGCTACATAAGCTAGTTAGTACACACTGTGACAATCCATCACTACCTACCAATTGGTGAGAAAGCACATGACCAATGGTGGGTCTGCCTTTATGTAACCATCAGACTGGAGCATAAGGATGTTTGGAGAACAGGAGTAGACTTGTCATCACAGTTGACAAAAAACTCTTTGAACATGCACAGGTGGTGTGGCACCAAAAGGGACAATAAATGAAAGAAAATGAAAGAAGATCCCGTCCTAAGTCATTACTCTGGAGAGCCATGAAAACAGACACACACACAAAAATCGAAGGAATTAAAAACATGGTTCATTTGAGAAGACTTCTACTTTATGCATCTTTTAAAACTTTCATGTTCAAACTTCAACCACTGAGATCCATAAATACTTGTTTTTGCCCCTGATGCAAAGGCAAATAGCATATCTAAGCTAGTACTTTACTAGCATATCGTAGAGACTAATATTTCCCTTGATCTGGGGTTTGGGTGCAGAACAAGACCTTATCTCAACTTGAGCAGTGGTTACAGATTGATTATAAATGAGAGCCAGAACAGGTGATGTCTACAAATTGAACAGTTACTTTTGTCACAGATTTTCTTCTCCCATCCTTTCAACAGATACAGTTGTAGCCTTATTATTAGGTCACAGTCTGAATAAAACATTTTTTATTTTATATTCCAAAATATTTTACCCCTTCCGCAGAAACCAGAATCACACCTCAGCAAACTTCTATTTGGAGGAGTCTAGCCCAGTATTTCTTAAACTTTTGAGATAATGGAACAACAAAAAATATTTATGAGGAATATGTATGAAAATTTTCTTCAAAAAATTGTTGTCAGACCAAAACCAAAACAAAACAAAAACACAAACAGCAAAATATTCATCAAAAACAAAATGAAGTAATTTTATCAGGTATCATAGAAACAAAGTAGCAACACTGTTTCTGGTTGTAATAACAGAAAATATATAACATCAGTGTATTTTTCCAAATGTTTGTAAGTTGTTCATGGAACACCAGTGTTCCACAGAACACAGTTTAAGAAAACTGGTCTAGCCTACATTGCCATTAGAGATCCGCACTATCTAAACATAAATCAGAAGTGTTTTGACATGTTTCCTTTGGCCAGTCTATTTACCGTCTTTAAAACGGGAAATGCATGCAGTTTTTACAGATGGACTCATTTTTTCACTGAAGCTGCTGAAAATTTCTATACATACTAAACTATAATTCTTATTCCTAAGTTATTTCAATCACATCTGTGTTAAAGATCTCCCTATCTCCTATAAAGGCAGAGCACTAGGAAACTTATTATCAATTCTTCATAAGGACACTAGCTCCACCTAGTGCAGTGTACAGTGATACAAAATGCAGACTATATAAAGTTTACCTTTCACATACACAAAATATGTAACAGCATCCTATTTTATCTCATTTTGTTTTTTGTAACATTTTAATATTGACATTGATCCAAGTTATCCTTCTCTCATTTTAAGTATTCAGAAATACCTCATTTCAGAGGAATAGCTCAGTGGTTTGAGCATTGGCCTGATAAACCCAGGTTTGTGACTGCAATAGTTGAAGAGGTCATTTAGGGGCCTCAGGCAAATAGATTTAAAAAAAAGGGGGGGGGGGCGGCAATCAGGCAAATAGATTAAAAAAAAAATCAGTAAGAGATGGTGCTTGGTCCTGCCAAGAGGGCAGAGGACTGGACTCAACGACCTCCTGAGGTCCCTTCCAGTTCTATTAGATGTGTATCTTCATATATTATTATAACTTCTTTTTTGTATCTGTGACTTTACTTTTATACAGGGTAAGTATACAAATGACAAAACAACTCAGGTGTCTTTTTTTTTTTTTAAAGGAAAACAAAAAATTGATCTTAAGTGTCTACTGTTTATTTTGTAACACCAGTAATATATTGCCTTTAGCTACACATTTTGTCATAACATTTATAGCCAATATTAAATCACACATAATGCCCCCGCAACATCAGTAATTAATTCTCAATTGTAATTGTTCATTGTGTTTTTTAACATTAAAGTTATTTTACAAAAAGATTACTTACCAGTAATTGTAGTTTTGAATGTATTGCTTCTGCATATCCACACTCTTGGGATGTTTGTTTCTGCTGCTTTCAGCTTGGAACCATCTAGAAAAGAAGTGCCCTCAGGGGACATGCAAGTGCCCCCCTTTCAGATCCAAACACTGGAAGCAAATTTATAAAAGGGTTCACGCAGCTCTTTCTTCCATCAGTTTGAAGAATCCACAAAGGATACCAAAGAAGTGGGGAGAATGGATCTTCAGAGGCAATGTACTGGAAAAACATAGCTCCTGGTAGGTAATCTTTTGTATCTTTTAAGAATTGCCTCTGCAGATCCCTAAAAGTAGCCTCTCAGGAGAAAGGCTGAGAATTAAGAGACAGTTGCATTACTGCTCTCCCAAACTGATGAATGTAGACAATGGTATGCTATATAAGTGTAACCTTAACTACATACAGCGTTCACTCTAATTTTTGCACCCACGGGTGGAATAAATTTTGTTATGTGCACCAAGGCATTTGCAGATGCGCACTACCCATAGAAACAAATGCTACCTGTGGGCAGTCTACAAGTCAGCCGGATGGCACCTGAACCTCTCCTGGGCAGCCGCCCAAGCGCTCAGCTTACTGGGTACACTGACTACATACAAGTTTCTATGACAAATAAATTACATACAATGATTTCAAAGATGCCTAGGATCCAAAAGAATGAGCGTTTAATACTACAAACATGGGGCCTCTAACTGAAATTATGGCAAATCTGAATCCAAGTGTAACATATTTTAAAATGTTAAACAGAAATGGATTTTTTCACTAAAAGTTATATATTAGATGAGGTCTATATAGGTTTTGTTCCTTCCTCTTTCTAAACAGTAGCTTAAGGCCCTATTAATATTATGCATATATTATCTGTTTCGTACAGTAACATATGTAGTCTAGGGGAAAAAAATCAATCATTTGAATTAAAAACAGGGGTGATAACTTTTAACCCCAGTAATGTAGGTCAGCCATTAAAACTTCCAGTTCATTCATTTTGTTGAGGGTACAGAATCCAGAAAGGCAGTTTTCAGGTTTAAAAGATTTCTCTATTAATGTTGTAAGTGCTAATTTTACATCCCAAGATACAATAGGCTCTTCAACTGCAAAGTTAGTGAGCATTTTAAAAAGTATAGTATGATGGAGAGGACTAAAATGTTGAACAGAAGGCTTGTATGCAAAAATAATGGACATCAACATCCTAACAGTGGCAAGAAACAAACCAGTTTTAGTATAAGGAACTGGTTTTGATAGAAGTGCCAATTTTTATCCAAATTAAAATAAAATCTCTTCTGCTTCAAAAAGCATTCTTTGTTGGAAATTTCCTATATCGTAAATTTCTTGTACTTTTTTCTGCATCTGGATCTTTCCTGCATGGTCACATGTCACTTAGGGCACAACCATGTGTTCACTATTTCCGTCTATCAAGCTGTTTGCCAAAATTACTGCCTTGATGTGTTTCTTCTACTGAATTCTTTTACAAGAACAGATTGTTGGCCATTGCTCAACCTTTAATCAGAAGGACCAATAGGCTGCTTTTTATCTGGTGCCTATCCTTTAACCCATCTGACTTGGGTGCCACTGTCATTGGGTGTGCTCAGGGTCATTGGAACAAAAACATCCCCTCCATCTCAAGCTGTAGTCCTCAGAGAAGGCTGGCCTTCCTTTGAACACTCACCCTCAGAATTGTACCAAATATTCTGAACAGGCTAAGTTCAGAATGAACAATCTGATTGTGCTCCCAAAGGAGAATTCAAAAGTAATTAGAAGGAACATAAGCACCAAGATGTACAGAAAGTATGAATTCTTCACATTAATGAGTTCAAGTACAAGCTTTGAGAAATAGGTACACCCTTCTAATTTCAGATCAGAAATCTGAAAAGGGTGTCTTCTCTGCCACTCAAAAGATATCCATTAGCATCTCCTGCAGAATCCTTCACAAAATCAATTGTTAGCATTTACGTATTCTATCTACATCTGAGACTTGTTTAAAAAATTAGATGAATCTAATGAGCCACCACTGCCATCTTTTCAGAGAACATACAACCCAAGAGATTGAAGAAAATAACTTCTATGATCCTACATTATCCAGCGAGGTAGCTTTCTCAGATAAACATCAACTTCCGACTCAGACAAGTTGTTCACAATATTGATTAATTTAGAGAATGATTCCCTAAATGGAAGAGGAGGAGGAGATGATGACTTCGTCTTCCCAAGAGCAGCGAAGAAAAAAGTTACAGGTTTTCCCAAACTCGGTACGCCTTTTCCTCATGATGGCGGGGGGGGGACCCACACAAGAAAGGTCATATAAATGAAGGCCTGAATGACAATCAGGATAAAATTATGAAATGGATCCCAGAAAAGCTCTTTGGTGTGGGTGTGGCTTCTTGTTCACATCTGATGAAGCTAAGATCAACCACGTCAGCTCCTGGATCAGTACCCTGGGCCCTGATTTCTCCATTTTTCTTCTTTATGGCAGAAAGATTTGTCATTGCCCACAAAACGAGGCATCTCTCTAGTATGCTGCTCAAGTGCCATCATCAGAGTTGAGTTCTCCACTCAACCTGAAGCAGCTTTCTTCTGATGGAGCTTACCGCACTAAGAGAGAGATTAAAATTGAGACACTTTCTAAAGAGTATCATTCACGCCACTTCTGAAAAGAATCCCCAGGAGAGTTCCTCCTCTTCTCAGGAATGATTCAACACCCATGGAAAGAACATGTTCACATCCATCAAAAGCCTTGAAGTCTTGACTGTGGCTGTGAGAACCCTAACAATGAATCTCTGAGAAAATACAGCACTGTAGAAACATCATAGTGCCAAAGGGCCTTAGAGCTCAGGAAAGATTAGGAAGCTTTCACTGGCTCCTGTGGATGATCATATAAAAGAAGACTTTCACGGTTCTAGAATCAGCAGGCAGAAATCAGAAGCTACACCCTTCAAGTACTAAGCACCCAATACACTTTGGTTCATGTTCCTTATCAGGAGAGATAAGTCACAGATCTGAGAACGGACTCTGAGCAATGACTCACTCTCAAGCAAAGGAAACACTACATGTGCGTGTCTGGAGTGAGCATCTTGGCTTTGCAGTATAGGCACACGTTAAAGCCTGTGCACTTGTTCTTGTCACACATACAAAACCAGAAAGAGAAAACCAGAGCCAAGAACTTAGCCAGAAAAACTTGGGACAACCAACCACATTGAGTGATGTCACGTCGCCATCTCCTAAGAGATGTAATACTCAAGTTTTTACTTGAAATAGCAGAAAAGTTACCGGAAAAATTAAGTGGAACAAACCTATACTTTCCTTAAAAACTAAATATATGCAAAAATATTAAAATGCAGACAGAAACAATAAAATGATTCATTACCCACAAAGAAGTACTAACATAGTGATTTGGCCTGTGAATCCCATTTTACAATCTTATTCTGAATATATGAGCACTGCAGAAGTCTGTTTATGCAATCCCAAAATACACTGCTTTTCTAGATGGTTCTCAGTTAAAGGCCTTGGGTAATATCCCAAGAGCTGGGCTCTACAGAGGCAATTCTTGAAGAAACAAAGGGTTAGATAATAAACTGAAAGCACTTTTAAATCAAGTTAAATTATTAGTAGAAGTGGTATAGAAACTTAGTCATTCGGAAAACCATTTCATTTAGTCAAAAAGTGCATTAAAATCAGATTAGGGAGAGTACATTTGAAGAGAGCACACATTTTTCTCCATATGCTGATTATCTACAATGATGCATAATGTTATGTGACAATACTCATATTTATCACCAAACAAAAGATTTTTAAGAATTTTATTAATTCAATTTATAAATATTAAAACAGTGGATCAGCCACAACAAAATTTAGATTAGAAATGTATTCTGACATATTTAACAGAAATTTAGATATAAGAGGAAAACTTGTGCTCACTTTGGATGGATGATTAAGTCTGTATTGTTAATACCCAAATTGTGCGCCAACTAAAAGAGAGCCCAGTCTAGATGTTGCTTCATACATGTCCAGTTACAACGGTATTATAAAGTCAAAAGTTACCCTGTTTAACCTCAGCAAGGCTTTTCTCTGACATGTTTGCTAAATTTACATCAGACTTGAAAATATTTTCTCTGAGATGCTAAACAGATAGTATACAGACTGCCTTTAAACATAAGTAAAGTTTACCAATTCTCATTTAACATGCCTTTTTCACATAACATACCTACTCACACGCACACACACACACGCACGCATGCACAACACTTTTTTTTTTCAATTTCTAAATATGAGGTTATATTCCACTGTTATAACATTAGCTAATGACCTTCAAATCATTTAGCATGATCAGAAACTTAAAAAAGAAGAGAGTCAAGATGAGCTCATCCTGAAAAGGCATCAATGGAGGGCAGACTTTTAGAAACGGATATTTAAATAAAGAGGGAAAAGGAAAACTCCAAAGGTTAGTGTAGCCTCTGTGGCATAGAGAACACAAGTCTGATAAGTAGCTACTGTATATAATAGTTCTCTGGAATTTGTAATAAACAAGTGTTCAGCTAATCTAAAGGCAAACGCAGAAATACGTATTATACAATCATACAACTAACTTTTTAAAATATACAATTCTGATCCAAAATACCTTTCCTGTTAGACTGCTGACAAAAACAGAAGTGCTGTAAAAATTCCATTATAATTTCAAGAAAAAAACATTTCTACTATATTTTCGGTAACCCAGTGCACAAAGGAAGTGCCTCTTTCATCAGCTTACTGATCCATTATTTAATGGATATTAGAAACTGTGATTCCATCCATTAACGTAATTGTGTGGTATTGTCAGAACACAGGTAACATCACAATGTCCAATATATCCTGATCTCATATCATGGCTCAAAATTGGAGTAATTTAGCAATAATTTAACTTTTACTTCTTATAAACCCAGATTTAAAACCTTCAGACTTCACACTCCAGATTTTAAGGATTGCAAGAAAATACTAGATATTACACATATGAAAGGTGGTTCATTGTGGACAACAAAGATGAAGTCAGTGTAAGAACCTACATAAAACAGAACAGAATTATGTGATGATGGAAAATAAGATATATTCATAATTCTTTTACCTTTATCTTGGACTTCTTTTGAAAATCGCTCCCTTTCAATAGCTGATTCACGTTCTATCCGTTCAATTTCAGCCAATGCATCCAATTCTACCTCATCATATGGCGTTATAGTTCCTTGCTGAGAAATCTGTTGGTGTGTCTGTACCACAGGAGTCTGAGGTTGTTTTGCAGCAACTGAAGTGTTCTGTTGTAAAACAGGCACTTGTTGTGCTTGAAGGAATGCTGTCTGTTCGTGCTGCGGCAAACATTGAGCGGCATTTAGTGGGCGGTTAATATCCTGTGGAGTAATGGGTGTTTTTGAAGTCTGTCCTGGGTACTGCACATTAAAAGGAATATCACCCTCTGAAACATTACTGTTTTCCAAACCAGAAAGCATATCTTCCTGCTGGTCCATATCTGAAGATCTTATACGAGAGAGTCTTAATGTAAGTTTAGTGGAGTCCTTGGAAGGTGAACTGATGATATCATACATTGCAGCTTTTTCAGTTGGGTCTTTTTCATCCTTGACTAACTTCATTTTCTTTTGTTTCTTTTGCTTTCTTTCTGGAGAATCTAAGAGTATGTCTGGGGGTACATCCCTAGGTGATGAATAAGGTGGAGGCTGAGACTGTACAATTAAAGGTGGTCTTGATCCTAGAACAATAATTCAGAAAAACTGAACAGTTATGGTGTTTCACATTTTATCTAAAACACACTAAATATATCCTAAATTATTCATAATATGTATTTCTACAAATATTTGTGCTTATAAATAGAAAGTGTATAACTAAGATGCCTGCTGAAGGACATTCTGGGTGCTCACATCTCCTAGCTCATTGTTTTAGCAATCAAATCTAGTGAAGAAAGCACAACTCTAGAGAATATGGCCAAAATTTTTCACACAAAATTTTTCACACAGTGTCAAGGGGTTCAGGCCAGGACATCAACTATTCAAGATTGAGAATAATGAAAAGATCACTCAGGCTACAGGAAAATAAAGGATTGAAGGCTCCACAGATTCTCTTGGGCTCCAGTGATGAAAACTTAGTGATAAATACAGACCATATCATCCATGTATTTCTAAATGCAATAAAATGAAATCTCAACACGTGTGTAGGTCATGGCAGGTTTCCTAAACAAAAACGTTCTTGGAGAATGAAGTCAGGGAGCATTTACATTATCCACCTTCCTATTCAAGCCAGAAAGCATGAAATTATCACTCTCAGACCCTCAAAATCTTGCATCTTTCTACTCCAGCTTTTCTTCAATTATTTCCTCATCCTCATCCCCCCAGATCAAAATCCTGGCTCCTGACTAGTCTGTCTCTTAATCTGTCATCCACCACTAATTCAATTCCTGTGACATATAATTTGCGATTCTCTCTCTCTCTCTAGTTTATGTATTCCAGATTCTACAAGATTTGTTTGCTACAGCATACAGGAAAAAATAAGTTATCTGATGATCTCCTTTCCAGTAATGATCCCCTCTCACACCAGGATGTAGGGACTGCATTTTTCTTCTTGCAAATACCAGAGGCTTGGCAAACTTGTCCAAGGAGCTTACGTGCTCTTCTCCATTCCCCACACATACTACTGTCGATCCAAATGAGTACTTCTAAAACTGTACTGTAATGTTCAATTCTTATTCAATTCACCTTATTCAATTACATTAATAAACCAATTCTCCACTGACTTGCACTTTAAGTGAAATATTTATGCTAGTGCAAAGAGAATACAAAACAATACCATTCCAATTCAGTAGAATTCTGTACTTACTTGGCTCTGGGGCATTACATCTCCATAAGGTTTGGGGCAATAAACAATCAGGTTGTTTTATTTAAGAGGAGCCAGAGGAAGCCAGATGATCTCAGCTGGGGCAGATTAAATTGTAATATTATTCCCAGACAAACTAGAGGAAGGCATTCATGGTGGTTACAGTCAAAAGAAAGCTACGAACAGTGAAAGTGCGAATACCAAGAGACAGGGAAGAGGGGCATGTGCAATATAGAAATAACATACCTTCTGTAAATAACATTTTACTGCCTGCTGTTTAACAGTCAATAAGCAAGTTTAACTCAAAAGCAGTAAATTAAACAGCTAAACTGGAACACAAAGGTAATGCTATCAACTTCAACCTTAATCACCCAAAACAGTTCTTTGAACTCACTGCCTGGAAATGTTATTGTTCCTCTGGAAGGAGAGAGTTAACAGAGGTGGATTCACAAACGGAACACTGTGATGAGATGCTATTTAGTTTTGTCCTTTAGGTCCTTTGAAATTTCCTGGCATGGCAGCATTGCAGTTTCAGTGTCCCTTTTAACGCTCAGGCTTCGCTCCATGGAACACTTTGTCAGTGATCTGTTTTCTGCATCTGAAGAGATCAACCAGTGTTCACAAATTTAAATTGGGTTTTTCTGTTTCATCTTCCCTTTCCTCTTCATTCTCACTAATATTTGTCCCAAATGTTGGTAGGTCCTCATCGGTCAATTATTCTCAATGTGACTTAGTTGTTCATCCTCTGATTCTTCCATAACCTGAACACACTCCCCCCCACGCCCTCATTGTGGGCCATTCTGCCAGTCCTTGTAATCTTGACATGGACAGGTGGGACATCAGACATATCAACAGCTTCCTCTCACAACCGTCTACAACCAGCATTGATGGTTGATGATTTAACCTCAGTGAACAATACTGTAGTTCTTCCAGCACTGTCTGAGATCTAGAGTTTCATCAGCTTCCAGCACATTATGAATCTGAGAAAAAGTTCACTTTGTGTAATAGGCTTTAAAAGTAGTAATCACATCCTGGTTGAGAAGCTGGATGAGAGAAGTTGTGTTAAATGGCAGGAACATCACTTGCACTTGAGGGTAGGCAAATTGCAGAGTGCCAGGAGGGTGGCGTGAGCCATTGTCCAAAATAAGTAGCACTTTGAAGGGCAGCCCTTTGTACTGTAGGTATTTTTCTACCTCACAAACAAAACAGTTATGGAATCAGTCCAAAAATATATCACTTGTGATCAAGCAGCAACACATCAGCCTGTCTTTTGCTGCTTTGTAGCCCAGTTGCTGTTCTTCCCTCCTCCGAAACATATGTTCTTTTGGGCATCTTCTTCCAAAACAATGAAGTTTCTTGTGTGGGCACATAACCCTTTTCCTCAATGACTGTAAGAAGTTGCAAGAGATAATCCCTTGCTGCACTATCGTCTACAGATGCTGCTTCCCCTGCCAAGTTCACATTATGAAAATGGTGCCTCCTTTTAAATTTGTTAAAACACCCACTGCTTGTGACAAATGATGCTGAACTGCCTTGACTTCCCTCCTCGTCACCTTATGTTTGGGCAAAATGCTTCCACAAGCTCAAATCATTTTCTTGAATCATAGCACCACTTACAGTTGCCTGTCTCTGTGCCATGTCCTCAATCCAAATGCTTAATGCCTCTTCCATTTTTTCATTTATAGGATCATGACTCACACATGACATCTTCACACAAGTTGGAGCACTTGCAGCAACAATGCCCCATATGTTTTACCTTTTTTTTTTTAAATATAATGTACAGCAGACTCTTTAATACCATACAGTCTAGCTACTCAGGCCGAATGCATCACTTGTCAACTTATCCTGTAATTCGTCTTTCTGGTTTAATGCCATCACTTTTTTCCCTCCCTAGCCTGTTGACCAGTGTCTGCATCATTCACTTTTCTTCTTGATGCCCTAATTAAGGCTGGGTATGAGGGAACTCTGAGAAAATATAAGCATGATGAATCATGTGCTTGGGATAGTGTAACGGGGCTCAGCACAATGTGTAGTGATGAACCTTGGAGCCACAAACTGCAAGTAAGTAAAACTGCAGACTGCAAATCCACGAATGGTGAGACCTTACTATCATCAATTGATTCTTTTCATTCTTGCTTCTGATTTCACCCTGACATTTGGGTGTAACAAGCAGTAAAGAAAAAGTATAAACGGGAAAAGAAAGAATGAACAAGAGTTTCCCCTTCCCTAAAAAGCAGTACATAAAACTATTTTGGGAACCATCACTTGGACCTCTGTATAGAAACGTCATTAGTAGCTAACAGTGTTTTATGAAAATATAGAAGACTGGGGGCAAATGTAGAGTTTTCCTCTATGACATCTGAGCTGCGTCTACACGTGCACGCTACTTCGAAGTAGCGGCACCAACTTCGAAATAGCGCCCGTCACGTCTACACGCGTTGGGCGCTATTTCGAAGTTAACTTCGACGTTAGGCGGCGAGACATCGAAGTCGCTAACCTCATGAGGAGATAGGAATAGCGCCCTACTTCGACGTTCAACGTCGAAGTAGGGACCGTGTAGACGATCCGCGTCCCGCAACGTCGAAATTGCTGGGTCCTCCATGGCGGCCATCAGCTGGGGGGTTGAGAGATGCTCTCTCTCCAGCCCCTGCGGGGCTCTATGGTCACCGTGGGCAGCAGCCCTTAGCCCAGGGCTTCTGGCTGCTTCTGCGGCAGCTGGGGATCTATGCTGCAGGCACAGGGTCTGCAACCAGTTGCCAGCTCTGTGTATCTTGTGTTGTTTAGTGCAACTGTGTCTGGGAGGGGCCCTTTAAGGGAGCGGCTGGCTGTTGAGTCCGCCCTGTGACCCTGTCTGCAGCTGTGCCTGGCATCCCTATTTCGATGTGTGCTACTTTGACGTGTAGACGTTCCCTCGCTGCGCCTATTTCGATGTTGGGCTGAGCAACGTCGAAGTTGAACATCGATGTTGCCAGCCCTGGAGGACGTGTAGACGTTATTCATCGAAATAGACTATTTCGATGTCGCAACATCGAAATAAGCTATTTCGATGTTGGCTGCACGTGTAGACGTAGCCCTGATGTCCTTTCCTCCAAAGATGCCACCACTGAGCATACTAAATAGACTAATTCCTTCCAGGATTGGTTTATTTTCAGCTGTGCAGGTCTGGTAATTCCACCTGGTTATGAAGCATTTAGAAGCTCTCAGGCCTAGGAATCTAGGATAAACATGAAATAAAGAGGAGATTTTCCTGAACTGACTGGTTCTACTAAGAGAGAATGTAATAACTCTTCTCACAAGCACAATGTGCCATGCTCTTGAGGGTGATGAGGCTTCAAGAGAAATGATATTCTGTTATGTTAGGAAGCATATGTTTACCTTTGGAATAACTCTGAAGCATGATGAGCAACCTGGTGCTTAGGGAAAATACAGTAAGGCTCATGACATAAGAGCAACACTTCCTGGAGACTTTCTTGCTAATGTGAGTGATACAAGGAAGAACGTTTTAATTGCAAAGAAATATGAGGAATTAAACATCTGCTTGAATGGACAGGTGAAGATCCTAAGTAGGGAGGACAGATTTGGTTTACATAAGAGTGTTGCTATAATATATTTTGATACCAAAGGGTGATCTACTACAGACTTGGCTTAGCCTCATTTTACAACAGTTTTTTAGTGCTGAGATGTGACATTATTGGGTATTTAAAATAAATCTGAGAAACATTATTGTAACTACTGTCCAAAATTTGCACCAAATCTTGTGCCAAGTGGGCCAAATGAGGTGTCTAATGAAAGCTGGTGATTCACTGAATCTGTTTATGCTTCTTGTATATCTGTATCTTTTCTTATGTGACGTTATAAGAGTGGCTCTGTACTTGTATTAGAAACATTGAAGTTCTGAGATTCACAATATGAGGCATGGCAGATGAAGATAGGCTTAACAAGAAAGAGCTATATCAGACTCTAATCCACATCCCAGGATGTATACTCTGACCACGCGGCCAACAGCTGAATGTCTCAAAGAAGGATGGACAGGTAACCTGATCAGCATTTCCCCTTTGTGTATGTGACTACAAGCAAGGGTTTCTCTCCAAGTGAGCAAGTCCATAAATGGAACCCTGACAGTCACCATGTTGTCCTCAGCAACCAGTCTGCAAACCTCCATATTGTCTGCAGTTTGCAAGGACATATCTGCTATGAACTGAGCTTGAATGGATTGTGGACCCATCCAACAAAGGACGTACTTCCCAGAGACTTTTAAGATAGTAGCCTTTACCATCTGCTGCAGCCTGCATCAAAAGACTTATGATTGATGCATGTAATTTGACCACTTTAACACTTGATCTCTGTCACCATATTCCTTCTTTCTTTCTTTATTAATAAATCTGTGGATTCTAAAGAATTGGCACAGCCTGTTGTTTTGAGTAAGATCTAAGTATATACTGACCTGAGAATGTAGCTGGTCCTTTGGGAGCTGGAAACACTTGTGTGAATTTGGTGAGATTGGTTTTCATAACCTCTCATCTATATAAGGAGGGATACTGGTTTGCAGCACCAGGGAAACTAGAAAACCTAAGGAATTTGTTTGTGTAACCCCTTGCTGGCCAAGTGGTCAGCAGAAGTGCTTTTGTGGTTGGTTTGGTTCACCTTATGTGAAGAAACCTCAGTCTGAGCTGTAAGTAGCCTGGTTTTAAGCAATTTGCCAAGGTTTGTTTCCCTTAGCAGTGCCCGGGAAACTTCCTGTATATTACATGAAACATAAGCAGCAATGGTGATGATAGGTCTAAGTCTAGGCCATCCTGAAAAGACACTCAGCGAGTGGGAAAGCTCTTCTTCCTCCAGATGATCTTTCTTAGTACCAATAGGATAATTTTGTTCAAGCTCTTCTGTAGGTAGACAGGGTATAAGGACTATGTGAGGCTAGAAGAGCCCCCTGCCCCCATTACTTTGGAAAGCGTAGCCAACCACATTTAGAACTTGCTGTTCAATAACTGTACAGACAGGCTTGAGTAGTCTCGGATGTGATGCAGAAGCAGGGCCTAGAATAGGATGTCCTGCATATAGATGAAAATAAAGTCTGTGAAATACCTGCCAAAAAAGCTAAGTCACAGACTGTTCTTGGCCAATTTGGGGGAAGGGTGATAACTACAGCATCCTTTCATTTTCTTCTCAGTCATTCTTCCTGGTAGCAAGAGAGAGAACATGAAGAATTTTAGAGAAGATGACCTGGTAATCTGAGCCAGACTGTCTTCTCCAATGATCCTTTCCAATCCACTTTATTTGTCTTGTCTTTTGCATTACAATTGAATATGAACGTGTTCCATTAATGCATGCCTCAGCTGAGGCTTAGGTCAAACTGAGCTCAGGCTCGCTAAATACCAGTTTGAATACTTGCAGGTTCAGAACCATTATTAAATGTCTATCTCTGATCACTTAAGCCAAGCAGGTTTTGTGTTCCACATCCCTTTTGGGTTGACTGCCCTAACAGAAGTAAGATGAGCTTCTGCCAAGGAGACCATTCATTACAGTTTGCCATTTAAATTAGATTTCTTCTTCCCCTTAATGACTTATTTGTATCATCATTGCCGTATTTTCCTAATTGAATCAGATTATCTTCCTTTCTCAGATTATCCTGGAAAAGCCATTCTGATCAACGCCATCTTAAAGAAGTCGATGCTCTGGAGTCTGACCCTTCATTGTATTCTCCTTATTATGATGCTCTGAATATGTTCCCATACCCTGAAAGGCATAAGGGATTTAGGATTCAGATTGCAGCAGGGAGAATGAGGCAGCTTCCTTTTCCAGAGGGAGCAGAGGAAATTGATCACTCTGGATGGTATCTTTACCTTCCATTGAATCTCCTACTTGGAACAATTTCTAGCCCTCAAGAGGACTCCTTCAAGTGCATACACAACACTTCTCCAAGAGAGTAATCCCTATGCATAGAGCCATAAGCTCAATGACCTATAGGTAAAGATAAGCAAAGTATGGTACACTGGACATCAGTATCAGAAAGCTGTCAAAACTTTGGTTCATTGGAAGTCTCTCATTCTGCATATCTATCTTGACTCATAGCGAGGATATCGACAACAGTACAGGGATTCTACCTCAGAAAGGTAGACATCGAGCTGGACAACTGGGAAGAACTAGCAGACGACCGAGGCAGATGGAGGCAGGGGTTACACAAGGGCCTTCAGAAGGGCGAGTTGAAGATCAGACAGCTAGCAGAGGAGAAGCGAGCACACAGAAAGCACAATAAGGACTTGCCAGACACCCACTACATCTGCAAGAGATGCAGCAAGGACTGTCACTCTCGTGTGGGTCTTTATAGTCACAATAGACGCTGTAAATGAAGTCTTAAATTGAAACTTTAAAGGGCGCGATCCATAGTCTGTGCAGACTGAAGGATGCCTACTACTACAGGGATTCTCTTCTTTAAGTAGACTGGACAGGGTACTCTGAGTTGTTTATTGAAGGTATGTCTACACAAAAGGTAAAAAAATCACATTTAGACCAGGTCAACTAACTCACACTCATAGGTCTCAGGCTCTGGGGCTGAAAAAATTGCTGTGCAGACACTGAGGCTCAGCCTAGACCCCGCTCCAGGGACCTTCACAAAGTCCCAAAGCTCAGGCAACAGGCTGAGCCTGAATGTCCACTCAAAAACAACATGAAGTCCTGTTGCACCTTACAGACTAACAGATATTTTGGAGCACAAGCTTTCATGGGCAAAGATTTGCTTTTTGCCCACGAAAGCTTATGCTTTAAAATATCTGTTAGTCTGTAAGGTGCCACAGGACTTCTTGTTGTTTTTGAGGATACAGACTAACACGGCTACCCCTCTGAGAAATGTCAACTCAGCAATTTTAGCACCATAGCCCAAGCTCTGGGCCAGCTGTGTCAGTGCCGCGTGGCTCTTATTTCCCATACAGCTGTACCCTGAAAATAACAAAATCATAGAAAAGCAGTGCTGAATGGAAGGTCACTTAGTTCAACCCCTCGTGCTAGTAACACAATCAGGCAAGCCTAGACTATCTCTGACTGGTGTTTGCCTAATCTGCTCCAGTGATGGGGATTCAAAACTTTCCTTGGTAAGCTACCCCACTATTTAAATAACCTTACAGTTCAGAACTTTTTCCTAATAATTTACATGAATTCTCCTTGCTTCAGTTTAGGTACATTACTTCTTGTCCTGTCGTAGGTGGATATGGACAACGGATCACTGTCCTCTTTATAACACCTCTTAGCATAATAAAAGACTTAGGAGGTCCCTCCCTAAGTCTTCTTTGCTCAAAACTAAACATGCTCAACTATTTTAACCTTTATTCACATGTCTGATATCATAAAACTTCCATCATTTTTGTTGCTCTCCTCTGGACTCTCTCCAATTTGTCCAGATCTTTCTTAAATATGACCCCCCAGAACTGGACAAAATACTACAGCTGAAGTCTTACTAGCGCAAAGTAGAGTGAAACAATTACGTCCCATACCTTAGAAATTATATTCCTGTCAATACAAAATGATGCATTTTCTGCAAAGATGGTCACCACTGCCCTCCCATGATTTCATAAAAGGGAAAATTCTTCTTGTTATTCAGGCTTGGAGTTGTTATTCTGAGAAGTTTCTTCACTGAAAGAACTAGAATTTGTAAATAGATCTGGGAATCAAGAATGCTTTCTGGCATTTTTAAAACATTTTTGGGTGGGAAGTTATTTTTTTCTTTTAATGGGAAAGGGTGATAATACAGTAAAACTACGTTTTTGTTTGGCTGATATTTTATTTTGGATCACAGTCCATGGAGATGTGTCATGAATGCTGGTATTATCTATCATCCAATATACAAATGGAGAGGCAGTGTAGGGGAAGAATCCTGGAGAGGTCTCGGATTTTCCTTAGGGAAGATCAGAAAAGATGTTAACTTCCTGGTAAAACACTGAAAATCGATGAATGAAAAATATTATATTGGGATCTAAACACCACTTCTATTTATTACTATTATATAAAGAATGTAGGTTACTACTCTTTAAGATGGATTTATAGAAGGTTTGGGAAATTTTTTTCAATGTAACACTGCAATAGTACTGACAATCACAGTCTGGTTTACCAAATTACATTGCTTAAGAGAACCCCTGCAAAACATCTGCAGCTGTTTCTTGCCTTGCATAGGTGGTATATGTGGAATACCCAAGCAAATCATCCAGACTTTTTCAGGATGACCCATGAATATATTGTTGATGAGACTGAATAGTTTCTTCTGAAAGAGAAGAGGCAGGTGCCTTTTCATCACAGTGATGACCTATCGACTGGAAATAATTGTGGCAGGGCACCCCTTTTATAACTCCAGAGGCACTCTCTTACAGTGATGGAGCACCTTTTGTTTGATTCTGCCATGAAGCAGAAGAGTAGGATAAATGAAGGGATGGAGCTAGATGATCCACTATACAAAAAAAGGGAATTACTTTTCACAACTGTCCCAAAATTTGACTTTAAGAAAACATATAGTGACAGGAACAGTCGGAATACTAAGCCATTGCTCTGTTTGCATGATGTGAAACAAAGAAACTAAACTGAAGACAAATAGGACATGTCCATGATGTGGAATCTTATGGACATATCAGACCTGGTTTCGGTATCTGTAAGAAGAGAAGTGCCCAACATCCCCGACTAAGGATATTTTTTCCATCTATTATAAAAGTCTGGCAAAATCATTTAAGACAGCAGATATACTTCTGTCATTTCTTGCAAGAGTTTTCCCCAGCCTACAAACAGTACATTTTCCCTATTCAAATTCTGTGTCAGTCACACAGCATCTTTCATAATTAAACACTACGATTCTACGACTATGCAAATCACACTCTTCATGTCTCATAAAATACACAAAAAAGTTTAGTGTTATTTACATTTTGAAATAACAGAAGCTCAATATCTACAATACCTTCCCTGATGGCTTCATAGGTTGAGCCAGAGGACTGAGAGTCTAGAAAGCCCATGGTACTTTGCATGTGATCTCTCTTATCAACAAAATCCAATACTACCCATTGGGCCATCCACAGAGGAAACAACTTACTTTCAGCAATTTGTTCTACCTCTTCAGATGTTTTTAGACTTGTCAACAATATTTTCATAAATCACCAGCAAAGACTGCTAAAAGATCTGAAGTAATCTGCATGGACACTAAATGATCATTCACACAGATACAAATTTCTAACCACTGATGCAGATATTTGCAGATAGAAATCGGTATCCTCTGATCCACAAGCCTCTATTCCCAAAAGGTGATGTGGCCAAAGGAGAGCAATGTGGTGCTGCTTTTCCCAAGAGCCAGTGCCCCACCGCAACAGCTCCTGACAGCCATGTGGCTGTCCTGCTCCAAGCCTCACAGGGTTCTATTCAGTCATCATCAAGAATAAACTGATCAATGCTACTAAGTTGTCTCCCTGTTAGACCCAGTCCTAAAAACTGACTGTCAAGCATTTAGTGGTCTGAGGACTAAATTATCATAGCAACAATTTCAAATCATCTCAATAAAATTCTTTAGCAAAGGGACAGGTGGATCCAATGTAAAGGTTGTAACTCAAAATGCCTCCAATATTTGCTGAACCTTATTAATCCACACCAGATGGTCTAACACTACTATGCTATTGCCATAACCTCAGTTCAAGCAAAGTTGGCTGAAAAATTTTCAGCTGTGTCTGCGGTGAGATATTCTGGATTCACCAAACTGTTCATTAACTATGTGACTGACCCAGACCAGCTGGCTGCAGTAGTCTGGTAGAAGGTAAATATACTGGCCACTGGATGAATAGTTTTCTGTTCCCTAAGTGACCAGGCCAGGGGCTGCTCCAGAGCAATCAGGAATGGACTAAAACCAATTAAGTCAGGTAGATACCATAAGACCTGGAGCCAATTAAGAACTTGCTAGAAGCTACTAAGAGAGACAGGCTAATCAGAACACCTGAAACCCATTACAAATCTGCCAGAACTAGTTTAAAAGCCCCCCCACCCCCACGTTCATGGAGGGTGGCTTTGGAGGAACTGGGAATAAGGTGGTGCACTGTGGAAGAGCTGGGAGGACAAGAGTGGTCAGGTACCAGGAGCAAAACCCTGAGAGGGACCATTTGGGGAAGCGGCCCAGGGTATGGCTATACTGTAGTAGTGGAGGAAAAACTGTAGCCACAGCCATTAGGGTCCCTGGGCTGAAACCCAAAGCAGAAGGCAAGTCTAGGTTCCCCCACAACCCCCTGCCAGACAAACACACACCACACCATCACAGACATATGCCCTGAGAGGGAAGATTGAGACTAAGGAGGATTGTCCACACCAACTCCACTGACTGGCCCGTGATGAAGGTGGCTCTGCAGGCTGTGACCCTTGCCTCCAGAAGGGGAGAGAGACTACGTTGAGGGTCACAGTGAGCCTCTGAGGCAACCCCTAACCACCCAGAACTTCAGCACCCCTGAGACAAAGATGGAGCTCTGCCACAACTGGCAAATCTATACCGATAAAAACTTGGTAGAGTCTATAACTGCAGAAACTAAACTGTTCTCTCTACCATCTACACAACCCAGCACAAGATTCACAAATTATTTACTTCAATCTGCCCAATTTCAATCACTGGCACCAGTGGTTGCACCCATCTTCCTTCAGCCTCCTGTGGAATAGGACACCTGTATACCACAATGAACTGTAAAAATAATTTTAGAATCCTCTGGCTTCCCCCCTCTGTCCTTATTCTTTTGGTTCTCTTAGCAATCTGAGCTCTCTTGCTCTCTCACCTGATCCATCTTGTAAACATTTTATTTTATTACCTTCCATTGGTATGGCAGGGGAAGTATTTTGTCCCCTTTTTATTACTGTGGCAATGAGTCATTAGAATATGCATAACCTTGAATATGAATAACTTTGAATACTCTGCAATAGTCAGAAATGAATATTCCATTCACTGAGTCACAGTCAATTACTGTTATAAAATGGTAATAAGGCACTCAGGCAAAACACAAACAAAAGCCTACACACACACAAACCCAGGAACTACATGCATTCTGGAACTTAGTGTAAAGCAATACTTTTAATTTTATTTTAATTACTTACTCTTACTCAGCTGTTCTCCTACTTTTCCTATCCTGTTAAAATATTTAGGCCACATCCACAGTGGATATTAAACAGTGTTAGCTGACCTGGTTTTAAATTCCTTATATTAACACAATATGTCTCATCACAATTAACACAATAACTGGTTTATGTTATGATACATCAATCATAACTCAATTCAATTACTCAGTGATGTGTTTGAACCATGTTAGCATAGAACAATGGAAATTGTTCTTCTACTGCAGTTTAATCTTTAACAAGCACACGGTATATAATCTTGATATACTGTACAGCAGTGTTCTAAAATACAGTAAGTCAAATTTTGGTCCTTCTCCGGTTTCCAGGTAATAGACGACCAAAATAAAAATTATCATTATGTGTATATAACAGCTGTGATTTTATCGAACATAATATACTAGTTAGGTGAAATTATGTTTCTAAATTCATTTGCCTTGTATTATTGGGGAAAAAAACTCATACATATATACATACAACCTATTTTAGCTATAAGAGTACCTTTAGGTGTTCCATCACTTCCAGCTGGAGAGCAGACTGACTGTGGTGACCGCAAAGAAAAGGATGCAGTGTTCCTTATTGAAGAATCACCATCCTAAAAACAGTGAAAATATAGATTATAAACTTAGTTTCTAAAAAAATATATAATCAGGAAAAATACTAGAAAAGAGGTCACAAGACAAATTATAACTATGTTTAAGATGTGTTGAATTTTAGATCCTTTTTATTACATTTTATGTGTATTTTTAGAATGAAATCAGAGTCCTAAAAATGAGACCTATAAACAGCACATGCAAAAATATGAATTAGTGAAAATATGCTGAAAGGACCACTTTATTTTGCATTGTCCTGACAAACTGCACATGTTTAGAAGGTCTCTGATATTAGCACTCTTATTACTTAGCTAATAAATACAATCCTGAACTCCCTTTCCTACCAATTTAAAAAAAAAAAGAGACTACAAAACTGGGTTTTGGAGTAATTTTTTAAAATTTTATTCTAGGCTTTGACTTTTTTACACATTAACATAGCCACAACCTTCTGTTTCTGTACTGGAAAGGAATGATATCAGAGTGAACAAGACAACATGCACATCTAAGAAACATTTGTCCAGACAGCTGAAGTATAAATTGCAATAACAACTCAAGTCAAGTTAGAAAAAGAGCACTCTATATGGGAACTAACTTGAAGAACAATATGGTATAACTGTCCTAACATCACTTGCCAATTACATTTACTCCACATTTTGCACAGATCAGCCTGTTCCCACATTTGTCAAAATGTCTGATAATATTCACAGTCATAGGACATATATCACCAAAATCTAAGGGAATGTCTTAACTTTTAGGTTAAGAACTTTCATACCATAATATGACATGAAAGAGAAAATGCTATTTATTCAATTTAACGTTCTCCTTCTGGCTTCATCAAAGGATATTGTAGAGCCCTCTGGTGGTCAAAAATATACTTTTATATTCATAACACTATTAACTAACCACTGGGTTAAACGGCTAACATGCAATAACATTCATTTTTGTTGTTTCCACCCCTTTTTTGACATGCTTTGGAAAAGTGTCTTTTTGAAGCAATTCCCATGTCTAAAAAAGAATAAATGGGAGGAAAAAAAGCCATTTTGCATTCTATACCACCTTGAGAACAATTATTGTGGTAAATGCTCAGGTTAAATTAATTTCAACCTTGCTTTCATTAATGAAGTGTGCCAAATTATTTAATAAAATAGTCAAGTTAAACCAGATACAGGTTGAACTCATATAGTACTATGGCTGTTTTGTTCTTAAACCTTAGTTTTACTTATTTCTTTTTTTCTAACATGTTTTTAGCAAGTGATATTGAAAGACCAATCTATGTTTGCAGATATAACAGGAAAAGTTAAATAGTACTGCTCTACAAAATGCTTGCTTTCTTAACAAAGCTTGGGGAATGAACTATTTCATCTTGTAATCAGTACTATAAAGGAAACATCTGTGTAGATGTAAAGCATTCAGACTCTACACACTTAAAATTATGCATATTAATTTTTTGCATGTACCAGGACATACCACTAAGTCTCTGCAAGTTAGAGTTGATCCAGAGCCTGCTAAATTTATTTTAACATTAAAATTATGGGACCAATTTCTGTCATATACAGATTAATATCAGGACACAATGAGCGCTACAGAAAAATGAAAAGTTGAGAAATGTCAGCTTAATAGTTTTTGTTTATGAATACATAATCCTGACTAGTTTGGAAAAGTGTCCACTTTGTCGCTAAACAAGAAAGGTACTTAAATGTGTACCTACTTTTAGAAACATATGCTTAAAGGTAGGCATATCATAAATGTGACGCAAAACTTTTTAAATGAGTATACATTTGCTCAGTACAGTTTTTAAAAAGGTATAACTTTCACTATTTACTATGTTTTTATTTTTAAAGCAGACAAAACCATAACAATAGAAAGTACTGTAGCAAATACTCAACGAACAGCAGGGAGATTATTTGGGTCATTCAGATTTTTTCATATCTAATGTTTATGTTTTGAAAATCCTCAGTTATGACTATGTGCATACTAAAGGTCCACTACAAGGTAGTTCAGTATTATGAAAAAAAAAGCCTATATTTTAAAGTGGAAAAGAGAAGATTTCTCACTCTGTGCAGTAATGGAGGTTCTTTGAGAAGCCCAATGGGTACTCTATTGTAAGTGAGGTAGCACCTTCCATGCCTAGGACAGCAGAGCCACAGTAGTCCCTGTTGGGTGGCACGCATACTCCTCCTCACCTTGTTCTGTGGCAGATATTTATACATAGCACTGAACAAGACAACCAGCCTCAGCTCCTTCTCTACTGTGGGGCCTATACTGGAACTCCAAAAGAAAGGGAAGAGGGGGAGGTAGTGGCACACCCATAGACAGACACATCTTGTCGAACTCAGTAACAGAGAAGGAGCCGTGTTAGTCTATATATTATCAAAACAAAAAAGCAATCAAGTAGCACTTTAAAGACTAACAAAATAATTTATTAGGTGAGCTTTTGTGGGACAGACCCACTTCTTCAGACCATAGCCATACCTATGGTCTGAAGAAGTGGGTCTCTTCCACGAAAGCTCACCCAATAAATTATTTTGTTAGTCTTTAAAGTGCTACTTGACTGTTTTTTTGTCTTGAAGAACTCAGTTACTGTACAGGGTGAGTAACCTCTTCTCTGAGTAGTGAAGCACCGATAGGGACACTATTGGTGACTACAGAATAGGCTGGAGCTTCAGAGTGCAATTCAAGAAGGAATAGAGGCCTAAAAGTGTTTGTGCATGCCCAAGCGGCTGCTTTACAAATGTCAGCATTCAGTACATTGTTGAGAATGGAAATCAAGGTGGACAGGGAGTGAGTGGAATGTACTCAAGTTCCAAATGGGGTATGTGGTTGTGCAGCCGATAGCAAACGTATATCCAATGAGAGACCAACTTGGAAAGTAGTAGTCTGGAAACCACCACTCTTAGTGCAATCAGTCTTTGACAGGAATAAGCATGGTGATTACCCAAAAGGTTTGGGTAGATCCAGGTAAAAGGACAATACTCATATAATATTTTGTGTGTAGCATAGTTTCCTGCTGGTTGCTATGTGGTTTTGGAAAGAAGCAGTGAAGGGGGAAAGTTGGTTCAAGTGAAGAGAGGATGGCACATGGACAGGAATTTTTGATGCATGCATAACGTGACTGTCGCTATGAAAAACTGTCAACAGAGCGTATGCCTGAGGGCTCCTATTTTCCTACTAGTTGGACACACATCATGGCAACAAGAAATGTTGTCTTCATAGAAAGGTGAATGTAGTAGTATGTTGCCATATGCTCAAATATTAGTCTGATGAGGTTGTGCCAGATGAGGCTGGGTTATGCAGTTGGGCAGGATGCCCTATGAGAGGGTAGGCATTCAAAAGGCCTTTAAGACTTCTATGATTGGGTGATTAAAACATACAAGCATAGGCTTAGAAGTGACCTAAAGAGGTCATATAGTCTAGCATCCTGGACTCATGGTAGGACTATGTATTATCAAGACTATCCTTCACAGGCAAATTTATTCCAGTGCTTAAACACCCTCAGAGTTAGAAAGCTTTTACTAATGTCCACCCTAAACCTCCACTGCTGCAATTGAGGTCCCGTTTTTGTCCGATCCTCAGAAGTTAAGAAGAATTTTCCTCCCTGTTTCACGTAGCAAAGTTTTACATTCTTAAAAACTGTTTTGTCCCCTCTCAGTCGTCTCTTCTCCAGTTTAAATAAGACTAATTTTTTCAATCTTTCCTAATAGGTCATGTTTTATAAACCTTAAATCATTTTTCTTGTTCTTCTCTGGACTTTCTCTACCTTGTCCACATCTTTCCTGAAAGCCATTGCGGAGAGACTAAACCATTTCTTTGCTTCAGTTTTCATCACTGAGGATATTGGGGAGATTCCCAAATCTGCACTGGTTTTTGTGGGAAATGAAACTGAGGAACTGTCCTGGATTGAAGTGTCATTAGAGGACGTTTTGGAACAAATAGATAAGCTCAATGTTAACAAATCATCGGGACCAGATGGCATTCATCCAAGGGTTCTGAAAGAACTCAAATGGGAAATTGCAGAACTATTGGATCAGCTTCCATACCTAATGACTGGAAGATAGCTAATGTGACACCAATATTTAAAAAAGGGCTCTAGAGTTGACCCTGGCAATTACAGACTGGCTAGTCTAATGCCAGTTCCAGACAAATTAGTTGCAACAATAGTAAAGAGTAAAATTGTCAGGCACGTAGAAGAACATAATTTGATGGGCAAAAGTCAACATGGTTTCTGCAGAAGTAAATCATTTCTTGCTAATCTGTTAAGAGTTCTTCGAAGAGGTTAACAAACATGCAGATGCGGGATCTAGTGGATATAGCATACTTAGATTTCCAGAAAGGCTTTGACAAGGTACCTCATCAAAGGCTCTTATGTAAATTAAGTTGTCATGGGATAAGAGGGAAGGTCCTTTCATGGATTGAGAACTGGTTAAACGACAAGAAACAAAGGGTAGGCATAAATGGTAAATTTTCCGAATGGAAAGGGGTAACTAGTGCTGTCCTCCAAGGGTCAGTACTAGGACCAATCCTGTTCAATATATTCATAAATGATCTGGGGAAGGGGGTGAGCAGTGAGGTGGCACAGTTTTCAGATGACACTAAACTGTTCAAGATAGTCAAGATAAAGGCAAAGTGTGAAGAACTTCAAAAAGATCTCATCAAACCGAGTGATTGGGCAACAAAATGGCAAATGAAATTTAATGTGGATAAGTGTAAGGTAATGCACATTGGAAAAAATAACTAGCTATACTTACAATATGATGGGGGCTAATTGAGCTATAACTAATCAGGAAAGAGATCTTGGAATTATTGTGGATAGTTCCTTAAAAACATCCACACAGTCTGCAGAGGCAGTCAAAAAGGCAAATAGGATGTTAGGTATTACTAAAAAAGGGATAGAAAATAAGACAAGGAGTATGTTACTGCCCCTATATAAATCTATGAATACTGTGTACAGATGTGGTCTCCTCACCTAAAAAAAGATATCCTGGCACTGGAAAAGGTTCAGAAAAGGACAACTAAAATGATTAGGGGCTTGGAACAGGTCCCATATGAAGAGAGGCTAAAAAGATTGGGACTTTTCAGTTTAGAAAAGAGGACACTGAGGGGGACATGATAGAGGTATGTAAAGTTATGACAGGTGTGGAGAGGGTGAATAAGGAGAAGTTATTTACTTGTGCCCATAATAGAAGAACTAGAGCACACCAAATGAAACTAATGGGTAGCAGGTTTAAAACTAGTAAAAGAACGTTGTTCTTCACTCAGCACATAGTTAACCTGTGGAACTCCTTGCCAGAGGAGACTGTGAAGGCTAGGACTATAACAGAATTTAAGAAAGAGCTAGATAAATTCATGGAGGTTAGGTCCATAAAAGGCTATTAAGCCAAGGGTAGGAATGGTGTCCCTGGCCTCTGATTGTCAGAGGCTGGAGATGTATGGCAGGAGACAAATAGCTTGATCATTGTCTTCGGTTCACCACCTCTGGGGTACCTGGCACTGGCCACTGGCTGCAGACAGGCTAGTGGGCTGGATGGACCCTTGGTCTGACTCAGTATGGCCGTTCTTATGTGGTACCCAGAGCACAATAGTGCTTTTGAGACCTAATCAGCGTAGAGTAGAGAAGAAAAATTACTTCTCATGTCTTTTCTTCAACACACTGGTTAATGCATCCCAAAATGATGTTTGCTTTTTTTTTCTTTTCTTTTCCCAACAGTGTTATGCTGCTGACTCATATTTAGCTTGTGATCCATTATGACACCCATATCCCTTTCTGCAGTACTCCTTCCTAAGGAGTCATTTCCCATTGTGTATGTATGTAGAGTTCAGGAAGGCTTGTAATTCAGTACAAGCTAGAAGGCTAGCAGTTGTTCCATTGTGTCATCAGGCAGATGTCAGAATTCCTGCATTTTGGAACAACTTACATATAGTAGAACCTCAGATTTATGAACACCAGAGTTACAAATGACTGGTCAAACAGACTGCTCATTTGGAACCAGAAATATAAAATGAGCAGTGTTAAATGTAAACCACTTAAAAATAAAGAGAAAGCATTTTTCTTCTGCACAGTAAAGTTTTCAATGCTATATTAAGTCAAAATGCCCAATTACTAACAACTTCCATTCAGAAGGTGTTCATAATTCTTAGGTACTACTGTACCTGAATTTGGCTATAAAAGCCTCAATTCATGGTACAGAACTAGATTGCTGCAGAAGAATATTCTTTATGACAGCATAGGTCTAGTTGCTTCCAGTCCCTGTCACAAATGGTCATTCTGGACTGGTACTGACAACCCTTCTCACTGTGTTGATGGCCAAAAAGGAGTAGGGTAGGAAATGAGAAACGCTTTGTCCTTAGCATGGATATAATACTGCTTGTCCGCAGGTTGGTAGGAGGCTGCCAGTATATGTCAACAGAGCCTCATTTATCAGAAATGCTATTTTTGCAGATATTAAGGTTTGTAGGATATCAAGCAACTTGTGGTGAAGTTCTTTAACTTTCTCCAGAGTAGTCTGTAGAGACTCAGAAATTCTGCAAAACAGTTCTTGGAAGTTTGAAGTCATCTGCCAACAGAGGAGGTGGTGGCGTGATGGCCTCTTCAGGGGATGAGGAAAAAAGCAGTGAGGTGATACAACCTTTTCCTCAGTTTCTTACTTTTGTTCCTCCATCGTAACTAAGTCAGTTGCTAGACACTGTGTGTGTTGCTCTATGGGTGGCATGAGAAACTGTGACCTATATATTGCCCATGGATTCAAGTACGACCAATGTTGAGAAACTGGTATGTGAGGATGCATCCAAAGGGGCCTGTACCAGGGTCCTGGTTCAGTTCCAGGTACTAAGGACAAGTTATGAGTTGCCTGTGTGTATATTCTGGACATGCAGAAGATGCAGAATATATCCCCTCCTCTTCATCACTGGGTAGGGCAGAGCATCATCTGATGGTGAAGGGGAGTACTGTCATCACTTCTGGGAAGAGTCTCAAGGTAAGGGACTCAGTACTCAGGAGACATCTGATGAAGTGGGTCTTTGCCCACAAAAGATTATACTCCAATACATGTGTTATATATTGGTTCCACAGGACTTCTCATTGTTTTTGCGGATGCAGACTAATATGACTACCCCTCCAATACTTAGTGCTCAGGAGAGAGAGAGCTACAGCATATCAGAGACAACAAGGTCCTTCGGATATCTGAACTCCTGTGGAGCATCAATCTCACCAGTGGGTATCTGACAAGTGAAGAAATGGTTGGTTCTGAAGAGCATTCCCTTGAGCAGCCAGTAGATGGTGCAGAGGGTTTACTCCATTCTGGCAGCTTGCTTGGTACTGAGGGCTTCATTAGTGCTGGAGCACAAGATGTTATCAGAGACTAGGTAGTCAGTGGAGTTTTAGTAGATCTTGCACTGTGCTTCTCAGCCCCCAAGAGACAGCATGCCTGCCTGCAGTCCTCCTCTTTAGGGTTCTCAGACCTCAATTTAGTTCCTGAACCATGTGCTTGAGATGGTCCAAAAAGCTGATTAACCCCTGAAGAGGATGAGGCTACTGACTTCAATGGGTGGGCTTTTTTCTGAGGTGGTTCCATGGAAGACTATGTAGCAGCCCATTTTTTCCCATCTGAGTGGAAGAGAGAAGATTTTCGTTTAGATGATCTCGGTGATTGGGGTCAGCTTATGACTGAGCTGAGGGGAAAAGCCACAAAGACTGGGGTCTGAAGTCAGTTGCAAGGAACTCCAAGATCATGATCTTTTGAGCTTCAGCATTCAAGTTGATGCTGTGGTTGCACTTCTGTGGGAGGTGACCCTTAGTGAGGCAGCAGATCACCATGGCTGTGTCTACACGTGCCCCAGACTTCGAAATGGCCATGCAAATGGCCATTTCGAAGTTTACTAATGAAGCGCTGAAATGCATATTCAGCGCTTCATTAGCATGCGGGCGGCAGCGGCGCTTCGAAACTGACGAGCCTTGCCGCCGCGCGGCGCGTCCAGACGGGGCTCCTTTTCGAAAGGGCCCCGCCTACTTCGAAGTCCCCTTAAGGGGACTTCGAAGAAGGTGGCGTCCTTTCGAAAAGGAGCCCCGTCGGGACGCGCCGCGCGGCTGCAAGGCTCGTCAATTTCGAAGCGCCGCTGCCGCCCGCATGCTAATGAAGCGCTGAATATGCATTTCAGCGCTTCATTAGTAAACTTCGAAATGGCCATTTGCATGGCCATTTCGAAGTCTGGGGCACGTGTAGACACAGCCCTTGAGTGGCTGTTCACTTGAAAGGCTTCCTGACAGGAAGCCACTCACAGTGCAAGATGGGGAGGAGCTAACATGTGGCCAAATAAGCACTGTTACATAAGATCTCCAGTCTCAGGCATAGGAGATGCTGCCTACCTACAGTAGAGAACCAACAGGTACACGACATATATTAGTATTATTTGCATTCTAAAACTCAAACACAGTTGACTTTTCATCAAAACTTTAAAAAATTCAGAGAAACTGAAGTAGAGAAAATTTCCACTCTGTAGCACAATGCTTCAGAAAGAAGCATATGAAAGCATGAAATTACAATAAAAGCTTCTCTGCAATACTGCATGCAAACAGGCATCTGCTATAATTGAAGTAAGGCTGTCATTTTTTAATTCTTTAACTCTTATTATCTTGTTAAAATATTGAAATTTAAAATGCTTTTCTAAAATAATGTACTTTTTTTACATTTTCTGTTCAATTTCTGCAAATTGAATAATTACAGTAACTGAGAGGCAGCCATTGACGTCTGTAATATATCAAAACAAACCAGCAGTCATGTAGCAGTTTAAAGACTAAAAAAAAAATTTATTAGGTGATCAGCTTTCATGGGACAGACCCACTTCTTCAGATCAATAGCATTTCCAGTACAGACTGACAGTTATATAGGACAAGAGGTCCAAAAATGAAATAAAAACTGACAAATCAGATATATGGAACTGAAGGGGAAGATGAGAGGGAGAGATACTAATAGTCTTGCCTAAGATCTTTACGAATACCAAAGAAAGAGAAACAGTCCTTGTAATGCGTGAGGTAATTGCTCTCTCTACTGAGACCAAGTGTTAATGTATCAAATTTGAGCATGAACTCTAGCTGACACATCTCCCTTTGTAATCTGCTGTTAGTCTTTTTGTTGTAGGATGCATATTTTCAGGTCTTTAATAGAAAGGCCCACTCCTCTGAAATGCTCACAGACAGGTTTATGTGTATTAAAAGTCCTAACGTCTGCTCTGTGCCCATTTATTCTTTGGCAAAATGTTTGCCCAGTTTGTCCAATGTGCACAGTGAATGGGCATTGCTGGCACATGATGGCATATATAACATTGGCTGAGCTATAGAAGAATGAGCCCCTGATCCTGTAATTATCATGGTTAGGTCCAGTGAGGGTATCTCCAGAACAAATACATGGAAAAAGTTGGCAACGAGGTTTGTTGCTAGGAAAAGTTCCAGGATTAGTATTATTGTGGTATGGCTTGTGGTTGCTCGTGAGAATTTTCATTAGGTTGTCCATACGAGAGAACAGCCCTCTAACCTAGGGCCTTCCGGAGCGTAACATAATGTTGTAGTATAAATTGTAGCTTTCTGATGATGTGCTGCTGTGGTTTGAGCTGGGGGGTGATAGGTAATGACAAGTGGTGTTCTGTTATTGACCTTCTTGAGCCTATCTTGAAGTAGCTGGTTTCTGGGTATTCATCTGGCCCTGTCAACTTGTTTTTTTTCACTTCTCCCGGTGGGTGATTAAGTTTTATGACTGCTTGGTAGAGATCTTAAATTGTTGGTCCCTCAGTAGGATTGGAGCAGATGTGATTGTATGTAAGAGCTTCACTATAAACAATGGATCGTATGGTGTGTACTGGATGGAAGCTGGAGGCATGTAGGTAAAGTATAGCAGTCAGTGGGTTTCCAGTAAAGAGTGATATTGATAAATAAGGTATTGATTGCTAAAGACCTGAGAATATGCATCCTACAACAAAGAGAATTTAACAGCAGATTACAAATGGAGATGTGTTAACTGGAGTTCATGCTCAAATTCGATACATGAGCACTTGGTCCCAATAGAGAGAGCAATTATCCCGTGCATTACAAGGACTGTTTCTCTCCCTTTGGAATTCGTAATGATCTCAGGCAAGACTATTAGCATCTCTTCCCCTCATGCCCCCTTCAGTTCCTTGTATCTGATTTGTTAGTTTTTATTTACTTATTGGACCTCTGTGCTATATAACTGTCAGTCTGTACTGGAAATGCTATTGGTCTGAAGAAGTGGGTCTGTCCCACAAAAGCTCATCACCTAATAAATTGTAACAGAGAGAAAGCAGTGCTAGTCCATATACTATCAAAACAAAAAAGCGGTCAAGTAGCACTTTAAAGACTAACAAAATAATTTATTAGGTAAGCTTTCATGGGACAGACCCACTTCTTCAGACCATAGCCAAACCAGAACAGACTCAATATTTAAGGCACAGAGAACCAAAAACTGTAATCAAGGTGAGCAAATCAGAGAGTAGAGGGGCAGAAGAGGTGGGGAAGCCAAGAATTAGATTAAGCCAAGTATGCAAACTAGCCCCTATAGTGACCCAGAAAATTCCAATCTCAGTGGTTTGAAGTATGGGGGCTCATTTGCATACTTGGCTTAATCTAATTCTTGGCTCTCCCACCACCCCTTCTGCCCCTCTACTCTCTGATTTGCTCACCTCGATAATTTTTTTTCTGATTTGTCCACCTTGATTACTCTCTGTGCCTTAAATATTGAATCTGTTCTGGCATGGCTATGGTCTGAAGAAGTGGGTCTGTCCCACAAAAGCTCACGTAATAAATTATTTTGTTAGTTTTTAAAGTGCTACCTTACCTTATAAATTGTTTTTTTTAATCTTTAAAGGGATACATGACTGCTGGTTTGTTTAATTAGAGTAGACCAGTTATGTTTAATCTGTTACCCCTCTCTAGACAATTTAAATTCCTGATTCTTGTGTACTAGCCTATTACTTCATTCTTTTGTGTTTTATATACTGTTTGGCAACTTTTAAAAAAAAAGAAAATACCTGTCTTGGAATAATTATTTTAAATGTAACTGAAAGATTTTTATTGGTTAAGTTTTTCAAAAATGCTTCTTTTAACAAACAGATAATTGTTTTGATGGTGTACCTTTAAAACAAAGAATTAGCTATGGGAAAGAGAAGTTACTCACCTGTAGTAACGATGGTTCTTTGAGATGTGTCCCCGTGGGTGCTCCACAGGTGTTGGGCTCGCCTGGCGCCGCAGATCGGAATTCTTCTAGCAGTTTCCACTGGATCGCGCATGCGCCGATGCATGCCGCTCCCTTGTGTGCCCTCGGTCATCTGCGCGATCCGGTCCCCGCCATTTCCTTGACCAACTGCCTTGGATGCTCCTGAAAAACACCGGACAGAGATCCGAAGCGGGGAGGATGGGTTGGTGGTGGAGCACCCATGGGGACACATCTCGAACAACCATCGTTACTACACAAGTGAGTAACTTCTCTTTCTTCTTCGAGTGGTCCCCGTGGGTGCTCCACAGTAGGTGACTACCCAGCAGTAACCCAAGTAAGGAGGTGGGTACTCGATTCACGTGCAGCTTGCCTCCGAGAGGACTGCTGTCGACAGATGGGTATCCTCATCGAACACCTTATGCAGGGCGTAATGCTTCGAGAAAGTGTCGTAGGATGACCAAGTCGCTGCTCTACAAATGTTTTTCAACGCGATTCCCTTGAAGAAGGCCGTTGATGCCGCCACCGCTCTGGAGGAGTGAGCCCTAGGCGGGGCCAGCAAAGGAGTCTTTTGAAGCTTGTAGCACAGTTTTATACAGGACACAATGTGCTTTGAAATTCTCTGTGAAGAGAGGCCTTCCCCTTTTGACCTGGGAGCGAGAGACACCAGAAGCCTGTCCATTTTCCGGAAGGACTTAGTTCTGTCTATGTAAAAGGCCAACACCCTTCTCACATCTAGGAGATGCAGGCGTGCCTCCTTGCTGGAGCTGTGAGACTTCAGGTAAAACGAGGGTAAGACTATTGGTTCGTTAAGATGGAACTCCAAAGAGACTTTTGGAACGAAGGCTGGGTGTAACCGTAAGATCACCGCCTCCTTTGAGAATACTGTGCAGGGCGGCGTTGCCATCACTGCTGCGAGCTCACTCACCCTGCGGGCTGACGTAATCGCAAGAAGGAAGGTTGTTTTCATCGTAAGGAGTCGGAGGCGTATCGTGGCTAATGGTTCGAAGGGTGGTCCCGATAGCATGTGGAGCACCAAGTCCAAACTCCACAACGGCAGTAGCGGTTTTCGAGGGGGGTACAGGTTTACCAGCCCCTTCTGACGATAGGGTGGGCGAATACGGTGGGCCCTTCCTCTTTGTGCCGAAAAGCTGATATAGCTGAGAGGTGGACCTTTAGCGAGGATAGAAAGAGCCCATCTCGTTTGAGGTCCAATAGGTATTCTAGTATAACAGTTATAGGAACGTCAAGGGGAGCTAACTGTTTGGCAGAACACCAGGCTGTAAAGAGTGTCCATTTCTGTTCGTAAGTCCTCCTAGTGGAGGTCCTTCGGCTACACTATAAGACTTGTCGTACTCCCTCCGTACACGTGCTCTCTAAGGCGCTGAGCCATGGATTAACCATGCTTGTAGGCGTAGTCCCTGAGAGTGCAGGGGCACTATGGACCCCTGAGCCTGCGTGAGTAAGTCCGGCACCACCGGTAGGGGGAGTGGTGGACGATCCGACATGTGCAGAAGCAAGGGAAACCATTGTTGCCAGTCCCAAGTTTGAACTATGAGTATCACGCGAGCTCTCTCCCTTCTGGCTTTCTGCAGAACCTTGTGGATAAGCGTTGTGGGGGGAAACGCGTAGAGTAGAGGGCCCTTCCATGAGATCATGAATGTGTCCCCCAGGGACACCCGCCCTATTCCTGCTCTGGAGCAGTACTGGGTATACTTCTTGTTGTACTGGGTGGCAAACAAATCGACTTGGGGAAACCCCCAGGTACGAAATATGCGCCGTAGCAGGTCGGAGCGGATCTGCCATTCATGCGTGAGTGCAAAGCGCCTGCTCAGTTGATCTGCCTTCACGTTGTGGGCACCTGGCAAGTACGAGGCTTTCAATGTTATGTTGTTGGCAATGCACCAATTCCACAATCGGACTGCTTCCGCGCATAACACACGGGATCGTGCCCCTCCTTGTCGACTGATGTACAACATAGTGGAGGTATTGTCGGTATTGATCCCAACTACTTTGCCATGGAGGTATTTCCGAAAATGTCTGCAAGCACTGAACACTGCTCTGAGCTCCAGTATGTTTATGTGCAGTGTCTGTTCCGCAGGGGATCATAGCCCTTGCGTCACCTTGCTGCCAATGTGCGCTCCCCATCCTATGTGGGAGGCATCGGTTGTAAGAAAAATAAAAATTTGTGGTTGGTGGAAGGGCACCCCCACTAGCAGGTTCTTGGGATTTTCCCACCACGCTAGGGATCTCCGTACCTCCGTCGTGGGCGACACTACCCTGTGGATGGTATGGGATGCCGGTTTGTAAACACTCGCCAGCCAATGCTGCAGGCTTCGCATGTGTAACCTGGCATTCTGTACCACAAAACGTAGCTGTCGCCATGTGCCCCAACAGTTGCAGGCACGTTAGGACCGGCACCGCGGGGCTGTACATCATGACTTGCACCAAGGAGTTGATGGTGGAGAAGCGGGCGTCGGGCAGATATACTCTTGATGCGATAGAGTTTATGCACGCCCCTATGAACTCTATATCTTGCGTGGGTTCAGTCTTTGACTTTGCGAGGTTGATAACTAGGCCCAGCGAAGTAAACGTGTTCGCGGTGACGTGTATCATGCGCAGGACCTCTGCTTTTGAGGCCCCTTTCAGTAGGCAGTCATCCAGATATGGAAAAATAAACACACCCTGCCTGTGCAGGTAGGCTGATACCACTGCCAGGCTTTTGGTAAAGACACTGGGTGCCAAGGATAGGCCAAACAGAAGAACCCCGTATTGGAAAATTTCCCCGCCAAACGTGAAGCAGAGGAAGCGTCTGTGTGCTGGGTGGATTGTTATATGAAAGTAAGCGTCTTGTAAGTCGAGGGCTGCAAACCAGTCTCCATTGTCCAGTGCTGTAAGTATGGAGGCAACTATAATCATCCGGAAGCGCTGCTTGCGCAAGTATCGGTTGAGGCCCCGTAGATCCAAAATCGGCCTCCAGCCTCCTGTTTTCTTCTTTGTTAGAAAGTAGCGTGAGTAAAAACCTTTCCCTTGGAATTGTTCTGGCACTCTTTCCACCACCCCTATGAACATGAGGTGATCTACCTCCTGCTTCAGCCTCGCCTCGTGGGCAGTGTCCCTGAGAGGAGGCTAGGTGGGAGGTTTCATCGGTGGAAGTGACTGGAAGGGGATTGTGTAACCCGTGGCTATAATTTGTAGCACCCATTTGTCTGTTGTGATCTTTTGCCATTGGGAGTGGAACGGTTTGAGGCGATGATGGAACATGAGGTGAGAGTGGCATTGAGCGATGGTGTTGATAGGGCAGTCCTCGACATACGCGTCAAACTTGCTGCCTCTGGGCTTGCCCCGAGGTTGTGCGACTTTGTTGAGAATGTCGCCTGGGGGCCCTGTACTGCTGCTGCTGTTGATGGCGCCCTTGGTCATAGCCTCGCTGATATTGTGCGCGCTGTGGTTGGTAAGCGTAGCATCTTTGCTGAGGATAGAATTTCTTTTTCTTGTATGGGGGAGTATAGATACCCAAGGTCTTAAGTGTGGCCCTCGAGTCTTTGCTAGAGTGGAGGACCGAGTCGGTTGAGTCTGCAAACAGCTTTTGCTTGTCAAAGGGAAGATCCACGATCTTCGCCTGTAGATCTCTGGGGATACCAGACGTCTGGAGCCAGGATTCCCTACGCATTACCACTGCTGCGGCTGTTGAACGTTCCGCTGTGTCCTCCACGTCTAGGGCAATCTGAACTCCCGTTCGCGATGCCGTGTAGCCCTCTTGGACAATCGCCTTTAACACTGGCTTCTTGTCCTCCGGAAGTGAATCCATGAGAGGGGTGAGTCTAGAGTAATTGTCAAAGTTATGGTTTGATAGATGTGCCGCGTAGTTTGCCACTCTCAATAATAGGGTAAAGGAGGAGTAGACCTTCCTGCCGAACAGCTCTAATTTCTTAGCATCTTTATCCGACCCCCCTGATTTGTACTGAGACGTCTTCGACCTCTGCTGGGACGATTTGACCACCAAAGAATTTGGTTGTGGGTGGCTAAAGAGGAACTCCATGCCCTTGGCTGGGACGAAGTACTTCTTATCTGCCCTTTTGTTCGTAGGCGGACTAGAGGCCGGAGTCTGCCATATATTAGTGGCTGACTCCATAATGGCTTTGTCCAGCGGGATAGCGATTTTAGATGAAGCCGGGGGTCTCAACTTTTTCAGGAATTTATGGTGCTTCTCCTGCACCTCTGCTATTTGAATGTCCTGCGTGAATGCTACTCTTTTGAACAGCTCCTGGAATTGTTTAAGGTCTTCCGGAGGGGACATATCCCCGGGGGCAATGGCCTCATCTGGGGAGGATGAGGAGGAACCGCTGGGGTAAGGCTCCCCCCAAGTCCTCTGGCTCCCGAGTTCGCTGGTATACTTGCTCCCTCGTGGGCTGTGAAGGGAAGTCTCGGGACTCTGGACCTAATTCCCCCTGGGACAACTGCGTTCCTTTCCCAGAGCGAGAGTGTACACGGGAGTATTGACGAGTAGTGGGAGAGGATCTGCCCCTGGATCTGGACCTGCGATGTCGGTGTTCAGTATGATGAGGACGGCCATAGCAACATGGGCAAGGGCCCGGTGATGGAAACCTGGACCATGATCAGGGAGTGTACCCATGATGTCTGGGAGAGCGGGATCTCCGTGACGACATTGATAATGGTGAAGCTGGTTTGTGATAGTACTTAAGGGGATCCATGCCCAAAAATGGTGAAGGTGGCCTGAGCCACAGCGAAAGTGGTTGGAGGAACGGAGAGTGAGGCCCGAAATAAGCCGGTGGAGTTGTCGCCCGGCGATGCGGCGTGTGTATCTTGGGAGGGGGGCTGGGTGATAAGGGCATCACAGCCCTGCCTGGAGATGGACTGAGGTGCCAGGTTTTGGCTCTAGCCTTCCCCCTCCCGTGCAGGGTGGGCACCGCCCCCTCCCATGCCGGGGATCTCGGCCCCGTTGTCGGTGCCGCGCGGGTAGCTTCCTCTGGCACCGGCAGGCCCCGTGCTAGGTGCCCCTGCGCCGTCAGCGCCGCGGGAGCCGGTGCCACGTGCGGCGGTGCCACCAATTCCGGCGCTTGCCGTGCTGGCGCTCGCAGTGCCTTCTGTGCCGACTGCTGTATAGTCGGAGGCCCGACCTCGGCCATGTGTGCTACTGCGCTGCCACTTTCATCAGCTCGCGACTGGAGGCTCTGCATTCTGCTCGTCCTGCTCGCTGGGACTGCCGGCAAGGATCGAGCTGGGGAGAGTTTCTTCCTCTTCTGCACAGAGGGGGTCAAAGATGCTGCCTTCCTTTTATGTGACCCAGAGGGCCCTTCTGTGTGAGGATTCTCCGGTGGCTCAGGCTGGAGGGCCTTATCAAACAAGATCATTTTGAGCCTCATTTCTCTGTCCTTCCTGGCCCTGGCTGTAAGCTTAGCGCAGTGCGAACACTTCTGGGTAACATGAGACTCCCCCAGGCAACGAATGCACTCACTATGCCCATCAGAGGCCGGCATAGCCTCACCGCATGACTCACACTTCTTAAACCCCAAGGAAGCCATCGCGGTGACTCTTTACTGTTAATAGGGTATTTAGCCGCTAATCAGTGCGTTCTACAACCCAAACAAAATTCACGGCCTTCAGGGCAGCAGATGGCTTAACAGCCTTCTTTGTCTGCCCCTCTCTCCTCCACTATTTTGTACGCTCTTTTTTTTTTTTTGTATAATAGTGAAAAACAACGAACTAACAAGTAAAACAACTATCTTATCTGTCTCAGGCTTTAGAGCCGGAGCGGATTCCGTCTGCAGCCGTTGGCGGTTGAGAAGGAACTGGCGGGGACCGGATCGCGCACATGACCGAGGGCGCGCAAGGGAGCGTCGCGCATTGGTGCATGCGCGATCCAGTGGAAACTGCTAGAAGAATTCCGATATGCGGCACCGGGCGAGCCCGACACCTACTGTGGAGCACCCATGGGGACCACTCGAAGAAGAAGCATACATGTATTTGCTGCTGGAAGCAGCTTCCCACTTTAGAGAAGTTGTATCACTCAGGCAGAGACTAACTGCATTTTCAGATACTGTTTCTAAATGATAAAGGTAATACTATTGAATTAATATGTAGTTATGGTTTTTTCCATAAACTGTTCATTGCTTGATTGGTGAATAGTGAATTATTTATATTCTGGAAACAGTTACATTACTGTATGTTTGTTTTTAATACACAGGAATGATGTAGTTGATTCACCATCTCTTGGTTTTACCGAGTTAACTGTGCTCAGGGTTTTAGGGATGAAAGTGTTATCACACTTGAAGTAGTCCTCTGTGAGGAAGCGTAACACACTTGTATAGTATGTAATGTCTCCCTCCCACCCTACCACTGCCACAAGCTGATGTAGTTACTTTCTTGGTAGAAGCTTGAATATTCCAAGTTTAAGCTCCTCTCATAAACTCTAGTGGGCATTATTACATAAGCACTGCTGAAAGAAATGATGTCAAAACAAAATGTGTAACTTTAGTTACTCCACTAAAAATCAAAAATTCTAGTGTTTCTTATATATCATGCTCATAAAGAACCACTTCATCAAGATGCATAGACGGACTAGTATAAAGGTCGGCAGGATGAGGAGCTTATTAAGTGGAACATTTATCACCAATTTATGAAAGAATCTGGAACAAGTTCAACATCACTTTCGTCTTTAAAACCTATTAAACAACGTATCCCATTAGAGCATGAAATTCACATTCCTTTATATGAAATAAAAACACAGGTCCCAATAAATAAATTTCCATTCAAAATATATGAGCTCACACAGATATTGAGTAAAAATAACAAATAATAAAAAAAAACTTTCATCAGGTTTCACAGATCATATCACTACCTAACAGAGGAGACTTAGCAGGATGTTTCAAATGTGTTATGAAACTAAAAGAGCTGCAGATCTATGTCCACATCACAGTATCACAGCAACTGAAACAAGGCAAAACTGACTCTTAAAGTAAGCTAAGATGTAGAGACAATATTTACTTTTCTTAAATGCAAAATAAATGTTGCAAAAATGATTTCAAATAAAATAAGTACAACAATGGTCATTTAAAATAAATTTAAAAACTAAGACCTACACAAAAAAAAATCAATTAGATTAGCTGTTTCCAAATGTCAACAGCAGCCCTGCAAAGTACTTCATTTTTACACCAGTCACATAATTCAAAAAGTTGTCAAACATTTCCTTTCATATAAAAAATACTGGAGTGTGTAACGTACATCACTACTTAGTCTGTGCACCATCTGTAGGTAGTCTTCATTTGAGCCATGTCTAGAATTATCAGCATGGTGATTAGCTGAATTGCCAGACAACTGACTTGAAACTTTATTTTCATGTATGTTCCTCATCCCACTTGAGACAATGGGACTGGATACTGAAGCTGAAATAAAACAAAGAACATGAATATTAAAAAAATTAATAGAATATTAAAATGTTTTAAGCCCCGTTATTGATAACACAAGTACGACAAAGATCAGTGATAGATTTGATAACCAATTGAATTCAACGCCACTGCTTTAGCAACAAGTAGTCACTAGAATTATGAACCAACTTTCAAGCAGCGATTTGTGAAATTGTATCAGTCTGACCAATTATGTTTATTCAATCAAAGACATTTGTATATTGTACTAAGATTCTTTAATGCATTACACATGTATTTAGTTACAGTAAAGAAATTAGAAGCATGAAGAAAGGAGAATGCTGGTGTATCAAAGCAGGAAACTGCAAATAGTTATAAAAACATTTGTTAATGACAATGTTCACTGGAAAGGATCAATTCCTTGACTGAAAGTCAATGAATCTATCATCACAAGGCAAGACACATTGAAAATATATCTCAAAGGGTACAGCTTTCTCAGAAAGAATATGCAGGGGAAAAGGGAGGTGTTGTTGCCTTATACATTAATAATGTACACCCTTGGATTGAGGTCAAAACGGACATAGACAAACTTGTTGAGAGTTTTTGGGTTAGGTTAAAAGGGTCAAAATAAGAATGGTGATGCCATGATAGGGATCTGCAGAAAAGGAGGTTTTAAAAAACAAATAAAAAAAAAAACCTAACAAAATTATCCAAAGCACAGGACTTGGTGGGATGGGGGCTTCAACTATCCACCCATCCATTGGGAAAATGACACAGCAAGGCTCAGATTTACCCAACAAATTCTTGGAATGTACATGAGAATTTTTTATTTCTGAAGTTTGATAAAGCTACTGGGGGGAAAGTTGTTCTGGATTTGATTTCAATATATAGGGAAGAACTGGATGACAATTTGAAAGTGGAAGACAGCTTAGGGAAAGTAATCATGAAATGACAGGATTCATGATTCTAGGGAATGGTACAAGGGAGAACAGCAAAATAAAAACAATAGATTTAAAAAAGGCAGCCTTTAGTAAACTCAGAGAGGTGGTTGGTAAGTTCTCTTGGGATGCATGACTAAGATGAAAAACAACTGAAGACTGTCGTCAGTTTTTCAGAGGGACATTATTTAAGGGACCAAGAGCAAATTATTCCACTGTATATGGCAAGAGACTACCTTGGCTTAACCAGGAGATCTTAAATGATTTAAAAATCAAAAGGAAGTCCTAGAAAAAGTGAAAAGTAGGGTCAACCTACAAAAGGGGAGCATAAGCAAATAACACAATGTGTATGGGCAAAATTAGAAAGTCAAAGGCACAAAATGATCTGTATCTAGCTAAAGACACATAGAAAACATTCTACAAATATATTAGAAGCAAGACAAGGACCAAAGACAGAGTAGGCTCATTGCTGAATGAAGAGAGAACAACAATAACAGAAAACCTAGAAATGGCAGAGATGCTTAATGACTTCGTTTCAGTATTCACCAAGAAGATTAATGGTGAATGGATGACCAACGTAGTGAATGATGGTGAAACGTGGTAGGTTTGTAAGTAAAAACAGGAAAAGAACAAGTTAAAAAATTGCTTAGTAAAGTTAAATGCCTTCAAGTCACTATGGCTTCATGAAATGCATCCTAGAATACTGTAGGAGGTGATAGAGGATAGGGATGCCAAATTTCATTTAATTAGTTAATTAGCTAAATGCTAGGTTTAACTGGTTAACCCCAGGTATCCAATATACTCCCCATTCACCACATGTGATGAACAGGAGAGCAGAGTGTAGGAAACTGCTGCTCAGGAGAGCTGCACATGTGGGGTGCTCCTCCAGTTGCTGTGCACACACAACCTACCACATGGTGGGACAAGAGTGTGGTGGCAGTGGTGGAGATGGCCCCTGCTGTAGTTTCTCCAGTGCAGTGCCTGTGGTGCCAGCTGGGAGCTGTGCAACTTCTTTGGCCCCAGTGCCTGTGGAGTGACCTCTGGGGTCTAGCATGGTGCCTGCGACCCCGGTGGCCCTGGATCCAGTGGCAGCAACTCCGTTGAGTCAGGTGAAAGATACAGGGAGTAGGGATGTCTGGCTCTGGGGGAGGGGCATTAATTTAGAATGGGGAGGGGCTAGGAGAGCCTGGCTTGGAGGGGCCAGGGGGTGTCAGAGTTTTTTTTCAGGGTGGCTAAACACTGGAATAAATTGTCTATGTGGAATCTCCATCATTGGAGATATTTAAAAGCAGGTTAGGCAAACATCTGTCAGGGATGATCCAGATGGCACCTGGCTCTGCCATGAGGGCATAGGACTGGACTTGACCTCTCAAGGTCCCTTTTAGTTCTAGTATTCTATGCTTCTATGAAAATACATAGCAGCACTACATCATTCAGGGAAAACAGGAAGCGTATACCAACAGAGATGCACAGAATGCATACTTCTGCATCAAGTCAATTTAACTCATGGCAAATTTCGGCTGTAGCATCAAAGGCAAGGAAAAACAGCAAAAATTAAAATGGAGAAAGAAAAAGGAACGCTAAAATTTAGACTTCAGTTCTTAATCATTCTATGAAGATTTATATTATGTCCCCTTTCTTGGTGTTTGGGCATAGAATTTATTCTTGGTCATGTTTGTTTACAAACTTATATCTTTGTTACTTACCATAATTTTGAAAATAATATATTATAAGGATTAGAAGTACCGAATACACATTCAAATTTCCTTCTCCAGTTACCTCCCTATGAAATGGGCATGTGTAGGGAGAGAAATAACCCCATAAATTCCTTGCAATGTTCTTTTTCTACAGAGCTGGAAACAAGGTCCTCATAGTTCTCTTTTCTAGGGAGCAGAGTAATATTCAATTCTCCACACCATGGATGAGACAAAAGCTAATGTTTTATTTAAATATTATATGTTTAAGTACAACAGCCTAATTTGTTCTAAAAGAATACTGAGGCTCAAGCAGTTAGGGGCGGAGGCATAAGCATTTTTACACGTTCATAACTCATGCAGGCTAGGAACTCCTAAGCCTAGAGGTGCAGGGACACTGGCACAAATTAAGCATTTCTTAGGAGTTCCCCTTTCATGAGACTACAGAGTATATATTTTATCTCATGAGACAACAGTTACAAAAGGTGAATAACCAGTTTTTTCCCTCTTTGAGTGTTTGCTCATGTGTATTCCAATCAGGTGACCCACAAGTCTAGGAGGTGGGTTCTGAACTGATTAGAGAACTGGCCACCCAAACCTTGTATCATGTCTAGACTGCTGTATAATGTGTATATTGAAGATCAGGTGGGTAGAGCCCTGTGGGGATACAAAAATGGGGATCTGCTTCTGATCCATAACCACCAAGCTCAATTCATCATCCAGTCCACAGTAAACCATCTGGAGTTAAGTGGAGAGGAAGCACAGATGAGCCTGGGACTGGGGCTCCTGCAGGTAAGTGCTCTACAGGTGAGGGAAGGAGAGGGGGCCAGGCTGGCACTCAGCCTCTCCTGCAGAGAGATTTAGGAGCTTGTTGCACTCCTTTCAGCAGTGCCTGGTGCCTCTTCCACACCCTGTCTGAAAACCGGTTGGAGAAAGAGCCCTACATGGGTATCCATTCCACTATCTGCACAACTATCTGTGGATATGCAGGACTCTACAGCTGGCTGTCCTACTGATCCCCTGGGTGGAGATCTAAGCAAAGAATGCAGTGAAGGAAGCTTGGGCTCTGATAAGAGTACACAGTGATTGGGGGCAAAGACATACCTGTGAGCTCACAGCACTTCTCGACACAAGCTGCCATTCAAGATGAGATGCATTGAGACGATACAAGCTTGCCCTTCATTCTGTCACCCCCCACTATTGAGGTGACTTTCTGAAAAATTTTGTTCTGTCAATATCAAGGGTGAGCACTCTACACACACAGAAAATGGAAGACTCAGTTTTCTTGTCCTAGAGTGTGGTTTGGGGTAAAAGACTGGAAAGATGATGTCTTGTCTTATATAAAAACTTTGAGACCACCTTTGGAAGGAAGGCTTGATGTGGCCACAGTTGTACTTTGTCTTTACAGAAGATTATACAACCAGGCTCCAACATGAGAGACCTAAACTCAGATACCCTCCTAACAGAGGTTATTGCAGCTAGGAAAATCACCTCGTAAGAGAGGTAGAGAAAGAAAGTGGCCAGTAGTTCAACAGAGGACTCATAAGTTTGGAGACCACCATGTTAAGGTCCTAGGGAAGAACTGGATGGCAGACCTGAGGGTAGAGCCCTATCCAGGCCTTTTAGAAATTGGCAAACCAAGGGGGTGGTAAACACTGACTGACCTTGTAGCCCTGGGTGGAAAGCACAGATGGTGGCTAGATGGACCCTTATAGAAGGCATCTCAACCTTACGCAGTAAGGTCTATCAAAGAAAGTCCAAGATGAAAGGTATATGAGACAATGAAGGAGATAAACCATGCTTCACTGACCAAATGGAGACTCTCTCCCACTTGGCAAGGTACATGGCTCCTGTGGAGGATTTTCTGCTACCCAGGAGAACTTGTCTGACCTGGTCTGATCATGAAAGTTCAGCTGGATTCAGGTATGAAGTTTCCATCCCATCAAGTGCAGTGACTCCAGGTCTGGATGTCAAAGGTGCCTGTGGTCCTGTGTTAGAAAGTGCAGGAAGAGGAGTAAGGCTGAGACAGGGATCTCTACCGGCATGTCCAGAAGAGATGTGTACCAGTGTTGACAAGCCCAAGCTGACACCATCCATATGATCTGAGCTCATTCCCTCCTCATCTTGAAGAGGGCTTTATTTATGAGCACAATGGACAGGAAGAACAGTAGACAATTTCCCCAAAAGTGGAGGAAAACATCTGCGGTGGAACATGGATTGTGCTTATAAGAGTAGAACTCCTGAAACTTCATGTTGTGTCTCATGGGGTACGGGTCCATTTAGGAAAAAGCCCCAATGCTGTAAACTGAGTTACCAACGTTTGGGCTAAGATACCATGTGTCCTGAAACAACCTGATAACGTGGTCTGACAGCTCATTCTGTACTCCCAGGAGGTAGGAAGACTGCAGAAAAATGGAATGCTCCATGCAGAAGTCCCAGAGCAGGAGGGCATATTGGCACAGGGGACAGGAGCAATTGAAGTCACAGAGTTGAATAAACCTTTTGGCTGAAGAGGTCTAAGCATTTTGCCTCTGTTTTTTTGCAGAGAGGCCCTGGAAACCCCATCTCTTCTTCTGGTTAGCAGGGTCTTCCACCAGAGTGTCCAGCTGTGGGTGGGAATTAAGATACTCATACTCTTTGGTGGGACAAAGTACTGTTGCTCACTGCATTTGGCCATAGGCTGCAATGAAGCCAAGGTCTGCAACAAGTTTGTATCATGTATGACATGGTTTTAATCAGTGGCAACATGATCCTAGACAGATCCAATGGGCTAGGATGTTGACCATCAGATTAGCACAGTTCACCATCTTTTTTCCATGAATACGCAACCCTTGGGTCACCCTACATAAGGGGTGCTTTGGAACATGGGGGTCCTCAAGAGCTGGGGCCACTGTGGACTTGATAGGGCCTCATCTGGTGAGAAAGAGGAGGAAGCCAGCAAGGGAAAAGGCTGTTCCCTCCTATCTCCACCAACAGGGCTCCTTGAACCAGATGGCACTGACAGTATCTGGAAAATTGGTGCCAAGGATGGTAAGGTGAAAGGTGCTGCTGTGGTCAGCCCAGATGGGGACTTAGCACCTGGTTGCCAGGAGTATATCACTGGTTTGCACTGGTGCCACTGTCAGTGCAGGTAGCACATCCAAAATCAGGGCCAGCACCAGGGCACATGTCAGTGTCATCATGCTAGAATCAATCGACCATCTGGAGCTGACAGCAAAGCTGTGGTCATGACCTGCTCCGGTGCTGATGGGGCCTGGGCTGGTGCCATCCTCAGTGGCATGGCTACTAAATGTGACCACTCTTCTGCAGTATGAGGTGAAATGAAGGTTGCCAACACCATGGATGCAGCCCTGGAACACGGTCCTTGTTTCTTGCCCTGGCAGAAGGCCCAGGGAGTCATAAAGGACCTCTGTGGAGGGTTCTGCCACTGAGATGGCCACTGGAAAGGATAGGATCTCCTCCAGTGCTGGGATGACAACCTCTAGGTGCTGTGACACTCTGGTAAGAGTCCAATTCTGACTTCAACTTGGAGTCTGATGACCCTGGAAGGGATGCTCCTCTCGATGCAGCTCTAACGGAGACAGGAGACCTACTGTGGTCCTTAGAACTATGGGAAAGGGAAATCTATGTGCCATCATTTCCAGATTCCCCTCAGATTGCACCAATTGTCCCAATGGTACCTGTGGTGTGTATCTGGCATTCTGCCTGGGCAGTGTAAATGATGCCATAAAGCGCATGAAATCCTGCACCACATGAAAAGCCTCCAACATAGACAGCATGGGTAGGAGCTCAGAGGGCACCAGAGAATGTGGATGGCTGGACCTCAGCTGCCTCCCTTGGGCAGGAGCCAACATGGCCTTAGGGTGATTTCAGCACCATAGGCCGACCATGACTGGCCTGGTGACTGGGAATGGTTCCGAGGGCAACCATGGCCCTGAAACAGGGCTTGAATATGCCGATCCCTACCAGAGTCCTCTTTCTATGCTGTCACTCTCGACAGTGATGCCAGTGCTCTCTGAATGGACAAGAAGTCACTAAGTGCTGTGTCCATAGTGCCCAGATAGGACTGCTGCTGCAGTACCATTTCCATGAACAAGCTTCTCAGCTGCTGCTCCCTTTCTCTAATTTTTCTTGGTTGGAACTCCCAACACATTTTGCAGCAGTCTTTTTGGTGATCTTCACCCAGACACTTCAGGCAGGAGGAGCAAAGATCACTCTTCAGCACGCACTTGGCACATGACTGTTCGGCTTTGAAGCCTGTGGCACAAGGCATGCTGCAGGAAACAGTCTTAACAGGATGGAAGGATTACTCCTTAACAAACTAATATGGCCAACTATATACAAGAGATAAGGAGTATGCTTATTTACTTGTGAAGCAAAAGATGAACATGGGGGAATTCCAGATACTGTCACTGGTGGTAAGAAGGAACTGAGGAGGGGGCACATTGGCAGGGCTCTATTTTGGGTGCCATAACAGCACCATTCCAAAAGGCACTCAGCAGCTAACCAGAGGGTCAGTCTAAGGAAAATCTTCTGGCTACTGTGCATGTGTGCGTGCCCACACCTACTTGAAATGCACAGTAACAAGCACTCAAAGAAAGCTGAGCCTCTGTGCACCCCACCCCACCGGGCCATGTGGTCCATGACTGATTTTTTTCTGGGGAGTCAGTGGCCCTTGATAAGAAAAAGGATCCCCACACCTACTATATGCAATGGACTCATCAGCCACCTTTACTACAGTAATATAAAAGAAAATACTGTGACCCTATTTATAAGATGAGACAAGCTTGAGTCAAAGCCACACCAAACTTTAATGGCTAAAAGGAAGCAAGGAGTGTGGAATCCAGATCAAGATTCAGATTTAGTGTTGACCCCTCTTACTACAGGTTGAGCCTCTCAAATGCAGAACTCTCACATCCAGCAATCTCCATAATACAGCATTATTTTATCGGGGTGTGGCCAAGTTTCCTGTGGTCCCATAAAGTTTGTTTACTGCCACTAGTCCTGGCTCTCAGTGATCAGTGTTGTCATATACCTGTAATTTACCCCTAAATGTCTTCTAAGAGGCCAGGAAGCAGTGGAATTGTTGGTAATGTGTTAGAAAATACTGAACTCCTGACACCTGGCAAATTCTCTTGTCCAGCACTGTTCAGGTCCCGATGATGCCAGACAAGAGAGGTTCAACTTGTACCAAACTCAGATCTAGTTAATTACTACTACAACCTAACAACTGTCTATTCCTTGACGTTATTTTGGGGGAAAATAGATACAGATATATGAAACATGAAATATGGAATTATTCTAAATTTTCATTAAGTAATTAAGCCTTAAAAACAGTTTGTTTAGGAAAAATTATGCTGATAGAAAGGGCATAAAATATTTGAAAGCCTTTTAACAACTGCAATTTCAGTTCTGCAAAGTTTTTTGTATTACAGTGTTAATTTTAATTCCAAACTGGTATAGAATTTCAGCTGACTTTTTAATGGGCAGTTGCATGAGTTTTGTACACTGTACACTTCCAACAAATTCCTGAAACGTATTCACATACAGATCCTGCTAACCTAGTGCAATTTTGGACATGTACAGTGAGCAGGATATGGGGCTTTGAAAGGAATTACAGAACTGTGAAATATCCATGCAAAGTTCAAGTTAACTTGATTTCTGAAAATAGAATGATGATCTAATTACCTTGTTGCATCTGAGGGTGTGGTGTATAATTTGGAGGATGTGAATATGGCATGTATCCTGCAGGGCTTTGAGGAGCATATGGACTAGGCACTGGGCTGTTCTGTTGTGCCATAAATCTGTTACCAGAGCTTGTTTGTGGTGGCACAAATCGGCTAAAAACAAAATACAAGTACAAGTTAGGAACTCCAGTGTAGGCACAATATTTCTTACACTTATTTTACAAAATATTATGAGACCAGCCATGTAATCCAGTGGGATTAAGGAACATCTTTAAGAATAACATTTCACATAAAACTGTTTGTGCATTCTCTGATTCAACTATTTCTTAAGAGCTATGGTCTATGATACTGCATATATCAAAACAAGGGAGAAAAAAATCCATTCATAAGAACTCTACCTAGGAAAAGTAAAGAGAGTAAATAGATGTTTCATGTCCAAACCAGATATTACAGAAAAATAAAATGAATACTTTCCAAGGTTACTCATAGCTTACTAAAAACATGAGTGACAAATCAAAACTTAATTTTAATATTTTACACTATGACTAGCTTGACTAACACTGCCAATGAATCCATATACTCCTAGACATCATGACATCTGGAGCATAGCTTTAGCAATTCATTTTAAACAGTTCAGTTTTCTAAAATATATTGTAGTCTCTTGTTTAGTTGAAGTTTCTATAGTTTTCTTACAAAATACTTTATAGAGCCTGAGGAGAAAATTACAGTACTTTGAACAAACTTTGTTCAAAAGTTCAGCAAACTAAACGGAACATTCATTTTTTAATTAAAAGTAACACAACATAGTAATTGTTTGACAATACACCAAAAATTATTCTTTGAACATTGCCTGACTTAACATTTCAGCCTCACAGAGGAAAAAAGTTGTCAAAATAAGAGGCTATATCTGCTTGAGAAAATAAATTTACAGTACAGCATGCCTTCTAATGGAATAGCTACAGAAGTATTAATGAAAATGAGCTAAAATACAAGTCTACCTCTCTTTCACCACCTTCCCTGAGTATAGAATACTACAAATAGGAACACTAGTTGAATAGAGTATGTATATCATGAGTGTTTGCTACCACTGAAAACTAACAGAAGCCAGTCAGAAGACACTAACTTCTATATAGTTAAAGAAAGCTGAAGTAATAGCCCAGTGGACTTTGGGAAAGTGGAGGCTATTCTCATTAGTAAACACATGCAATTCCCAAGAAAATTAAGAGGCGTTCAGTGTGGGCACTGAAAGTAAAAAGATCCTTGAGAGGGTATTTTGATTCGTAAATATTTAATTTAGCAGCTCTCTGATAAATAGTATACTGTAATTTAGTTACCTGACATTCCAATTAGATTTCATTAAATTTTATTTCTCTGTCTAGACTATACTGCTAAGATAAAGTAGGCTATTACCCAAAGAGGACTAGACCAAAGCCCACTGAATTTAATGAACCTTGGCTCAGCGCTATAAATATGTCATAAATAAAGCAATAGAGAAAAGGTAATTCAGGTAGTAAACATGCTCTTCATAGGACTAATCCAAAATTTACTGAATTAAATGGTCGTTGGATCAGGTCCACTTTGGGTAACACAATCCTCTTTTTTAGCAGCAAGTCTGCAACAGAATTGCTATTACCAAAAAAGCCTCTCAACCTTCAGCCATGGAAATTGCTGTTGGATAGTTAAAAGAAAAGAATTACTATGGAAATTACAATTTACTTCGTAAACCATTGTTGATATTTTAGTTATAGATTACAGTAAATTTATAATGATATTTTGCTCAAAGCTACGTGTTCTTTTAATGGATAAACAACTCCAACCTGTAACTTTATTTAAGTAATGCACACAATGACATTTCCTTCACCCTCCAAAATATGGTGGATATCTGACAGCAACTATCAATTGATTTTTAACTTAATGAGACACAATACATAACAAATTTCTGAATAGAACAAACTCAAAGCAATTGCTTGAAATAAAATGAAAGTTAAGACAAAGATTGAAACAGTGGAGTGAAACAAAAAAGTACATTTTACAAGAACTTTTTTGCCTTTTCTTTTTTTTTTTTTTTTAAGTTCTTCCTTCCACTACTTTCACTTTCAGAATTTGCCACTGTTCTCTCAATCTTTGTGAAGAGTGTGCTTTATTTTTGAGAGTTAGTGTCATTTAGGTATGCGTCCCAAAATAACACACAGAAAAGGATTTTATAAAGTCATTTCAAAGTGTTTTGTTTGTTAACCTGTACATAACCGTATATGTAGTTTTATAATAAAAATATTAAACATACCATCAACTGATTAAGAATTTTAGATAATTTTCTTTTTAAAAGATGTATTACAATGTAGCCTTCCTTATTAAGGAGTAAGACCAGTACAGAAAACTAGCATTTTGCACAAAATGTTTTCAGAGAGAAAGGTTTGGGACGTGGGGTGCAGCGGGTCAGGATTTGTTTTGATGGTTTTTGTTGGGGGAGCCGAATATAGGTTGAACCTCTCTAGTCCAGCATCCTCCAGACCTGACCAGGTCCAAACCAGAGAATTTGACAAACCACAGGAGGTCAGTATTATTTAGCAGTATTACCAACTCTTCTGCTGCTTACCCGGCTCTTAGAAGATATTTGGGGGTAAATTAGAGAAAGATAACACAGAACACTGAAAGCCAGGATTGGCGGGTGTAAACAAACTTTATGGGACTGTGGGATACTTGCGCACACCCATAAGTGGACCTCTGCTAACTAAAATCATGCCAGACCATGGATGTTGCCAAATTAGAGAGGTTCAACCTGTATATAAAATCTAGAAAACTTTCCTCAATACTACTCCGAACAACTAAGGAATACCTTGAAGGGCTGAACAATTTTATTTGCCAAGTTATATTAAATTATATAAATGCATTATGTAATGTGCAACAATAAATAAGTTCTAAAGGTTAGAAAAGCTAACTATGTTTCTTAGTTATAAACCCAGGATGTCAAGCATAGAGCTCACATGCCAAAACAGTATGCAGAACCCACTCCTGTTTAACACTATCCAAAATTAACAAAGCTACCAAGCTGCTTTTTATGATGCAACTCAGAAGAGCTGGTGTAGGCAGAGCTGAGAAAGAAGACAATGTCTGACTGACCACAGGTACCACAGCCCATTCTCTCACAATGCCCCCACTGGATAGCCTTCCTGTACCCTTTACTCAAATTCTGCTCCTGCAGGCAAATATGCTTATCCCTCTGCCACTTCTGTGCTAGTCTCTCTTGCCATCACTATCAGCCTCTGAAATATAACTGTGTGGGAGAGAATCCACCAAAGGAAGATTACCCAATTGAAGCAGAAGGTACAGAAAATTCTCCAAAAATTGGTGAGGGAGTGAGTGGTCATACAGGAAAGCACAAAAGGATGACTTATTGAATGAAGGGCAGGAACTGTCATAAACACATTTATCTTCTTAAAAGATTACATTTAAATGCCATATTTGACTCTATTAAGAAAAGTGGTTTGATCTGCAATTGGACAAGAATACGTTTGTCTCCTGGCAGAGACATTTTTAATTCTGACCCACAAACTCAGAATAAATTTGACATCACTGCAGAATGAGTTTAGCTCTCCTTTACTGTAGATGCTACATTACCTGGAAGGGCTATGTGAGATAGTGGTTTGTTGATAATTGGAAGATGCAGGACTACCATGCATGGAATTCTGAGAAAGTTTGTACTGTGGCATCATCATTCCTATTAAGAAAGGAGAAAAAAATAATTACCATATATAGACACAGAACATTTTAAACTCTTAAGATTTTCTTATTTGATTAAGTAATTTTAAGAGAAATATAAGTGTACAACCACTACCTTTATATCCTGTATTTACGATTAGATTAGAAAAAATATTCACACACAAAGAGTTCCATTTAACATGTATATTTCATATTCATGATCTATGCTCATAAATGTATGTATCAGATGATATACAAAATTCTCTTAAGAAGCACATTTACATAGCGACCGCATTTCAAAGGTAATTCGTTATATTTATTAATTTAATCCCCATCTCTTCTATTTCTGTTGGCAAATACAGGCAATTATAATTCTTTAAGTTTTATAATAAGGAACCTGGAAAACACACCAGATTAGAGTTAAACAGTGAAACAATTAATCTGTAATTAAACAATACTTCTTCCAGTAGCAAGAAAAACACAGCTATTAAATTGGGTGAGAGGTTTGAGTTGATAAGATGGGTCTAAAGCCACATTAAAAAGAAATAATTATGCTCCAACAGTATTTCTCAAAGACATCACAGATAAAATATGACTTCACGATAATACTTATGAAACTACTAATAAACCAGTGCCTGTAGCACACATCCAGACATACTACTGTTTGTTTATTTAATACATTTAAATAGTTTTGTGCTGTCAAATAGGTATTTTTAAAAGAACTGGTCAAATACTACACACAGCCATACAATAATTTAAAAAACCCAACTTCTGCAAGAATGAACTGCAGTAGCCTCCAGGGCAAAACAAAAAAAAAAATATCCACAAAGGATCAATTCCCAAATAGTAATGAGGGGATGATTCAGAGAGAAATCAAAAGTGAACAGAAATGAAAGCAAGAGAAGGTGGTAAATAATTATAAAAATAGGTCAAATTACATATAGCAAACTTGTAGCATGGTTTCAACTTTATTCCCTGAGGGACACCATCAGGTCTCTTGCCTCCTTCAAATGAATGTCCCCAGCAGAGAAATATAGTCCCCACGCCAGCCCTGACTCAGTGTTAACATGCTAGTTGCAAAAACCTGCACTTGTCAGTCAGGAACAGAGGGCAAAAAGGCAATGTTAAATTGTTTGGGCCTAGATTATGATGATCTTTATATGGGAAGGTCCTGAACTGTATCCCTGAATATACAAATAGCTAGCATTTATAATGAAGAGTGAGTGTAACTGTGATATACTGAAATTATAAAGATTCAGATTCTCGGGGGTCTCATGATACTGCTTCCCGGCAGAGGGAGACTCTATGGAAATGTAATCAGGATCTAGCAAACAGCCTGTAGGGACACAGCCTAAAATTTGGGGTGGGCACGGAGTGAGTTGTACCTCTATGTCAGGAAGTTATTCTTCCTAAAGTATACTTCGGGTCACTGCTTTGGAGTTTTTTGTGCATAACATTCTGATTTCTAAGAAATACAGTAGTGTTACAGTGCAACATTCCCACAATAGTATAAAGGTGTTTATCTAACTCCTTACAGCGTATGCCATGGGCACAGCAGTAACCCACTATCATGCCTATTCTAAGGAAAAAACAAGCAGTGGTGTTTTGTAACTATTTCAGCCTCTATCATTTCAAAATGAACTTGTTTAAGGTGCAATACAGAAGTAGAAGTATGAATATAAAAAGTTTTTATTTGAAAATGTCTTTCCTAGAACTTTTAAATAGTAACCAGCTATGATGAAAGGAAAAACAAGTAAAACCTTTGACTCTGTATGTGGCTATAGATGTCCTCTTAGAAATAATATCCTGAGAAGGTAGCTAACAAAGACATAATAAACACTAACTAAATTTCAAGTTAGCAAAAACACTTAACTTTGGAAAATTAGCCAACTTAATGGATGGGTCAGCCTGCTGGACATAAGAGGCTGAGATAGGAAGTTCAGAAGTCAGGCTTGGGGGGGATGTCCATTGTGTTTTTAAAATGGGATGTTCATGGTGATTGCAATTCCTGGAATGCTAAATGCTTAATTATATACACATTGCAAGTCTTGGGGACATGGCAAGATACTGAAATATAATTTGTTGTAAAATTCTTCTATAAAATGGTAGCAGCAGCAGATAAGATGGACACTTTCTAGTATCATGAAAATGAAGTTACTGCTTTGTAGATTTCCTTAAAAGAATTCAAACGTCCTGAGCAAACTTCTATCATTTTCCAAATAAGTGTACATTGATAGTCAAAAACTGAGTTCCCTCTCTACTCTCAAAAGTTCCAAGGTACTTGATTCAATCCATCTTATTAAGCTATTTTAACCAGATGGCTATCTGATATGGAATATGAATGATCTCAGTGTTTAGAGGCTTCAAACTTGGATAGATAGCTACTACAAGGGTGGTCAAAATCTAACTTCTTGAAGAGATTCAGAAGGAGAGCCAGTCATTTCAAACAGAAGTATCTGAATTTTGCTTGTGAATAATGGTTTCCTGGATAACTCATTTTCTACTTTCCAAAATCTAGTCTGGTAGACATAGAATATAGGACTTCCATGAATTTTTGGTGCTGGTGTCAAGTGGTTTAATTGGAGTCTGCCTTACCAGAGGTGTAGTCTGCATCTAGATAAAGCCTGAAAACCATGACACCAAGAGCAGTGAGGCACAACTGTTACTGAGACTTGGTCCTGTTGTGATCTTTTTAGTCATGGAGTGGATTCAGCAGGAACACATGAAGAGTGGATCCAAGAATCATGAAAAGCAGCATCATTAGCCACTGCTTCTAGGCCCCTATCTTGTTAAGCATATGAGTCCTTGATCTTCAGATGAATAGACAAGCCCAGCAAACTAAAGACTTGTACGTCACAACAATTTTCACAGGTCAGGAACCATTCACTTTAAATTTCTCTCCACTCTATTAAGCCAGTCCATTATAATACTCATCATCTCATATGTAGGGTCCAAATGATATGTTGGCTATCTCCCTTTACAGCAGTGAACTGCCCTCCTTGTGAAGAGTTCAAAATTTCATTCCCCCTTTTCTGCATAACTTCATGATTGTTTGTTCTGCTCATGCTCTTGGAAGCATTGGTCACTGCTGAAAGACGGGATACTGGGTTGGATGTATAAATGATCTGACTCAGTCTGGTCATTCTTATGTTTTTAGAAGAAAAGCAATGAGGGATATACTGCTTCAAGTTCCACCACTTGGACTTTTTTTTATTTTTGGCTGTCCATTGGTTCAATGCTTCCTGTTATCCGATCCTTAAAGAAAAAAAAAGGCGGGTGGGGGTGGGAATGAAGTCCCCAAAATTGTTCAAGCTTGAAATTATTTGTTACTGCCATTCGATCACACTATAAGATCACCCCAAAATGAAACTGTGGAATGGGTCCACCAATTCAGCTCCTGGAGGACAAAGAACAGATAGAACCCCTTCCTGGAAGCTAGAATTGGATAAAACTGAAGGATCAGGAAGCAAGATTCTTTGTACTGACTTCACATGGAAACAGTACAATTAAAGAGTTTCCCCACACAATGCTGGTATTCTTCTAAGTTGCATCTGGGTGCTTTCTAATGCCATGGGTGCAAGTGACAGCTCTTGAATTAGGTTCAGGATATTTTCTTGCTTCTCATTGGAAAACGAGAACTTTGTCTTTGGTTACTATTTGTATTGTATCCAGAATTACTCCCAGGTGTTGCAGCCAGATCATACTTTTCCAGGCTCGCCACAAATTCATCCACCTCTAGCAAGGTAACTGATTCTCTCACTTGTAAGAAAGAAGGGCTCTGATTAGAAAGTTATATCATCTGTAAGAGAGTCAAAATTCTCTCAAATATTCATATTTTGCTGGGGAGAAGAGGGGAGTAATCAGACGATAATGTTACACCTAGTCTTTGTTTGGGCATAAGATCTGTTTTCTGACGAAATTTCACAAGTAGCAGGTGAGTTTGTGCTCTCTGCTTTAATCTCTCTAGAGTAAGGGTCAGCAACCAAAACAGCAAGAAGAGCCATTTCTTCCATTTTGGTTAAAAAAATAATAATTTAAGAGCCGCAATGTATGTGCAATGCATGCAAATCCTTATTAAATAAATAAAATTAAAACCATACTTTTCTAACCCCTATTTTAAGAAGAGCACACACACATGGTGCGTCTACACTACAAACTAACTTCAAAGTAAGGGGCTACTTTGAAGTAGCCTGCAGAGCACCTAAACACGCTTTCCCTTACTTTGAAGCTAGCCTCCCGTACTTTAAAGTTAACTTCAAAGTAAGCCACTACTCCATTCCTGGGATATGTGGCGGACTGGCACCAGCTGAGTGCCTTGAGCTTGACACCAGCACCAGGAATGGAGTAGTGGCTTACTTCGAAGTGTAACTTCAAAATTAAGTGTGCGTAGATGCTCTGCACTCCTTACTTCAAAGTAAGGAGTCCTCCAAGGAGGGTACCCTCCCCCCGCCGGAGTATGGAGATAGTCTGGCTATCCCAGGCAGGGCTCTATGGTCCCTGCCAGCTACCTTAAAGGATGCAGCTCCCCAGCAGCCCCAAGCAGGAAGCTGAGAGTGTGCCACAAGCATGTACTTCACAAGCTCTGCCTTGGACTGCCCCTGCACGAAGCACCTGCCAGCCTCTGCAGCCCCTACCTACCATGGCGGCACATCAGGACCCTTCTCCCCCTCCGGAGGCTCCAGGGGAGGGGTCCAAGGGCTCACAGGGCCCAGGCAAGGGCCGTGCCAGGAGGGGACCCTGCTGGACTGAGACAGAGCTGAAGGACCTCCTTGCTCTGTGGGGGGAGGAGGAGGTCCTTTGGCAAACTGGTGCCCACCAGCGCAATGCCGAGGCCATGGACTGGCTGGCCAGTGGCCTCGCTGCCCGAGGACACCCCGACTGAACCAGCAACAGCATCCGCATCAAGAGGAAGGAGCTGTGCCAGATGTACATCAAAGCCCGTGATGCTGCCAGCTGGTCTGGGGCATGGCCTGTGCACTGCCCCCACTACCACGAGCTGCGCAGGCCCCTGGGACCAAGGGTGGCGGCCACCCCCGAGCACCTGGTGGACACTGCCCCTCCCCCATGTGGACAGCGGTGAGGAGGCAGGCCCCTCCAGCACCACCAGCCCCCCATGTGGAGACCGGCCCACCAAGACTGAGGGCAACAATGAGGGCTCCAGCGATGGGACCCTCATTATCACCCTCCCCTCCGGAACATAAAGCTGGGTGTCATCAAACCAGGCCTCACCCGAGCCCGACAGGTCATGGCTGGTACATTCCGGGCAAGCGGGACATTGCAAGGGATGGGGACAGCCGCCCCACCCCCCGCCCCAAACAGCCCCACAACCCACACACCTGAGGATGGAGGGCAGAGCACGGGCTGATCCTTGCCAAGTGAGAACCCCTAGGCATCTGGGATCTCACAGACCATCAGTTGGCAGGGAAGTGGGGCAGGAGGCAAGGGAGCATGGGATCCAGCCCTCCCTGGGTCAGGAGCCGGCACTCACAGTCTGCCCCCACCATCCCCTTCAGTCTCCACAGGTCCCTTGCCAGTCAGCCAACATCATGGAGCTGTGCAGGCCACGGGTGCAGAGGGCCGGGAGACCACCCCGTTGTCCCAGCCTGCATGCCCCCCCATGGCCGCGGCCAGGCCTCTCGGAGACGGTGGTGGAGGGAAGAGGCGGCGACTGCCTACCAGGCGGTTGTGCAGGAGATGACCGGAGAGCTGTGGGAATGGCTGGAGATGCAGTGGCATGTGTGGGCAAGGCTGGCCAGCAGCATGGACACCATGTTCCAGGTCTTAGCTGCCCATCCCACCCAGCCTCCTGCCCCTCACCAGCCCCTCCCGCAGCTGCTCGACATGTGGCAGACCTGGCACCAGCTGAGTGCATCGAGCTGGCCCAGTGGCTGCTGATGGAGGCAGACACACCTGGCCCGGCCCCAGCAGCCCCTCCTGCATACCCCTTGGAAGCAAAGCCTGCAACACCCCAACCCCAGCCCTACCTCACCATGGCCCTGGCCCCGTCGCACCCCCACAGGGGGCCCCAGTCGCAGGGCAGTAGGGGTAGCCATGGCTGACGTGGCTCCTGGCCCCCCATGCCTTCAGCCAACTGACACAATTCCCATTCCAGCCCCCTCCCAGTTCGGCCCCCCACCCGAGCCTCTGCCTCCCCACTGCCAAACATTCCCCCCATACGCACCAAAGGTTACCACATTCAATTCCATGTTGTACAATACTTTATTTCCCCTATTAAAGTGTGTTGTTGCCACCTTAACCTGTGTCCCTGGTGCTTCATGGGGGGGAGGGGGGAAGAGTGAGGGGGGAGTGTAAAGAGTGAAAGGTAGTGTGGTGTGGTGTGCGGTGCACTGTGTGGCTGGGGCAGGGGGGAGGGAGAGAGAGGTCAGGGCAGGCCCTGCATGAAGGCCTGGCACAGGGCATCCTGGACCCTGACCCCATCCCACTGTGCCTCATGGCACAGGGCAGTTGGTGGGTGCTCATAGCCAGCCCTGGGTCTGCAGCCCAGCCCTGCATAAAGGGCTGCCAGAGGCCCTCCACAAGGTTTTGGAGAACACATCAGGTGGCAATGACCGTGGGGATGTTCAGGATGCTGACATCCAGCCTGGTAAGGCTGCGAAACCTCCCCTTCAGCCTCCCCAGTGCCCACCTGGCTGTGCCCCGGCAGGTTAAGATGACTGTTAAAGGTGTCCTAGGCTGGCATGGTGTGTCTGGTACAGGGCTGCATGAGACACGGGTGCAGCAGGTATGCGGTGTTGGCCACAATGCATGGGGGCATCATGATGTCCCTGAATGGGAGCTCCCACGGGGGTGGGGGGCGGCATACACGTCCTCCTGCATACGGCATCCCAGTCATGAATTCCAGAACACCCAGGCATCATGGGCCCTGCTCAGCCACCCCATACACACGTCCAGGAAATGGCCCTCATGTCTACCAGGGCCTGGAGTAACAATGAGTGGTACCCCCTCCTGTTTATGTAGGTGCCCCGATGTGGTCTGGAGCCCAGATCACAACATGTGTCCTGTCCAGGGCTCCAAAACAGTTGGGAAGCCCAGGTCTGCGAACCCACCAAGGGTGGCAGCCAGGTCCTCCAGGGTCACGACACATCGCAGAAGCACTGTGTTGATGGCTTGGATGACTTGTAGGGGGAAGGAGGGGACGTCCATGACTGCCAGACTGGGAATCCCCCTGCCTCCCGCTTCCCACCAGGAGCCCCCTGCCTCCTTCCCAGTTTCCCCCTCGGGGGTGGGTCCATGGTGGGGGCTGGCCATACCTCCTTCAGCACTGCTCCAATGGTGGCTTTGCTGACGCCAAATTCATACCCAATGGATCTGTGATTGTCAGGGGTGGCCAACCACCATAGTGAGATCGCCACCCTCTTCCGCACTGGGAGCGCTGCCCGCATACGTGTGTCCCGGTGCTGGACGAATGGGGTGAGCTGGTGGCAGAAGTCCTTGAATGTCTGCCAGGTCATCCTGAAATTCCTCGGCCACCGCTTGTCATCCCAGTCCTCCAGCACCAGTTGGTCCCAGCATTCAGTGCTGGGGGCGTAGGCCCACTGATGCCAGCTTGGGGAGGAACCGAGGAGGGCCAGCATGAGTGTGGCAAGGGCCTCAAGGCTAGGTCCCAGGAGGGCAAGCCACCCACACTGCTGATGTTGCATGGCGAGCAGCATGGCCAGCAGGCTGACCAGGATTGAGAGGGCATCGTACTTGAGGAGGTAGGGAGCTGGCATGGTCTCCAGCTGTTCCCTGTGTATGTGCTGCTGCTGTCTTCAGCCTGTCAGCCTTGAGCACATGTGGGCTCTGGGTGTTGGGAGGGGCTCTTTAAGGGGTAGGCTGGCTGAGAGCCCAGAATGGCTTGTCGGCCATGTGACCCCATGCCTGCATCATTTCCTGGCCCCTTATGTCGAAGTAGGGACTAACTGTGTGTAAACATTTAACTTCAAAGTAAGGAAAATCTCACTTGGAAGTAAGGGAGGTTGCATTTTGTGTGTGGACGCTCTATTTCAAAGTAAGCAACTTCAAAGTTAGTTTGTAGTTTAGACACAGCCACAATGATTTGTAATGTGATATATGTTTACTGCAGGATTTTCACAAACATTTTACATATTCTGTCTCCTCACACTTTACATGTGTGTATTGCTGTCTTCCTGACTTTCACTCCTGAACTTTCTCTCTCTTTGGAGGACACTAGGGGGGAGTTATCCAATGTTTTGGGAACACATAATTTGCTATTTAGATATGAGTAGTTCATTTTTGGGCTTTTAGACATTCTCTATTTATTGAAAATAATCAGGAGAGCTTTTTTTTTTTTTTTTTTTTTTTAAACTTTGCAGTTATAGCATCATGAGCCACGAAGAAGTACTTAAAGAGCGGCAGGTTGCAGACCTCTGCTCTAGAGTCAATATCTGAATACAGTTGCTGCCCTGGAACAGGGTATCTGATGTGTTGGCTAAGATTCCCCTTAAGAAGTGATTTCGTGTTGACCATCCGTTTAGAAACTCATACATAAATTGTAAATACAACACTAAGAAAATTTCTAGACTCTATATTGTAGATTTCTCCTTTAATGGAAAACTGACCTGACAAGACCATTAAATCTGCTTCTGTTCAGAGGTGGGCAGTACATGTGTCTGACGACAAACAGCATTTCTGATCAGAAAATATTAGTTATTCCTGTTGCATTGAGATGAACACATGATGGGGGAGCTCAGAGAAATCAGAGCGGCCAAAGAATCAATAAATTCCTCTACTGGACCAACTTTTATTTTTGAGAAAGATAAGCATTTGAGATTACAGCTTGGTCAGATCATGACGTGAGCTCTACGTTAGCTTGAAAACTTCTCTCACCAACACTGGTTGGTCCAGTACAAGATATTACCTCATTCACCTTCTGTCTCTATCCTGGGACTAACATGACAATAACAATACTACGTACAATAATTTTTTTTCTGGCCAGCAAGTCTATGAAGAACTAAGGAAGGACATAAACCAGGGACTTGGAGGTGTGACAAAATCATGAGTCTGAGTCACAGATTTCTCTCACCATAAGAAATTAATCTGCAAGGCCCTGAAATCTGCTACTGCTCAGCAGAGGTGTCACATTATTACAGCCATGTTGAAGTTCCAACCAGTTTTGAGAGTGGAGCAAATTTAAATGATGCTCAAACTGGGTTCTATGTTTTGCAAGTTTATGAAGGTTAGAGAAGACACATATAAGACATTCAAGTGATCTCTTTGCAACTCAGCCCCTTGCATCTATAATCAGACTATCTACTTTCAAATAATGTGGTGAGTGAACAGGCAGCCTTGTGAAGTTACTCCCATAAAAAAAAGTGAAGACGACAAAGCATTGACAGAGATATGGCAGCTATGCCAACTCCAAAAGTTGTATTTAAGAATTTCAGAAGAGACACTTTTTGTAAGAGTTACAAGAACTGCAGGGGGCCAGGATACCTATTCAATTTCCCAGTAAAGAGCAAGTTCTAAAACTAAACTGCCTTGTCTTCTTTTTTGATAGAGCTACACTGGAAAAATTAATAGGAATATTACAGTAATATCTCATAACAGTAGAGTTGTCCCTCTGCAACTTTAACTGAGCAAGTTTAATGAAATAGTGGCAAAATGCCTGAATTCCATCTGTATCTGTGCTATAGTATACAACTGCATCATTAATTGCAACAAAAAAACACGTTTCTTAGGGTTTTTTTATATTGGAACTTTACTGCACTGTAAGTTTCTTACTCAGAGTCGGGGGGTAGAGGGTGGGGAAAATCACACATGCCAAGCAGAGTATGTTACGGTGCTGGGAGCCTTAGCTACTCCCGCTCGTGTAGGTGGTTTATCTAGAACCCTGCTGTGAATGAGCTTTAAACTTAGAAGCACAGACAAGGCTTATACAGATAAGTACTGTTCCTGCACCACCTCCCTTTCAATCTCAACTGTGCTGTACACTATGCTGTCCAGAGTCTCAAAAATAACTGATATTAAAATCAAGCTGGCTGACAAAGGGGATGCTATAGTCATCATGAATAAGTTAGACTACGAACAGCAGGCAGCTAGACAACTATCTAACACCACATTTTACAGACATCTTTCCTCAAATCCCAATTTGGAATTCCAAAAGAAACTACACCATCTACTTAAAGAACTCCATGCCTCTACTCAAGACCAAATTCACACAGACACACCATCTGAGCCTTGACCTGGCTTATTCTATTTACTGCCTAAAATCCACAAACCTGGAAACCCAGGATGTCCTATCATTTCAGATATTGGCATCCTTACTACCGGACTGTCCAGATATGTAGACTCCCCCCTCAAACCCTAGGCCACCAGCACTCCTAGGTATCTCTGAGATACCACTGACTTTCTGAGGAAATTACAAAACACTGGAAACCTTCCTGACAATTCCATCCTTGCCACCATGGATGTAGAGGCCCTCTACACCACTATTCCATACGAAGATGGACCACAAGCTATCAGGAATACCATCCCCGATGTTACCACAGCAAATCTGGTCGCTAACCTATGTAACTTTGTTCTCACTCACAAGTATTTCTGATTTGGGAACAACTTATACCTCCAGATGAGCGACACTGCTATGGGCACCCGCATAGCCCCACAGTATGCTAACACTTTTATGGCCGACTTAGAACAACGATTCCTTAGCTCTCGTATCCTATTACCCCTTCTCTACTTATGCTACATCAATGACATCTTTACCATTTGGACCCACAGTAAAGAGACTCTGGAAGAATTCCACAGAGATTTTAACAATCTGCATCCTACCCTCAATCTCAGCCTTGACTATTCCACACGAGAAATATATTTCCTGGATATCACAGTACAAATCACTGATGGCCACATCGACACCACACACTACCAGAAACCAACTGACTGCTACACTTACCTACATGCCTCCAGCTTCCATCCAGCTCACACGACACAATCCATCATTCGCAGTCAAGCCCTTAGATACAATCGCATCTGCTCTGATTCCCCTGAAAGAGACTGAAAACTACAAGACCTCTACCAAGCATTTGCAGACCTGAGTTAACCACCGGGAGAAGTTAAAAAACAAGTGACAGTGCCAGACGAATACCCAGAAGCCAAGTACTTCAAGATACGCCCAAGAAGATCAACAACAGAACACCACTTGTCAACACCTACAGACCCCAACTCCAACTCCTGCAATGCATCATTAAAAACCTATTCTGGATCAGAAGGCTACACTCCAGAAGGCTGTAGGTGACAGGCCTGTTCTTTCCTATAGACAACCTCCCATCCTGAGAAACACTGTCATCAGCAATCACAGGCTACAGCACAGTAATACGAATCCTGGAACTTTTCCTTGCAACAAACTGCTGCCAACTTTGTCCATATATTTATTCTTGGGATACTATCACTGGACCTAACCAAAAAAAACAAAAAAGCAGTCAAGTAGCACTTTAAAGACTAACAAAATAATATATTAGGTGATGAGCTTTCGTGAGAGAGACCAACTTCTTCAGATCTGCAAATTCTGATCAAAGTGAACTGACAAATGTAACTGGTAGAATTCCCTCAAGCAGCTTTCTCCTAGGCTCCTTCTCCAGAAGCAACAGGGAGGTCAGAGAACTGGAGGCTCTTCCAGTCACTTTATGGCTGCCTGGAAGCCATGTGTCAGGTGCAAAGAGAAGAAAGGCCATTGACCAATTGTGGGAAGATCCTGCCTGTAAGCTAATGTTCTGATTGTTTATTTCCCTTTTCCACAGCTCCCCGAGTGTGTTCCCAACACCACAGAACAGCACACGGTCCAGAACTGATAAGATCTGGAGGGATCCTAAATCTGTAAAAAATTATAATGATGTGTGAGGGTCCCAGCTAACCCTATGTCCCCAACATCTAATTTGCTGACAGATGCTACTGCAACAACAGAATTTGGAATAGTTGCAATTCATGTTAACAATCTCACTGATGCATTAGTCCTTACACTGCTGTAAGACAAATGCAAGAAAAGAGCATAAGATAAATTCATAAGAGCGCCATTAGAAAAACAAAGCAACAACGTCTCTCCTCACACAACAAAATACCACTAATTTGCAGGACTCTTATCTTATTTTTGCCAAACTCCCATAAGATTTCTAGTGCCCCTGTGTACACCCAGGGAATAAGCAAGATACACAGAATCTTAACATTACTCAAAGGTAAAACACAAAGATCAGAATTTGTCATATTTGTAATTCACTTATATTTGTGAAAACTTTACCATTTTCAAAAAAAAAAAAGTACAAAATGTAATTAGTAGAAACATATCCTCACCACTTTGTACCCCGTATCTGTTTTGCATGCTTTTCTCCCTGAAAACATTAGGATTCCTGGCCAGGACAGCCTGCAGCAAGACTGGTATATCTCCCTCCGGATCATCACTGCCAAGGTTATCTTTCAATTCTCTGGGATTGAAGAGATAAGCAAACAAAAAAAGTGAATGTTTTCAAAATATCGGAGGATACAGGTTAAAGCCACAGAACTGTTCAACAATGAATGGAATGAAGGCTAAAATGTTGGCCCTTTGCTTCTGAATTTGAGATTCTTAATTCTTTTTCAGAGAATGGAGGGAAAGTATTTGTATCCGTCTTCATCTTAATAATTTCCCCATTTCTACCAGTTAGATAGACCAGGGGTCAGCAATCTTTGAGGCAGAGCGCTGAAATATGACCTTTTGACCTCTATGTACTGTCCGAGTGCCAGTGATATTTTTAAAGTTACTAAATAGATCTACTTATAACAACTTCATTAATAAAGAGTCAGAACTTTACTGTTTAGTTGGTGGTTGGCAGCATTAGCTGGTATTTTGTTAATTCACAGGTGGCATGGCTTTGAGCAAGCGCCGGCTGCATGGGGAGGAGTGGTGGGGCTGAGCTCCTGCCTCACATGCTGGTAAAAATCGGCTGGCGTACCGCTCTTGGCATCCACTCCAGGAGTTGATGACCCCTGAGTCAGACTTATGAGAAATCTTCCCATGTTTACTCTGATCACCTTTCCTTCTCCATCACAAAACAATGTATTAATGGCAAAGCCACCAAGAAGGTGTCATTTTATAATAAGACAACCCTTACTTTACCTCACACTTAGGTTTCAAGCTAACAATGTAAGCAAGTTTCCTCTTTAAATCACACAAATACCATATCCTTAATAGGACAGGACTGTCTCTCATCCACTCATGGGAGTTACAGGATTTTCTTTAAAATTTTCCTATTTTTACACCATCCCTAAGTTAAGAGCTCTTTAAAAATATTGGTGTGTCTTAGGTGATTGGCTTCACACTCAATCATACAAAATTACTAGAACATTTGGAGAGCAGTATTGGAGACAAAGCCCGAAGATGAGCTAATTCACAAGACAAAAAAAGATCAGGAAGCATATTTGACAATGGTCTGAAAATTCTAATTCCAGGAGCCAGTCAGAGCAGAAAAGTTACAAGAGCCAGCAGAGAAATATAAGCATATTCATAGCAGTGTTAGAGAAATAACTGTGCAGCAATTATACAAATTCCTGTATAATCACTGACTAATAATGGACATAGGCCAGAGTACAGGAATGTTAGAGGGTCTCTGATCCCTATAAACAAAGAAGATCCAGATACTTTGTGCAAGCACAGGGGCTTCATTTGGCCAATTAAGGTAAAGGGCACACAGGGCTATAACAGGATCAGGAAGAATTTGAGAAGAAGTAGGTCCTTGATAGGAACTGGAAGAAGTCCTGAGGCAAAGGCTGAAAGCAAGAGAACAGCAGAGGGCTGACCAAGCTGGACAGCCAGGGCCAGAAGTCTGAAGGTACAAGAGCAGCAGAGTGAGTTGACTGCAGGACTTCTGAGCTGGAGCCAAGGGCCAGAGAGAAGTGAAGGTCTAAGATGTGAATGCAATAAAGGGAGTAATGAATGCTCACTTTGTGAGGATGAACTCTCAGCAGAGAGATGGTGCAGGATCCAACTGGAAGCGGTGAGGTCAGTGGTGTCCAAAAGGGAAGTAAGGGATCACCAGAGGGTGCCGCCCCCCGCCATGCACCCCCATACAGCCATGCACCCCCTCCCCCCTGCCAACACCAGACGCCACTCCTGGCAACGCCTGACCAGATTACCCCCGGAACACAGCTGGAGCCCACCAGGGCTGGAGGAGCAGCTGGAGGGGTGCCTCATGTGTGCAGCTCTCCTGACCCTCACTTTGCCACAGTGAGCTGCGCTGTTCGCCACATGTGGTGAACAGAGTATGTACTGGACACTGCTGGGTTAGGTGATGTCCTGACAGGAGGACATGATAGGACTGAGGGAAAATGGTGGTGAAAAATGCTGGAGGAGACTATGTATGTACAATGTCCACCCAATTAGATGTTGATAGACTTTAGGGACTATAGCCGCAAGGGATGATAAACAGATTGCATTCTGGGGCTTTTACAATGGATTATTTGCATGACTTTTTTTAAACAAACAGCATAATTCAAGAATGCCTGTTGTGGAAACTAAGAAGGCCTGAGGCGGGGAAGTAGGACAGCAAACCAGGCATTAGGGCACCAAGAGATGAGAGGGAGCTGGTGACAAGAGATATGAAAAACAGCATACAACTGATAAAGCCGCAACCTATAAAATTGCAAGTAACATCATATTTGGAGGAAAATATACAGTGATTCATATGTAATGGTACAATAAACATGCACTTTGATTGCCTAAAATTATTTAACTTTGTTCTAATATAAATTGGTACTATTGCACACACACTTGACACAGTTGCATGTTTTCATTTTTAATATTTCAAACCACTTCTTGTACCTATCCTTACAAATTTTAATCTCACAAAGAATAAAGCTATTCTGACACTCTGGTGTGAATAAATACAAAAGTACATACATATGATCTGTTGACACCTGGTTGAGGCTGTGTACAAGTTGTGACACCAGATTTTCATCCCTGCAGGCCAGAAGGCAGTTCACCTCTTCTGCTATCCGTCCATTAAAGAGCAGGCTTTTTGTAGTTGTAGCAGGTAAAGGTGATGGAAGAGGCAATTGGTTCAAAACTGTATTAAAAGAAAAAATAATTCAAATTATTCCATTAGATGTGCATCAATTTATTCTCTCACATCCTTAAACACGCATGCACGCACGCACGCACGCAGAGTTTGGAACACATGGAATCCTATATTAAAAAAAATGAATGAAGTCAAAACCACAAACTATATTATGGGATTATTTTAAATTTAATGTGTTATTGGAAAATGCTTTCTTTTTCAAAAATTTTCTAATAAACCAAAAAAACTCAATAATTAATACACTACAAAAACTTAGCCTTGGAGTTGAAGCAACTATATAAAATAGAGGGAAAAAATGGCTGCACACAATTCAGTGATTGTGTATATCCTGTGCCAAAAATATTCTTATTTCTTTTTAAAGTTGCAGTGGCACAGATCAAAAGTTCAATGTCACCTGTTTCCAAGGTGAAATGACTTAAGTTAGCGTGATCTGAGGGAAACTTGATTTAAATAAACTATGTTCATCTTGTTTTGCATTTCTATTTCTTATGTTCCTAAAGGGCAGTTCTGTCTCACTTGTTGATACAACCATTAAAACATGTTAATTAGCAAATAAATGTATCCTTTATACACGTATAACTAAATTTGGTACCCTTTTTCTTCCAAGGGTATGATATACTTGTACGAAGTTATTTCTGCAATTAGATAGCTTAACACATATTCATTCAAATATTTAATTTTTACATATTTTAACATGAAATTTATATTTGTCCATCAATACTGCATGCATGATTTTGCATCATGCATTATCATAGAAGGAAATATGAAAACAATCAAAACCAAACAATATTTTAAAATCAGTTATTTAAATTAAATTTTCTAAAATACAATAGATACATTTTAAAAAGAGTACCAAAAACTGTTTTCCTTTTGAAATAGGCTAATTTATTAAACAATGCCTAGTCATCATGTTCTTCAAGTTATTAATTGACTTCATTTCTCCAACCTTGTTTTTATTCATATACGGAAAGAGAAAGAAGAGTTCCTGATTTCCTTTTTTAATTTCCATTTGGTATCAACACTTAACAAACTAGACCACATAAAGAAAACGTTCTGTCTGCACATACAGAAAAGGATACTGCTATGAGAATCTGGCTTGGGTGACCAACTTTTTTGTATTGGGGCTGAACACAAAAATAGTCCAAATTCCCGCCCCCCCCCATCCCCAGGCTTAACCCCTCTCAGCCCCAAACCTGCCCCTTCATCCCCAGGCTTAATCCCTCTCAGCCCCAAATCTTATTCCTCCTCCCCACAACCCACCAAGAATTATCTTGCCTCAGACAATGAGCTCCATCTGCTGTTGCTTCCCCCTCACGGCTGACACCTCTCCCCCACTTCCTAGCGTGGCTGAGCAGCTCCAGCAGGGGCAGACTCAGCACCCTTCCCCCCAGACCTCCTGCTCACTTCCCCCACCTGCAGCATGGGCAGCTCCCTGCTCTGCCGTGCTGAAAAAATGGAACTAAATTTAATTGGTTTAAGGGCTGGATTCCTCCCACTGCCCTGCTAGCCCGTAAACCAATTACATTTAGTTCCATTATTTCAGTCACAGCAGGGCAGGGAGCTGCAAGTGGCTCTTTAAAGAGCTGCATACAGCTACCGAGCTGCAGGTTGCCGACCCCTGTCACAGCCTGACTACACCCCATGCCCCACACTCACTTTGGCCGCTTACGTAAAATGGCGCTGCTGCCACGGGAAAAGGCTTCGCAGGCCAGATAAAAGAGCTTTGAGGGCTGGATTCTGACCCACAGACCATGTGTTAGCACTTCAAGAAACTATGATTCCAGGTGATCAGCCAATAATTTCCACAACTGAGTCATTAGACTTTCTTTCAAACTTCAACACCAAACATGTACTGCTTGAATGTTTCAGCTCCAGCTCTGAAATTTACTATGGCATGACAGATGGATGATTATTTGTTCTTTATGTCATAGCAGCATCTTCCAGTTCAGTAGCTGAGCATCTATACTCCAGCACTTTCTCTGTCGAGAATATTGGCAAGAAAATGAGGTAGGGTTAATTTTGATCCATCCACTTCTTCACAGCATGAACTTTAACTCTGTTGTTGGATATTTCCTTCTGCGCGTTTCTTGGAATTTCTTTCCAAATTATAACAGCAGCAGCAGTAAGGGAGCTATCTTTTTTGCAGTTTGTCTATATCTATGGAAATAGGTTTCAGAATATTCAACATGGCTTCCACGTTTCTCTTTAATCCAACATTGACTGTAGCAGTCCTCCTATTTTTTCATGACAGTCTTCTCAGATAGCTAGTTTTTAATTTCAAAGAACTCAAAATAATCAACCAATGAGTTCCTTGTGCATCTTTGGAGATAATTAGTTTTCATCCTCTGTTTCATCAGTGACGCTGAAGCAAAATAATTGTTAAAGAAGCTTTTCATAATTTCAACAATATTTTCTGTTGTTGTTGGAGGACTTAATTCTTTGGATAGAAGATACATTATAAGAGCCCAGTGCCCATTTGATGTAAGATTCTAGTTCACTTCATTATCCTCTTCTAAGATGTCTTCTCTCAGTTTCAGCATATTGCTTCTAATTTATTTAAAAATTTTATCATAGTGAGTTTATGAGAAAATGTTATGGCCTAATTCATATTTGTGTTTTAAACAAAACTAAAAATAGTGAAAAAATATAGAAAGCACAAAAAAAATAAATAAAAAGTACTTACGGTCTGTGAGACTAGCAATCCCTGCAAGAGTTGTGATGGGAACATGAGGCATATCCCCATTCATCCTGAAGGTCTGGGATGGGTGCCTACACAGATATTTTAGTTCAGGTGCCAGCTATCATTACTTCCCATCTCCTAAGCACTGCAAAAAGTAAACAAAAACCAAACTAAAATTTAATTTGCTTAAGGTTGCTTAGATTGAAAAGAATTGCAAAGTTACAATGAAGGCTGAACAGTGTGTGTAAGTCTTAATTCACTTTCCTATTCAGAGAGGAAAACCTTCTTAATAAATAGTAAAGAATCAGTGACACAAAGGTTAGGATACCCCAAATGAATCTCATCTATACTGGGCTGAACAATTCATTTTCAAATAACAGAACAATGACTAAAAAGGCAAGCTTTTCCTTAGTATTTTATTACACAGGAAACTGTTGCTCAATTTATAAATTGTCAAGCAAATTAAATTGTTAACATTTTATTTGCTGGTATTCTTTTAATTATCAAACATTTGATGCATAAAAATATGTTAAACCTGATCTTCTTACAAATTACCTAAGGTTACTGTAATGTAAATATTAGTGAAAAAAATCTGTTTACTTCTTTAGACAGCATTTTATACCGATATAGTTCCAGTGTTTATATTCATATTCCAATCTGTAAGGATAGTCCGCATAACAACAGGATAGAGGAACATTACAAAACAGGAATGTGAGATGTATAATCACTAAAATTAGCAGGGCAACCACAGGCAGATATAGCACTTAAATCTAATTACAGATGAAAAGTTCTGTTTTACATGTCCAGAAATAACTAATCATCTGGGGTATCTCATTTATGGATGTCCAGTCTGGAACACCTGAAGGGATCTGATTCTCATGAAGGTATGTGTTCAGCTATTCTCGAAAAAGTGGAAGCACACAAGGTCATAGGTCATTTTTGGCGAGACGTTAAGCTTTAATGGACAGTATCCCTTTAATACTAGCTCTTTGCAAAAAGTAATACTTAACACATTACAGTTTCCCCTGCTCCCCAAGAACCTTTGTGAAGCTACTGCACTAACTTGTAGAATTCCTATAAAGCATCTCTTGGCTTAATTTTGGTCTTAGAAGTACTTTTTAAAATTTATATGCGGGAGGAGTTAATATTTTCAGAAGAATTTGTTATATGCTATAACAAGAGACACAGAACCTCATGTGAGATAAAGTGCATGCTTCCCTTAACTTCACACAGTTCTGCTAATGTATGTATTCTCTTTCAGTCAAAAATTTTCCCCTTAGCACAGTGGTTCCTAAACTTTTCAGTATCACATCCCCCCACTTTTGATTTTTGTGACACGCTCATGCCCCCAAATCTCTTCTTCACCAAATCCAATCCCTTTTTTAACAAAAAATTCTATTTGTAATTTAAAATAAACACAAGAACTTAATATAAAAATGTTACTTAAAATTAAAAATAAGCACAAATAGTTTTTCTTGACCCAAAAATTTAATAAAAATGTAATTTAACAGCAGAAACCAAATGAATTTAATAAGGATGACGACACTGCATTTTCTTCAGAAGTTGGGAAATCCTAGGTTTGAAAGATGAAAGTGTGCAAAAGCAAATAGTTTTTGACACCCACTTAATTTCTTTGTTTCATTTCCAATGTCACTAAACTTAAAAAGTTTGACAAAAATGGAAGAACAATCGAGATGATAATATAAATAAATAAATAAATAAATAAATATCTAAAATTCCTCCAAGCTTGAGTTTTTGAAATTATCATAGAATCATAGAAGAGTAGGACTGGAAGGGACCTCGAGAGGCCATCGAGTCCAGCCCCCTGCCCTCATGGCAGGACCAAGCATTTTCTAGACCATCCCTGAAAGCCATCTATCTAACCTCTTCTTAAATAGCTCCAGTGATGGAGATTCTACCACCTCCCTTGGCAATTCGTTCCAGTGTTTGATCACCCTGACAGTTAGGAACTTTTTCCAAATGTCCAACCTGAACCTCCCCTGCTGCAGTTTCAGTCCATTGCCTCTTGTTCTATCCTCAGAGGCAAGGAAAGAGAAGTTACTCACCATAGTAACGGTGGTTCTTCAAGATGTGTCCCTGTGGGTGCTCCACGTTAGATGTCGGGCTCGCCCCGGCGCTGCAGGTTGGATCTTTCCAGCAGTTTCTGCCGGACCGCGCATGGGCCGGTGCGCGCCGCTCCCTTGTGCGCTCCCGGCCACGTGCGCGATCTGGTCCCCGACAGTTCCTTGACCAACCGCCTCGGATGCTCCTGCAAAACACTAAACAGAGATCCAAAGTGGGGAGGATGGGCGGGTGGTGGAGCACCCACAGGGACACATCTCGAAGAACCACCGTTACTACGGTGAGTAACTTCTCTTTCTTCTACGAGTGTCCCCGTGGGTGCTCCACGTTAGGTGACTACCCAGCAGTAACCCAAGATAGGAGGTAGGTAATCGGTTTATGTGCAGCTTGTCCCCGAGAGGACCGCTGTCGAGAGACGGGTATCCTCTTGGAATACCCTGTGAAGGGTGTAATGTTTGGCGAAGGTGTCATAGTATGACCAGGTCGCCGCCCTGCAAATGTCTTTTAGCACAACGCCCTAGTGGAGTGAGCCCTGGGCGGGGCCAGTAAAGGAGTCTTTTTGAGTTCGTAGCACATTTTTATGCAGGATACCATGTGCTTCGAGATTCTCTGCGGAGAGAGACCTTCTCCTTTTGATTTGGGAGCGAGAGAGACTAGGAGTCTATCCGTTTTCCGGAAGGACTTAGTCCTGTCTATATAGAAAGCCAACGCCCTCCTAACGTCCAGGAGGTGTAGGCACGCCTCTTTGTTAGAGTTATGAGGCTTTGGATAAAACGAGGGTAAAACTATAGGTTCGTTAATACAAAACTCTGAAGAAACTTTGGGAACAAAGGCTGGATGCAGCCGTAAGGTTACCACCTCCTTGGAAATTACTGTGCAGGGTGGCGTTGCCATAACTGCTGCAAGCTCGCTCACCCTGCGAGCTGATGTGATTGCGAGAAGGAAGGTCGTCTTTATCGTAAGGAGACAGAGGGAAACCGTGGCTAAAGGTTCAAACGGTGGTCCCGTTAGCGCACTAAGCACCAGGTCCAAGCTCCACGAAGGTGGAAGCGGTTTCCGAGGGGGATATAGGTTTACCAGCCCTTTGAGGAACCTGGTAACCATGGGATGGGCAAACACCGTGTGCCCTTCCTCTTCATGTCTGAAAGCCGAAATAGCGGCAAGGTGGACCTTTAACGAGGATAGGGAGAGTCCTCCTCTCTTGAGGTCCAGTAAATACTCTAATATTACAGGTATAGGCACAGCAAGGGGGGCTAATTGTTTGGTAGAACACCATGCAGTGAAGCGAGTCCATTTCTGCTTGTAGGTCTTCCTGGTGGAAGTCCTCCTGCTACTTTCTAGGACTTGTGGCACTTCCTCTGTACATGTGCTCTCTAGGGAGCTGAGCCATGGATTAACCATGCCTGTAGTCGTAGGCCTCGGGGGTGTGGATGCACTATGGACCCCTGAGCTTGCGTGAGCAGATCCGGCGCCACCGGAAGGGGCATCGTTGGACCGTCCGACATGCGCAGGAGTAAGGGGAACCATTCCTGTCGATCCCACGTTGGGACTACTAGGATCATTCGGGCTCCCTCTCTCCTGGCTTTCTGCAAGACTTTGTGGATAAGCACTGTGGGAGGAAATGCGTAAAGCAGGGGGCCCCTCCACGAGATCGCGAACGCGTCCCCTAGGGACCCCCATCCCAGTCCTGCCCTGGAGCAGTATCGTGGGCACTTCTTGTTGTGTTCAGCGGCAAACAGGTCTATCTGGGGAAAACCCCATGCGTGAAAGATCGGTCATAGCAGATCGGAACGGATCTGCCACTCGTGTGTGAATGCGAAGCGCCTGCTCAGCTGGTCTGCCTTCACATTGTGAGCGCCTGGTAAGTACGAGGCTTTCAAGGTTATATTGTTGGCGATGAACCAGTTCCACAATCGGACTGCTTCTGCACATAAGGCACGGGACCGAGCTCCTCCTTGCCGATTTATATAAAACATGGTGGAGGTATTGTCTGTACTGATCCCGACTACTTTGCCTTGTATATGGTTTCGAAAGTGTCTGCAGGCGTTGAACACTGCTCTGAGCTCCAGTATATTTATGTGCAGTGACTGTTCCATGGAGGACCACAGTCCTTGCGTCACCTCTTCGCCCATGTGTGCTCCCCACCCTATGTGGGAGGCGTCTGTAGTGAGGAAAAAACGATATTTGTGGTTGGTGAAAGGGCACCCCTGTCAGCATGTTCTTGGGGTTCACCCACCATTGCAAGGATCTGCGCACCTCTGTCGTGGGCGACACCACCCTGTGAACGGTATGTGCTGCCGGTTTGTAGACACTCGCCAGCCAGTGCTGCACGCTGCGCATGTGTAACCTGGCGTTTTGTACTACAAATGTCGCTGCTGCCATGTGGCCCAGCAGCTGTAAGCACGTCAGAACCGGCACCGTAGGGCTGAAGGTGATGACCTGCACGAGGGAACCGATGGCTCGAAAGCGAGCCTTTGGTAGATAAACCCTTGCTGTGATAGAATTTATACGTGCCCCTATGAACTCTATGTCCTGTGTGGGATCTATCTTTGATTTTGCCAGATTCGTGAACAGGCCCAGCGAAGAGAACGTGCCTACTGTGACGCGTATCATGCGAAATACCTCCTCCTTCGAGGCCCCTTTCAGTAGGCAGTCGTCCAGATATGGGAATATAAACACCCCCTGTCTGTGCAGGTAGGCTGACACCACTGCCAAGGTCTTGGTGAAGACTCTGGGGGTCGAGGAGAGGCCCAACGGCAGAACCTTGTATTGAAAATGTTCTTTGCCTACCATAAACCGGAGAAAGCGTCTGTGAGCCGGGTGATAGTTATGTGGAAATACGCGTCCTGTAAGTCGAGGGCTGCAAACCAATCTCCATTGTCCAGTGCCGTAAGTATACAGGCGACTGTAATCATCCAAAAGCATTGCTTGCGCAGGTACCGGTTGAGGCCCCGAAGATCTAGGATGGGCCTCCAGCCTCCTGTCTTTTTCTCCGTGAGGAAATATCTGGAGTAGAACCCTTTCCCTCCAAGTTGCTCCGGCACTCTTTCCATTGCCCCTATGAGTATGAGATGGTCTACCTCCTGCTTGAGTCTTGTTTCGTGGGAGGCATCCTTTAGGTGGGGCCTGGGTGGAGGTCGTGGCGGTGGGAGCGACTGGAAGGGGATCGCGTACCCCGTGGCTATGATCTCCAGTACCCATTTGTCTGTGGTGATCCTTTGCCACTGGTCGTAGAATGGTCAGAGGCGATGGTGGAATAATAGCTTCGGATGACATTGCGCGATGGTAGTGATGGTGCAGCCCTGGATCTGTGTGTCAAACTTGTGGCCTTTGGCCCTGCCCCGAGGATGCACGGCTCTGTTGGGAACGTCGCCTGGGAGTTCTGTATTGCTGGTGCTGTTGATGTTGCCCTTGCTCATAACCCCTGTGGTACTGGGGACGCTGTGGTTGATACTGGTACCGTCTTTGCTAAGGGTAATACTTTTTCTTCCTGTATAGAGGGGAGTAAATCCCCAAGGTCCTAAGAGTAGCTCTTGAATCTTTACTGGAATGAAGGACCGAGTCGGTTGATTCAGCAAACAGCTTCTGCGTGTCAAAGGGGAGATCGACAATCTTCACCTGCAAATCCCTCGGGATACCCAATGTTTGGAGCCAGGACTCCCTGAGCATGACCACTGCCGCAGCTGTTGTGCGTGCTGCCGTGTCCGCTACGTCTAGGGCGATCTGAACTCCCGTCCTCGAGGCTGCGTAGCCTTCCTGCACGATGGCCTTGAGCACCGGCTTCTTGTCCTCTGGAAGCGAGTCCATGAGGGAAGTCAGCCTGGAGTAGTTGTCAAAATTATGGTTCACTAGATGCGCTGCGTAATTCGCCATTCTCAACAGTAGGGTAGAGGAGGAGTAGACCTTTCTGCCGAACAACTCTAGTTTCTTGGCGTCTTTGTCCGTTCCCCGTCTTGAACTGAGAAGTTTTCGACCTCTGTTGAGACGATTCCACCGCCAGAGAATTTGGTTGTGGGTGACTGAACAGGAACTCCATGCCCTTCGTCGGCAAGAAGTATTTCTTGTCCGCTCTCTTGTTTTTATAGGCGGAATGGACGCAGGGGTCTGCCATATCATGGTGGCGGACTCCATGACTGCTTTGTTGAGCGGTACAGCTATTTTGGAGGAGGCCGGAGGTCTCAGGTTTTTAAGGAGCTTATGGTGCTTCTCCTGCACCTCTGCTGTTTGGATGCCTTGCGTGAAGGTCACCCTTTTAAACAGCTCTTGGAACTGTTTGAGATCGTCCGGAGGATGGACGTCCCCTGGGGCCGTGGCCTCGTCAGGGGAAGATAGCGAGTAACCGCTAGGGTAAGCCTCTCTGGACCCCTCTGGGTCCTGTTGATGGTGATACATCTGCTCGCTGGAAGCTTGCGAGGGAAAATCTCAGGGTTCCAGAATCACCTCCCCTTGAGATGTCTGTATCTCTGTCCCCGTTCGCGATTGCCCTCGGGGATATGGAACCGTCTGGGGGGATCTGTCCCTGGGAGTATGCCTATGGTGTCTACACCCCGCGTGATAGGGGCGACCATGGCAACACAGGCACTGCTCCTGAGATGGGGACCTGGTCCACTCTCGAGGCGCATACCCCCTGCACCTGGGGGAGCAAGATCGTCTGGATAATTCAGATACTGGAGAGACTGACTTGTCTGCGCGCTCTGCACCGCTGGGTCCCCGGGCATCGGTGCCGCTGCTGGGGTGCCGCCGGTTCCGGCGCTTGCCTGGCCGCCACCCTGCCCGTGGTGCGGGGTGGCTGTTTGATTATCGGAGGCTCAGCCTCTGCCACGTGCGTCTCCGCACCACCGCCGCTGAGCTGTAACTGCGGCTGGGGGCTATGCGCTCCACCTGTCCCGCTCGCTGTGGCTGCCGGCAGGGATCAGGTTGGTGAGAGCGTCCTCCGTTTTTGCGCTGACAGGGTGAGGGAGGCAGCTTTCCTTTTTATGGGCCCCTGCGGGTCCCTCCTGCTGCGGCCGCTCCGGCACGTCTGGCTGGAGGGCCTTGTCGAAGAGCAGCATTTTGAGCCGCATCTCCCTGTCCTCCCTTGCTCTGGCTGTGAGCTTAGCACAGAAGGAACATTTCTGGGTGACATGAGATTCCCCAAGGCATCTTATACACCGACTGTGCCCGTCGGAGGCCAGCATCGCTTCGCGACATGACTCACACTTTTTGAATCCTGAAGAGGACATTCAGGTGAGTCTTTGAGATGTTAATAGGGTACTTAGCACCTTCTCTGTGCCCGTTCCCCTCTCTGACTCAGCCTGCCGCGGCAGGAGGCCTAATGGCCCTACGTCCCCGGGCCTCCGGTGCTCTGCTTGTTACTAAGACTGGAAGCTTTCCTCCTTCCTTTTTTTTTTTGGAAAACAATAACAAGCTAACTTAATCTAAAAGACTGAAAAAGAAACTCTAAAACACTTTAAGAACGTTAAATACACTGACTCTGGCCGTAGCCTGAGCGGATTCCGTCTGCAGCCGATGGCGGTTAAAGAGGAACTGGCGGGGAGCGGATCGCGCACATGGCCGGGAGCACGCAAGAGAGCGGTGCGTGCCGGCAAAAACTGCTGGAAAGATCCAACCTGCGGCGCTGGGGCGAGCCCAACACCTAACATGGAGCACCCACGGGGACACTCGTAGAAGAAGAACAAGTTCCCTCCCTCTGCTTTATGACACCCTTTTAAATACCTGAAAACTGCTATCATGTCCCCCCTCAATCTTCTCTTTTCCAAACTAAACAAGCCCAATTCTTTCAGCCTCTCTTCATAGGTCATGTTCTCTAGACCTTTGATCATTCTCGTTGCTCTCCTCTGGACCCTCTCCAATTTCTGCACATCCTTCCTCAACTGCGGTGCCCAGAACTGGACACATTACTCCAGCTGAGGCCTAACCAGCGCAGAGTAGAGCGGGAGAATAACGTCTCATGTCTTGTTCACGACACACCTGTTAATGCATCCTAGAATCATGTTTGCCTTTTTCGCAACAGCATCACACTGTTGACTCATATTTAGCTTGTGGTCCACTATAACCCCCAGATCCCTTTCTGCTGCACTCATTCCTAGGCAGTCCTTTCCCATTCTGTATGTGTGACACTGATTGTTTCTTCTTAAGTGGAGCACTTTGCATTTGTCCTTATTAAACTTCATCCTGTTTACCTCAGACCATTTCTCCAGTTGATCCAGATCCTTTTGAATTATGACCCTATCCTCCAAAGAAGTTGCAACCCCTCCCAGCTTGGTATCATCTGCAAACTTAATAAGAGTACTTTCCATGTCAATATCTAAATCGTTAATGAAGATATTGAACAGAACCGGTCCTAAAACAGACCCCTGTGGAACCCCACTAGTTATACTTTTCCAGCCAGATTGAAAACCATTAATAACTACTCTCTGGGTACGGTTATCCAGCCAGTTGTTCACCCACCTTATAGTAGCCCCATCTAAGTTGTATTTGCATAGTTTATTGATAAGTATATTATGTGAGACCGTGTCAAATGCTTTACTGAAGTCTAGGTATACCACATCCACCGCTTCTCCCTTATCCACAAGACTCGTTATTTTATCAAAGAAAGCTATTAGATTGGTTTGACATGATCTGTTTTTAACAAAGCCAAGATGGCTGTTCCCTAGCACCTTACCACCTTCCAAATGCTTGCAGATGATTTCTTTAATTACCTGCTCCATTATCTTTCTTGGCACAGAAGTTAAGCTGACTGGCCTGTAGTTTCCCAGGTTATTCTTGTTCCCCTTTTTATAAATGGGTACTATATTTGCCCTTTTCCAGTCTTCTGGAATCTCTCCTGTCTCCCACGATTTACCAAAAATGATTGCTAAAGGCTCAGATACCTCTTCTATCAGCTCCTTGAGGATTCTAGGATGCATTTCATCAGGCCCTGGTGATTTGCAGACATCTAATTTTTCTAAGTAAATTTTAATTTGTTCTTTTCTTATTTCAACTTCTAAGCCTACCCCTTTTTCACTAGCATTCTCTATGTCAGGCATTCCTTCAGATTTCTCCGTGAAGACCGAAACAAAGAAATCATTAAACATTTCTGCCATTTCCAAATTCCCTGTTACTGTTCCTCCCTCCTCACTGACCAATGGCCCTACCCTCTCCTTAGTCTTCCTCTTGTTACCAATGTATTTGTAAAAAGCCTTCTTGTTTCCCTTTATGCTTGTAGCTAGTTTGAGCTCATTTTGTGCCTTAGCCTTTCTAATCTTGCTCCTGCACGCTCGTTTTGCACTTGAATCATATTTTATTTCAAGTGCTTGTTCTTGCAATACTTCTGGCAACATATTGACATCAACACTGAATGGATTGCGTACCAATTTATGAATGGAGTTGCCAGAAAAGTTGTTTGGAAAATAGACTGAACAGAGCTGCACCACCCCACCCTGTGCCATGTGCCAACTACTGGAGCCTTAGTGCTCCCTCATCCCCTGGACCCCCTTACCTCCTGCCGGACCTTGACCCCTGTTGGTCTGACACCAGCCCAGCCACAGGTGTGAAGGCTGGTTCCAGCCCCATGCTGGACATGGTCCTGCCCCCACGGATGCCAGCTCCACCGAGAATGAGCTGCTAACATGGCCACAGAGCTGCAGGCACAGCCCAGGCCCTGCAGAGACCAGCTGCAGTCTTTGCTGGGGTGCTGGCCACTGCGCCAGCACCGTCCCAGCCCAGAGGCTGACTATTGACTGGTCAGGCTAATGGCAACAGCCCCCACCACGTGGGTGCCTGGTGCAGCCCCAGATGGCCAGCTGCCTGAGTGCTGTGCCAGCCGCACACCTGCTCGAGCCCTGCTCTGCCACAGCCAAGCACCCACCCGCCCACCAGCCACCAGGGCCAGCTGCCTGCTCAAGCTGCGGGTCAGCTGCCCAAGCCCCAAACTGCTGGGACCAGCCATCCGAGCTCCATCCCTCCCCTCCCCCTGAAAGCCAGGCACCACCAGCCCCCCACTCTTACCCCATCCCCCTCCTTTTCTCTTTCCCCAGAGCCAGGCCCACCAGCCCCTCATCTAACCCCATCCTCCTCCTCCCTTCACACCCTCACAGAGAAATCATTGTTGAGCTGCTTACCGAAACAGTGAATTCTTTATAACTGCAGCAATTATAAGCATTCAGGTTTGTCAATATTTACATATACACCACCCCTAAAACAGAACCTGACACTGGATGTTATAACCACCATCTGGATTAAAGTCTTTTTTGAAATGTAGCTCTCCAGTTAAAAATAACTTTTTTTTACAAGTGGAACATTCTTAGTCACGTGTGACAGACTGCATCTGCTTGTTTCTGGCCTAGTCTATACTGCTTTCATAGTGGCATAACTGTCTTGGTTAGGGTTGGGACTTTTTTCCTGAAATGAAATAAGTGCACTCATACAAATCATAGACTAAGTCGACACTAGAAGCACCTGTCTACAGAAGTTACTGTCAGAAGATAGGTTCCAACAAAACTTCTGACATTCTGGACTTTTCTAATTCTTTATGATGTACAAAAAGCAGTCTGAAAAGGGTTGGGACTTTTACTGATGGTTTTACACTAAAAGAACATCAACTTGGGTTTGTCCCAGTTTTGCTGGAGGAATTTTAAGAAGTCTCCAGAATGTTTATTAGGAATACATTAAATATTTTAACTAAGATTTCCTTTAGCACAAATGTTATTCAGTCTTTGAAATTAAGTTGTTCACAAGTTTTATAAGTTACTGAAAATCTCATGACCTCTAAACTGCTCAAATAGAATTTTAACTCTTGCAAAGCTACTGTGTCGCTAGTATTCAGGTGAAGAAGACCTGAATTTCTTAACTTTAAAAAATACAAAAAGTCAGTGTCCCCAGTCCTTCAATATTTGAGGCCTCCTCCCGTATTGTAAATGGGCAGAAACACATTATTAATACTCTGCATGTCACCCATAAGAAGGTGGGACAAATACATTCTAAAAATTAAAGAGCACACTTAAAAGGCACATACAAAACCATGGAATCTATTAAGAAAAAGGAGATAAGCTTAATCATCCTGTGCCATAAAAGATTCTTTGATATGGCTGTCCCTACAGGTGTTCCCCTTTAGGTGAATCTGAGCCTCTACACTTGCATTTGGAGATTTTTAGTAGAAGTGCTGGTTGGATTGCACATGTGCAGTCTCCATCTTGCACCATCTCAGGTGTTACATAATACTGTGCAATCAAATCTCACACACCCTTGATTCCTCCTCTAGAACAGTCTCCAACATGAAAAAACTCCAAAATAAAGTGGAGGACAGAGGATAGTGGAGCACACATGGGGACAACACCTTAAAGAACCTCAAGTTACTGCACAGGGTGGGTAAGCTTCTCTTCTTCTTTGATGAGTGTCCCTGTGGGCACTCCACTTAAGGTGACTGCAAAGCAGTGCCCCTCAGTGTAAAGGAAGGGCTTCAGAGGTGCAGCCATGAGATGATAAAAAAAAATCTTTAATCAAAACAGAGTCTCCAACAATGAAGGGTGTTCTAAGGCATAATGCTGTGTGAACACGTGGGCTCTCAGCCAGCGTGCTGCTCTGCAGATGTCCATAGCGGGCATATTGTTAAGGAAGGATATCCCTGCAGAGAGTGTTCAAGTGAAATGTGTGCAGGTCCCTAAATGAATGTTGTAGTGTTGCTGACAACAATAAATTGAATATATCTGGAAAACCATTTGGACAGCCTCTGTTTAGATATGGTATTTCCATTACATTGTTGGATGAAAAGAAATAATTTTGGTGATTTTCTGAAAGTGTTTGTTCTCTCAATGTAAAATGTTTGTGCTCTTTAGATATCCAGAATGAGTTGATCATTGCTTCTCATTTATTCCCATGAGGTTATGAGAAGAACAATGGAAGATGAATGTGTTGATTCAGATGAACTGAGTTAGTAATGTTCAATAAGAATTTCGGATGAGGTCTTAGGGTAACTCTGGCTTTGAAAATGGTGTGCCCCTAATTCTTGGGCAGATGTAGTAGCAATGAGAAAGCCCTCTTCATTAAGATGTGGTAAACTGAACACTTCACTAATGATTCAAAAAGGAATGATGGAATGAGGGCTTGTATTTTGCGGTGAAGGTAATGAAGATCCTGGAGAAAGCATTTAGTGGTCAGATGGGTGAAGATGGAGAAACTGTCAAATCTGTGGTGGGCCATCATGATTTCCACAAGATGTACTCTACTTGAGTTCCTGAAGAGAGACCTGATATCTTTAATTCCAGAATATTGTCTAGTGCCATTGGTAAAGCAGAGGAAGTCACCATAATTTATTTAATCACCAAGTGCTCAATCTCTTTCATTCGTGTAGGGAAAATATGTTGGGTAGCCAGTCTTCTGCTGTTTAGGAGAATGTCCCTTACCTCCTCTCAACAACAAGCAATCTGTGGCACCTTAGAGACTAAGAGATTTATTACGTCATGAGCTTTCATGGGTAAAACCCACTTCATCAGATGGCTTGGAGTGGAAATGACAAAATCCAGAGTATATATAGCAGCAAAAAAAACAAACAAAAAAAAACCACCTATCATTAGCAGAAGCAGTTAATTAAGCAAATTAACCTGAATGTGCATCATTCGTAGCATGTGATATAGAAGTGTGAATATCAAATGGCATGGAAATTGCCCTTGTAGGCAACTGCCCTCCTGATTATTTTCAATAAACGGTGAACATCTAAAAGCCCAATGATAAACAACTCATATCCAAATAGCAAATCATACGTGATCTCAAAACATTGGATAACTCCACCTTAAGTATATGCAGTGCATTGTGGGATATGATACTGTATCAATGTTTTGATAATGTTGCTATTAAAGTCCTATTCACATTCTCATCACCTAGAGAGATAAAGGTCCCAATTCTTAGTCCCAGGCAGAAGTTTGGACACTTGATATTTTGGGTTCTTGCAAAAAAGTCAGTGATTGGGAACATCCCTGCGGTTCAATGAGCTCTGTATATTCCAGTGTTCATTGCCAATTTGTGGTCTTAGGAAAATTTTCTGCTCAGTGCATCTGCAGTGATATACCAGTTCCATAGTAGTGCTGCCTCTGAGGATTAGCAGTGTGACTGTCCCCGGGTCAGATTTTTTATATAAAATATAGACGTGATGACAAGACCTCTGTCAAAACTTCTGTGATCTTACCCCTAATTATGGGTAGGAACCATGAGCATGAGCTGTGGACTGCCCACAGCTGTAGCAGGTTTATATGTAGTGTGTATTCAAATAGGGACCAGCAGACTTGGATTACGTAGTTGTGTATGTGTGCCCTACAGTTTAGCAGAAAAGCCTCTATTGTGTCATTGAAGGAAGACTGTGTGCAAAGATGACTTGTGCACAAATGCTGGTCAGTTGAGTACAACAATGCAGAGAGTTCTTCATCACAAGATGTTTGCTAATTCTGTGTCTGTACAGTATATATTCTGTCCTGAGCCAGCCTTCCAGGCACTGACATATTTTATATTTGCTGATATGTAGGCTATCAGTTGGTGACAGATAATGGTCACTGACCGGGGACTTGCTTGCACATGGTGATTAGATTGACTAATGTGCTAAACCTGTGTCTGGGAAGTGAGGTGAGCCCCAGTGAATGCCATTCTCTGCACTGGTGGAATGATTTTTTCATATATGTGAGTCCTATATATGTGAAGAGAGCTACTGTTGATTCAGTACATTCTAAAGCTTCTTTTCAAGTCAGCACTTTGTGTGTGAACAATCAGCCAAATGGGATATATTATAACCCTTTTTTCTGTGGAGTTGGGCAGCCACAACTTCAAGAACTACTGAGAATACACATACAGCTGTGAATAATCCAAAAGGGATAACTTTCTCCTATAACTGATCTGTTTCCAGAACAAAACCAAGAACCTCCTGTTTTACAGAATGTACCATTATTTGGAAATATGAACCCTGGAGATTGAGGGCAAAGAACCAGTTCCTTCTTTCTTGCGCTTTTTATAGGAGCTGCGCTGGGTTGACCATGTAAAATGGCAGGGGCTGAGAGTCGGAAGCAAAGGGCAGCTTTTTCTTTGGATGGGGGGAATGACGGGGTGGGGGAATCAGTAGCCTCTTGCCCCCTGGAATTTCTTCATGCCCCCCCCAGGAGGCACACCCCACAGTTTGAGAAACCATGTTCTAGTGGTCATTCCCTCTGCACTGGCAGGTCATACTGCCTCTGAGGTTGGATATAGGGCACAGCTCTTTTTCTCTGTAGTAAGTAATCCTTCCTTCCTTCCCTCCACCCCACTTTTGGAAAGGTGTAAAAATGCCCAAGGATCTGAGGGTCATCCTGGAGTTCTCTACCTTATGAAGATACTCACCTACCTTGGATGCAAACAGTTTTGTGCCCTCAAACTGAAGATCCTAGTTGCTAGATTGTACTCTTTTGTACAGCAGTGTCTGACAAGTGGTGATGCTTTTAAAAACTGAGCAAGAATGTTGGCCTCTATTACATCTGCTTTGCATTGCTGTTTTTATTTGGGGGTAGTAAATTCAGATACTTTTGAATAATTGTATAGTTACATTTAGCTATAAACGAAGCCGGGAAAAAGAAAGAGAAGTTGGAAAATGACGCAGGTTCCCTGGTTTGCAGTCTCCTCTAATTCTTCGACTGCCTCTTCATATTAACTAACTACTAACCAACAAGTATCCTAAAGTTAAACTAGAGAAAGATTAAGTATAGAGGTACTGCTAAGTGCTTCATCTCAAGTCGAAGGCAGTAGTAAAGAAACACAGGGAGGAGTTCTTAGTCAAATGGTACCATGTAACTGGCTGAAGTGATGCAAGATGGGTACAGTGCATGTAACATGAACTGTACACTGTAACTAAAAATGCCCACTTAAAAGTGCAGGGGCACAGAGTCACCTAAAGTTAGGCACTCACAGGAATATTTCTTGAAGAAACAGCCAACATTTAATATGCATTAAACTCAATTATTAAAAAAAGTGCTTGCCAATTCAAGTTTCACTGGCTGTAAAGATCCTCTAGCAACAAAATACCATGGTAGTTTTATATAACGGTGGTAGATATCATAGAAAACTTAATCAAATGAAAAATGTCATGGATAATTTCAATTCTAACTGAGGCAGCTATACGAGGATTACACCAGTTTCAACCTGCCATTCCCATAAGCATGAGCCTTTCCATAGGACAACACAAAAGGGTTAGAGGACAGAGACTGAAACAAACCTAAACAAAAAAATACTCACACATAGAGGCATGGCTACCCCCACAAACCTCTGATCTGGGCAAGAATGAAACATACTTTCAGATGTATGCAAATTAAAAGAAGAAAAAATAGGAATAAAAGTAGACCGTAATCTTCCCTGCAAGACCCCATATTTAGCATCAGATTCTGACTTATATGGCAATTACACAAGTTCCAATGGTATTATACGTAATGTCAATGTGATGACTGCGATACAAAACTTCAGTGATCACACTACATAGTTGTTTACCTGGATGACTATGACCTTTCTCGTATCACCTAATAAGGAAGACAACACTTGGATTTTAAAACCAACAAAAACAAATTCTAAAAATGAGCAATTATTAAAATAGAATGAAACATAAAACGTATACGTAGCCTACTGAACAATTTCAAAATATCACATTTTGGAAACTTCTTTTGTGTATTGCATATACAAATAAGCCTATTCATCACAACTTCATTTCCTCAGTGATCAACTTTTATTCATGTCCTCACAGCAACTGTTGTATCAGCTATTGTGGTTGTCTAGGATTAATGCTCAAATTCTAAATAAGGTAAGGAAATAGAATGGTATGACATTTTTCTCCATTCTTAGAGAACGTATTATAACTGAGGTTTACTTTTCATTGTAATAAAGTTTCTCTAGGACAGTGCCTGGAATGGTTATTGAAAACATATTAGCAATGAGGTTAAATTAAACTGACAGCTAGTTAACTTCTTTTACTGCACCTGCCACCACCTTGTGTTTTTCGTCTCTGAATAACATTTATTTATGTCTACAATACTGCAAAATTACAAAAGGAATGTAATGCCCACAGATATGGTTTGGTTTTCTTCAACCAGGACACAACAAACTTTAAAACTCAAATGCTACTTGAGGCTTTTACCTGAACTCTATACCACTTTGAACTTTTAGCAGTTGCATAGTTCTACAATATCTGGCTTGAAAAATTCCTCTGTCCTCATTAAATATAATTTGTTAGGGAAAAAAAAGAGTGCTACCAACTGTTTCAAAATCTAAGCTTTCATTACAATGATTAAGCCATTAGGCAACGATGACTTTCAAAATATGAACTAAGTGTAAAATAATAGAATGCTGTCTTCCCAAATCTGCAGATAGCTCCTGGTGCTTCTGTTGCTTTCCCAAACTGCAGATATTGAAAACTGACTGCAGCTTTGTCAGTTTTCCCTGATGTTATTGGGAACGTTATAAGATGCACTGAAACAAAAAACTAAAAAAAAGTTAACTTTCACTCTGCTGGAGTATTGAAAAGCTATCACTATCAGAGAAAGATGTTATCACCTTAGATTCTTCCTCAGTGCCCGGCACCATAATAACCAAGTGTAATGTAGATACTAGCCGTCAAATAGGATCCCGAAACAGAATATAGCAGCTACCTTATTCTTATAACAGCCAACTCTAGAGTATGAGTGAAGATCATAGATGGAATGGTTACCACCTTTCCCTGAGCCTCCTCTCCTTTTCCCCTTCCCCTCAGCCACTATAAGATCTTTCAGGATCTGTATGAGAGCTTATAAAGCTTTATGTTTCAGATACCTACTTTTCAGAAGCTCATAGATAACCCCCCTGCCACACACACACACACAAACAAGATCCAAAGACTGTGCACTCCATTTTCTGACAGCTGTGAGTAAGCTTTTGCTTTTAAAAGGAACAGGTGTAGCATGTGGTGTGAAAAATGGAGCCACCAAAACAGTAGTATGTATATGCAACTAGGCCTTGGCAAACATGGTTATTTTTAACCCTACTGTGTCTGGGTAATTTCTATATATTTTGTTGTAGAAAGACAACAGATATTGAAAGGATGAGAAATAGCAAAATATACAAATAAAAAGGGAGGTGCTACTGTAACAAAGAGTGGAAGAAAAATCCATGAGAAGACACTGAGAATAACAAGAAACAATGTACCTCATAACAACAAAGAAAGAGTGTATTCAAGTCAAAATGGGAATCGAAGTATTAAAACCAAAATATTGAGGTCTGTACAATAACTGGATATCATGAACTTTAACATGATACTGCTCTTTAGTACAGTCACATAACAAAAAAATGTTAAAATTATTTACATTAAACTGTAAAGTCCTTGAAAGTATAAAGTTGCAAGTGCAAACTTAATTCTGTCTTGTGTTTCCATCCTGAACCCTAAATAAAGAGGGCTTCTCTGGAAAAAATAGTGTGTGATTATATAATTAAAGATTGTATCATAATACAGATACACAGAGAGAGTAAAACTAGGATGCATGCTGGAAACTGCAATTCTGGAATTTTCCAATTTAGAGTGCTTGACTTTAGAAACTCAAGCTACTTCCGTTTAACATGACTTTTAGGAATGTAATATCCTAGGTTATTTTTAAAAGTAAAAAGGTAAAAATAAATTTTACTGTATACAAATGTAACCCTCCCACATACACATAGATGAGCACAGCTGGAACTCTGAAATCTTCAGCACTGTAAACTAAGGCAACCATCAGAGGCACTAACTCCATGGGTTCAGCAGACCCTGGAGCACACAAGGCAAAAAATTGCAGGTGCTTAGTATGCAGAAGCAGCCAACTCATCCCTTACCCCTGCTCTCCTGCCTTTGTGGCCCTGCCAATTGACTTCTCCCTCCTCCTTTCTTCCCTCCCAGGACCTCTTGCCCACTGTAATCATCTGTTCTGCTGCATGCTGGAGATGGGCTGGAAGAAGCTGGGTAGGGTAGGGTAGGAAGAGGAAGACCAGCGGTGGGGTCTGGGAAGGATGGAGAGGGCGCAGGGTCTGACCAGGTGGATTTGCATATTCTTGTGCACTTTGAGGAACAGTATATATACCATTATGTGCCAACAATGCCCTGACACTATGTACATTGGACAGACTGGGCAAAACCTTCGCCAAAGAATAAATGGACAACACAGAGCTGACATCAGGAAACTCAATTCACATAAGCCGGTCAGTGAACTCTTCAGTGGAGTGGGCCATTCTGTTAAAAGACCTGAGAATGTGTGTTCTGGAACAAAAAATTTAAAAACAGATTACAGCGAGAAAGTTGTGAACTGGAATTCATATTCAAATTCAACACATTAACACGTGGTATGAAGAGACATCAATTACCTTACCCATTACAAGGACTGATTCCTTTCCTTTGATGCTCGTAATTATCTCAGGCGGGACACTTAACATCCCCCATCCCTCTGCCACCTCCTTCAGTCCGATGTACTTGATTTGTCAGTTTTTATCGCAATTTCTCTTCTTTTGGTCCTCTGTACTTATAAATGTAAGTCTGTATTGGAAATGAGACTGATCTGATGAAGTGGGTCTGTCCCATGAAAGCTCATCACCAAATAAATCATTTTGTTAGTCTTTGAAGTGCTACATTTCTGCTGTTTTGTTTTGCTAGTTCCCAGAAAAGGAGAAAAACAGCACCTGTACTCACTACTTGAAAGAGAAAGTTACTCACTTTGCGCAGTAACAATGGTTCTCCAAAATATGTCCCTACAGGTGTTCCACTCAGGTGTCGGCGCATCCCAGCGCCGCAGATTGGAAAGCTCTTCAGAGCAGTGCCACCTCCTCCCCCTACCTCCCGTGCACCTGTGCACTCAGCATCTTCAGCTGCTGTCCCTCTGTGGAGTGGGCACATGGCGGACGCCTTGTATGTTTATTTTCTACCTGAAGTTCCTGTAGACTCCAAGCAGAGGGGAAGGCTGTGGAGCACCTGAAGGGACGCATCTCAGAGAACCATCGTTATTGTAAAAGGTGCGTAACCTTCTCTTCTTGGAGTGGTCTCTGAGGGTGCTCCACTCAGGTGACTCCGTAGCAATACCCATTTGATGGAGGTGGGTATTGAAGTCTTTTATGTCAATGGAGGCAGGACCTCATCCGCCAAAGCTGTGGCAGGTATCAGCCCTTTCTGTAAAGCATAGTTCTGTGCAAACATTTGGTGTGATGAAGTCATGGCCACCCTACAGATGTCCATTAATAGTACATTATTCAGGAAGGCTGTCGTAGCAGCCATCGCCCAGGTGAACTGAGCCCTGATAGTCTGTGGTGGCTGTTTGCCTCTGAGTTAGTATCAGTGCATGTGGAACCTACGATCCACTTGGACAGGTGTGCTAAGTACACTGCAGAATGAGGAGGTGGAGGACGACACTGACTTGGACAGGTGTTATGCTGAAACAGCTGTTCCTGAACAAGGGCCCAACCATGCCACAAAATGTGTCTCCAATTTTCTGGTTGCTCTAGTTCTCTCAAGGTAGAATGCAACTGCTCACCTTGCATTGCATGTAATAACACCTCTTTGGAAGAGGTATGAGGTTTAGGGAAGTAAGCAGGTAAGTAAATGGGTTTGTTTAAGTGACAGTGAGACATGATTTTGAGGAGGAACTTTGGGATTGGGCCTGAATATCACCTTGTCCTTGGTGAAAGTGGTCAAAGCAGGGGGCACAATGAAGGCTGCAATTTCTTCTACCCTTCTAGTGGATGTTATTGTCAATATAAAAGCCACTTTCATAGATAGTATTGCATAGATGTAATGGCTAATGCATCAAAGGATAGACTTGTGAGTGCATCCAGAACAAGATTCAGGTCCCACAGTGGCACTGAATGATGCAGATTCAGAGCCATTTTCTGTACGCCTGTGAGAAAACATTTCACCATTGGCTGTGCAACGACAGAAATCACCTACCGACTCATGGAAGGCTGTGGTCACCTCCAGGTGCATTCTGAGAGAGCTGATACAGAGGCCCATGTCACTAAGGTCCATACGGTAGTCAAGCAAGGTAGGTATGGGGACAGTATAAGGATGTAAATTGCATGTCATGCACCACTGTTGACAGTGTATCCATTTACTTTGGTAGGTGCTCTGTTGGAGGGATGATGGCTATTTAGGAGGACATATTTGATCCTGTCCAAGGAGTTAAGTTCTTCATTCTGGAACGGTGGAGAAGCCATGCTGTGAGTTTCATGTTTTTGATGTTGAGGTGGCATGTGTTGCCACAGTGCTCTGTCAGGAGATTCGGCACCGTTGGAAGAGGGATCGGCTAATCTATCAATGGCTAACGTGATAAGAACCAAAACTGTCTGGGCCAGACAGGTGCTCTTAAGATTACGGTGGCTGGATCAGCTCGGATTTTGTTGATCACTCAGGCAATGAGCAGTACTGGAGGAAATGCATAAAGTAGGGGAGTTGTCCAGTGAATGGTCAAGGCACCCTCTTGTAATCTCTTTCCCAGCCCCACCTGGGAGTAGAATCTATGGCATATGTGGTTGTGAGGAGTTAGGAAGAAGTCTATCATTGGGAAACCCCATTTGTGGAAATTGAGAGGAGTATACTGGTGTTGATCTCTCACTCATGTTGGTCTAAGAAATATTTGTTCAGTCTGTCAGCTCTCATGTTCTGTTTTCCCACTATGTACATTGCAGTCAGGGTTATCTGATTTTTGATGTGCCAGTTCTGGAATCTGAGTGCCTCAGCACACAGACATTGTAATCGGGCCAATCTCCCACTCCTGCCAACTGACATAAAACACAGCAGGTTTGCTGTCCATGATGACAGGGAGAGTTTGCCTCTTATCAGAAGAAAGAAATGGGCACGAGCCCTGCAAATCAAGGTGGATCCAGACTGCTGGCATTAAACATTAAAAAGGTCGTAGAGCAGTTTTTAAACTAAGAGGTGGGGGGAAAGCCGATTGGTGCGGGGGAGCACCTGGATCGGACGGAGACTTCTCTTACACGAGGCTCCATAGATAGGGATTCCCTAGAAGTTAGTCAGATAGGGAACGTGGGAAATATATGGGCAAGATCAGATGTGAAACAATCGCATATAAAAAAATCCAACGCGTCTGTGAAAGGCGGACATATAAATAGTGGTAGTTTTTTAAAGTGCTTTTACACAAATGCTAGGAGTCTGTCTAATAAGATGGGTGAACTGGAGTACCTCATATCAAAGGAGGAAGTTGACATAATAGGCATCACAGAAACATGGTGGAATGAGGACAATCAGTGGGACACTATCATACCAAGATATAAATTATATCGGAAAGACAGAACAGGTCACGCGGGTGGCGGAGTGGTACTATATGTGAAGGATAATATAGAATCAAATGAAGCAAAAATCCTAAAGGAATCAAAATGTTCCATAGAATCATTATGGATAACAATTTATTCCTCTAATATGAATATGGCATTAGGAATATATTACCGACCACCTAACCAGGACAGTGATAGTGATGCTGAAATGTTAAGGGAGATTAGAGAGGCTATCAAAATAAAAAACACAGTAATAGGAGATTTCAATTATCCCCATATTGATTGCGTACATGTCACCTCGGGACGGGATTCAGAGATTAAATTTCTTGATGCCTTAAATGACTGCTTCTTGGAGCAGCTAGTACAGGAACCCACAAGGGGAGAGTCAATTCTCGATCTAGTCCTGACTGGAACGCGGGATCTGGTCCAAGAGGTAACTGTTACTGGACCGCTTGGAAATAGTGACCACAATATAACAACTTTTAATATTCCTGTGTTGGGAAGAACACCGCAGCGGTCAAACACTCCGGCATTTAATTTCAAAAAGGGGAATTACACTAAAATGAGGAAGCTAGTTAAACAGAAACTAAAAGGTAGTGTAACTAAACTAAAATCCCTGGAAGCTGCATGGAAACTGTTTAAAGACACCATACTAGAGGCCCAATTTAAATGTATACCCCAAATAAAAAAAACACAGAAAGAGACCTAACAAAGAACCACCATGGCTTAACAGCCATGTTAAAAAGACAGTGAGAGAGAAAAGAGCAGCTTTTAAAAAGTGGAAGTCAAATCCTAGTGAGGAAAATAGAAAGGAACACAAACACTCCCAAATTAAGTGTCATAATGTAGTAACAGCAACAAAGGGTCCTGTGGCACCTTATAGACAAACAGAAAAGTTTAGAGCATGAGCTTTCGTGAGTTAACTCACTTCTTCAGATGCTGGTGAGTTAACTCACGAAAGCTCATGCTCTAAACTTTTCTGTTAGTCTATAAGGTACCACAGGACCCTTCGTTGCTGCTACAGATCCAGACTAACACGGCTACCCCTCTGATCATATAGTAAGAAAAGCGAAAAAGATTTTGAGGAACAGCTCACCAAAAATTCAAAATATGATAGTAAAATGTTTTTTAAACACATTAGAAGCAGGAAGCCCACTAAAAAAGCAGTGGGGCCCTTGGACGATAAAGGTATAAAAGGAGCAATCAAGGAAGACAGTGCCATTGTGGAGCGATTAAATCATTTCTTTGCTTCAGTCTTCACGGCTGAGGATGTTACAGAGGTTCCTAAATCTGAGCCAGCCTTTTTAGGTGACAAATCTGAGGAACTCTCCCAGATTGAAGTCACATTAGAGGAGGTTTTGGAGTTAATTGATAAGCTGAATAGTAACAAGTCTCCAGGACCAGACGGTATTCACCCAAGGGTTCTGAAAGAACTCAAATGTGAAATTGCGGAGTTATGAACAGTGGTTTGTAACCTATCCTTTAAATCCGCTTCGGTACCCAATGACTGGAAGATGGCCAATATAACGCCAATATTTTAAAAAGGCTCTAGAGGAGACCCTGGCAATTATAGACCGATAAGTCTAACATCAGTACCAGGCAAATTAGTAGAAACAATAGTAAAGAATAAAATTGCAAGGCACGTAGAAGAGCACGAATTGTTGGACAAAAGTCAGCATGGTTTCTGCAGAGGGAAGTCGTGTCTAACTAATCTATTAGAATTCTTGGAAGGGGTTAATAAACATGTGGACAAGGGGCACCCAGTGGACATAATATACCTAGATTTCCAGAAAGCCTTTGACACGGTCCCACACCAAAGGCTTTTATGTAAATTAGGCGGTCATGGGATAGGAGGAAAGATCCTTTCATGGATCGGGAATTGGTTAAAAGACAGAAAACAAAGGGTTGGAATAAATGGTAAATTTTCACAATGGAGGGGGGTAACTAGTGGTGTTCCCCAGGGGTCAGTCCTGGGACCGATCCTGTTCAACTTGTTCATCAATGATCTAGAAAATGAGGTAAGCAGTGAGGTGGCAAAGTTTGCAAATGACACCAAGTTGTTCAGGACAGTCAAAACCAAAAGGGATTGTGAAGAACTACAAAAAGATCTCAGCAAACTGAGTGATTGGGCAGCAAAATGGCAAATGAAATTTAATGTGGGTAAGTGTAAGGTAATGCACATTGGAAAAAATAACCCAAATTACACGTACAAGATGATGGGGTCAAATTTAGCTACGACAGATCAGGAAAGGGATCTTGGACTTATAGTGGATAGTTCCCTGAAGACATCCACGCAGTGTGCAGCGGTAGTTAGTAAAGCAAATAGGACGTTAGGAATTTTTTAAAAAGGGATAGATAAGACAAAAGATATCATACTTCCCCTATATAAAACTATGGTACGCCCACATCTTGAGTACTGCGTGCAGATGTGGTCCCCTCACCTCAAAAAAGATATATTGGCATTAGAAAAGGTTCAGAAAAGGGCGACTAAGATGATTAGGGGTTTGGAACGGGTCCCATATGGGGAGAGGCTAGAGAGACTGGGACTTTTCAGTCTGGAAAAGAGGCGATTGAGGCGCGATATGACAGAGGTATATAAAATCATGAATGGTGTGGAGAAAGTGAATATAGAGAAATTAATTTACCTTTTTGCATAATACAAGAACTAGGGGACACCAAATGAAATTGATGGGTAGTAGGTTCAAAACTAATAAAAGGAAATTTTTCTTCACACAGCGCACAGTCAACCTGTGGAACTCCTTGCCGGAGGAGGCTGTGAAGGCCAGGACTCTATTAGAGTTTAAAAAAGAGCTTGATAAATTTTTGCAGGTTAGGTCCATAAATGGCTATTAGCCAGGGGTAAAGTATGGTGCCCTAGCCTTCAGTACAAGGGCAGGAGATGGATGGCAGCAGATAAATCACTTGATCATTGTCTTCTGTTCTCCTTCTCTGGGGCACCTGGCATTGGCCACTGTCGGCAGATGGAATACTGGGCTGGATGGACCTTTGGTCTGACCCAGTATTGCCATTCTTATGTTCTTAAATAGTCCTGAGCTCTAGGGTATTGATATGAAAATCTCTCTCATACTGGGTCCATGTTCCTTGTATTGAGGTTGCACCAAAACGGGCCCCACAGTCCATGAACAACACATCTGTCATTATAGTCACTGAAGGGTCTGGTCAGTGGAAGGGTATAGCAACAAGGAGATTGGCTGGGGACATCCAGCATTTGAGTGAGTGCAGTACTAGAGGAAGAAGCACAAGTCTGGCATGGTGAAGTCCACTGTCGGTGCTATCATCATGCAGGTAAGGCACAACCTGGCTGCAGGTCCTGCCTGAGAGAGGGAGGGGTCCTGGCCAAGGGGGAACCTCGGGGAGCAGGGGCAGAGGTGCAAGGGGGAATGGGAAGGGAGGAAAGCCCCATCCCTAGGTGACTGTTCCATCCCACCTGTACACAGCTTTGCTGCATGAGGGATGGCCTCTTGGAGGCAGGGCGGGGACCCAAAGGGCTCGGGGGAGATCAGAGGGAATGGAGACCACCCTGGGGCCAGGGGCCCAACCACCCTGGTCCCTCACTGAATGTCCCACCTCCTCCCCTGACAGGTCATGAGGGCCATCAACTCCCTCCTGCTCCAGAGGCTCATCTGCCTGGATGATGTTGATGCTGTTATGGGTGACTTCAATGCCATGGGGTTCCCCAACTGTTTTGGGGCCATCGACAGGACTCACATCCCCATCCATACCCAGACCACAGTGCAGTATGGTTTGTCAACAGAAAGGGATATCACTCCATCATGATGCAGGATGTGGTTGACCACCGTGGACCCTTCATTGCATCAACGTCATTGGGCCAACCGGGCACATGACTCCAGGGTTTTGCGCAACTCCAGCCTCTTCTGGAGGATGAAGGCGGGCACCTCTGTCCCCTGCTGGGAGCTGGCCATCAGGGACATAACCATGCCTCTGTGCATAGTGGGGGTCACCGCCTACCCTCTCATGCCCTGTTTCATGCAACCATATACCAGGCATCTGGACTCCACCCAGGAACTCTTTAATGCACGCCTCAACCAGGCCTACGTGCATGTGGAGCATTCCTTCGGCCATCTGAAGGCTCACTTTTAGTGTTTACTGATGCACCTGGATGTGGGGAAGGATAACATACCCCAATTTGTTGTACTGCTGGTACTGGGCTGCTCGCATGCTTCCTACTTCCTGGTATGGAGCTTCCAGGGCTCCTATACCTTTAAGGCTGACTGGAGGTATAAGGCCTAGAGCTTGCTTGTGGTAAACAGAGCCTCTCCCAGCTCCAGGTGGCTGACGCCATGGAGGACTCCACTATTGGCAGAAAGCCTGCCCCCACCCCCCGAGTATCTGTACTATTTTTCTCTGGACACAATCTGTAGGCAGAAGCATTGTGTCTCAGACAGGAGTGACAAAACTCTGCTGAGGAAACCAATGTGTTTTGTTGACCATTTCTCAACAGAATGCATTTGTAGTGTGGACGCTCCTGAGTCTTGTTGACTAAAGGCCATTGCTGCCAACAAAACTCTGTTGCATAAACACAGGCTAAATAAATTAAGAAGTTATAGCATAATGACACAATGTTTCCTCCAACATTTCTTCAAGAATTACTGGATGCTAGAGGATCCACATCTCCTCCATAGGTTCTTGCTTTATCAATTCCTTACTGAAACATAATGAAATCATTTTACTAGAATAATAAATTACAGTAGGATATTGTCACAAAGCACAAAACTCTGCTTTAAAAACTATTCAAAGCTCTTTTAAATTGTGTTAGCTTTTTAATTCATATTTTGTTCTTGATCCACACAAAACTTAGAAAAGGAAGAGAGAAGACTTTGAAACTGGTTGAGAAGTCTGAACTCTAAGGTTGCCAAAACATCAACATTGTTTGTTAACCACTGATCACTTCAGTAAAAACAAGTGGGTCTCGTTCGTATGCCAAAATTTTTAACGGTATCTCATCTCTTCTAAAGTGCCAGTAGTCTCCACTGTCCCCAACCAAGAGATTGGTCACCCAAGGAGCACCTAACCGTAATACAGTAAACTCTTCCATGTCTCGCATTCTATCACCCAGAACTCTCAAATAACCAACATTTTAACCATAAGTAAATTTTAATTACTTTTTCTATAAGTACAGTATAGTGAAAGTAAATACAAATAAATACAGCAAATACAGTATAAGTTTACAGTGTACAATACTACTGTTACTAGTAAATAAAGTGCTCTACATACATTTTTGTTTCTTAATATCTAATCTTGTTTCTCTTCAGTGTTATACATTCCTAGGTATACCTCTCTATTATCCAGAATAGTTGAACAACCTCCCATTCCCAGGGACGCCAGATATGAAAGAGCAACGAAGGGTCCTGTGGCACCTTATAGACTAACAGAAAACTTTTGAGCATGAGCTTTCGTGAGCGAAGACTCACTTCATCAGATGCTGATCCATATTAAAATGATAATATTAAAAGCATATTAAAAGGATAATAGAGAGGTATACCTAGGAACGTATAACACTGAAGAGAAACAAGATTAGATATGAAGAAACAAAAATGTATGCAGAGCACTGGTCCAGCATCTGATGAAGTGAGTCTTCACTCACGAAAGCTCATGCTCAAACTTTTCTGTTAGTCTATAAGGTGCCACAGGACCCTTTGTTGCTGCTACAGATCCAGACTAACATGGCTACCCCTCAGATATGAAAGAGTTGACTACATTCAGATAGGAATTTAAGCACACTCAGATAAATAGAACCAGGATTACTATAATCATCTAGACTGACCTCTTGTGTTACCATGGAGGGAGTTTAGCACTGTGGTACCCAACACGACAGCCACTAGCCATGTGTGGTTATTTGGCTGGTTGAGTGTGGCTAGTTGGCTTGAACAATAAATTTGTTTTCAGATAGTGGCTACTGCTTCAGAACTGATTGGACACCACAAGTTTAGCAGCTGTCCCAAGATAGTGAGGCCTGTCATCTTATTTTGGTCCTCTGATTATTAGGTGTCTACCAGTAAATAATTAATGTGTATGGGTAAATGGGTGGAACAAGAGAAAAGACTGGTAACAAGGACATGAAAGAAACTGAGACACACAAATGAGATAAATCAGAAAAACTACGATATTGAGGGGATTTTTTGTTTGATTTTGTTTTAAGGATTAATGGGAAAAGTAGAGGAAAGAAAAGATAGGCATACCAGGAGAAATCCCAATATAGAAAAGGGAATGAGAGGATGTATATGGGGATTATAATACAATATTTCCTTTCTCCACACTCTTGTATGTTGTCCACTTAACTTGCAAGATCTTTAGAGAAGGAACCTATTATGTCTACAGGTTGAACCTCTCTAATCCAGAACACTCTCATCCAGCACACTCCATAATCTGGCATGATTTTAGTTAGCTAGATGACCACTTATCATGGGTGTGGCCAAGTTTCCCGTGGTCCCATAAAGTTTGTTTATAGCCACCAGTCCTGGCTCTCAGTATTCTGTACTACTATGTAGCTGTAATTCACCCCTAAATGTTTTCTAGGAGCCCCAGTATGCAGTGGGTGTATTGGTAATGTGCAAGAAAATATTGACCTCCTTTTGTCCAGCAAATTCTCTCATCCAGCACCACTAAGATCCAGAGAAAGGTTCAACCTATAGTAAGTATACTTTTAAAACTTCCATAAGTAATGAAACAGTTTTAGACATCTTTAAGGCATTTGTTACGTACCATAAATAAGAAAAATGGGCATAACTATTATGAGGTTGCACTTCGCAATTCTCCTTTTAAAATGTTCAAATACTTTAACAGTAATTGGTAAAACTTCAGCAATTTTTATGTAGCAATTTTTCTATATACCTTTTTCAAATGAAAAAGGCAATGGGTATTAATTTTCTATTTATTCACCAGCATCAAACTGATGAAATCATACCTGCGTGAATAGAGTCAACATCTGCCATACCACAGCATAATGCAGTACACCCCTGGTCAGTTTCAAGTGGCGGGAAGCCAAGAACCAAGTGCAGCCTAGTTCCCAGCTCCCTTCTGCTTGTGAGAATAGTGAAACTGGCCAGCACTGCTGCACTGGTCAGTTTCAAGTGGCGGGGAGCCAGAAGCCAGCCAGCCACCTGGTTCCCAGCTTCCTGCCACTCATGATTTCGACTCCTACTATTGCAATAAATGTGTAAGTCAAAATCATGTAAGTCGGGGGTCTACTGTACAGCTCCCACACAAGACACCATTTTAAAAACTCCCTATGTAAGCTCCGTACTCTTCTAGAAGCCATACAGAATATATCAAATTCAGATGCTTTCATTCATACAATAGCTTAAAAACTGTCACATTTTGTACTTAATCTGCTTTTTTCTCATAATATAGGATTTCTATAAACTTCTTTTGCTGCCTTTACAACTACACTGCATGATACAAAATAGAATAGAAAGGCTATAAATACATTCACCCAACCCTCAGTTTCTCCCCCACCACCCCCCGACTGCAACCATCCCGCAAAAACTTGAGGCAAGACCCCTCAATTAGGTCCTCAACTAAGTGAACATGCACTGTTGGTCATACACAGAGGTCCTCCTAGGATACATTAACTCACGTAGTTATTTGCCTAGTTTTACAACAGGCTACATAAAAACACTAGCATATTCAGTACAAACAAAATTTCATACGTTTATACTACGCTACCTACTATAGACTAAAATGTAAGTACAATATCTACATTTCAATTGGTTTACAAATGTTAGAAACGAAAAATAAATAATGGAAAAGATATAGCTGATAAGATTGTAAGCAAATTTCAGTAACAGCATGCTGTGTCACTTTTGTATTCTTATGACTGATTTTGTAAGCAAGCAGTTTTTAAGTGAGGTGAAACCTAGTGATAACACAGGATAAATAAGACTTTCGAAAGAGGTGCAGTACCTACAATATGGTAATTATGATTTTCCAAATAACCAACCCAGTTTATCCAGAAGAGGGACAGTTTCTATCCAGTTCCCAAATCAGAGCAACTGCTTCCAACAGTGACAAACCTTCAGTTAGTTTCTGTATCTAAATCAGTTCTGAATTCAAAAATAAAGACTGGTATGGAAAGGGTAGGGTTTCCTAAGATATAGTATTAAATTAAGTACAGTTATGCTTTTTCTCCAATATAAATTCCAAACACGAAGTTAATAATAGAAACAATTGTTTATTCTTGGAAGGAGCATGATACTAGCAAAGATCATAGATAAAAAATTATGACAGAACAGACCAATGTGCACCTAACCCAGGGGTTTGCAACCAAAACAAAGAGAAGAGCTGCTTTTTTCAAATTCAGTTACAAAAGAGACACAATGCATATAAATACAAGATAGTCCTTAACAAATAAGGTCAGACCATATTTTTGTAACCCCTATTTTAAAAACAGCACACACACAATGATTTGTACCAATTAGAAAGTTTAAGTTACTTTCACCCCTGGACTGGAGAGCAAACGAGGACAAGGAAAACACTGTACCTGATGGCAGGCTCTTAAGCAGGAAGGAGCAACATTCAAATCAACCCTCCATGTCCTGCCCCCATTCCCAGGCACTATCCGCCTTGGTGCCCGACCCTGTCACCCATCTCCAGGCTTTACGCACCTCAGCCTGCAAATCCAACCCCCTAGCTCCAAGCTTTACCAACCCCCCTGCAAACCCAACTCCCCCATCCCTAGGATTAAACTGCCTCAGCCTCAAACTGGACCCCAGGACTAACCTACCCATGATGCTGGCTTTATTTATTGTCAGCAAGTTGGATACGGCTGCATGGCCTGACAGTAGGCAGGTCAGGGCAGGATAGCAGAGCCCCCACAGGGAGTGAAAGCCTCTAATCCTGGGTCCTGATGCAGCCAGCTGGGTGGCAGGGGGGGCCCTCCATGTGGAAGGGGTCATAGTGCACAGGAGGGTGGAGCCAGCTCCCTGGGACTGTGTTGAGAGCACAGGCAGAGGGAACCCATGCAGCCAGACCAAAAACAGCCCTTTGCCAAAGTTACAACTGGGAAAGAGCACAATGCAGCTGGCCCCAATCCACCCAGCACAGCTGAAGGGGACAGGAGTGCTCAGGTGGTGAGGAGCCTATACCGGGAAGCCATGTGTGCCCAGCAGAAGGAAGGCTGGAGGAGTGTGGCTGCTTGGGTGGCGCAGCAAGTGAACGGGCTCTCTGCCGCCGTGTCTACACGTGTCCCAAACTTCGAAATGGCCATGCAAATGGCCATTTCGAAGTTTACTAATGAAGCGCTGAAATGCATATTCAGCGCTTCATTAGCACGCGGGTGGCCGTGGCACTTCAAAATTGACACGCCTCGCGGCTTGTCCAGACGGGGCTCCTTTTGGAAAGGACCCCGCCTACTTCGAAGTCCCCTTATTCCCATCAGCTCTTGGGAATAAGGGGACTTCGAAGTAGGCAGCATCCTTTCGAAAAGGAGCCCCAGCTGGATGAGCCGCGCGGCGGCGAGGCGCGTCAATTTCGAAGTGCCGCGGCCGCCCACATGCTAATGAAGCGCTGAATATGCATTTCAGCACTTCATTAGTAAACTTTGAAATGGCCATTTGCGTGGCCATTTCGCAGTTTGGGGCACGTGTAGACGTAGCCTGCAGCTCCCTGCCCTACTGCCACTGAAATAATGGAACTAAATTTAATTGGTGTAACAGATGGACCCCTCTTGCCACCGTTCTGGCTGTAAAACAAACTAAATTTATTTCTACTGTTTCAGCGGTGGCAGGGTAGAGAGCTGCAAGAGGAGACAACAGCAGCAGCAGCATCTGGAGCTGCAAATGACTCAAAGAGCCAGATGAGGCTCCAGTGCCACAGATTGCTGACCCCGACCTAACCACTTACTTCTAATTTTTTTTCAAAATGCACTTAGAAGAATCACCATTGAAACAGGAATAAATTTAAGTGTTTGGCATAAAAGTCGTACTCCTAGCTCCAGAATAAGCACACTGCTTCCCCATAAGAAAAGCAGTAACAATAGCAAAATCTGAAATCTAAGTAGCTTAAAATTGCAAAACAAACCAAAACCATCCATCTGCTCAAAAGCAAACTGTACTTGAAAATGGTTTTTCCAACTTTTTGCAGCCAAGAATAGTAAGCTGCTACATAACATGAAATTTTAATGAGTTTTTCCTTACTAGCCAGTTTTGTAGAGTACACTCTATAAAAAGCAGTTGAAATGTTAGCTAAATTGAATGTAAGGAGTTACTCATAGTGTTTATTACTATGTCAAGAGTACTTTAGGGAAAAGGGGAGAACACCATTTGCAACGGAAGCCTAAAAAAATACAGAAATATACCTGGCATGATACCACTCTTTTTAGGGAACTGTTTTATACAGACACTAAAAGGGAGAGGGTGCAGTTGGCATAGCTCAGGACTGGAAAAGTGTTCCTGACACTGTGTGAACTAGCATGGATGCAGCCAAAGTGACAAAGCTTGATAAAAATGTAAAGGAATGAAGCATTTGTGCATTATATTCTGTACTGCATGTAATTTTAAAATACTGTTGACTAATGCTTTAAAAAAACCACTTACTCACTTCTTGTTCTTCAAGATGTATTGTTCATGACCAATCCAAGTTAGGTTCAGCCTGGATGCCCCATGTAGTGGCACTTTCATGGCGCCCAATACAGGGCCCTGCTGACTGGCCCCTTCCCCACTAGTTCCTTCTTGCCAGCTACTCCAACAGATGGGATGGAGGGAGGGTATTGGAATGGGCACGAACACCACATTTCAAAGAACAAAAGATATGAAAGGTGAGTAAAGAGAAATTACTCATTTCGTATTGTAACGATGGTTCTTCGAGATGTGCGTCCCCATGTGTGCTCCATGATAGGCATTGGGCTCACCTAGCACCATAGCACAGAGACTTTTTCCATAGCAGTATTGAGTGGGGCTGCACTTGTGCTGTCCCAGAACATGTCGTTTGCACCACTAGGTAGCATGTGCAACCCTACTCTCTCCTCAGTTGCTTTTTGGTGCTCTAACTATAGCGACTGCAACAAGTAGAAGGGAGGTGGGCGGGACATGGAGCACCCACGGGGGGACACATCTCAAAGAACCATCATTACAACATGAAGTGAGTAACTTCTCTTTCGAGTGCTATCCCCTTGGGTGCTCCATGGTAGGTGACTGTAGAGCAGAGCCTCCACAGGTGGATGGTGGGTTCTGATTTGGTGCATCTACTGTGGACAGTACTGTCTGACCTACTGCCATATCTCTGTCTGTGTAAGACTGCAATGAATAGTGATTCATGAACTGTGGGTAGAGGACCACATGGCTGCTTGACAAAAGTCTTCTATGGGCACTCCCTTTAGAAAGGCCGTGGATGTTGCTACTGATCTTGTGCAGTGTGCTCTTGGAAACACTGGTAAGTGGTTTGTTTTTGATGGAGTATCACTGTACTATGCATGTAGAAATGAGTCTTCATATGTGTTGGGTTGACAGCAGAAGTCCCTTCAATCTTTTTTGCGATGAACAAGAATAACCTCAGTGATCTTCTGAAGACTCATGTTCTATCTATGTAGAGCGCTAGGGCCCTTCTGACATTCAGAGTGTGCACTCTGGCCTCCACACTGGAAGCATGCAGTTTAGGGTAGAAGGTAGGTAGAGTTACAGGTTCATTGATATGGAACTGAGAGCAGACTTTTGGTAAGAATGCCTGATGTCGCGCTTGTGGAAGACTGTATAGGGTGGGGAATCGGTCAAGGCTGCTATCTCGCCCACTCTTCGAGCTGATGTTATTGCTAGCAGAAATAATGTTTTCATTGTTAACATAGCCAAAGAGCACGTGGCCACAGACTCGAAGGGTGGTCCCACAAGCGTGTGAAAGACCAGTTCCAAGTCCCAAGCTGGAGATATAGGCCTGGAGGGGGCATGATGTTTTGTAGGCCTTTCCAGAACCTCTTTGCAAGTGAGTGAACACTGAGAAAACTTCTACAGGTGGATGGAAGGCTGAGATCTCCAAAAGGTGGATCTGAAATGAGGACAGCAATAGGTGATCATCCTTTAAAGTGAAGGAGGTAGTCAAGGATTGTATTCAGTGGAGCTTCTGTGAGTTGTATTCCCCTCTCAGAATAATAGAAGGAGAATTGCTTCCATGGGGAAAAGTAAGTTTTTTGAGTTGTTTCTCATCTGCTGTATAAGAGCACCTCTTTCACTTGCTGGGAGTGGCGACATGTATGCTCTGGAATCCACAGAGTAACCAGGCTGTCAGACGGAGCAGGTGCAGCCTGGGGTGAATCATGGAGCCATTGTTCTGAGACAGCAAATCCAGATATCTGGGAAGCAGGTCAGGAGGATGACAAGCGAGGTGAGAGAGTAAAGGAAACCAGATCTGCCTGGACCACACTGGAGCAATGAGGATGATTCATTCTCTGTCTGGATTTTCCTGAATACCCTGGAGATCAGAGGGATTGGTGAAAAGGCATACAGGATGTGAGTACTCCAGGAGAGGAGAAAGGCACCCCCTAAAGACTTGTTCCCCTTGCCTGCTCTCGAGAAGTACCAGATGCATTTGGAATTCTCCTGAGCTGCAAAAAGGTCTACAGCCAGCTGTCCCCACTTCTGGAAGAGGTGTTGGGTCACTTCGTGGTGGAGCGCCCACTCGTGCTCCAGGGAGAAGTGGCGACAGAGAGCACCTGCAAGTGTGTTGCTCATGCCCAGCAGGTATGACCCCATGAGAACGATGTTGTGACTGATACACCAGTTCCACAGTTTTATGGCCTCTGCACAAAGGTATTGTGACCAGGCTCCCCTTGACAACTGATGTAGAACATTGTGGTGTTGTCTGTGAGGATCCAGATGGTCTTGTTTTGGATGTATGGCAGAAAGTGTTTTCAGGCACTGAAAACAGCACATAATTCTAAAAGGTTGATATGCAAACTCTGCTTTTCTCTGGATCACCAACCCTGCACATGATGTTGCTGGCAGAGCGCTCCCCAGCCAAAAAGTGAAGCACCTCTTGTAATGTGAAAAGCTAGTTGGTCGCGTTCCTGGGTCCACCAGCATAAAGAGTTGGTCACCTTTCAAGGTACCAATACTCATCTGTGGATCTGATGCCTTCAAGGAGTACACACCGATGCCAGCCGATGCTGCAGGCAGCAGAAGTGCAACCAAGCATTGGGGAAAATGTATGTGGTGGCCACCCTGTAGCCAAGGAGGTGAATGCACAAACGCACAGGAACTGTCGGGCTGATAGTAAGCTCTGCTATCAAGCTCTTTATAGCTTTGTATCGCTGTACAAGAAGGTAGGCTCAAGCAGTTGTGGAATCAAGCTGGGCTCCTATGAATTCAATACACATAGTGGGTTAGAAGGTCGATTTGGGTATGTTTATTAGGAATCCCAGGAATCGTAGTAGATGTTTCGTTGACTGGACCAGGGCTCTGGTGATGTATTGAGCTGGTCCCTGCAGGAGGCAGTCGTCGATGTATGGGAATATGATAATGCCTTCCTGTCCGAGACATGCAGCTACTGGAGCTAGGATCTTGGTGAATATCCTGGGGACAGTTGAAAGCCCAAAGGGAAGGACTCTGTATTGATAGTGTTCTGCTCCAAGGGCAAAGCATAGGAAATATTTGTGAGCAGGGTGAATAGCGACTTGGAAATGTGTGTCCTGGAGGTCAAGGGCTGCAAACCAGTTAAGTTCAGAGAAGGAATTATAGTGCATAGCATGGTCATCTTGAATCACTGCTTTTGTTTAACCACCGCAGGTCTAGGATGGGTCTCTAGCACCTATTTCTTTTTTGTTAGAACATAGTTCAAGTAAAACCCTCTGCCTAGGTACTGCTGTGGAACTTCTTCTATGGCTCCAATTTGCAACAGGTATAGCACTTCAGCCGCAGTAAGCTCTCATGGGAGGGGTTCCTGAAGAAGAATGGGTGTGGAGGCACTCTTCTATACATGGTTATTGATGTTCAGTGATGGTAAAAGGGAGATAGGTAGTGGTGAAATATCTGATTGTTGTGCACTAGCAAGTGAGGGAGGCTCGACGAGCCCTCAACCAAACCTTCAAACCTGCTGCTTGCAGGCCAATGGAAGGGCATAGCAGTTGTTTGGAGCTTTGCGTTTCTGAGGTCTGGGTTTGTTAGCGTTGTACTGGCATGATTTGTAGGCATGTCTCAAATGATTGATCTTGTGTCATTGGTATGGGCTGTACATTCTTTTCCAGAATGGGGAAGAGTACATCTCCAAAGTACATAAGGTGGTTCCTTTATCCTTGCTAGAATATAAGGTTTCATCTCTATTTGCTGCAAATAAATACTTTCACCTTATCAAACAGTAGATCTTTGCCCTTTGCTTGGAGCTCTTTTGGCACACCTGCTGCCTAGAGCCGTGAAGATCTTCGCATGGTAATCACTGTGATCATCGTTCTGGTTGCTGTATCTGCCAAATCCAATGCCATCTGCAATGATGTCTTTGATGCAGTGTGGCCTTCCTAAACAATAGCATTCAGGATGGATCGTTTGTGTTCAAGCAGGCAAGGGATTAATTCAGAGAGCTTGGAATAATTATCAAACTCATGATTGGCAAGTAATACCTTGTAGGTGGCTATAAGCAGCTGGAGAGTAGCAGATGAGTACACCTTCCAACTGAATAATTCTAGGTGCTTGTGTTCTTCTGTAATGATGACTTTGCTCTATGATTAGCAGTGCCTCTTATTAAGGAGTTAGGTTGAAGGTTCTGACATAAAAAGTCCATGTTCTTCACTGGGACAAAGTATTTTCTCTCTGCCCCCTTGTTTGTTGGTGTGACTGAAGTGGGGTTTTTCCAGACCTCGTCTGCTGCCCCCAATATCACCTCATCTGGGGTGAGGCTAATCTTGCAGTAGTAGAGGTTTGTAAATTCTTTAAAAGTTTGTGTTGTTTTTCAGGTATTTCTGCTAATATGACCTCTTGACTGATTGCCACTCTCCTAAACAGGTCTTGGAACTGTTTCAGGTCATCAGAAGAAGTGTGGTGAATAGGTGAAAGACCTTCCCCTTGGGTGGTGGCCAAAGCAGCTGGTGGCGAATCTGAGGGAAGTTGTGATTCAGTCTCATCCGGCAGGTGGGTATCGTACAATTCCCTGTCTTTCGCACTGTGGGTAGAGCTTGGTAGCACAGGAGATGCCTGATGTTGCTAAGCAGCAGAGTGTGCTTGTGAATGAGCCCTAGTGGGTCAGACATAGTGATAGGGCAATGGCTGTAATAATGACCTGGAATAAAACCACTCATGAGAGTAATGACGATGGTGATGGTCGTAGTGACAGCATGCTGTTCAGGTAGCACTTGGGGATGAATGATGGGAAGAAAAGGTGCTTCTACAATCAAAATATCTATTCAGTCTACTAACTGAGAGGTAGCCATGTTAGTCTTTATTCTTCAGTCTAGACGAATGTGAAGAGAAAAAGGCTTCATGAAATTGACCAGCCCTTGTAACATAGCTGTATTGTGTTGATCCATAATACTGAGGTGAATGACAGTACCTCGGTGATCTATGGTAATGGTGGTATTTATCTACCTTATATCTGTGTGGAAGGCTGGGGGATGTAATGTAACATCCCTTTTGTGAATTAACCATGGGGATATGGTTCCCTGCAGGAACTCTATTTGTTTTATCCTTAGCCTTCTGTGGTGCCACCGGAGCTGATCATTAAGTGCTTGTTCCCTGGTGCTCGTGGGGAATGCAGCACAGTGTGTTGGTCAAGTACTGGTTGTGAATCCACCAGTGCCTGCTGTGCAGGGGATACGATAACTTTCTGCTGAGTCTGCTGGTGCCTTTAACACCCACAGCAGCACTTGAGAGACAGCCTGTGCCATGGGCATTGAAGCCATTTTCAAAGCAGAGCAGCTTTTCGCTTTTGAAGTAGAAGATGCAGCGGGATTGGGCTTATTCCCCAGGCTCATTCTAGGTTTGGAGAATGTGGGGGACAGCTTTGATTGGGGCTGAGTCTCCAACGGTGAGGGGGAAGTATCCCTGACAGAAGGGATGCTTCCCACACATAGGCTATGTCTACACTAGCCAAAAACAGTGGGAATAAGGGGACTTCGAAGTAGCCAGGGTCCTTTCAAAAAGGAGCCCTGTCTAGATGAGCCGCGCCAATTTCGAAGTGCCGCAGATGACTGCATGCTAATGAGGCGCTGAATATGTATTTCTGCGCTTCATTAGTAAACTTCAAAATGGCCATTTGCATGGCCATTTCGAAGTTTTTGGCTCGTATAGACACGGCCATAGTGGCTGTTAAAGCTGCAGGGCTTTATCAAACAGGAGCATCTTCAGTCTTAGCTCCCTGTCTTTCCTTGCTCCGGCTGACAAGTTTTTGCAGTCAGGGTAGCGCTGTGGGATGTGTGCCTCTCCGAGGGAATGGACGCATTCAGTGTGCCCATCAGAAGTGGATATGAGGTCCCAGCATTTTAGGCAGTTTTAGAAAAACCACAAGAACCATTGTTCTTTCTTGTATTGTTTGGCTTAAAATTTGTTCTGTTTTCTGTCAGTTCCTTTTTTTTTTTTTTTTTTTTTTTTTTTTTAAAAACACAGGGGTCAGGAAACTGACTAGCAGATAGTGAAACTGACCAGGGGAGAGGATTTCCTGCTTCTCCTTTTTCCTCTCTTTTTTTTTAAATATATAAATGTAATAACAATCAGTGACAGCTAACTATGTAAACATAAGAAACTGGAACTAACTATGAACCTAATCCTATCTAGAGGTCTGAGGAGAGAGAGACTGAGTGCTCCATGGGTAGCCGAGGGCAGTGAAGAAGCAACTGAGGGGAAAGCAGTGCTGCACATGCTACCTAGTGGCGTGAACAGCATGTGCTGGGACAGTGCATGCGCAGCCCCACTCCATACTGCTTTGGAAAAAGTCTCCATGACATGGTGCTGGGCAAGCCCACAAGGACAGCACATGAAAAACCACCATTTTTTCTTCGAGTGATTGCTCATGTGCATTCCAAGTTAGGTGAATCCAAAGCTAAAATTTGGACATGGGATCAGATAGCTGAACTAACTGAAGCAACACCCTATCAAAGGTTGCATCATCTCTCGCATCACAAGTGATTACATAGCTTGCTGCAAAAGTACAGGGAGATGACTAGGTCGCAGCTCTACATGTATATTGTATAGTAACTTGAGCCAGAAAGGCCATAGAGGATGCCTGGGCCCTGGTAAAGTGTGCCCTGAGAGGTGGTGAACAAACCCACGACAGCGTGCAGAATTTTTAATACACTACACAATCCAGGAGGAAATTCTCTGGGAGGAGACAGGCTGACTTCTCATTCTGTCCACACCAGCAACAAACAGCTGTAGTGTTTTTCTAAAGGATTTAGTCCTGTCTATGTAAAAAGAGAAGGCTCTGCACACATCCAATGCATGAAGCATGTGTTATCTAGCATTAGAATACAGCTTAGGGTAGAAGACTGGTAGAGATATGTCCTGGTTAACATGGAAAGGAGAGACCAACTTCAGCAGAAATGTCAGGTGAAGTCTTAATCTTACATTGACTTTATGAAAAATTGTGTAAGATAGGTCCACTGTGAGCACCCTAAACTCAGACACCCTTCTGGAAGATGTGATAGATACAAGGAACATTACTTGTATGACAGGAAGAGGAGATGGGTTCAAACAGGGGACCCATAAGCTTGGGCAACGCTAGTTAAAGTCCCACACAGCCATGAGCTGTCTAACCTGAGAGGAGAGATTTTCAAGACCCTACAGACTAAAGGATTAACAAATACCGACCAGCCCAGGGCCCTTTACTCATATGGCAGCCAAGTGAACCCAAACAGATGGAATAGAAAGTCCCTGTTGGTTAAGGTAGCAGAAGAAGTCTAAACTTGCAGGGACTGGGACACCTGAGGCAGATACACACAACTGTACAGCCCATATTGAGAAATGCTTCCACTTGGCTCTTGTGGAAGGCTTCCTACTATTCATGAGAACTTGTCTAGCAGAATCAGATCAGGAAACTCCACAGAGCTCAGCCCCAGAGCTTGCAAGCTGTTAGATGGCGAGAGCGAAGGTTGGGGTGACTAAGTCAACCCTCCTTCTCTGACAGAAGATACGGCAAAAGGGGAAGTGTAGGTATACCAATGCTGTCTGGCCCATGCCAAAGCTATGAGAATAACTGTAGCCTGGTCTGAACTTATCTGAGGAGGACCTTATGAATTAGAGGAAATGGAATGAATGGATATAGAAGCCTCTCTCCCGCCACAACCCACCAGCCCTCCCAATATGCTGAATGCAGCCTGGAGCCTGGACTGTGGTTCTGAAATGAATAAAATTTTTCTCACTTCCTACTGAGGTGTGTAGCAAATAGGGGATAACCCAAGGACTAGAAAATTCAATGTAATACTGCCGATTAAACTGACCACTTGAGATCCCTGAAGAACCTGGTGAGATGGTCCACTATCAGATTCTGAGTGTCTGGCAGACAGAGAGCTTGAAGGTGAATGGAGTGCTCCATGCAAAAGTCCAAGAATCTCAGGACTTCCTGGCATAGAGGAATATGTACCGCCTCCTGATTGTTGATATAGAGCAGAGGTCAGCAAATCTCAGCACGATTGCAAAGAGTGGCATGAAAGCTGGTTGTCATTGGCACACGAGGGAGTTCAGCCACGCTCCTCTGCCCCCATGCAGCTGTGAGTTGCTAAAAGCCATGCTGCCCATGGATTAACGAAAGACCAGCTAATACTACCTGGGCATTAAGGATTTCATAGATTTCTTCATAGAACTCTAGAACTGTAAGGGACCTCAAGAAGTCATCGAGTCCAGCCCCCTGCTTCAAGCAGCATCAGCCTTAACTAGTCATGCCAGCCACGACTATGTCAAGTCGGGACTTAAGAACCTCAAGGGATGGAGATTCCACCACCCCACTAGGCAATGCATTCCAATGCTTCACTGTCCACCTAGTGAAGTAGTTTTTCCTATTGTCCAACCTACTCCTCTCCTCCTAACTTCAGACCATTACTCCTTGTTCTGCTATCTGTCACCACTGAGAACAGTTTCTCTCTGTCCTGTTTAGAGCACCCTTTCAGGAAGTTGAAGGCTGCTATCAAATCACACCTCAGTCCTTTCTCTTCTGCAAATTAAATAAGCCCAAATCTCTCAGTCTTTCCTCATAGGTCATGTGCTCCAGCCCCTTAATCATTTTCGTTGCCCTCCGCTGAACCTGCTCCAGCACATCCATATCCTTTCTATATTGGGGGCCCCCAACACTGCACACAATACTCCAGATGTGGCCTCACCAGTGCAGAATAGAGGGGAACAACAACAACTCTAAATCTGCTCGAAATGATACTCCTAATGCAGCCCAATGTGCCGTTGACCATTCTGGCTACAAGGACACCCTGTTTACTCATAACCAGCCTTTCACCCACCATAATCCCTAGGTCCCTTTCCACTGTACTTCTGCTTAGCCAGTCGGTCCCCAGCCTATAACAATTCTTGGGATTCTTCCATCCCAAGTGCAGGACTCTACACTTCTCCTTGTTGAACTACATCAGATTTCTTTGGCCCAATCCTCCAATTTATCAAGGTCACCGTGGATCCTACCTCTCCCCTCCAATGTATATACCTCTCTCCCTAGCTTGGGGTCTTCCTCAGACTTGCTGAGGATGCAATCCAGTCCCTCATCCAGGTCATTAATAAAGATGTTGAACAACACTGGCCCCAGGACCGAGCCCTGGCACACTCCACTTGAAAACGACCACCGTCCAGATATTGAGCCATTGACCGCTATCCCTTGGGCCTGCCCACCAAGCCAGCTTTCTATCCATCTTACAGTCTATGGATCCAATCCATACGTCCTTAAGTTATGGGCAAGAATGTTCTGGGAGACTGTATCAAAAGCTTTGCTGAACTCAAGGTATATCACATCCACTGACTTCCCCCTGTCCACAGAGACTTACCTCATCATAGAAGCTAATAAGAGTTGTTGCGCACAACTTGCCCTTGGTGAATCCATGTTGACTACTCTTGATCACCTTCCCCTCTTCCAAGTGATCCAAAATGGATTCCTTGAGAATCCCTTCCATTATTTTCCCCAGGTACTGAGGTAAGGCTGACTGGTGTATAGTTGTCCTTGTCCATGAAGACTGAGGCAAAAAAAAGCACGGAGTACTTCAGGTTTTCTTACATCATCTGTCACTAGGTTACCTCTCTCATCCAGGAATGACCCTACATCTTCTCTGACAACCCTCTCAATGTTAATATGCCTGTAGAAACCCTTCCTTACCCTTCACATCCCTTCCCAGCTGCAATTCCAATTGTGCCTTTGCTGTCCTGATTACTGCCCGGCATTTTCCAGACATATATTTATATTCCTCCTTAGTCATCTGTCCAAGTTTCTACTTCTTATACACATTCTTTTTGAGTCTTAATCAACGGTAGGGCCACACATGTGGGAGGCAGACATCATTAAGGATGTCTATCATAGGTTTCATCTCTTCTGAAACACTTGTATCTTAAACACTGGGCCACCATGTGCAAGATCTGACGTAGAGATCTATTATCCTCTCATGCAGGTGCCATAGCAGGGCCAAATAGTGCCTCTTTGGGTAAGGAGGTATATGGGATTACCGCCAGATGTAGCAGTTTCATGTCCTCAGCTCCCAATGGGTCCCTAGGACCAAACGTGTGCATCTGCAGCTGATGGAGTTGAAGCAGGGACGTCCTGTGGTGCTGAGCTCTGGGAAGTGGCTGGTGTTGGTGCAGGTACCAGTGCCAATAGCATAGATTTCATAAGAGTCCCCATCAGGGGCGGAGGAATGGTCATCAGTACTGATATTGCGGGTAGCGGTGAAGAAGGCATCATGGCCAGGGTAGACACAGGTGCCAACATTCAAGCCACCATCATAGAATCAGAGAATAATAAAACTGGAAGGTACCTCAAGAGGTCATCAACACCAGTTCCTTGCCCTCACAACAGGACCAAGCACCGTCTATACCGTCCCTGTTAGATATTTATTTAACCTGTTCTTCACTCTCTCCAAATATGGAGATTCTACAGCCACCCTAGACAATTTATTGCACTAATTAAGCACCCAGACAGTTAGGAAATTCTTCCTAATATTCAATTTAAATCTTTCTTGCTGAAGTTTAAGCTCATTGCTTCTTGTCCTATTTTCAGAGGCTAAGGAAAATATTTTTTCTTCCCCACTCACCCCATTTAACACCCTTTTAGGGACTTGAAAGTTGCCATCATGTCCCCCTTCTCAGCCTTCTCTTTTCCAAACTAAGGAAACCCAACTCTTCTCATCTTCTCTCATTGGTCATATTTTCTAGACCATTAATCATTTTAGTTGCCCTCCTCTGGACCCTCTCCAATTTCTCCACATCTTTCCTAAAATATGGGACCCAGAACTGGACATGGTACTCTAACTAAGGCCTAATCAATGCAGAATAGCGCAGAAGAACAACTTCTCCTGGCTTGCTCACAACACTTCCGTTAATGCATCTCAATCATGTTTGCTTTTTTTTGCAACAACATCACACTGTTGACTCATACACAGGATGTGGTCCACTATGAACCTAGATGCCTTTCTGCAATAGTCCTTCCTAGGACAGTATTTCCCAAACTGTGTTCTGCAGGATGTAAGTCGGTGTTCCATGAAAAAAAAAATTATGCTAGTGATATTTTTCCTATTAAGTGTAAAAGAAGAAATTACGCGTGTATCAAAAATACTAAGGTATTTGAATAGTATTTAGATTGTAGGCATATTAATATTTATGATGCATTCATAATAATATAGTTATTATGCAACTTGTGCCAGAACAGATGTAGAAACACTCTTCCCACTTAAAAAAATTCAAACAAACATTTTTATTTTCCTGTAGTTTTCTGTAAAAATAAATTTATAAACCCACAAAATTTAAAAATAGTTTTCCATGCCTAACTTGTTTGTGTTTCTTTTTCATAAAAATGTTTATGCTTTAAGGAAGGACAGTCCTTTTGTGAATAATATTGTCCTTTCTAAAGCCATCCTTCTTTTGACTGTTACATAGATGTTTTGTGTTGTACTTAATTTTTAAATTTTTTTTACTTAATTATGGGATTGCTAATTGTTCTCCTATCTGAAGGAAATTAGTTGTTCATTCAGCTGATCTTCTCTTGTTGTTTTTTGTTCTTTGTAAAATGAAAGATGTCTAAAAATACTAACTCTTTACATCAACTTTTGAGCATTACTTGCGGCATCTTTATTTGTATGAAACCCACCCACCCATCTGCACCCGCAAGAGACCGGCACATATATATCTTCCGTCAATATATTCCAAGCCCAAATTAGTTTGAGAAACACTGTGTTAGGGAGTCCCTTTCCATTTTGTATCTTTGAAACCGATTGTTCCTAAGTGTAGTCCTTTGCATTTGTCCTTATTGAACTTCTTCCTATTTGCCTCTGACCATTTCTCCAGTTCGTCCAGATCTTTTTGAATTCTGACACTAACCTCCAAAGCACTTGCAAACCCCTCTCAACTTTGTATCATCTGCAAACTTTATACGTGTACTCTCTCTGTCATGTATCAGAGGGGTAGCCATGTTAGTCTGGATCTGTAGCAGCAACGAAGGGTCCTGTGGCACCTTATAGACTAACAGAAAAGTTTAGAGCATGAGCTTTCGTGAGTTAACTCACTTCTTCTCTCTGTCATATAAACCATTTATTAAGATATTGAACAGAAATGACCCTAAAACTGACTCCTGTGGAACCTCACTTGTTATTCCCTTCCAGCTTGTGAACCATTAATAACTACTATCTGAGAATCAGTTATGCACCCACCTGATAGTAGCCCAATCTAGGTTGTATTGCCCTAGTTTACTGGTAAGGTCATGTGATACCGTACCAAATGCTTTACTCAAGGCTAGCTATACCATTATCCCTTTATTCACAAGGCTTGTTATCATATAAAATACGCTACCAGGTTTGTTTGACTCTAAAGTTGAAATCACTATTACCACCAGTGCCGGTGGGATGACGGAGGCCGAAACAACAGATGGAGCTCTGGAATGAGAACGGTGGATTGGGCCTGGGCTCCTGTGATAGGCCCAGGATGTCCAAAATGGCCATCGTGGAGCTGGATGCCGCTGTACCAGCCACTACGTCAGAGGCAAGCAGTGGCTACGGTGTGAGGAGGATCTTGCGCTCCTAATTCTGCTCCTACTGGAGTGGAAGGAGTCAGACGCTGCCACCTCTGACACTGATGACCATGACAGTGCTATGACTCTCGATGCTGCTGTAGGATATCTGAGGTCCAATGTCAATTGATGAGTTGACGTCAGCTATACGGTGTTGAATGTTGGAGTTCGTGGTTTAGAGAGCATAACTGGCTTCTCCCCGGATAGGAGCCAGGTAGCTAGTCAACATGGAAAGGTCTCCCTTCTCAAGGTGGCAGTCAAGGGGGGTAGGAGGGTAGGAAATGGGGAGGCTCACAGCACCATCATCTGCATCAGAGTCTGCACTGCCTGAAACACCCCCATGGTGAAAGGGAGCTGCTGCTGTTGGGGGACAACTGACAGTATGGACTCGACTCCCTAGCAGGAGTCAATAAAAATTTGGTGTGGTGTGGTGGTGAAATGGAGTGGACCCACTCATGTCTCACCCCCAGCACCTTCTATGCCTGGAAAACAGAGATCTGCCCCATCCTGCTCCTTCTTTCATGGTACAGGAGTTGAGACTTGTGTCTCCTAGGCACGTGGGTGGTATGGTGCTTCGTTGCCTTGTCCTTAGTTGGTGCTGACACTCCTCCCAGTGCTGGCACGCTCTGCACCATGGATGATAATGGTTAAGGGTGATGCTCACTGTTAACCAGTTAACCTTTCACATCCAAAACTGCCATATCATTCTCCCTATTGTACAAAAGTCACAAAAATTAATCCATCATCTCTCCTTTGCAACTCCTTCCAGCACATCAAAGACTTGGAAACTGTCTTACATACCTGATAGCTAGTGCGCTAAGCCTTTTAATGAAAAACTGATAAATGAATGAATATGCAAAAAATGTTAAGAAGCAGTTAAGGTTGTTTTGCAAAAAACATAGTCAAAACAAACTCAAAACAAAAAAATAAAAAACTAAACCATCTACACAGTATACATCCTCTATTCTCCTACAATGACAAGTTACCATTATTACAAACAATCTGCACACAACTGTTACACACACATACAAGTTGAGTTGAGCATGCTTCATATACTTCATTTTGTTGTGTGAGAAGAGTTTGATAAAGAGATAAGTAGAGGAGATGATGGAAGGCTTGCATCCTTGCAGGTCAGAATTAAGATATTGGTGTGTGGTCTGGGTCTACTGTGATAAGAGGAGTGTTGATGGCTGACAAAGTAGAGAATGTATATTATGAGATCTTACAATCCATTTACTTACTTCTTGGATTTGTGTCAATTATGCTGTATGTAGCAACTATGACTACTCCCGAAGAATTTTTGTATGGATTAATTTTTAGTTAAACAGTGCTGAAAGGCCAGAAGTGCACCTGCTACTGGAGGTAAAAACCATCCTTCCAACAAACAGCACATACCTGCTTTTCCAAACGCCTTAAAACATCTACTCACCGGCCATGGCAACCAAGTTTTGTGCAAACCCACATCCTGCACTCATCATCACTTGGTGCAGGGTGGGTCAGCTATATTTAACTCTTGAACCATACCACAGGCTCCATTTAGGAGTTAAACGAAGAAGAATTGCCTCTTATCTTGTGGGTTTCAGGGCTAGCTATTCCAAGAATCAGTGATTAATAAGGTAATTTATCTCGGCTTGCAGTCCTAAGGGTGTACTCATTCAACTAGGCTGGCACTCCCTTCATCAGGTTTTCTCTTTCATAGCCTTTCTAATCTCCCTAAGAATTACAAAACCACGATTACTATCCTGGTCAGGTGCTCTGCACAGTACTCTCCTACCAGTATACATTGATTATTCAAGCACAGAATCTCAATGGAGAGAAATCCCATGTTACACAGTGATACAGTTAAGATTTTTATTATGTGTATGCTTTCAAATATAGTATCACTCCCTCAAAAGCACATTCTACAGTGTAACTTCTATATATTTTGTGCCTTGGCATTACCTTGTCCCATTGATTATCATCATTCCACAAAGCTTCTGCAATGCCTAATACATCAATTTCCTCATTTAATACGGAACATTCAATTTCACACATTTCAGTAGGTAGACTTATGGCATTTGTACATTGTTTTCTGTTTCGTAAACTATTCTGAAATCAATGCACAGAAATATTTTTCATCCATTTGCATGTGTATGGTGAAATCACATTTAGTGATATTTACCAGTAAAAATCTAATCCTTACAAGCTAATTCACACTGCGGGATTCTTGTAAAATAGGCAGGCTGTTTCTGGAAGTTTGCATTAGACTATGTTTCTGGTCATCTAGATCTTTGTTAACCAAGGAGTAGAGTTTAGGTTAGTTATACAACTAAGTCACTTAACACAAAAAGGGAACTGAGACAGCAGCCACATTACCACAGCATCTTGTAAGAGATCAATAATGTGTTTCTGTGTAAATTTACAGAACTAAATAAGTGAGATTAAATAAGTTAACTCTTCAAAATAACCTAACCCCTTTTCTAGGAGCATAAGCTTTCATGGGCAAAGACCAACTTCATCAGATGCATGGAGTGGAAATTCCACAGGCAGGTATAAATATACAGGCACATCAAAAGAAGGAAGTACCAAACAAGAGGAAGGCCAGAATTAAGGAGGTCAATTCAGTCAGGGAAGATGTGGCCCACTTCCAGCAGCTGATGTGTAGTTGTGAACACCAAGGGAGGATAAACTGCTTTTGTACCTGGCCAGCCATTCTCAGTCTTTGTTCAGTGCTAAATCAATGGTGACAAATTTGCAAATGAATTGTAGCTCTGCAGTTTCTCTTTGCAGTCTGTTTTTGACTTTTTTTGTTGCAGGATGGCTACTTTTAAATCTGCTACTGAGTGTCCAGGGAGACTGAAATGTTTTCCCACAGGTTTCTATATATTATCATTCCTGATATCTGATTTGTGTCCAAGAAGAACTGAATTTTCACCCAGTTCTAGCACCAAACACCAAGCAACCACATTAGAACTGTTTAAAAAATGCCAGACTTTGTAACGAGGAACAGGTTTTGTGAAGAATATAAACTGGCTGTTTAAGGCAACAGGAAGCCAGGGAGGTCTGCCGGTGGCTTAACAAACGACCAGCTAATCCTACCAACCATTACCTAAATGGTAAAGCTCTGCATCTTAATTTATTAATAAAGCTGTTGTAAGTAGGACTGTTAGTGACTTTAAAAAGTATCACCAGCACTCAGACCATACATAAAAGGTCAAAAGGTCAAATTTCAGATCTCTGCCTTGGAAAGGTTGCTGAGCCCTGAGCTATAACAAAAAGCAAATCATCGTTTAACTTAACAAGTCTGAGAATTATCATGTAGCTGTCAGTGCAACTAGTTTCCACTAATTACGCAAACACCCTCTCATGTCCACTCAACATGAAGTCCCATAGCAGAAAACACAAGCATCCACAAACAAAAGACACTGTAGCTTATCTGTTAATCAAAGATTTGGACAACAAATGACTGTTACATATTCACATCCATGGATCTGACTTCAAATGAATTCTGAACGCCTCCATATCTTTTCCTCCCAAAACATCAGTGTATAATATTTTAATTGCCTCTAATTAATGTAATTAATGCTATTTATTGAAAATGGTAGCTAGTTGAGTAACTAAAGAAAAACTCTGAAATGAAAAGGCATTTAATGTTTGTAGAATTTTTTTTTCAAAATTAGAGTGGGAGAGTACAGTCTGAAAGTAAATTCTGAACATTTCATTCATCAAAATGTTCACAATATATATAAACCCCGAATAAAAAAGGAAACCACAATATAGCCATGTCACTAAGTATTTCATTATACAGCTTCAACTCTGATAGTATAAACTATAAATATGTGCTTCTTTTTTTGGGCAACTGCTGTACTTTTAACCAAATCCCAAAGAACTACTGCATTTAACACCTCTAGAACTTAACCTATGAATGGCATCAGATTTAACTATTGTGCTGTTCACCGTTCTAGGCTCTTTATGCAGATGGGGGGGGGAAAAGCCCTTCCATCACTGTAGTGCTAATATCCACCAGGTACTGAGTGCAATGCTACTGTATGCATTTGAAACCTGGATAACATACAAACATCAGATGAAGGCACTTACACAATATCATCAAGGCTGCCCCAGGAGAATCCTAAATATCTCTTCCAAGGATAAGTGCATGAATACTAACATCCTGAAGAGCTGAACATGACCAGCATTGAAGCCATTATCATTCATCAACAACTTCACTGGACTGGTCACATGGTTGAGATGTCAGATCAGCACCTCCCAAAACAGATTCTGTTTTCCAGGTTGGAGGATGGACAGAGGAGTGTTGGGGGCCAGCTGAAGCGATATAAGGACATGCTGAAGACCCACGTGAAAAAATGCAGCATCATTGTTGACACTTGGGAGAACCTTGCCCAAGGATGTCCCCAGAGGAGAATGGTAATCCATGAGTGGGTGGAGCAATTCGAGAGGTCCCACTGCAGTGCAGATGAGGAAAGGTGGAAAAGAAAAAAAGAGCATCAAAAACTGCCCCATACGTCTCCAACAGCTACCAGCACCTGCCCCTTTTGTGGTAAGACCTGCAGACATCAATGGACTCTCAAATAGGAGGGTGACATGAAGACGTCCTATTTGTTTATTGCGTGACCACCAAGACAGCACATTTAAGCATGCTTGCTGACTTCAGAGAATAATTTGACGAAAGACTTGGAGATGTTCAAGCCCTACGAACATGTGGATCCTTCAGAATAGAGTCCTACTTTGAACAGTGACTACAAGAATTTAGCCCCTCTTCATCCAAAAATCAAGAGTCAAATTTAGGAACAGTAAATGATGTTTATGCACACACGCACGCACGCACACTATACTCTGTGCTTCAGAGCTCATCAGCTTCATATGTAAAACTTCAGCACTGTATTGATTTTTAAACTAAACTGATATTAAAACCATGATTACAAATATAACAATACACTTTTGGTGTTTTTACTGCTTTCAACTTTAGTTGAAGAGTCTAGTAACTCCACTAGTGTCAACAGAATTACTACATAACTGAATATTATTCCTTGTCAATTATTGTTATAATCTGAGTGTGACAACTTAATAGGCAATTATCTGATTTGTTTTATTATTTCATTATTCATGAAAGTCTATTTACAATTTTCATTGGTTCACGAGTTAATATTATTATAATATATATATATATAGATATATATAGATATATATAGATATATATAATATATAGATATATATATATAATTATTGTGCATATTGTGTTACAGTGCAGCTGGCTATAAAATATATATTCGCATTTTGCCTTCTTGTTGATGCAGGTTTTCTTTAGAATGTAGAAGCAACTGCAGGTGGAAATTGATATAGTACACCTGTTTTGTTGACATGATTTCTGGAGATCTGTATATATACTTATAGTAAGAGCTACATTGATTCTATGAGACTTTTTAAATTCATATGTCAAAGAGCCTACAATAGTGACTAGCACTGCAAACACTATTAAAAGTGTAGGCATACCATGGATTTAAATAGTAAAATTATGATACTTACTGTCTCATTATCTATCGCTTTCCTAAAGATTTCTACCTTTCCTAAATTCTTAATATTCTGTTAGCTTTTTGACTGCCACTACACATTGAGCAGATGCTTTCAGAGAACTATCCACAATGACTCAAAGATCTCTTTCTTGAGTGCTAATCACAAATTTGGATCCCATCATTTTGTATATACAGTTGAGAATTTATTTTTCAGTGGCTGTGTCTACACTAGCGCAAAACTTCGAAATGGCTATGCAAATGGCCATTTCAGAGTTTACTAATGAAGTGGTAAAATACATATTCAGCACCTCATTATAATGACAGCAGCGGCAGGACTTCCTATCTCTTGTTAGGAATAAGGGGATTTTGAAGTTGCCAGGGTCCTTTCGAAAAGGAGCCCCGTCTGGACGAGAGATGCAGCTGCAAGCCACGTAAATTTCGAAGCGCTGCAGCTACTGGCATTCTAATGAGGTGCAGAATATGTATTTCAGCGCTCCATTAGTAAACTTTGAAATGGCCATTTGCATGGCCATTTCAAAGTTTTGGCTAGTGTAGACGTACCCAGTATGTATTATTGTGCACTGATCAACGAAGAACTTCATTTGACTTTGTTGGCCACCTCTCCAGTTTTGTGAAATCTCTCGGTAAATCTTCACAGTCTGGTTTGGCCTTGTCATCAAGTAATTTTGTACTGCCTGCAAATTTTCCCACGTCAATATTTACTCTCTTTTCCAGAGCACTTATGAGATGTCTTTTACATAATTTGCAGCAAATCTGAAAAATTGTTATCCAGCTTTCTCTAACTACTGTTCTTTGAGACAATATATGTCCAAGAAGGAATGGGCTTAAATTGCAGCAAGGGAGGTTTAGGTTGGACATTAACCACCCTGACAATTATCAAGTTTTTCCTAAACACTGGAATAAACTAGCAAAGGAGGTTGTGGAATATCACTGGAGATATTTAAGAGAATGCTAGATAAACATCTATAGACGGTGGCGAACAGGTGAGCTTGCGAACAGGGAGTTTAGAGAGGGAGTTTGGAAGAGAGTGGTGCGCGTGTGAACAGGGGACCGCAAACAGGGAGTTTAGAAGTGAGTGGAAGGGGCCAGGGACCCTTGCCTTTCTTTTAAATCCCTGTTCTAGGATGGCAGGCATGGATAGTGACAGGTCTGCTGTTGTTACCTGCTCGGGTGCACCATGTTTGTCTTCCTCCCTGAGGAAAGAAGGGATTTCATCTGCACTAAGTACAAGCTGGTCTCCATTTTAGAAGAAAAAATTAGAGGACTGGAGGCTCGAGTGTCGACCCTATGCTCAATCAGGGAGGATGAAGATTTCCTTGACAGAAGGGAGCGTTTAATCTTGCAAGCACAGCAGGCAGAAGAATTGGGGAGGGTGGTAAGGGATGAAGCAGAGGATTGGCAGCATGTAACTTCTAGAAGAAAAAGAAGGCCAGTACACGAGTCCCCCATCAATATAGAGATAAGTAATCGCTTTCAGGCTCTCTCCACTAGTTCTGCAGTGGTGAATGCTTTGGAAGGAGCCTCACAGGGAAAAAAATCGGAAGGGAACTGCTTCTATTGAAAGACATGGGATGTGTAGTCCTAGAGGTGGGGGTTCAACGACCACCACCCCCATAAGAAAAAGATGGGTGGTGGTTGGGGACTCCCTCCTAAGAGGGACTGAACCATCCATCTGCCGACCAGACCTAGAATCTCGTGAGGTGTGCTGTTTACTGGGAGCTTGAATTCAGGATGTGACTGAGAGCCTAACAAAACTACTCAAGCCTTCAGAATACTAACCCTTCCTACTTCTGCATGTGGGAGCTAACAATACAGCCAAGAATGACCTTGAGCAGGTTACTGCGGATTATGTGGCACTGGGAAGAAGGGTCAAAGAATTTGGAGCGCAAGTGGTGCTCTCATCCATCCTTCCTGTCGAAGGGAAAGGGCTAGGTAGGGACCATTGAATTGAGGAAGTAAATGCATGGTTATGCAGGTGGTGTCACAGAGAGGGCTTTGGATTCATTGATCATGGGATGCTGTTCCAGGCACAAGGATTATTGGGAAGAGATGGGGTCCACCTAACCAAGAGAGGAAGGAGCATTTTCGCAAGTAGGCTTGCAAACTTAGTGAGTAGAGCTTTAAACTAAGTTTGCTGGGGGACAGTGACCAAAACCCTGTGGGGAAAGAGAAATTTGGAGGCCATGAAGAAATGCAAAGAGGAATGTACAACAAAAGTGGACCCTTGGTTCAAGTAGAGAAGGTGGGGGAGATCAACTGGTCATCTAAGGTGTTTGTACACCAATGCCAGAAGCCTGGATAAAAAGCAGGAGGAATTAGAAGCCCTGGCTCAGTCCAAGAACAATGATTTGACTGGGACAACAGAGACTTGGTAGGATGATTCGCACGACTGGAGCGCTGTCATGAAATGGTATAAACTGTTCAGGAAGAACAGGCAAGGGAGACAAGGAGAAGGAGCTGCACTTTATGTAAGAGAATACTATGATTGCTTAGAACTCCAGCACATAGAGGGAGAAAAGCCAGTTGAGAATATATGGGTCAAGCTTAGTGGTGTAGGCAGCACTGGAGATGTGGTGGTTGGTGCCTGCTATAGGCCACCAAATCAGGATGATGAGGTAGATGAGGCTTTTTTTGGACAACAGAGAAGTTTCTGGATTGCAGGCTCTCATTATCGTGGGGGACTTTAATTACCCTATCTGTTGGGAGATGAATACGGTGGTACATAAGCAGTCCAGGAAGTTTATGGAGAATGTTGAGGATCACTTCTTGGTACAAGTGCTGAAGGACTCGACCAGATGTCGTGAGCAGCTCGACCTGCTGCTTCAAACAGGGAGGAACTATTAGGGAAGGTAGAGGTGGGGGACAACCTGGGAAGCAGTTATCATGAGATGGTAGGCTTCAGGATCCTGACCAAAGGAAGGAAAGAGAGCAGTAAATTACACACCTTAGACTTCAGAAAAGCAGACTTTGACTCCTTCAGGAACCTGATGAGCAGAATCCCCTGGGATGCTACCATGAAGGGAAAAGGAGTCCAGGAAAACTGGCAGTATTTTAAGGAAGCCCTATGGAAGGTGCAGAAAGAAACCATCCTGATGCGCAGCAAGATAAGTAAATATGGTAGGAGACCAGACTGGCTTACCAGGGAAATGCTTGGAAAACTTGGGCACAAAAAGGAGCTTACAAAAAGTGGAAACTTGGACAAATGTCTAGGGAGGGATATAAAGGTATGGCTGAAGAATGTAGGGCAGTTATCAGGAAGGCAAAAGCGCAACTGGAATTGTGACTCGCAAGGAATATGAAGGATAACAAGAAAAGTCTCAACAGGCATGTTAGCAAGAACAAGGTGATCAGCGAGGGCATGGGGCCCCTACTGGATGAAGGAAGTAACCCAGTGACAGGGAAAGCTGAAGTACTTAATGCCTTCTTTGCCTCTGTCTTCATGGACGAGGACAGCTCCCAGACTAACGTGATAAGTGATGCACTGCGTGATGAAGGTGGACAGCCTTTGGTGGGGAAAGAACAGGTTAGGACCTATCTAAAAAAGCTAAACGTACATAAATCCATAGGCCTGGACCTAATTTATCCCAGTGTTCTGAGGGAGTTGGCATATGTCATTGATGAGCCCTTGGCCGTTATCTTTGAGAAGTCGTGGAGATCAGGAGAGATCCTGGGTGATTGGAAAAAGGCAAATGTAGTGCCCATCCTTAAAAAAGGGAGGAAGGATGATCCAGGGAACTATAGGCCGGGCAGTCTTACATCAGTCCCCTAGAAAATTCATGGAGGGGCTCCTCAAGGAAGTCATTTTGAGGCACTTGGAGGAGGGAAAAGTGATCAGGAATAGTCAGCATGGATTCATGAAGGGCAAGTCATGCCTCACCAATCTGATTAGTTTCTACAATGAGATCACTGGCTCTATGGATAGGGGAAAATCAATGGATGTGATTTATCTTGACTTTAGCAAAGCTTTTGATATGGTCTCCCACAATATTGTTGTCAGCAAGTTAAAGCAATGTGGATTGGATAAATGGACGGTAAGATGGATAGAAAGCTGGCTAGAAGGTCGGGCCCAGTGGGTAGTGATCAACGGCTCAATGTCAGGATGGTGGTCGGTTTCTAGTGGAGTGCCCCAAGGTTCAGTTCTGGGTCCTGTTCTGTTCAACATATTTATCAATGACCTGGATGAGGGGTTGGATTGCACCCTCATCAAGTTCGCGGATGACACTAAGCTAGGGGGAGAGGTAGATAAGCTGGAGGGCAGGGATAGGGTCCAGAGTGACATAGACAAATTGGAAGACTGGGCTGCAAGAAATCTGATGAGGTTCAATCTGGACAAGGGCAGAGTCCTGCACTTGGGCCGGAAGAATCCCAAGCATTGTTACAGGCTGGGGTCCGACTGGCTCGGTAGCACTTCTGCAGAAAAGGACCTGGGAGTTGTAGTGGACGAGAAGTTGGGCATGAGTCAACAGCATGCCGTTGTAACCAAGAAGGCTAATGGCATATTAGGTTGCATCAAGAGGAGCATTGCCAGTAGATCCAGAAAAGTGATTATTCCTCTTTATTCAGCTTTGGTGAGGCTGCATCTGGAGTACTGTGTCCAGTTCTGGGCCCCCAATTATAGGAAGGATGTGGATACACTGGAGAGGGTCCAGCGGAGGGACACCAAAATAATTAGGGGGCTGGAGCATATGACCTATGAAGAAAGGTTGAGGGAATTGGGACTGTTTAGTCTGCAGAAGAGAAGACTGAGGGGGGACTTGATAACAGCCTTCAACTTACTGAAGGGAGGCTGCAAAGAGGCTGGGGAGAGGCTGTTCACAGTGGTCACGGATGGCAGAACATGGAACAATGGTCTCAAGTTGCAGTTGGGAAGGTCCAGGTTGAACATTAGGAAAAACTTTTTCACTAGGAGGGTGGTGAACCATTGGAATGGTCTACCGAGGGAAGTAGTGGAGCCTCCATCCCTGGAAGTGTTTAAGGCTCGCCTCGACAAAGCCCTGTCTGTGCTGATCTGATGGGTTTGGTCCTGCCTAGGGCAGCGGGTTGGACTTGATGGCTTTTTTAGATCTCTTGCAGCCCTATTGTTCTATGATTCTATGGTCCTGCTGTGAGAGCAGGGATTGGACTTGACTTCTTGAGGTCCCTTCCAGTTCTAGTATTCTATGATTTCTATGTTCATTCTACTGCAGATGAGTGGATGCCCAGTTGTCAGAAACATTTTTCCTCAATGGCACCTGTTAAGGCAGCTTGAACACTCTCTGCTACTTAACAACACTGTATGAATGTATAAAGGGAGATGCCATTCCTGATCTCCCTGTAATCCTGCTTACTGGACAGACTGAAGCAGAGAAGAGAAAAAGGATTCCTCATGGAATGGACATGGGCAACATATTCTGAACAACAGTTGCAAGAAAGTAAGTAAATGTTTCTTCTTGTTCAAGTGAGCTGGAGGAAGAGGTATATATTAAGAGCTTTAAAAGGATCTCACAGAACTACGCCATTCAGAAACAAAATGGCAGATGAATTTTCATGTTGATAAATGTAGATGTGATTGCCTCTTCTCAAATGAGATATCTTCAAAGAGCAACAAAAAATTATTAGGGGTATGGAACAGCTGCCATGAGGAGAGATTAATAAGACTGGGACTTTTCAGCTTGGAAAAGAGGAGAGTAAGGGGAGGTATGATAGAAATCTATAACATCATGACTGGTATGGGAAAAAATTAATAAATTTACTCCATCCCACAACACAAGAACTAGAGATTACCAATTGAAATAAATAGGTAGGTTTGAAACAAAAAAGTATTTCTTCATACGATGCACAGTTGTTCTGTGGAATTCCTTGCCAGAACATGTTGTCAAGTCCAAAACTATAATAGGGTTCAAAAAAGAACTAGATAAATTCATAGCTCATCAATGGCTATTAGCCATGATGGGCAGGAATGCTGTCACTAGCTTTTGTTTTTTAGAAGCTGGGAACGGATCACTTGACGATTAACAGTTACGTTCATTCCCACTGGGGCAGCTGGCATTGGCATTTGGTCTGACTCAGTACTGCACATGCCCATTCCACTGCAATGTGACTCACTAGCAGATCTAACTGGAGGCGGACATGTAGTTTCTTTGAATAGTGATTGCAGAACACTACTCTTGATTCTGCATTGCTCCTAGATTGATGGTCTTATAGTGTAATAAGAAGCAAACAAGTACACTGATGACCATGATGATGCTCTGCCAATATTCAGAAAATGAATTTGTAGCAAGAAAGCCACAATGTTGTGCGTTCCCTAGCTGAACGAGCTATCACACTAGCTGATGCAGTGACATTAAGCAACTGATAGCACAAACAAACAAACTACTAAATCTAGGAAAGCCAGTGAGAAGATAGTGGGTGGACTTTCATTCTCTTTGCCACTAAGACAAACAACCATGATAATAACCAAATGATTTAGGCTCACCAAGATAAAAAACCAAAAGCTCTTCTTTCATCTGAAAAGTGGAAATCTTCTTTAATCTGTATGAGTATGACGTTTCAAGAGAAAGTTACCAAACCGATTACCTGATTAATGTGAAAATTGGGGACTACTTTTGGCAGCTTTGGGTGAGGCTGAAGGTAAACCTTGTCCTTATAAAAGGCTAGCCCCAATACCAGAGCTCTCCTGGCTGAGGTAACTGGTAAAAATGCCACCTTCATAGCAAGGAGAAGTGAAGAACAAGTTCTGAGTGGTCGAATGGGTGGTCCCATTCATTTTCCTAATATCAAGTTCCAGTATCATGGAGGGAAGTTTCTTGCACCTTTGGGAATATTCTGTCAATCCCCTTCAAAATCTGATAGCAACAGGACTGGAAAAAAGTTATCTACTGTTCTCCAATGGATGAAAAGCCAAGGTAGCTATCAGATGAATCATGACAGAGCTAACTGCGGGACACTGATGTTTTAGGCACGGGAGACAGTCCAACATGTAATGGATAGGGGCTCACTCTGGAATTCTACTTTTGTGGAGGGACCAGAAAGAAAACTACTTTCTTTTAGTCATGTAAGTACTCCTAGTTCAAGGCTTTCTACCATTTAGAAGTACATCTTGCATGTCCTTCAAGAAAGCCCTTATTAAGGGTCTGTGGGGTAGCTGTGTTATTCTGTAGCTTCACAAACAACAAGCAGTCCTGTGGTACCTTAGAGATTGTGATGAAGTGGGCTTTACCCACGAAAGCTCATGACCTAATAGATTGGTTAGTCTCTAAGGTGCCACAGGACTGCTTAACTAATGGTGTTAGCCATGAAGCACGTATGCTGTAAAGCGGAGGGACTGCAGGCTGGAGTGGAGGTAGCAGTTGTGGTGCTGGGAAATTAAATCTGGATCCATTAGAAGAGATAGTGCAGGCCTGACTGACAAAGCTTGTAGAGTGAAAAACAATTCCTGTTGTGGTTACTCCAGTGCTATAAGCATGAGATTAGCATGTGTGTTTTGTTTTGTTTTGTTTTGTTTTTGGAAAAGAGTGTGGACAGCAAATGGGACAGGATAGAAGGCAGAGAGTACAGTACCAGGGAGGAATCTATACACAAATCTTGGCTGTGACCCCTTAATTCCACTCCAGAACAAAATGCTGGTGCTCTCTTATGGTCCATGCCCAAACAAAAACTTGGGGAGTCACTACTATTTTGTTTCTGGTTTCCCCCTCCCCCAGTTGGACAATGGATCTGGTCACATCTGTAACCATTTCTGATGACTGGGGAAGGACCTGCGCAACTAAGCTAACAACATATTCTGTACCAGTGGAAGGTAAGCAACCCTGAGGTGAACAAAGCTGTCTACACAAAACACCTACAGCAGAATCAACTCCTGGCACATAAAACCAGTAGAAAACACTCCTCCTTGTCTCTTAACACAAAACATAGTTGCTGTGTTGTCTGTTAACACTAGCAGATTTTTTCCCCCTCAATACGTGGAAGGAAGGTGAATAAGCAATAGACAGTTCACAAGTATCTGACATTTATAATAGCCTTTAGATCTTGAGAAGGCCAAGTACAATTTAGTTATCCTGTGTATGATCCCCAGCCCATGGAAAATAAATCTTTGACTAAACTGAGTATTGGTGACCCAGGAGTGAAGGACACCACCCAACACAAACTTTAAAGGAGTGTCTACGACTCCAAGGAGAACAAGACTAGCATTGATACTCAAGCCTCAATGTCTAGGCCAGCGTTTCCCAATTTTATTTGGTCACAGAACCCTTTCAAACTCAAAAGAATTTTGTGGAACCCCATTCCCAGGATCTATCCCCATTCTCCACACTTTACCCACCTCAGCCCTCAGCCTCCAAATCTACCCTCTGTCCCCTCACAGGATTCAGAAGGGTGAAGGGAATGGAGTGTCTTCCTTTGGTAAGCCCTCACAGGTCCCTTGCCCATAATACAAAGCATCTTCTGGAGTGACGTATCAAGCCCACAGAGGTCAAATTCTAGACCCACATAGCTCAAGGGGAATGCTAATGACATAGCCAGTACATGTTCTGAACTGGATGGCTCCAAGGGAGTAGGACAGGTTACTGCGCAGTAACTGGAGCTCTTTGAGATGTTGTCCCCGTGGATGCTCCACTTTTAGGCACATCAGTGCCGCTGCACCCACAGGCCCAACATTTCTGTGTAGCAGTGTTCCCCTCACCCCAGCCCCCTCCCCTGACCAGCTGTCCACATGCACAGGGCATAGGCACGAGACATCTGTAACACTCACTGCTCATGCACGGGCAGCCGGTCCCTCAGTTCTTCTCCGGTCCAGAAACCAAAGAAGGAATCCAAAGCAGAGGGGAGGAGGGTGGGTGGTGGAGCATTCATGGGGACAACATCTCAAAGCACTCCAATTACTGTACAGGGTGAGTAATGTCTCATTCTTCTTGGAGGGTCCCCGGGAGTGCTCCATCTTTAGGTGACTACAAAGCAGTGTCATCACTTGGAGGTGGGTCCTTCGGAGAGCGTACATTGGCCGATAATACAGAATCACTGAATGCAGTCTGTAAGTCAGCATAGGTTTGTATGGCATAATACCCAAGTGGCTGCTCTGCAAATGTCATCTGTGGACACACCCTGGAGGAAGGCTGCGGAGGCTGCCACTGCCCGTGTGGAATGGGCACGAATGCTCAACAGAGGTTCTTTGTTAAACTTATTGTAGGCAAGTCTTATACAGCCCGAGATCCATGTGGACAGCCTCTGCTCGAAGACAAGCATGCCACAGGATCTTTTGGCTGAGGAGACAGAGTTGGGTCGTTTTCTGAAATGGCTGTGTTTCTGCAGGTAGAAGGCCAAAGCCCAGCGGACTGTACTGCTCCATCCCTAATGCTAGTATGCAGTTTAGGGAAGACGACAGGTAAGTACACTGGTTCGTTGCAGTGGAAAGAGGTAAGTACTATAAGGGAGGAATTTAGCGTGGGTGTGGAGGATGACTCTTGTAAAAGGACGTATATAGTGGTTCCGACATCACTGCATTATCTACCCCACCGTTTGTACGGAGGTGATTGCCACAAAGAAAACTACTTTCATGGACAAGTGCAGCAAAGAGCAGGTAGCATTGGCTCAAATGGTTTGCCAGTTAGGGCCCTGAGGACCAAACTGAAATCCCATGCAGGCATCAGCTCTTTGATCAGCGGTAAGGTATTATGGAGGCCTTTAAGGACCCACTTGGTGAATGGGCGTGTGAAGCCAGAGTGGTCTTGGATAGGTGGGTGGAAAGCAAATACAGCTGCCAGGTGGACCCTAATCGTGCTGGTGGATAGATTTGTTTGCTATAGATGGAGTAGGTAAGTGAGTATGTATGGGATCTTATGTGTGGGAGAGGCACACGGCTATGAAGCATTGCCATTTCTGTAAGTAGGTCTTTCTTGCTGCAGGTTGCCTACTGCTCTCGGGGATCATTCAGACCTGAAATGGACAAGCTGCAGAAGTTCTGAGAACCAGGTCTGCCTCAGTCATCTGGATGCTAGCAGGATGACCTGAGCCTTGTCCCACTTTATCTTGACTGCAACCCTCTGAATAACCGGGATCAGTGGGAATGCATGTGCTAAAGGTGCATTCCATGTGATGCTGAATGCATCCCCCAGCAAATTGAGGCCTAATCCATGTCTGCAGCAAGAGGGGGCATCGTATGGTGGCAGCTGTAACAAACAGATCCACGGTTGGGAACCCCCATTTGCAGAAGACCTAGCAGATGGTGGATCTGCTGATTTCCCACTCACGCTTGAGATGGAAATTGCAACTGAGGGTGTCCCGGAGTATATTGTTCTTGCTTGGTATGTAGACTGCTACCACATGGATTTGTTGAGGGAAACACCACTCCCCCACTTGCACTCTTCTTGGCAGAGTTGTCTCAAGCATACTCCATCCTGTTTGTTGATGTAATGCACAGTTTCTGTATTGTCCATTGTCATGCAGACTGTGCAGTTGGAGATCTGCATGGAGAAGTACATGCAGGTATACCAAACTGCTCTCAGTTCTAGGAGGTTGGTGTGCTCGAACCATTCGTCTGCTGACCATGTGCCCTGAACCACTTGATCCCCTAGGTGGGCACCCCAACCTAGTAGGAAAGTGTCCATCATAATCATGATAGTTGGAGAGGGTCTCTGGAGGGGAACCCAGGTGCATATGTTCTGAGTTGTGTCCACCAACTGTGGGAGTCCCTGACTGTAGCTGGAATGCTCAGTGTTTTGTTCAGAGGATGGACATGGGGCCGGAACAGTGCTCTGAACCAGACCTGCATTGTTCTCATTCAGCGGCATGCATGGGGCACGACAGACTGCTGCTGCCAATATGGCCAAGGAGACATAGATATAGCCTGGCAGTTATCTGGGACTGACCTGCAGCATGAGACCAAGGCCTTGAACTGATTGTAATCTGTGTTGAGGAAGCAAGGCCATGGCTGTATGGCAATCCAAAAGTGCTCCTATAAACTTGAGTAGTACAGGGATGATTGTGGCTAATCTTCACTCTTTGACAAAGCACATACTAGTTTAGATTTCTCAGGTCTAGTATGGGTCTCCAACCCCCACATTTTCTTCTGCATGAGGAAGTATCAAGAGTAGAAGCCCCTCCCTCTGTGATTGGTGGGTACATCTTCTATGGACCTCAGATGTAGAAGACATTGTGCCTCTTACACAAGCACAGTCTCATGAGAAGGGTCGCTGAAAAGGGATGGGGCTTGGGCTTGGTGTTTGCAGATGAATGGAATGACATAACCAGTGTGTACAATGTCTAAGACCCACTTGTCAATGATGATGGCTCACCATGCAGGGTAGAACGCGGCTAGCCTTGAGCCAAAGACTGTGGGTGGCTCAGCCTGAGGCCTGCCTGCTATGGGGACCATCTGACTCTCAACCAAATCTTTAAAATAACTGATGGGCTCGAGCCTGGTGGATCAGAGACTGGTCTGTGGTTTGTCTCCTCCTTGGTTATTTCTGATGTCATCTGTTATTATAGCATTTGTTGCTGAATGGAGATGGTTTACACTTATAAAGTAAACTGTTCATTTTGGTTACATTTTATAGGAACAGTTTGTATGCCTAGGGTACATAAGGTGACTTTCCGAGAGTGAAGCATCTTGTTAGTGCTTTCAGCAAAGAGTCAAGACATTTCAAAGGGAAGATCCTCAGTTGTAGCCACCTCTACATTATCTGCTGGAAGTGGGCCACATCCTCCCTGATTGAAGTGACCCAGCCTTCCTCCTGATTCAGACTCTCTCCTTTTCATGAGCTTGTATAATTAGACCTGCCTCTGGAATCTCCGCCACATTGCATCTGATGAAGCATGTCTTTGCCCACAAAAGCTTATGCTCCAAAATATCTGTTAGTCAGGTGCCATAGGACTTCTAATTGTAGTTGTAAGCCAGGACACTTGCCACAGGACCACCACTGATGCTAGGGACCTGGTGGCGGTATCTGCAACATTCAGGGCTGACTGTAAAGCTCTTCTTGAAATGAGCGAACCCTCTCCCATAAGGGCTTTTTAGTGATCTCTTTTGTTATCTTGAATTGTTTGAATAAAGGTCTAAAGTTGTTCAAAGACGTGGTGTGTATATCTTGTAAGTAGTGCCATATAACTGGCAACACAAAACTGTAGGCTGGCCAATGAGTACACCTTTTTCCTCATCGCATCCAGCTTCTTCCACTCTTTGTCTCCTGGGGTGGATCTTGTATTCTGCTGTCTACTCTTCTAATTCACGACCTCTACTATCAATGAAGTCAGAGGGTGGATAGGAGAAGACGAACTCAGCCCCCTTTGAGGGCACGTAGCATTTTCAGTCCAGCATCTTTGATGCAGGTGGAATGGAGGCTGGAGCACTCCAGACACATCTGGCTGGATCCAGAAGGGCTCTGTTAATTGGTATCGCCACTTTGTTCTGGGTGGACGAATGTAAAATATTAGTCCACTTGTGATGTGTATCCTTTGGGGCTGAGAAGGATATATCAAGCCTGTCTGAGATGCTCCTTGAAAGGTCTTGGAGTCATCACCCAAGAGGGTGGTGGGTGGTTGCGTCACTGAGACTGGAGGATGATGAAGAGAATTGTGATGGAAGCTGGGAATTTGATCAGTCATCTCCCTTACTGTAAGTCCCATAGTCCTCAGCCTCTGAAAAGTCTGACATATCCAGTAACTGAACACTCTGGGATCAGGGTCTGGTCACAGGTAGTGGTTGAGGTAATGATTGAGGAATAGGTTGATGTCAAAACGCCACCTAGGGATCCCAGTAAGGCCAGCTAGATACATGGGTGGGTGAAACCCACGGCTGTTGCCACTGTTTTAATTGTACTGTCTTGAATTAAAATTTTTCCCTCTGTTTTATGAGGAGAAATTTAATTGTCTGAGTCAGAGGACTCTGACTCTGAAGCCTCAGTGAGAGAACATGAAAGCCTGGAGACACAAAAGGAGGCTTCAATAAGCAGGAACATGCCTGGCACCAAGGTAAAAGAGAACTCCCCCTGTGGTGGTATACTGTGGCATAAATGGTGGAGGGTGCTTCAGTACCAGGCCCTCCTGCACTGCTGGTACCGAGAGGCCAGAAGTGGCTGTAGCTGCACTTAGTACTTTTGCACACTTTGCTGGTGCCAGTTTATCAGTGTTAGATGTTGCCAGCACTGGTGTATTGCTCCCAGAAGCCAGCTTTTGTTTTTCTCTTCCAGCTTACTATGCAGTGCCGGGATGGTGCTGTGTCAAAGAGCTGCACCATCTAGTGTGAAAAGGGGTGAGCACTCTCCTTCTGTCACCTTTTTGGTGAAGTACTTGAGGCTGCCCCCATAACCTGAGGGAGGGAGGCAGCTTGGTGATTGGAGCTGGTCAATTGCACTGCCAAAGAGAGGACCAGAGGAGGTGTGAGACCTCTTCTTAGCTCCAGGGGAATCCCCTTATCTCTAGGGCTTATCTGTCAAAGCCCTGTCAGAGATCTCAACACCCCTCCCCCCCATGGGCAATGTTTGAGGGGGAAGTTTTTGCAGTCCATTGGTGTGAGAGCCTGCTCCATCTGCCAGATCCAGAGCTTTTGATGCTTCACTCTCCTGGAACGTTTAGCCAGTTTTCTACAGTGTGGACAGCTTTCTGTGTTCTGGTGCTGACCCAGACCTCATATGCAGAGAGAGTGGCCATTGGAAATTGAAACCCAAGCTGGGCATGAGTGAAAGACTTGCTGTGCTATGGAGCACAGGTATGCTGAAGCCACTCAGGAAAAAAAACTGCCTCCACGGCTTTCCCTCATTGTCTGCTTGTTCCTTGTTTAAAATTGTTGTTTTGCCTTTGGTTTCTCTTCTCTTATCTATTTTTTTTTCCAGGTGACTGAGGGAGGGACAGTTGCTTACGACTGAAGCTGGCAGCAAATGGAGAAGAACTGAGGGACCAGCTGCCCATGCATGTGCAGTAAGTGTCACAGGCATCTCGTGACTGCACCCTGCATGCATGGGCAGCTGGAGGAAGGGGAAAAGAGACACACTGCTACACACAAAAGTTTTTGGCCCATCGGTGCAGCAGCACTGACCCACCTAAAGGAGGAGCACCCATAGGGACCCTCGAAAAAGAACAGTGAGCTACTTCCAAAATAACATACTTGAGACTGAGGAATCCTGGTTTTGAACAAGGATTAAAATCTTTTCAAATGTGACATTTGTCACTCACATAGCATTCTCCCAAGTACTTGAGGCAGCTGGGAAACAGGTCATTCACCATCACTGGTTTGCTGAGTAACATGATTTAAAAAAATTGAGATTAAGACATGGTCCTGACACCATGTTCCTAGTACTGAAAGATGAACCAGTCAGTCTAAGACCTAAAAACTCACTTATAACTAACTTATCAGTACCTTAACTATCTGTCTCTCAAGCAACATGATGACATTAAGTAAAACTAGGGATAAATTACAAAGAACAAAGGAAGACCTTGCAGTAGTAGTAAGTCTGTAATTCTTCCAACAGTCATCAGAGACAATAAGGAGACAAGTGGGGTCAAAGCTGGCTCCACCCTTTATAACTGCAGACAGTGGCACACAGCATCAGAGAGATCTTGAGCAACCCACAGAAAAATACTCTCACACAACTATGCACTGAGTGTACACTCATAATGGAATCAATATGTGCAATCACTAAGAAAAAGTGTAACTTTTGGTGAAAAATTTAAAGTCAGGGAACCCAGTTTTGCCTATTAGTGTGATTCTTTGCTATAACAATTCATTCCTAACTAATCAATGGCTCCATCATCTTCTACGCCACATGAAGACTGATTTCTGCCACTATGACTCATGTTAAGTAGTATTTTAGTATAAGAAATTCCACTGATTTCACTGGAGTTTTTCACCAGGGTGCATCTACACTTGCATCCCACTTTCGAAAGAGGTATGCAAATGAGGTAAATGGAAACTGCAAATGAAGTACAAATTTGCATATTTGGCACCTCATTTGCATATTCTAATTTCAAAAGAAGAAAGCCAGGGCAGACACTGCCCTTTCGAAAGTAAACCCCATCTTTGAAAGATAATGGAATCTTTCGAAGATGGGGTTTACTTTCAAAAGAGCAGTGTCTGCCCTGGCTTTCTTCTTTTGAAAGAAGCTCTTTCAAAATTAGAATACATGAATGATGTGTCAAATATGCAAATTTATACCTCATTTGCATACCTCTTTCAAAAGAGGAATGCAAGTGTAGACGCACCCCAGGAGTAACAGTGGCAGAATATGGCCCTTAAACCAGTAGTACTTCTTTCTTACGTGTCAAAAAGTTGCCTGTTCAATTCCAACTCCCAAACTTAACTCTCACCCAGTGCTGACATTATATTATTATACAGACTACCCTTAAGAAATATTACACAGTGGTTTTGAATAGAAATGAAAATCTCAAGCCGAAATGTTTAGAATCCATGACTCAGCAGAATCCAATAGAAACAGAAGACCAGCAACAATTTAATTGAAATGGCATGTATCCGCTTCATTAGAAAGTTGCTTGTGTATGTATGCATTTCAAGCAACACAAGTCTCTGAGCCAAAGTACAGTTTTCAGGATGGAACTGAAAGACTGATAAAATGGAACAGGCCAATTTCAGAAAAGGCACCTTCAAATAAACCTCCACCCAAATCACCCAAACCTCCTTGGGATGCCGAAGAGGGACTGCAAAAAAAAAAAAAAAAAAATAGAAGGGTGTTACCTTAGAAAAAATTCCTTTGATAAAGATAACTGTAGAGACATGAGACAGAAAAGTTACATTAGACAGAATACATAAATCTTTAGCCTGCATGATGGTCTTTTTTTTTTCCCCTGTCAATTGTTTCCATTTCGATCTGGAACAGAACAGGAGAGGTCTCTCTGTCAAAGTCCAAATTTTTTGGGCAAGGTACAGTGGAGGTGTGGACCTTGGATAAAATAATAAAAAACCCAATAAAGATAATAAGCGATAAAGAGATTTTAGTATTCAGAAACGTCTGAAAGCCTGGATTTCGCCACAGTCCGCCTACTGACTACCCTTGATCCAGAGGAACAGTTCAACAGAGAGAATACAGTCACAAGGTGGATTACACTAGTCACTGGAAAATCTTTTGAGGAAATATGATGATCTATATATTATATGATAGTAGCCAATTTATCAAAATAAATATCAGAGGATGACCACAAACAAACAATTTTTTTTCAAATATGACATATGAGGGAAGGTTGAAAAAAACAGTTTGTTTAGTTTGGAAAAAAGAAGACAGAGGGAGGACATGGTAACACAGTTTTCAATTATCTAATACGTTATTACAAGGAGGAGGGAGAAACATTGTTCTCTTAACTTCTGAGAATAGGACAAGAAGCTCCAGGAAGTTTAGCTTAGACATTAGGAAAATCTTCCCGTAAGAGTATTCCAGTGGTTAACTGAATTGCCAAGGGAGGCTGTAAAACCTCCATCACTGAAGATTTTTAAGAACAAGTTAGACAAAAATCTCTCAGGAATGGTCCAGACAAAAAAAAAAACAGTCATGCCATGAGTGCAAGGAACTCAATTAGATGAACCCTTACATCCCTTCCAGTCCCACGATGTTCCCTTCTGATGTTAAAGTCCATGAAGAACTATTTAAACTATTAGCTGGGCGAAAAGAAGTAGGTACGAAAGAGCACTCGGGTCATAACAGAGGGTTTTACAAACAGCACAAACACAAGCAAGATTAGGTATCCAGCACTAAAGTTAACTATGGTTGCGTCAGAGAAAGAGTACAGAGTGAGAAGGAGGTACAAGTTGAACCTCTCTAGTCTGGTGCCGAGCAAGAGAATTTTCCAGCCCATGGAAGGTCAATATTTTCTAGCAGCATTAAAAAACTTCCAGAGTTTACTGGGCTCTTAGACATTTAGGGGTAAATTAGAGCTAAATAACACCACAGAACACTGAGAGCTAGGATTGGTGGCTGTAAACAAACTTTATGGGACCATGGAAAATTTGGCCACACCCATTTAAGTGGTCATCCAGCTAACATCATGCTAGATTATGGATGTTGCTGGATGAGAGTGCCAAACTAGAGATGTTCAACCTCTATAATTAATTATATTAATAAATAGTTTGATCAAACAGATTAAAAATACTACTCTGTTATAAGATACTCTGTTATAAACCAAAGCTAAAAAACAGAAGCTTTAAAGTAAATATAGCTGATATGGACATCACCTAGACATAAAATGCCATTCTTGTCATGTGAGGGATAAGAATTGCTAAGATTTTGCAATTTTTGGCTATAAAACATGTATGAAATGCACGTAGAGTTACAGAAATGAGGAAGTAAAGTAACACAGAGAGAATACTACTAGAAATCTAAACAGTTGTTTGCTATCATGATTTATACAGTATGAATAGATAAGATACATTAGAAATATGCATGTCTAAGAATTGAAATTATATGATCAAATAATACTAGGTCTAAGTATGTCTAGCCTCTCAACAAGAATGGTGATGGTGAATACTGGCCATTGAGACATATCAGAAAGGCAACAAAAACCCCAGTAATAAGAGATCAGCTGTATTATGAACATCTGGAATAGACAGTGGCAAGAGTTGTGACCTGGGTTGGCAAAACTATTGCTCAATAGCACAATGATTGTTTCTTCACACAGCTTATTTCTGAATTAGAATAAGGTTCTGATGAAACCACGTTAGGACGTGACTGGTTTTGTTCTTAGTGGAACTCATCAGAGCTGCGTAAACTGCTGTCTACAGTGTGATTTGAACCTGGGATGCCTTTGTCATAGTCAAGGACAATACCATATCTCCATGGGTTCACAGCATCGGTTGTGGGAAAGGAGTATATGTAGATCACATGGCCAACAGTTGTTGGTCCAATTATCTGGGAAAGCCATCAATCCAACTGATTTATTTCTGAATATCCAAAACTAACTCAACAAACAGAAATATCAACTAACTGTGACAACAGTATTATTGTTTGAACATTCTTGCGGCAACAGAACGATGGCTGGGCAAGAAGTGGTTAAAGGGAAACAAGAGGTAGCACCTTAACTCTGCCATGAAAGGTTTTTTTTTTGTTTTTTATTTTTTTTAAAAGGTAAGTTTACAAAAGAAAAGACTTCTTGAAACAATCAAAACCCATGCAATCAGAGCCTAAATACTCCATACATAAGAACAAAGAAAAAAACCTTCTCATATGCTTAAAAGAAAAATGCAAATATAGTTTCTGCAACGTGAAAAGTATAGAACAAGTTTTGGCAGCTAAACTACACAGCTGCAATTAAAAGATCTGAAGAACAAATAGTCAAAAATATATAGAAATACTCCAAGTACAATCACCAGTAGGAAATCAAAGGTAGTGGAAGTAATAAAAGGGGTTAAGGAGACTCCATTGATGATAAATGATTTCTTGGTTTCAGCACATGATACAGAGGAATAAGCAGAATACCAACCTCAAGATTAATCTTTACAGATAACAAAGATACAAATAATAAAGGGTTAAAGTAAATTTCTATTGTTGTTTTAAATTTAAGAAGCAATAAATCACCAGGACCATATGGCATTTATCTGGAAGCTGTGAAGGTATTAAAGGCCAAACTATTAACTGAAATATGGAAATTATCAAAAACAGCCACTCTCCTAGGAAATCACAGGGTGGCCAGTGTTGGAATGATATTTTTACAAATGTACTGTGATCCTGGGAATTATGCACCAGCAAATCTTACTGTGGTGCAAAACAGTTTAATAATTTTGAATTTTAAAGAGTTTCTAAACATCCTAGTGTAATATGCAGGGACAAAACAGGATAACTTTCATCAGAGTTGCAGATAAACTGTGACTCTCTAGCCCTGCAGTATCCAAAACATTGTCTGTCTGCCACATGTGGTGAACTAGCCAGCCTGGTGTGGTGAGGCAGCTTGTTAGAACCACACACGTGGAGCACCCTCCACCCCTACAGGCATGTGCCCCATTTGGCGGGAGAAGCACATGGCAGCAACAGTGGAGGCGGCTCCTGGGGTGGCTCGGGGCTGGCTGGCTGGGTGCGGCTTGCAGCTCTGTGCAGCTCAGCATGGCACGGCTTGTGGCTGGGCAGCTGCAGTGAATCACTGACAGTTGCCTGGGGGCAGGGTGCCTGGCTGGGGGCGTTGGGAGAGTGAGTGCCTGGCTCAGGGGGCAGCACCTGGCTTAGGGAGCGGGGAGTGGCAATCGTTAAATTTCCTTTGGACACCACTGCTCTCTAGCCTGCAGATAAACTATGTTCTCTGTAATTTTTTTGACAGTGTAAAAAACAAATCATATGTAGTACCCAGAGGCACTGAGCCCTTCACCTTCAGGTGCCTTAAGGGGCTGTGGAGGTGCCTCCACGCGCGGTTAGAGGTCAGGGTCCTCAACGTGCCCCAGGTGGTGGGCGCCTGTTGTGTCCTCCACAATGTTGTGGAGTGAAAGGATGCCGCCTAGGTCCCCGGTGGCGGGGGGGGCGCACAAAGCCAGCATTGGCTATGAGCAGCCAGGCACTACCCCCATCTGCCAGCTGCCCCCATCCGCCAGGCCCACCAGGACGGCCACCACATGAGGGAGGCCCTCAGGCAGGTCTTTGTGGATGGCTGCCTGTGACCCACCCTCACCCCCCCCATGCACATCCGCCACCCGCTGTCCCCACCGCCACCACCCCCACCAGCACTGCACCCACACATCTGCTCCATCCCTTCCCTAAGGAGCACAGCACAAGGTGGTGTATTGTAAATAAACATTTATCAAAAACAGGATAGTATGTAGGTTTTGGGACGTGGTACAGAGGGTGACAGGGGGGCTCTGAACCTGGAGGGGGATGGGGGCTCTGAACCCAGAGGGGGGCAGGAGGGACATCAGAGCTGGAGGGGGGGGCAGGAAGGCTCATTCTGGGGCCGGGATAGTGGCCCGTGAACCCTGTCAGCCTGTGGATCCCCTGCCTTCCTGGTGGGGAGGGGAGGATGTGGGGAGCACCAGCAGGTAAAGCTGGGGGATTGCTTGGCGGGGGAGGTGGGAGCAGGCTCAGTGGGAGCAGGCTTGGTGGGAGAGCTGCTGGGAGGGGGGGCAGGTGGTGGGCAACATTGGCCGCATGCTCCTGGAGCATCTGGCCAATGCCCTCCAGGGCATGCAGCAGTCTCTCCCACCCTGTCCTCCGCCACTTCAGCTTGGCCTACAAGAGCCACAGGTACTGCTCAGCAACCACGGCCTCGCACTGGCTGGCTGGGTCCTCCTTGGCTTGGCAGTGGGCTCTCCGGCTGCATCCCTGACGCTGTGCAGTGTGGAGTGGTGCCTGGCCACCTCTGACGTCCACTGGGGGACTCTTGGGGACCAACAATGGTGCTGGGCTCTCCTGGCCCATGGATGGTGCAGCTATATGGAGAGGGGGACAGCAGGTCAGTAATGTGACATGGCCGAAGGGAGGTCTGGCCACATGACACCCCCTGATCCCCTCCACCACGGGGTGCCCACCCCCTCCCAAGGGCTGGGCATCCCATCCGATGGCAATGCGGACAGGGGCCTCTCACGCAGGTTGGCCTTCACAGCCAGCGGTGCACAAACACTGGGTGCTGTCCAGCACCGACTGGCCACCGGCCTGCGTGCAGCTTGCCGCACTGTTCACTGGGGGCAGGTGCTGGGCATCGCTGGTGGGCCACTGTGGGTGCTGCATACCATGGTGGGCTGGCATGCATGTGGACCGGGACCACTGTTCTTGTGTGTGGCCGGCTGGCTGGTGCATCGCCCCCACCCTACAGGGCAGGTGTGCACCCTGCCATGTACATACCAGAGGGTCCCTTGGTGACATCCAGGGATGCCCGGCTCCCAGCTGCCCGGCTGGATGAGTGGGAGGGGATATAGATGGCGAGGTCCCCCTCCTCAATCAACCATTCTGTGCTGCCCTCGCCTTTGTGGGTCCCCGGTCCAGGCTGCTCCTCTGCCTCCTGTTGTGGCTCGTCAGCGGATGTGACCAGGACCGCCGGGGTGGGGAGCTGTCCCGGGGCCCCAGGGTGCCCCAGAGCTCCTAGAAGTAGTGGCAGGTGGCTGGGGCTGCCCCGGAGCAGCTGGGCTGGTCTCTGGCCCAGGCGTAGCCCTGCCGCAGCTCCTTCACCTTGGAGCGTATCTGTTCTGCGGTATGCTCCAGGTGGCCCTGATGAGGAGGCCCCAAGCCAGGCGGCCGAAGGCTGTGGCATTGCACCACTTCACCTCCATCTCATGGAGGACCTCCTCCTCTTTCCAGAGGCCCAGGAGGTCCCACAGCTATCACTCCGTCCAGGAGGGAGGCTCGGACGGGGGCTGGCTACTGGCCATGATTTTGGTGCTGGGAGCACGGGGCTGGAGCAGGTGCTGGGGATGCTCCTAGCACGCTCTCAGCTTCCTGCCACCGGGTTCCTGAGTGCATGCTGCTTTAAGGCAGCCAGACGCAGGGATCACAGAGCCCCACTTCTGCCTGTTGGAACAGCCCCACACTCCAGCTGACCAAAGCCACGGCAGACCCCTCTTTCAAAAAAGTGGGATGTGGAGCGTCTACACGTGTACTCTTTCGATTTAGTTTTTCAAAACGGGATGATCTTCCTGATACGGGATCAGAGTTCAGATTTCGACGCCTGTGCCCCATTTCTTCATTTTTCTTTCAAAAGACGGTGTTGCACGTGTAGACACTCCTCCCATTCTTTCGAAAGAGGGACACTTATTTCGACGTTTCATACACGTTTAGACCCAGATCAAATGTATACTATGTACCTCTAAGCAATTAGAGATTTGTCTTTCACATCAAGTTAATTACAATATTTCTGAAAGCGACCCATGAATAAACAAAAAAACCCCCACAGAAATGAAGATAAATGAGCCAAGAAAAATTATAAGGTATGTATGGTGGTCTATTCCCCCCAATTCAATGATTAAATTATCTGAAGATCTTGCACTCAAAATTTCCTTTTACCCACTTTCTCAAACACCCAACTTTTTAACTTGTATAACAGGCCTACAGATGCATCAGTAGTTCCATGTAAACAATATAATCTGTGTAGTTAATAGCATATAATTTCTCTACTGCCCATGGACCTGCCAGAGAAAGATTCTTACAGACAAAGGCAGGTGCAGGTTAGTAATGAAAAAAAAAAAGTGGCAAGTGAGTAGTCGGAGATGTTGCCTCCTATCATGTTGGAAGAAGTCTCAACCTCTCCCACTCAGCTACATTAGCAGCAAAAGATGATATTCCTCTCCATCTTCCCTCTTCCATCTCTCTCTACAAATAGCCTCGCCACATGTACTTTCAATATTCATTTGTGTGGCAAATTAACATTTTTGCAGAAGTTCAGAATGTGAAAAAATTCATAGATTTTCTTCATTACAAAAACAAAATGCTATTCTCTTATACTACTAAATATTGCTTAAAGCTTTTCTCCTGTTTATTCTAAAGTGACACAGTGATTGCAAACACCACAGAATTTAGTATCTGTGAAATGCATAATCAAAAGTTTCTTTCACATGCCATGCTATCATCAATAAAACCACATTATGATAAAACAAGCACTCCAAATTCACTAGAATAACATTTGGGGAGACAGACGAGCCTTAAACCTTCTAAGGCCAGGTCTCTAGCAGGTGAAAATATTGATTTAAGATCTGTAACTCCAGCTACAAAAATTGCATAGCTCAAGTAGGCATATCTTAAATCAATTTTAGCCACCATTCCCACAGCAGGAGGTTGATGGAAGAAACTCACCTGTCAACTTCCCTCACTCCTCGCGACTGTGAGGAGTAGGGGTTTGATGGCAGCACCCTGACCGCTATGTTTAGTTCAGCCCCTTTAAGCATACTAAATCGAACTCCAGCAGATCAACTGCCAGCACGTCGATCTTCCAGTAATCAGAGACGTGCCCATATTGACAAAGTCTAGTCCAGACTGACTGATGAGGAAGAAGCCATGGTTAGTAAAAACCGGCAGACCAAATGGCTCTTGGAAATCTCTGAATAATTACATTAACCTCAGCCTATCCCTAGAGAAATCTATCCTCTCAAATAACTTTGTTCATCCTCCCTCCTCAGCAGAAACAACACTTACTTGATGGAGAAGGAAAACACTAATACTGCAGCAGATCGCTCTCACTCGTATCGCAGAGCTGAAAATGTCCACTAATTTTGCTTTTTTATGCATGCATAAAAAGTTGAGAAAACATGGCTCACAAAATTAATGTCTCATATGCCACAGAACATAAGCATCTTCCATCACCTCAAATTCCACTTAATTTTTTATTCAAAAAAAGTTTATATAAACTTCTAACAGTAAAAATCTGATCCTTTCTTATAGCCTGAAAGTGCCTTGGAACCTCACTCATGCTTTGCAGTTCATCTAATAGTATACGTTGGAACGCCTAAATCTGGCTCTCTCTAGTCTGGCAACATCCCTCATCCAGCAGGACGAGGGATGTCACTTGACCAGAAAGCCAAGCAAGAAGGTGTAGCCCGCAATCTTTGGCAGCGCTGGGGGGGGCTGCAGCAGAGCCCGCAGCCCCCAGCAACCGCTGTACAGGGGCAGACACAAGGGGCTTGGCCTGGTATCCAGTAGCAGTCCTGGAGGGCTGGGGCCAGCTTTCCCCCTGCAGTCCCACAGGGCCGGGGCTGGCTTCCCCTCCTGCAGGCCTGGGGGCAGCTATGCAGTGCTGGAACTGTGTCCCCACTGCAAGCCGGAGACAGCTTCCCCTAGCAGCTCAAGGACATGGGCAGTAGTTTGGCAGTAGCCACAGGCCAGCCATGGGCTAGTGGAGAAGATAAGTGAGCAGCCCAGTGGCTAGAGCGGGGAGGGAGGCAGCTTGAGGGCCTGGACAGAGAACCTTCCCTGGTCCAGCAAATCCTCTTGTCTGAGACCAGACAGGTCCCAAACATGCCAGACATCGTAACTGAACAAAGGTGCCCATGCCTAACCTTAGGGTATAGAGGGTAGGTACTAAATTACAGTTGCTGTAAGATTTTGGTTTTCTCCACTGATAAAGGAAAAGATACCAATTTTCTTTCAGAATAGGCAGTGACATGAAAGTCATGCATTAAGCAACAAGTCCATCACAGAAATGAAGGATAAGCTAGGAGGCAGAGTTCTGAATAAAACCTCCTTGTCTGCAACTAAATTCATGTTTCTTCTAATATGCTTAAAAACCATTTTAAATGGTTACAAGCTAAACTGAATGTCACACCACTGAACCAGTACCATTTGTGGTGTTAAAGAGTAAAGCATCCCAAGCAGCTAAGTCTTCATTGCCAAACGAGGTCTCCCCCCGCCCCCATGCCCCCCCAACAAAGAGACAGTAAACCTATATGTTATCAGAATGTAAAATCCTACTGGAGCAGACAGCTTTAACACATTGGCTACGTCTACACGTGCAGCCAACATCGAAATAGCTTATTTCGATGTAGCAACATCGAAATAGTCTATTTCGATGAATAACGTCTACACGTCCTCCAGGGCTGGCAATGTCGATGTTCAACTTCGACGTTGCTCAGCCCAACATCGAAATAGGCGCAGCGAGGGAACGTCTACATGTCAAAGTAGCACACATCGAAATAGGGATGCCAGGCACAGCTGCAGACAGGGTCACAGGGCGGACTCAACAGCAAGCCGCTCCCTTAAAGGGCCCCTCCCAGACACAGTTGCACTAAACAACACAAGATACACAGAGCTGACAACTGGTTGCAGACCCTGTGCCTGCAGCATAGATCCCCAGCTGCCGCAGAAGCAGCCAGAAGCCCTGGGCTAAGGGCTGCTGCCCACGGTGACCATAGAGCCCCGCAGGGGCTGGAGAGAGAGCATCTCTCAACCCCCCAGCTGATGGCCACCATGGAGGACCCAGCAATTTTGACGTTGCGGGACGCGGATCGTCTACACGGTCCCTACTTCGACGTTGAATGTCGAAGTAGGGCGCTATTCCTATCTCCTCATGAGGTTAGCGACTTCGACGTCTCGCCGCCTAACGTCGAAGTTAACTTCGAAATAGCGCCCGACGCGTGTAGATGCGACGGGCGCTATTTCGAAGTTGGTGCCGCTACTTCGAAGTAGTGTGCACGTGTAGACGCAGCTATTGTGACTAGGTGAGATGATATTGTGCTCTCACACCTGCAGCTGACCATGCCTAATTACACTGCAGTAAAGTGTCTGACCCTTGCATGCACCAATATTTTAGAGAAAGAAGTAGCCAGTCTTAGGCATCTCACTGTTTTTGTTTTTGTTTATTTTTCAAAAAGCCCTAAACCATTCTTGTGAGTGAAGACGCAGTTTGAAAACAAAAAGCAGTCAAGTAGCACTTTAAAGACTAGCAAAATAGTTTATCAGGTGAGCTTTTGTGGGACAGACCCACTTCTTCAGACCACAGCCAGACCAGAACAGACTCAATATTGAGTCTGTTCTGGTCTGGCTGTGGTCTGAAGAAGTGGGTCTGTCCCACGAAAGCTCACCTAATAAACTATTTTGCTAGTCTTTAAAGTGCTACTTGACTGCTTTTTGTTTCGATAGTGTATAGACTAGCACGGTTTACTCTCTGTTACTATTCAACACAGTCTGATGTTTGTGTTTTAGAAATGTGATTCTTTGGACTCAGAAAATCATATAGCCTCATTTTCTGTTAAGTAGTGAAATCACAAAACCAATGGATGCTAATTACTAAGTCAAGCTGCTCCCAGTCTCATTTTCTCACCACCACCCTTTCTGTCCTAGAAGACAATACAGTAACTACTTTTAACCAAGACATGTAGTTATATGTAAATATTCAGAGATTTATTTGCACAGGCTTGTCATAAACAGAAATTAGGAGGTGAGGGGCCAGAAGTAAATTTCACCACATCTGAGAAAAAAACAACACTGAAGGATGGAAGGAATCACATCCTTTAATTTTTAAAAAATTAGGAAAACGGGGGCGTTCACAAAAGTAAAAAAGACTGTGGAACATGAGACACAAAATGAAAAAAGTGATAAAGTGTTGTTGCTGAATTGCCATGAACAACATTTAGTAATTATTTGTAAGGAAAACAAAATTGGAAGCAGCACAGAGAAAGTAAAAAGAGGATAGAGGATAGGCCCAGGATTCCAAGCAGGACATGGGGATAGAAATGCATGAACATAAGGGCATTTAAGAAGCAAATCCAAATTCTGCAGACCTTGGTTGATGTCTATGTCCAAAAAATCCTAACCCTCCAGTCTCTGAAGTCCCCAGAGACCTCTGGAGTTCCCAGTTCTTCACCCCTCAATGTACCACATGGCGTCATAGGGGGCATCAATATTCCAAGCACTTCACACAGGAAGACAGCGAGGAAAAGCATAACTTGACATACACTGACCCTGCCCTACACACTTGTACGACCCTGGTCCCCAAATACATGGATTTCCCAAAAACAAAAGGACTTCCCAGTAAGCAGTATAATGTGGCATTCTAAATTTCCAGAGTGCAATCATCACTTGTTTCTCCAATGTCACTGCATCTTTTGTTCTGGTATCCCCAAACTTAACATGTGGGTTGAGCTCAGCATACAGATCCACAAATATGGTCTTTCACATTCAAAGTTCTGCATTCACCACCTATCATACCAAATCTACACTGTGATGTGATCCCTTCCGATCAATGATCATTTTCCAGGCCCAGAAGTAGCACTCCACCATTGTATCTGCTCCATGAAAACCAGCAACATCAACCGTTTCTTGTATATCACTTGGTAAACTGTCCTCCAAGAAACTGTCATGTGCCTCATTGCTATATTACGTGGGGGTCTACAAATAAAGGAGAATAGTGCATCCTGTATTTATAATATTCATGACAAAGATGACAGACACTGAAAAGTACCTTGTATGCTTTTTAAAAGGCTCAAAAATTATAGAATTTTGATGTCATTATGGAATGAAGAAAGTCACATCCTGAGAACTTCACCTCCACTGCCCAGAGATCTCCAGGAGAGTCACTTATATGCCACAACACATTAAGAAAATTTCCCAAAAGACCTAAGACTGGATGGTGACGTACAGCACATTGGACTATGAACCAACAGTGCACTGCTCTTTGCATTGACACAAGTACGTCTCATATGCACATGTAGCACCAACACAAGCAAGCAGGTGTACGCGCACTTGCAGAATATACAAACTTTGGCAGCTATACACCAACATAACTTCTGCCAACCACAGTGTGTGTTGTACATACGGCCAATGAGAAAATTGCTGTCATGATCAAGGTAAAATTTAAATCCCCTATTTACATAAACTTTAAACTTGCTGGCTGTGTCTACACTAGCACCCCCTTTCGAAAGGGGGGTGCTAATGAGACACTTCGGGATATGCTAATGAGGTGCTCAAGTGAATAAGCAGCACCTCACTAGCATAATGGTAGCCATGGCACTTCGAAAAGAGAAGTTACTCACCTGTAGTAATGATGGTTCTTAGAGATGTGTCCCCGTGGGTGCTCCACAATAGGTGTCGGGCTCACCCGGTGCCGCAGATCGGAATTCTTCTAGCAGTTTCTATTGGATCGCGCATGCGACAACGCGCGCCACTCCCTTGCGCGCCCCCAGACATGTACGCGATCTGGTCCCCACCAGTTCCTTGACCAACCACCTTGGATGCTCCTCAAAAACATCAGACAGAGATTCCGAAGTGGGGAGGATGGGCGGGTGGTGGAGCACCCACGGGGACACATCTTGAAGAACCATCGTTACTACAGGTGAGTGACTTCTCTTTCTTCTTCGAGTGGTCCCCGTGGGTGCTTCACAATAGGTGACTACCCAGCAGTAACCCAAGTAAGGAAGTGGGTGATCGATTCATGTGCAGCTTGCCTCCAAGAGGACTGCTGACGACAGACGGGTATCCTCCTCGAATACCCGATGTAGGGCATAATGCTTGGCGAAGGTGTCGTAGGATGACCAGGTCGCCGCTCTACATATGTCTTTTAACGCGATGCCCTTGAAGAAGGCTGTTGACACCGCCACCGCCCTGGTGGAGTGAGCCCTAGGTAGGGCCAGCAAAGAGGTCTTTCAAAGCTCGTAGCACATTTTTGTACAAGACACGATGTGCTTTGAAATTCTCTGTGAAGAGAGGCCTTCCCCTTTTGACCTGGGAGCGAGAGACACTAGAAGCCTGTCCGTTTTCCGGAAGGACTTAGTTCTGTCTATGTAGAAGGCCAACACCCTTCTCACGTCTAGGAGATGTAGGCGCGTCTCCTTGCTGGAGCTGTGAGGCTTTGGGTAAAACGAGGGTAAAACTATTGGTTCGTTAAGATGGAACTCCGAAGAAACTTTTGGAACGAAGGCTGGGTGTAACCGTAAGGTTACTGCCCCCTTTGAGAATACTGTGCAGGGTGGCATTGCCATCACTGCTGCGAGCTCGCTCACCCCGCGGGCTGACATAATCGCCAGGAGGAAGGTTGTTTTCAGCGTAAGGAGTCGGAGGGGTACCGTGGCTAATGGTTCGAAGGGTGGTCCTGATACCGTGCTGAGCACCAAGTCCAAACTCCATGACGGTGGAAGCGGTTTTCGAGGGGGGTACAGGTTTACCAGCCCCTTCAAGAACCTTGTGACGATAGGGTAGGCGAATACGGTGGGCCCTTCCTCTGTATGCCGAAAAGCTGATATAGCAGCGAGGTGGACCTTTAGCGAGGATAGAGAAAGCCCGTCTCGTTTGAGGTCCAATAGGTATTCTAGTATTACGGTTATAGGAACATCAAGGGGAGCTAACTGCTTGGCGGAACACCAGGCTGTAAATCGAGTCCATTTCTGTTCCTAAGTCCTCCGGGTGGAGGTCCTTCGGCTACACTCCAGGACTTGTTGTATTCCCTCCGTACACGTGCTCTCTAAGGCACTGAGCTGCCATGGATTAACCATGCTTGTAGACGCAGACCCTGAGGGTGCGGGTGCACTATGGACCCCTGAGCCTGCGTGAGTAAGTCCAGCGCCACTGGTAGGGGAAGTGGTGGGCGATCCGACATGCACAGAAGCAAGAGAAACCATTGTTGCCGGTCCCAAGTTGGGACTATGAGTATCATGCGAGCTCTCTCCCTTCTGGCTTTCTGCAGAACCTTGTGGATAAGCGTTGTGGGGGGAAACACGTAAAGTACAGGGCCCTTCCATGAAATAATGAATGCGTCCCCCAGGGACACCCGCCCTATTCCTGCTCTGGAACAGTACTGGGGATACTTCTTGTTCTACTGGGTGGCAAACAAATCGACTTGGGGAAACCCCCAGGTACGAAATATGCGCCGTAGCAGGTCGGAGCGGATCTGCCATTTGTGCGTGAGTGCAAAGCGCCTGCTCAGCTGATCTGCTTTCACGTTGTGAGCGCCCGGCAAGTACGAGGATTTCAACGTTATGCACCAGTTCCACAATCGGACTGCTTCCTCACATAGAGCACGGGATGGTGCCCCTCCTTGTTGATTGATGTAGAACATGGTGGAGGTATTGTTGGTATTTATCCCGACTACTTTGCCATGCAGTTAATCTCGAAAATGTCTGCACGCGTTGAACACTGCTCTGAGCTCCAGTATGTTTATGTGCAGTGTCTGTTCTGCAGGGGACCACAGCCCTTGCCTCACCTTGCTGCCAATGTGCGCTCCCCATCCTATGTGGGAGGCATCGGTAGTAAGAAAAATAGAAATTTGTGGTTGGTGAAAAGGCACCCCCACTAGCAGATTCTTGGGATTTTCCCACCACGCTAGGGATCTGCTCACTTCTGTCGTGGGCGACACTACCTTATGGACAGTATGGGATGCTGGTTTGTAAACACTCGCCAGCCAATGCTGCAGGCTTCGCATGTGTAACCTGGCATTCTGTACCACAAACGTCGCTGCCACCATGTGGCCCAACAGCTGTAGGCACGTTAGGACCGGTACCGTGGGGCTGTACGTCCTGACTTGCGCCAGTGAGCTGATGGTGCAGAAGCGGGCGTCGGACAGGTATACTCTTGCTCTGATAGAGTTTATGCGTGCCCCTATGAACTCTATATCTTGTATGGGTTCGGTCTTTGACTTTGCGAGGTTGATAACTAGGCCCAGCGAAGTAAACGTGTCCGTGGTGACGCGTATTATGCGTAAGACCTCTGCCTTTGAGGCCCCTTTCAGCAGGCAGTCGTCCAGATATGGGAAAATAAAACACCCCGTCTGTGCAGGTAGGCCGATACCACTGCCAGGGTTTTGGTAAAAACTCTGGGAGCCGAGGACAGGCTGAACGGAAGAACCCTGCACTGGAAATGTTCCCTGCCGACCGTGAAGCGGAGGAAGCGTCTGTGTGCTGGGTGGATTGTTATATGAAAGTAAGCACCTTGTAAGTCGAGGACTGTAAACCAGTCTCCATCGTCCAGTGCCGTAAGTATGGAGACAACTGTGATCATCCGAAAGCATTGCTTGCGCAAGTAATGGTTGAGGCCCCGTAGATCCAAGATCGGCCTCCAGCCTCCTGTTTTCTTCTCTGTTTGGAAGTAGCGTGAATAAAAACCTTTCCCCTGGAATTGCTCCGGCACTCTTTCCACCGCCCCTATGAACATAAGGTGATCCACCTCCTGCTTGAGCCTCGCCTCGTGGGCAGCGTCTCTGAGATGAGGCCTGGCGGGAGGCTTCATCGGTGGAAGTGACTGGAAGGGGATCGTGTAACCCGCGGCTATAATCTCTAGCACCCATCTGTCCATGGTGATCTTTTGCCATTGGGAGTGGAACGGTTTGAGGCGATGATGGAACATGAGATGAGAGTGGCATTGAGCGATGGTGTTGATAGTGCAGCCCCGACATACCCGTCAAACTTGTTGTCTTTGGGCCTGCCCTGAGGGTGTACGGCTTTGTTGAGAATGTCGCCTGGGAGTTCTCTACTGCTGCTGCTGTTGATGGCCCCCTTGGTCGTAGCCTCGCTGATATTGAGCACGCTGTGGTTGGTAAGCGTAGCGTCTTTGCTGAGGATAAAATTTCTTCTTCTTGTATGGGGGAGTATAAATACCCAAGGTTCTAAGTGTGGCCCTCAAGTCCTTGCTGGAGTGGAGGACCGAGGCAGTTGAGTCCGCAAACAGCTTTTGTTTATCAAAGGGAAGATCCACGATCTTCGCCTGCAGGTCCCTGGGGATTCCAGACGTCTGGAGCCAGGATTCCCTACGCATGACCACTGCTGTAGCTGTTGAACGTGCCGCTGTGTCTGCCACGTCCAGGGCAATCTGGACTCCCGTCCGCGACGCCGCATAGCCCTCTTGAACAATCGCCTTTAACACCGGCTTCTTGTCTTCCGGGAGTGAATCCATGAGGGGAGTAAGTCTGGAGTAATTGTCAAAGTTGTGGTTTGATAGGTGTGCCGCGTAATTTGCCACTCTCAATAATAGGGTAGGGGAGGAACATACCTGCCTGCCAAACAGCTCTAGCTTCTTAGCATCTTTATCCGATCCCTGCAATTTGTACTGAGACGCCTTCGACCTCTGCTGGGACGATTCGACCACCAAAGAATTTGGTTGTGGGTGACTAAAGAGGAACTCCATGCCCTTGGCTGGGACGAAGTACTTCTTATCCTCTCTCTTGTTCGTAGGCGGAATAGAGGCCGGGGTCTGCCGTATGTTAGTGGCTGACTCCATAATGGCTTCGTCCAGTGGGATAGCGATTTTGGATGAAGCCGGGGGTCTCAAATTTTTCAGGAGTTTATGATGCTTCTCCTGCACCTCTGCTATTTGAATGTCCTGCATGAAAGCTACTCTGTTGAACAGTTCCTGGAATTGTTTAAGGTCATCCGGGGGGGAGACATCCCCGGGGGCCATGGCCTCATCTGGGGAGGATGAGGAGGAACCACTGGGGTAAACCTCCCTCAAATCCTCTGGTTCCCATGGTCGATGATATACTTGCTCCCTGGAGGATTGTGAAGGAAGGTCCCGGGATTCTGGACCTAACTCCCCCTGAGACAACTGTGCTCCCGTCCCAGAGCGAGAGTGTACACGGGGGTATTGAGAAGCAGGGGAGGACCTGCCCCTGGATCTAGACCTGCGGTGTCCGTGTTCAGCATGATGAGGACGACCATAGCAGCATGGGCAAGGGCCCGGTGATGGAGACCTGGACCACGATCGGAGAGTGTAACCATGATGTCTGGGAGAGCGGGACCTCCGCGATGACATAGATAGTGGTGAAGCTGGTTTGTGATAGTACTCAAGGGGATCCGTGCCCAGAAATGGTGAAGGTGACCCAAGCCACAGCGAAATTGGTTGGAGGAATGGAGAGGGAGGTCCTAGATAAGCCAGTGGAGTCACAGCCCGCCGGTGTGGCGTGTGTATCTCAGGGGGAGGGCTAGGTGATAAGGGCAGCACAGCCCTGTCTGGAGATGGACTGCGGTGCCAAGCTTTTGCTTTTGCCTTGCCCCTCCCCTGGGGGGTGGGCGCCGTCCCTTCCCATGCCGGGGATCTTGGCCCCGTTGTCGGTGCTGCGCTCGGCAGTCAGCTGCAGTGCCGCGCGGGTAGCTTCCTCCGGCACCGGTAGGCTCCATGCCAGGTGCCCCTGCGCCGTCGGTGCCATGGGGGCTGCTGCCGCCTGCGTCGGCGCCGCCGATTCCGGCGCTTGCCTCGCTGGCGCTCGTGGCACCTTGCGTGCCGTCTGTTGTGTAATCGGAGGCTCAGCCTCTGCCACGTGCGCTGCTGCACTGTCGCTTTCATGAGCTCGTGGCTGGGGACTCTGCATTCCGCTCATCCTGCCCGCTGGGCCCGCCGGCAAGGATCGAGCCGGGGAGAGTTTCCTCCTCTTCTGCACCAAGGGGGTCAAAGAGGCTGCCTTCCTCTTATGCAACCCAGAGGGCCCTTCTGCATGAGGCTTCTCTGGCGGTTCCAGCTGGAGAGCCTTATCAAACAAGAGCATTTTGAGCCTCATCTCTCTGTCTTTCCTGGCCCTGGCTGTAACCTTAGCACAGTGAGAACACTTCTGGGTATCGTGTGATTCCCCCAGGCAGTGAATGCATTCACTATGCCCATCGGAGGCCGGCATAGCTTCGAAGCATGACTCACACTTCTTAAACCCCAAGGAGGCCATCGCGGTGAGTCTTTACTGTTAATAGGGTACTTAGCCCGTAATCAATGCCTTTTTACCCCAAATAACAATCACCGGCCTGCAGGGCAGTGGATGGCTTAACTAGCCTTCTTGTCCGCCCCTCTCTCCTTCGTTCCTCTTCTTTCTGCTAGCTGATATTCTCTTTCTCTCTCTTTTTTTTTTTAGTGACAAAACAAACAAACTACACGTAAAAACAACTCTCTTATCTGACTCTGGCTTTAGCCTGAGCGGATTCCGTCTGCAGCCGATGGCGGTTGAGAAGGAACTGGTGGGGACCAGATCGCACACATGGCCGGGGGCGCGCGCAAGGGAGCGGCACGCTTTGGCGCATGCGCGATCCAATAGAAACTTCTAGAAGAATTCCGATATGCGGCGCCGGGCGAGCCCGACACCTATTGTGGCACACCCACGGGGACCACTCGAAGAAGAAGTGCCGCTTACAATCGTGCACAGCTTGTCTACATGGAGTCCTTTTCGAAAGGATCCTGCACATTTCAAAATCCCCTTATTTCTACAGCCAAATAGGAATAAGGGGATTTTGAAATGTGCAGAGTCCTTTCGAAAAGGACCCTGTGTAGACAAGCCATGTGTGATCGAAGGCGGCACTTTCAATGTGCCATGGCTGCCATTACGATAATGAGGCACTGCATATTCATTGCAACACCTCATTAGCATCTCCCAAAGTGTCTCGTCAGCATAACCCTTTTGAAAGGGGGTGCTAGTGTAGACACAGCCACTCTGAATTTAAGGGCATAATTTCCAATTTTCTATTTTTGTCCCAATCTGCAACATTGAGTTTTTTCTCCCTTCCAAATCCCTAAAAAGTCCAGAAGAACTCAGCTTCCATGAACTCCTTTACTAAATCTCAAATCGCAAAATAGAGCTTTTTTGTCTCTTACCAAAAATACTATGATGACACTCTGGTTCAGATAACCATCAAAAAACTAATGATGGAAAGCAAAAAATACAGAATACTTCAAAAAAAAAAAAAAAAAAAAAAAAAAAAGGAATCCAAATAACACTGACTGCTTTTGACAGAAGACAAGAGGCACAAGGAAAACAATGTAAATAGTACAAATGACAGATGTAGAAGTTTCCTACTTTAGAAAGGCAGTTCTCATAAGAGCTAAAAAGTAGGACAAAAACTCCAGGGGAGAATTAAGAGGACAAGGCAGAAAGCAAAGGACACTTAGGAAATAAGTAGATCATATTTTTATTTTTAAAGCATTTCATCAACTACTTATTGTATTTCAAAAATTAGATCTGTTCCTCTCTCGCCTCTGAAGCTGGAAATACAAATATGCATATTGTCCACGGCCCTTATCCTCTAATTAGACCAGCACAGGTGAATCTACAGCAGTGTTTCTAAACCAGGGGTATGTGTACTATTGGGAGTATACTGAGGTATTCCAGAGGGGTACACCAACTCATCTAAATATCTGCTTAGTTTTACAACAGGCTACATAAAAGCACTAGTAAAGTCATTACAGTTCATTCAGGTACTGACTTTCCTCTATTGCGTCATATGCCATACGCTGAAAAGTAAGTACAATATTTTGATCCCAATTCATTTATTTGACAATAACATGACAAAGTCAGCAAGTTTTCAGTAGTAGTCTTCTGTGATATTTTTTAAGTAAGTAGTTTTTAAGTGAGGTGTAACCTGGTGGCATGCAAAACAAATCTGACTTCTGAAAAGGGTACAGTAATATGGAAAGGCTGAATGGCACTTGTTTCAAGACCTTAGATTACCTTAGTATCAGAGTATTTGTACAGTTTCACTGACATCACTGAACCATGTAAGAGCAAACTTCTCCCACATCAATTTGACTATAATTACTGCAATTGTGAGGAAAGATGTTCCACAATGTGAGTGATATATATATAAAGGAGTCCCAGTAAGAAATAATATTTTATTCAGGAATTGAAATATCTTCTCTTTAATAAGGGAGAGCTGATGATGAGCAGTGCTCCCTGTAAGGGAAGCACTTCAGCTGCCATGAAGGAGAGATTCAAATGCTGCCTAACTGATAAGCAGAACACCCTTAGCTGGCAGCATGTGTTTATATTGATGGTGCACATGCACATGTGCCTCAGTGTGCACAAAATTCATTCAACACAGATGAAAAAAATGAGAGGGAATGATGACGAGAACAAGAGTTATCAGATTACGCAGAATGTTAGATCATATTGGCTACATCTACACCAGCATAAATCTTCGAAATGGCCATGCAAATAGCCATTTCAAAGATTACTAATGAGGTGCTGAAATGCATATTCAGTGCCTCATTAGCATAAGGCCAGCAGTGGCTCTTCTAAATTGCCTCTTTTCACTGTTGCGAGGCTCGTCTTCGAAAGGACCCCACCAACTTCAAAATCCCCTTATTCCTATCTGCTGATAGGAATAAGGGGATTTCAAAGTTCCCGGTGTCCTTTTGAAAAGGACACCTGTTTGGACAAGCCGCGAGGCAGCGAAAAGCAGCAATTTCAAAGAGCCGTGGCGGGTTGCATGCTAATGAGGTGCTGAATATGCATTTCAGCACTCATTAGTAATCTTCGAAATGGCTATTAGTGTGGCCATTTCAAAGATTTGTGCTAGTGTAGACACAGCCATTAAGTTTTAATTAGGGCTGTAAACTAGTAAAAAATAACTGCAAGATTGAAAAGAACGTGTGATTAATTACAATTTTAATTGTGCTGTGAAAATAAAAATATAATTTACATATTGATTTATACATTTCTAAATATGTTGATTTCAATTAAAACACAGATTATAAAATGTACAGTGCTCCCTTTATTTTGTTACAAATATTTGCACTGTAAAACAAAGATAGAAACATTATTTTTCAAATACTTTTTGTTTTATTTCTTTGCACATCTGAACTCAAAAACAAAGCAACGTAAAAGTTTGGAGCCTATAGGTCCACTCAGTCCTACTTGTTTGTTCTGTCAATCAGTAAGTCAAAACAAGTTTGTTACATTTACCTGAGATAATGCTGCCCACTCCTTATTTATATCAGCTGAAAGTGAAAACTGATGTTTTCATGACACTACAGTTGCTGGCATTACAAGGTATTGACATGTCTGATATGCTGAAGATTCATATGTCCTTCATGCTTTGACCACCGTTCCACAGAATGTTTGCATGCTAACTGGCCCTGCTTCATAACAATCCAAAGAAAGGCAGACTCATGCACATATACTTTCATGATCTGAGTCAGATGTCTCCAACTGAAGGCTGATTTTCTTTTTCGGTGGGTCAGGTCAGGTTCTGTAGTTTCTACATCAGTGTGTTGCTCTTTTAAACTACTGACAGAACGTTCCACATCTCAGCCCTTCTCAGATTTTGGACATCACTTCATACTCCTAAACCTTGCATCACATGCTATCATTACCTTTAGAAATCTCACACTGGTACCTTATTGTCATTTTGTTAAATCGGCAGTGAAAATGTTCCCAAATGGAAAATATTTGGAGTATCATCACTGGATAGTACCATAACACAAAGTATATGGCACAATGTGGATAAATCACAGCACAGGAAACACAATTTACTTCAAGGAACTCAGTCACAAATTTACTTAGAACTCTATTTAAAAAAAAAACAAAAACGCATCAGCATGGAAACACATTCTCAGGGACAGAAGTTAAATCATGAAGGGGAATACAAATGTTAGCCTATCTGGTACATAATGACCTTGTAATGGCAGCTACAAAAATGCCCATGCAAAGACTTGTTCTCATTTTCAGGTGACAATGTAAATAGAAGCAGGTACTACCTCCTGTAAATGTAAACAAACTTGTATTTGCAACTGTCTAAAGCAGTAGTAGAACTGAGTGAACTTGTGGTCTCTAAAGTTTTGCAGTATTGTTTTTGAATGCAGGTACATAACAAAAAATTTCTATATTTGTAAGCTCCATTTTCAAAATAAAGAGATTGCACTATAGCAGTGTTTCTTAAACTTTTTGAGACCACAAATCAACAAACAGTAATTTATTCAGTAACAGAAAGGTAGCCATGTTAGTCTGTACCCTAACAAAACAAAAAAGCAATCATGTAGTAATTTAAAGACTAACAAAATAATTTATTAGGAGATGAGCTTCCGTGGGGCAGACCCATTTCTTCGGATATGAAGATAGTGCTGTACTGGAAATGCTGCTGAAAGTGAATTGGCATGACAATTATATAACACAGAGATACAAAAAAAACCCCTGTAATAAAAACTGACAAATCAGACACACAAGAAAGAAAGGCAGGAAGAGGGGAGAGAAAATTACTAACTGTCCTGTCCTGCATGAGATCACTATGAATATCAAAGATGGGGAATCTGTCTTTGCAATGCGTAAGGTAGTAACTCTTGGTCTTAATAGAGATAACAATTACCTTATGCATTACAAGGGCAACTTCCCCATCTTTGATATTCATAGTTGACAATTGCTATGGAGTGTCATTTTCTTACATTACATAAGACATATCCCTTATTTTCGAACAGCATGGCCAAAGATCATAATGATGATGCCATAAGTCTATTCCCTATTTTACGTCAACATAACTCAGGATTTCCCAAGAGAACCCATTCTATACCTGTTTTCTCAAAAAACAGAGGTGCCAGTGCGTGCAAGAGCACTTACTCCAAAATTAAGTGCACTCTAAAGGCACATCTACACTTCAGGGAAGACTGATGCTCCAGAGCTCCATCTTCCAGGTTTACAGGATGTGCTAAATTGAATGTTCGGGGTGTCCATGTCAACCGTGGTACTCCTTGCAGTCTTGAGGAGGAAAACAAGTCAACAGGAGAGTTTCTCCCATTGACCTCCTACTGTGGGGATGGTGGAGAAAGTCATCTAAAGTACACTGACTCCAGCTACACTGTGTCGCTGTTCACATAGCCGGAGTTGCATATCTTAGGTCAACTTTCTCCACTAGCATAGACCTGCCCTAAGCAAAGTCAGTCATTGATTTAAATCACACGCACACAAAGAAATCATGGGTTTAAATCAAGTTATCAAAAAAGCAATGTTTTAAATTGCTTTGATTTAAATCAATACACCCTGCAAAATGTGAACATGGCTTACCTAAGCCTGCATACCTTCAGGCTCCCATCCTTCTACCACTGTTCCCAGGCAGTCAGGACCTCCCAAATTTTCCACCCCTATTAGCATAGGCACTGTTGCAATCACTTTCCATAATATGAAGCTTTCATTTTTTATAGAAAATTACTTTTCTAGCTTCATTGGTTTAAGATAAACCATGTCAACTGATGCACACTGTTGCCTTCTTGTGACTGCAGACAGCCTGAAACAATACTTCACAGAAGCGTGAATGCCAACTGATCTCAATGACACTAAAACCTAAAATTAATGGAAATGTCAACATTGTCAACTATTTCTTTACTGACCATTTTAGCAGAACATGCTTTTCCCTCAGCCTCACACCCTCCCCTTATTTTTTTTTAAGTTGTAAAAGCCCAAACTATCAAAAGATACAGCTTCCCCCAGCATTTTCCATAGCACAATCATCAAAAGCAAAACTCTGCATCACGTTAAAAGTTATTTGGGGGTAAAGCAAAAATAAATTTAAATTTATAATTCAAAAACAATCATAGGGTACACTACACTGACCATAATATCAACTTATTTAAAGCTTCTGTTTTAAAAAAACTAAATAAAGCCATAACAGAATTTCCAAAATGGAGTTCTGAAGAACATAAGCATTATGTGGCAAAGAACAATGGTCCTCACTCAGCTGGAACAGTAAAGTTTTAGATGTAGACCAGGCCTAGATCTGCTCCAACATGATCTCCTACACTTAGCAGAGGGACACAATCCAGACTTCTAGTTAGAGTTCAGATTCTTCAAGGCAGCCCATATTAGCTTCTAGCCATATCAACAAGAGAAGGTTCATCCAAGGGAGTCTTCAGTCACTCCTCTACAGAACGTAATGGCAATGGTGATATATCCAAGGAGAGCCAGAACCCATAAACATCATGCAAAGCTCCCAAATATCATAAGATATTTAACATTTTACCAACTATGCACATGAAGGCTGAGCAGGAGTAGCAGTGGTCCACAGATCCATTCACAGATCGTGCACAAACTTATTCATTCATCAGTCAAGAGAAAAACAACTGAAAGGTTTTATGGTTTCAGGGTGTAAGCACATGGTGCTGCACAATCAGTGCAAAAGGTGAGGACAACTGCAATGAACAACAATGAGCTTTGAGCTTAGGGCAGAATAAACCTCCTGCACTGTCCTATGCATTGAGACTGAAAACTAAGAGAGTCTTATGATAATTGCATATTTAATGAAAAGAAGAAATTAAAATGCCATCTCTCCTTTCTACCCCTTTTCATGAAATTAAAATATCATAAAAATTAATTTAAAGAAGCAAGCTTCCATCCAATAAAAATGCTTCCCTCTTTAAAAAGAGTATTAACATTCTTCTGTAATATCAGCAGTACAAAAATTACAGTGTCAAGAATTTCAAAGCATAACCCTGCTCCATTGTTCATTTTTCCGAATTTGGACAATGAGAATTAAAAAAAAAAAAAAAACACCACCAAAGCAACCAGCGAAAAATAAACCAGACTTTAAAGATTTATTAGTTTCAACAATCCAACATGTAATTAGTAACTTTAAAATTGTAAATTTAATACAGGATTTTTAAGTTGTGAGATCCCATCACTGGTCCTTGCTTTCTCCTCTTTCTCCTTGCTTTCTTCTCTGCCACCCTTAGCTCAAACAATATTTCTAACCTTAGTCCTTCAGAATCCTCCTTCTGCCAAAGAACACAAGCAATTCCCTCTCGATCAGATCAATTATGTTGCTTGTGTCATCCAACCTCACTGAAGCTGCTGCTGCACTAATCACTCTCCTGTCGAAGGTATCATGATAATGAGGCAATCTGAAGCAGACTATTGAGGAACTAATGTGCATATTCAGTGCCTAGTTAGCATAATGGCGACCATGCGATTTTGAATTGCAGACTGATAGTAAAGATGGGGGCAGCTTCAAAATAGGTGCCTCGCTTCGACATTCCCTTACTCCAATCTAGTTCTGTTGGAGTAAGGGAATGTTCAAGTGGGGCATTTATTTTGAAGCTGCCCACATCTACACTGTCTACCTACATTTTGAAGTCTGGACTTTGAAATTCGCATGGCTGCTATTATGCTAATGAGGTGCTGAATATGCACATTAGCGCCTCATTAACCTGCTTCAAATTGCCTCATTATCATGGCACCTTCAACAGAAGACAAGTATCAAAGAGGTAGCCATGATAGTCTGTAGCTTCGAGAACAAGTCTTGTGGCACCTGATAGACTAACATATTTTGGAGCATAAGCTTTCGTGGGCAAAGACCCACTTCATCAGATGCATGAGTGGGTGGTGGTTTCAGAGTGCTAATGTGTCCCCATTAGACTCTGACAAAGGCTCACATCCCCCCGTCTGATCTGACTTGTTTTCTCCTCTTTTGATAAGTACTGTTTATACTGGGCCATTTCCACCTTGCTGAATAGACCTTGTCAGTTCTGGCCCTCCCTCTTACTGGGACCCCACTCTTTAAATACCCCTCTGAAAAATATCAAAACAAAAAGCAGTCAAGTAGCACTTTAGAAACTAGCAAAATAGTTTATTAGGTGAGCTTTTGTGGGACAGACCCACTTCTTCAGACCATAGCCAGACCAGAACAGACCAATCTGGCTATGGTCTGAAGAAGTGGGTCTGTCCCACGAAAGCTCACCTAATAAACTATTTTGCTAGTCTTTAAAGTGCTACTTGACTGCTTTTTGTTTTGATAGTGCATAGACTAGCACGGCTTCCTCTCTGTTACTCTGAAAAATATGTTAGTCCGTAAGGTGCCACAAGACCGCTTGTTGTTCTCAACAGGAGAGTGATAGTGCAGCAGTAGCTGCCCCTGTTACTACAGAATACACAGTACGTGACCATCACCCTCCATGCCTGGGACACGTTCTGTCTCCACAGCACTCCCCATAGTGGCAGCAAGGGAGGACAGAGCATACACTATCATCTAAATAAGTAAACCAATCTCTCCAACCCCCAGTTATCCTTGTTTCCTCCCTCTGCCCTGCATTTCTTCTCTCTCACTTTATCAGAGAATCATGCCTTTGTGTAATCTCTCCTCACAAGAACAACAGTGATAATTCTCACTAGTGTCCTTCTCTAATCCTTGTGGAAGTTTAGGAAAGCACAAGAACAAGCTGTGCAATCCTCAGGGTTGAGAATGTAGAATGGAATTTAGAAGTATCCTGTTCCTAATTTAATACACTTTTAATAAACACAATTTTAATTTATTCAGACAAGTAAATCAAAGTCATGGGAATATGGAAAATAGAGTGTCTATATAATTCACACAATACAATAAAATGAATAAATCAATTATCTAAGAATTTCATTTATATTTCTAGTTTAAGGTCTCTTCTAAAGAGAAGTCATCTTGCTATGTTTCATAAGATCAAATGGATATAAGAAAGGGAAAAGTACAAGCCTCATGAATTCCCTTACTTTGTAAGACTCTCTTATTCAGACCCATCATAAATCACACATTCCTAGGTTCATCACATAATCTAAATAGTTTAACAACTCCATTCTTAAATAACTTGTAAAAATTAAGTTGAATTCTAGACTTTGATGGATCTTCTGCTCACACCACAAAACCCATATCATTAGCCACTGCTGGCAGCCTTTGCTAAATATGCCTAGGATCCGAATACAGAGCTTACATCACACTACAGTGATCTGTTGGCAGAAGTTACTGTTGGGAGAGATCTTCCAGCAAAACTTAATATGTACACACACAAGTATCACGTACACACACAAAGGCAGATCGGAATAATGATCCGCTCCATCAACAGACAGCAGCCAGACTGCCCAGCCGCTCTCTCAACAGAATGACCAACCAGAAGCCCAGCAAACAGGGCTACTGGGTGAACCAGAAGCATGTCCTGTTGACAGAGAGCCCCCTGAAGCATCTACACAGCTTTTTTGCCAACAGGAACTGTTGACAAAGGCATTATTCCTCATCACAGAGAAGCAGAATGCTGTCAGTGGAAGTGCCAAGTTTTGTCAAGAGACCGTTAAAAAATGCATTTTCTGTGTAGACACTCCATGAATTTTGTCAGCAAATCCCAGTTTTGTCAACAAAAATCCCTAGAGCAGTTGTAGCCTAAAGGTATTGCAGGTCAAAAGTGATGTGCATGGGCAGACCTGCAGAGACAACTTTATAGTATGCACAGGGCCATTAGTACGCTTTAATTCACACAAATAAACTGAAGTTTCCCCGTGTATCTTAAAGAGTGATATGAGTATTAAAGCAAGATTTCTTTACTTGAGAATCCTGGAATGAAGAAACTGCCAAAATCTAAATAACTGAATCCAACATCTGTAACTCTGGGTTAGATGCAGGTGCACCATTGTAGTTTGTCAGGTGAAGACATGCATAATAAAGTCACCCCTGGGAGAGGCAGAAACTAGATAAGCATGAACTTATCCCACCAACATAGTACTTTCCACACTAGTACTTAGGTCTGTGTAACTTAAATTGCTCGAGGGTTGCATATTTACAACCTGAAGCAACATGATTTATACCCAAGTAATCTATAGTATATACGAGCCTTGTCATTTTGATGGCTATTAATAGCATGACAGACTCAAAACTGAATACTCATTTACCATACCATGTCATCATTAAAAAAGCTGACAACTCCAATTATACAGACCTGAAAAAGCTACTTCAATCTATACAGGAGTTTATGGCACTCAGTACCAGTATCTGAGTGCTCTACAAAACTGCATAAATTCATCAGGTGATCTAATCACAGGTTCTCAGTTTTCTGCTTTTTTCCTCATCTTCCTATCTACAATCTGGAATGCAATTTTCTATTGCAGTGGCACCCAGAGGGTTCAATCAGGATCAGATCTAACACTGTAGATGATGTATTACACAAAGGCAGACATGTCCCTTGTACTTTTCATAGGAAAGAAATAAGTTTTACATCTCATCCTACAATCAGTAAGACTTGATATTTTTAACTCTTGTGGGAGGAATGACATAAATATGATAAAACCCCAAGAAAGACATCCCTCAATTCCACCGGTCTCAAACTGTGTCATCAATAATTTCTGAATGTGGACGTTATACTAAGCCATAGTTTCAGAAAGTGATAGTGTGGGAGACAGCCTAAGCCATACCCATCAATGATTCTGGAGATCAAGTACTTTATAACTGGGTATTCAATGAGGGAACTAACAGAGGCCTAATCCAGAATTCAAACAAAAGGACATATGATCATGCAACTATCTGATGATAAGCAGACAGATTACTGTGAGCTGACACTTTTTTGTATAGGTGTTTTCACATCCAGATACCAACATGTTACAGTAATTGACATCACAGGTCAAAAAATGCATGAATGAAAACTGTGGTTAAGTCGGCATCTGTTAGAATGAAGTGTAAGTACCTGAGCAGCTGTAGTTAGAAAGTGTCATTTTTAGCAACTAATGACAAGTATATCCAGAGACCAAGGGGACCTAGGCTGTGCACTGATTTGATAACTGGAACAGTGAGGAGGATTCAGATGAACTTCTGTTGGTAATTTAAGTTGTTGAAAACATTTGAGCTTATCACTCGTCTTTACTGTCTTCCCCCATCTCACACAAGTAATCCCTCAACATGCGTGATTTCGAGTTGCGCTTAACTAGCATTAATGTGCATTAAAAGCAACTCAAAATCCCACTCCTCCCAGGCCCAGCCCACATGGCCCCAGTTCAAACCCCTCCACACATGCAGCTCGCGCTCTCTCTCTCCCTCTCTCACACACACACACACACACCCCGGTTCAAACTTCAACCCGCGCCCAGCTCCAGCTCACCACCACACACGGCCCTGGCTCAAACCTCTGCAAGGGTGCATGGCCCTGGCTCACCACTCCCCCACACCTTCTGCAGCCCTATCCTACTCCAGGCTTAACCCCCTGCCCTGCTCCCATGGCCCCAACCCACCACCAGGCTTAACCCTCCCCAACTGCACCCCCCACCCCAACCCCAGGACTCACCTTTCAAAAGGAGCTGCAGGTGCTCCTGCTGCTTCCCCAGCTGCAGAACGTGCGTTCCACCAGGGGAGAAAGCTGCTACCCAACTTACCCAAAATTCAAGTTACGTACGGGTGCATTGGAACACAATCCTCGCATAACTCAAGGGACTACTGTACTGATTTGCCTTAAACTAGTTGCTCTTTAAGCATGTGCTGATGTCATTTGAAAAATCTGGGAAAGTGCATTATACATTTGACTTGAAAGAGAGTAAAGTATCATCTTGTTATTGGTGGCTACAGCACATACCCTCTTCAAGTGATTTAATAAACATATCCAATAGGAAAACTTCCATGGAAAAAGGGAAGCCATTCCTTACCATATCATTCAGAATAAAATTATAAAGCACATTTAGGCCCTTCATAGTTTCTAAAAAATACAGAGAAATGCCATCCTAAATCAGGAACATTTTGGACAGCTATATATTAACATGTGGATGGGACACTTCTATCCCAAGTCAAGTCAATGCCACTTCAGACTCTGAAGGAAAAAAAAAAAAAACACACACACATTTTTTTTGTCCACTGAATAGATGATAATTTATTTCCTTGATTGCAAACATGAGAAGTTCCTGCATTTTCCTTTACATTCCTTGCATTTCACATACCCTGAGATAAACACACAGAGATGATGCAGGCAGGAAGCAAAACTCGATAGATAATGATGCCTGTGCATCTATCTAGAAACATTTCTCACAAGCTACAGATTTAAACTAACAAAGATGACAAAATCCGAGATGAGTCTGAGCTCTTGCTGCAGAATTAACAAAGGGAGAATTGTGCTGAAACAGAGAAACAAAATTACTCCTCTCAGTTACTCCTCTCCCTCACAAAACTTTTCACAAATGTGAGTATTTTGGTCAGTTAACAGACTTGTTGTGCCTCTTAGAATCTGTCTCAGCATAAAAGACAGTCTTTTTGAGTACGTAAAAACATCTTTATATCTGATCTCCCAACTCAGGACATCACAAACTTGCATTAAATAAGGCTATAATTGGGACAATATTTGTAAGTACTTCAATTTAATTTGTGTCTGTGCGGTAGGGAATCATCCCCACATTTCCAAATGCAGTAAAAGGGTTTCTCACAAAATCAAGTAAACAACAGAACTTAAAGGAAAGGTAATTAATCTATTGGTTTTATTTCCAATGCCATTTCTGTTTTCCCTGCTTCCTCTCCAGCTTGAAATTTCCCAGGAGATGATCGCGCATGTGCTCTTGTACACTGGCTGATTCCCACTGTGAGAGCACAGCAGTTTGGAACAGACTAGAGTTATACAATTCTAGTAATTTTCAAACTGCAGATTTCAGAATCATGGAGAAATTGCCATTGCACAGGACCATTAGCCTAGGTAAACAGAACAACAATTTGGCAATTTATATGAAGAGGGAAAACACAACGTTACTACGATCTAAACCCATTTTAAGCCCTTATTTTCCAAGCACAGTTGCTAAAGTTGAAAGAAAATTATGTTTTTTACTGTGTACAACCCACTAAAATTATATTAATAGTCCTCACATTAACTACCAAATTTCAGTACAACATGACTTCCAATATCAATTAACTGGCTATTACACATTTAAGAAAATATAGCTATAAAAACAGAGCTTGTACGTTCAGCCAGAATTCCCTTACAAGGCCTTGAAAGATTTTTCTCATGTAAATTTTAAGAGCTGCTAATTGCAACATAATTGTATATTCTAGAAGAATACCAGAAACAGAAGACACTTTCCCAGGACGCAGCAAGGAAATGGAATCTGCTGCGACAGCCACTGGATTCTGTGGATTTTATCCTCCACCATTTCTTGGGCCATCTACTTAGCAGAAGCTATAATAGCCATAAAGGTCAAGAGAGTCAATGTTCACAACTCTCTAACAGGAACTGTCGCAAAACAGAGGGAATGACAGGGAAAAAGAAAACAGACGCATGTGCAATGGGTTTGAGAAGCACTGTATAGATACAAGAGTACATTAAAGGCTAGAAAAAGTTACCACTCTTCTAGTAGCTCAAGGACTAAATATGATATCCAGATTTCAGTAGAACAGGAGCATGAGCACCAATAATCTAAGTCGAGGGCAACACATTCATCAAACATCCACCTCCCCCGATACCAACTGAAGATAAAAGCAGAAGATTTTGGTACAGCTTACACCTCCCTTATCCAGTATGCTTGGGACCTGAGAGGTCCCAAAGCAAGAGAATTTGCCGGACAAGGGAAGGTGGACAGCCCAATCTTCCAGGGGCTGCCAAAGGACTACAGCCAGCCTCTGCACCATCACCACCCCATGCCACAAGGCAGGCAGGGGCTCTGCAGGGTACACCAAGGCTCAGGGCTTCAGACACACAGTGCAGAGACTTGCCACAGTCTGGTTCAAATTAAGCCAGGGACCGAATCTGATTCTCCACCTCTGTACTCTATACAATAGCTTTAAGAACATGTATACCATCACATAAAAGAGCCATTAAAATTTCAACGGAGAGCCCAAATCACATTTAGTATCCCTAAAGGTAAAACAAACTAATCAAACAGACCATTGAAAACCACCCACGTCAGCCATTACTTTTCCAAATGCCAAATAAATGAGATGTATTTTGCAGAACAAGGAATGTGACAAAATGTCATCTGTTACACTATCAAACATTCAGAATGCTTTGAATCTGTTCAATGTGATATAACTTACCTTAAAGCTAAAAAATAACACTATGATTCAAAAGCACCTATACGATGTAGGAGCTTAAGACACATTTTCAAAAGAGACTTAGGCACTTCATAAGTCAAGGGCATTGAGATTTCAAACTTGTTCAAGCATTTTTGAAAATTTATAATGTGACACTGTCAGATATGAGGGAAGGTTTTGAAGATACAAAGGACAAACATCAGGTGATAAAAGGCCAGATGATGTCTGGCCATTATAGATTTACAAAATGAGGATGGTATATGTGGCTTTGCCTGTTTGTTCCACAGCACAACTGCAGTTCCTTGAGTGCAGTTACTGCTCCATCCAGCACCTCCTGATGCACAAGTCACACAAAAGGAAGGAGAGGTGCAGCCAGTCCTAGACCACTCACCTTTCTTTTGCATCAGCATACAGAGCCAAATATAAAGGACCAAGCAACAGATCAATTTCTCCCTGCTCTCTATGAGCAGCACCAGGATGATATGGGTCCATACTATTTCGTGTGGGTAAGAAGTTAACAGCCACAACTGAGTCCAGGTAATACCAATAATTATTTCAATGCCACAAGATGAAAAGCTTGCTTAACTCAAGAAAGTTGCACCAGTATAATATAATATGTGATATTAAACTGATAGTTCAGTGGTACAATTATGTGGACACGCACAATCTGATGTAAAAGTGGCTTATTTCTAAAGCTCTGGGCAGACAGAAAATTTGTATCCACATCCGCAAAAATGATCCACAGGTTTCTAGACACAAATTTTGAACCATGGATACCTGCACCCATTTCTGCAGATACAAAAAGCTACTGATATAAACCTGATATCTGAAGATTTGCAGGACTCTACCTATTTCATCTTAATTAAGCCTGCTCCTAACTCATCTTAGCTAGGGTGTTCAGACAGCCTTTTGCCCTTGTTCAACAGTATTAATTAAAAACCAATTCAGATTACACTGGTGAAATTTTCTTGCATAAAGAAGTTCTTAGATAGCAAACCAAATGAGAAAAAGTAGTTTCTAAATTTGATGCATAGAAAAGAGCACCAAAGAGTAATTGTTCAGTGAGTTAAGAAGACTTCTGGCTTTAAAGCAAACTGCAGTATGTTATCTCAAACTTTTACTTTACAAATATGTTTGCTTTTGTTATGCGTTAAATATGACCAAAAACAGATTTGTTACAAACATTCTTTTGGATCATTTGAGCCTAATGCTGTATGCCTTATGGCATTTGCATATGGATAGGTTATGAGGATAAATATATGGTGGTAACCTTTACACATACCCACACAAAAAAAAAGGTAACTTACAAAACACACAAGCTATGAAGATTACATGTTAAAAATTTATCCTAGATTGTGTTGTATTATAGCCACTGTACATTATAACTGCATAATGCTCTTGAAGGTATGTTCCAACTGCTGCATCACCCATAGAACAAGAGTGGAGTTAACCATAGACAACTTATGACCCTGAACAGAAAACAAGATTATTACTGCTTTTGTTATTGTTCACCTCCTTCTGAAACACAATTTATTAATAAATATATACAGACAACCTTACCAAACATAGCAAACTGTTTTTTAAGTTGGCTTTTATTTTATTAAAATTTAACTTACAAAGTTTTTAATTTTAGTGTTCTGCTACACTATCAGGATAGTGAATTTTCTCCATGACAGAGGGAACAGAAAATGTGAAGAAGCCATGTCCTAGTCATGTCAGACAACATTAAAATATCAGTACAGTTAATATTTTAGTGTGGTTTAGATTTATATTAGAATTAACCTAGAATAATCAATATATCTAATTTAGTGGACATATATTACACATATGGTGTTCAAGACACAAAGACTGCATCTCTTGTTCTGAGTTCTCACAGACAATACGCAGGAAGTATCACTATCAAGAGCTGGATGCACCCTCAGAAAAGGATGAATTTATTATTGCAGTCTCCTTAATCAGAGGTACAGCTGCATTACTATTTACATTATTTTTTACATCAACAAGTCCTACAGATTTGAGTGTTAAAACATTGGCCATGAATGAATCAGTGAAACACTTAAAATAGTTAAGGGACTCTGGCTACATCTACACTTGCCCTTCACTTTCAAAAGGAACGTGCAAACGCAGCAGATTGAAAATGCAAACGAGCCACTGATTTGTGTATTCTGTGCCTAATTTGCATAACGATGGCCACTCACTGTTCTGGAAGGGCTGCTTTTGAAATGCAACACAGCTATGTAGACAGGGTTTCTTCGAAAGGAAGCCCCACTTTCAAAAGCACCCTATTCCAGCTGTGACCATGGTTAATATGAGCTAAGTCTGTCTTCTACAAAAGCATTATGAACTACCAAAAAACACCATGCAAGCTTAAAAAACAAACAAACAAACAAAAGTACTCAAAATATTACATATCAATTACTCTGAAGAAAAAGATAATCCACAAAGCAAGTCCAAGCGACTTTCACACTTTCAGGAGGTACTGATTTGAATTAACTATACCTAATTCAGGTTTCTTCTTCATGCTACATTTTGTTACTCTGTAAAAGAATAATTGACTCTGTTGGATTTTACATTTTTTCCTCTACTTAAGGAAACAAATATTATCCCACATGCACAACTTTTAACATGATATAAATGTACTGCACGTGTATGTTTAAGGCAAAACAGTTAGCCTACATCAAGGTCCAAGAGCCACTTCAGAGCTTTCAGAAATGTTTAATTATGCAAGTGTGACAATATATAAAATATTTATTTGAATTTCTGCAAATGAAAAATTTCTAAAAGATTTATTTGCCATATTTAAATTAAAAGTAAACTTTTACAAACAAGCATAAGTTTATAACAGAAAGGCTGATAATTATATCTATATAAATTGTCATTTTATCCTTTCCAAAAATGTGCAGTTATTATTAATCCTCACTTCAATAATGTTGTTTTATGATTTTTTTCCATGTGTGTAGAACTAATTCATAATTTGAAATGTAATATTTACATTTGAAGTATTAATTCTTAGTAGGAAAAATGAGAAATTCTCTCTATAAAGGCTGTGGCGACGTTAGCCCCTCCTTTTCGGTGGGCTACGGTAACATGGCACTTCAGAATATGCTAATGAGGTGCTGACATGGATACGCAGCACCTCATTAGCATAATGACGGCCGCACGCACTTCGAGACTGCCAGTTTCTAAATGCATGCCACCCATGTAGCCGGGGGCCTTTCAAAACAACCCCCCGATTTCAAAAAGCCCTGTTTCCCATTTGGTTTTGGGAAGAAAGGGCTTTCTATCTTAGGGGGTTGTTTCGAAAGGCCTCCACCTACATGGGCATTTTGAAACCAGCAGTTTCGAAGGGCGTGCAGCTGCCTTTATGCTAATGAGGTGCTGTGTATCCTAGTGTTGCAACATAATCACACCGTGAAAGATATAGTATTCAACATTATATGATTTAAACAATTTGGATGGGTCTACACACGCCCCTTCCTTTTGAAAGGGGCATGTTAATGAGCAGGTTCAAAATATGTTAATGAGGCGCTGCAATGAATATGCAGCGCCTCATTAGCATAATGGCGGCCGTGGTGATTCAAAAGTGCGGCTTTTCGAATCGTGCAGCGCCTGTGGAGACGGGTCCTTCCAAAAGGACCCCCCCACCAGTTTTCGAAAGGCCTTCTTCCATAGGAGGATAGGAACAAAACAAAGAACAAAACATAGGAAGAAGGGCTTTCAAAAACTGGTGGGGGGGGTCCTTTCGGAAGGTCCCATCTCCATGAGCGGCGCACAATTCGAAAAGCCACACTTTCGAATCACCACAGCTGCCATTATGCTAATGAGATGCTGCATATTCATTGCATTGCCTCATTAGCATATTTCGAACCTGCTCATTAACATGCCCCTTTCAAAAGGAAGGGGCACGTGTAGACCCAGCTTTTGGGAATACGGGTATTCAACAACATTTCTATTGTTTTGTTCTTTACTAAGGGGACAATCTTCATTAGGTAGTTAAAAGGGTGTGTAAAAGCAAGACATTTCAAATATGTACTAAAAAGGTGGATCTCACACGTATCACCCCATGCAGTTGTGAGAAAAAATAAGTTTTGAAATAACTGATAGTGGCCATAATTATAAATTGCCAATGAAGAATAAAAAATACATGCCATGTGACGGAAGACACAGAGCACTGTACTATTTTATCTGTAAAGGAGAGCAGCAAGACACAAACATGCAAAAAACTTTTTGTATCCTTCTTGGTCAGAGATGAAAGCTATTCACATCGCCCTTTTACAGACAGTGCATGTTTGGTAGCGGTACTATCTTGAGGCAGACTGCCAGTCCTGTGCTGCTCAGGCAGGACAGAGGAATAAGCTGCCACCTGCAAGTTTCCTACTGACATTCCTCTAGTATACAGCAACCCCTATATGCACAGAGCTACTATATTCTGCTCCGACACATCCCTCCCAGTAGAGCCTGGCATAGCGGCATGCCGGCAGAAAGAGTGGTATAGGCATTTGGCACATAGTCCTTCTGAGACCACAGCCCTCTAGCGCAAGTTTGAACAGCCCCCAAACTCAACGCTTGGACAAAGACTCAAGCTGCACTGAGAGTGTTTACTGGTTCTTAGCGCCTCCTCCGATTCCTCCACTGAGAGCTGCCAAGGGTAGCTATGTGAGAAAGGAAGCCGTTCTTCACTTGGCACTTACCTGCTTTGTTCCTGTCCTCCTTTCTTGCAATAGAGCAGCCTGGGATACTATCTCTTCCCACTCCTGTGCTGCAACAGGTGAGAGGGTCACATTAGAACTGTTTTGGGGACAACAGTGGGAGGTAGCATCTCCTACCTTCTACTAGCGATTCTGAAATCACAGGCCAAGAGTCAAGGACCATATGTCAACTGAAAATATTTTTTTCTTTTAACATAGTTGCCAATGAGAGACACAATTTCAAGCCTACAGGGTCACAAGTGGTCCTGCGGGGAAAAGGTTATACACATCATGCTTTGGCAACCATTATGGTATTTAGGTTTTACCACAAAAATTTCTGATAATAGCCAATCAACACCACACACAACAGCATTATCTTACAATTTTCTCATATTCATTTATATTTTTAGGATCTCACTAACAAGTACTTTAACTCTTCCCTAACTAGTATTCATTCTTTAAACCACACCTCATCCTTTAGAGCATGCAAATTTTCTGCACAGGACTATTTTTGTGCCATGAATTGGTGTGACATAATATTAAGTAGGTGGTTATGTATTTTGGCGAGATTTTGAGGCAAATTTTGAAGTAAGTTACTATTCTTTTCAGTCCATAAATAATGGAAGTATATAACCCCCAGCTTTAAAACCATTTCCAGCGTTGAACATAAAATTTCTTTCAACTACAATTAGCAAATAAGTCAAATAATAGCTTAAGAAATACAGTAACAATATTGTATCACTATCCTTTCAGCTTTAATACTTCAACATTAAAATTATTAAAATTTTACTAAAGAAATTACAATCTTCCGGAAGCTACCTTTACCTCTTATCAGTCTATAATGATATATAGAAAGTCAAGCACTTAAATCCACAACAAACATATTTCCCTAAAGTACAACAACCTTGTAAAACAATGATTAAGACAGAATCCAAGAACGTTAACCATGATACTCCATTCTTAACAATACTGTTGTATAAATAACACTGACAAGTTGAAGATCATATTGACCTTAATGGTATTGGTCTAGCCCAAGGGTCTGAAACCTGTGGCTTTTTAAGGACTTCTTTGTGGCTCCTGACATTATAATTGCAAAGTAAAAAAAATGATAAATGGTGAACACCTAAAAGCCCAAAAATCAACAACTCATATCTAAACAGCAAACTATGTGATTCTGAAATATTGGATAACGCCCCAGAGCACGCTCCAAAGAGAGAGAAAGTTTGGGAGTGAAAGTCAGGAAGACCGTAGTACACACAAAGTGTGAAGAAACAGAATATGTAAGAAGTTTGTGAACGTCCTGCAGTAAACATGTATCACATTACAAATTATTCTGTGAGAGTTATTCTTAAAATACGGGTTACAAAAATACAGTAAAATGTTATTTTAAGGACCATCTTGTATTCACATGTATTGCAGCTCTTGAATTGAGTTTTTTCTGAATTGGAAAAAAAGGCTCTTCTTGCCAGTTTGGTTGCTCTAGCTTGTAAACTGACTACTTTTTAAAAAAAAAAACCAAAAAAAAAAAACCTTCTGAACAGATATGTTCTTTTGTGTACTGAAAGTTAGAACAGCTGAATATAGTGACTAAATATTTTACTGCATTTTAATCATGTTGGTCTTGCTAAGTGAATACAGTAAAATCATGTAGAGGATTTCATTCCATTTCACTGACCAGTGCTATTGATATAAAAAGCAATCAAGTAGCACTTTAAAAGACAAACAAAATAGTTTATTACATGAGCTTTCGTGGGACAGACCCACTTCTTCAGACCATAGCCACACCAGAACAGACTCAATATTTAAGGCATAGAGAACCAAAAACAATAAGCAAGGACAACAAATCAGAAAAAGATAATCAAGGTGAGCAAATCAGAGAGAGTGGAGGGGTGGGGGGGAAGGTCAAGAATTAGATTGAGCCAAGTATGCAGACAAGCCCCTATAGTGACTCAGAAAGTTCCCATCACGATTTAAACCATGTGTTAATGTGTCGAATTTGAATATAAAAGCCAGCTCGGCTGCTTCCCTTTCCAGAACGGTGCGATAACTCTTCTTCAGTAACACACATACCTTTAGGTCATTGACAGAATGCTCCATTCCATTAAAATGTTGACTAACTGGTTTGTGGATCTGGAGTGTTTTGATGTCTGTTTTGTGCCCATTGACCCTTTGTCTAAGGGAGTTAGAAGTCTGTCCAATATACAAAGCATCTGGGCATTGTTGGCACATGATGACATATATGATGTTAGTAGAGGAGCATGAGAAAGTGCCCATGATTCTGTGAGTAACCTGGTTAGGTCCAGTGATGGTATTTCCAGAGAAGATATGTGGACAAAGCTGGCAGCGGGCTTTGTTGCAGGGAAAGGTTCCTCTGTGCCTTAAATGCTGAGTCAGTTCTGGTCTGGCTATGATCTGAAGAAGTGGGTCTGTCCCACGAAAGCTCACCTAATAAACTATTTTGCTAGTCTTTAAAGTGCTACTTGACTGCTTTTTGTTTTGATAGTGTATAGACTAGCACAGCTTCTTCTCTGTTACAGTGCTATTGATGTATGTGTCCTGATCAGTTACACCTGTGTAAAGCTACTAAGAGCAAAACATTTCCACAAGCATAACTGATTGCATAATCTGAGAATAAAGCCACATGGATGAAACTGAGACCCAAATAAAACCGGCAGATTCTTTATCAATCACAATGATGTACATGAAAGAAAGATCCACCTTGGATATCAGAACCCATGGTGAACGTGCAAAACATTAATCAGATTTTTTTTGGGGGGAGGGCTGTTTTTTGGGTTTTTTTTATTTGAAAACTGGAGTACCTCTGATCTCTAAATCACTGACAAACATGAATCCCCCGTTCCATTTTTAACAGGGTCACTTTTAAGAATGAAAGTACATTTATACTCTTAGTTTTTACGAATCACAAAATAAAAGAATAAGAGTGGCATTCTTCATCCATTTTTGCATGAACTGATATAATTTGTCTGCTTTTATTTATTAAATCCACAAAGAAGACAGTTTCCTGTTATGTAACTGGTGTTCTTCCACCTGTGTTACTCACATCTACTCCAAACTGGGGGTGCTCTGGCACATGCCCAGGTGCCAGAAAACTTTTTGCTCTAACCAGTAGCCATTGGGTTGGAGCGGCACCCCTTGGAGCGGCACTGATATGGCAACCAATATGTGCACTGCCCGCACTGCCTCCTGCCCAGTTCCTTCTTGGCGGCTACTCCTACAGTGGGGAAGGCGGGTGGGTTTTGGAATGGACATGAGCAACGCATCTTGAAGAAGACCAGTTACAGAACTGTCTTTTCTTCTTCAAGTGATTGCTCATGTGCACTCCAAACTTGGTGAACACAAGCAAAATGTCTAGGAGGTGGCATCAGAGACCTGGAAGGGATGTAAGACAGCCCTGCCCACCGAAGCTTCCTCCCTAGCACGCCGAGTCAGTGCTTAATGGACCATAAACACATGAATTGAGGACCAGGTGGCTGCCCTGTAGATGTCCTGGACAGGGACATGGGCTAAATATGCCACAGAAGACACATGCGCTCTAGTAGAGTGAGCCCTGATTGGGGTAGGGGAAACCCTTGCCAGCCTGTAGCTTTCTTTAATTCAGGCCACTATCCAGAAGGAGATCGGGAGGCCCTCCATTCTATTTGCCACCACCATGAACAGCTGATGTGAGATCTTAAAGGTTTTGGTCCTGCCCATATAGAAGACTAAAGCCCTTCGAATATCCAGGGTATGTAAACTCTGTTCCCTAGGAGAGGTATGAAGTTTTGGGTTTTAAAAAAAAAAAAAAAAAAAGCAAAGCAGTATCCTGGTTGACATGGAAAGAGGAAACCACCTTCAGTAAGAATGCCAGATAGGGTCTCAGTCTGACCTTGTCCTCGTAGAACACCAAATAAAGTGGGTTCACTGTCAGTGCCCTCAATTCAAGAACCCTCCTGACCCAAGTAATGCCCACCAGAAATGCTGTTTTATAACTTTTGAAACAGCAGGAAACAAGAAAGCAAGGCATTCAAAGGGGGCTCCTATAAGTTTTGACAACACCAGGTTAAGATCTCACACAGATAAAGGGGCCCGCATCTGTGGTTTGACCCTCTCCAGGCCTTTCATAAATCTTAACCACGAGGTCTGGGAAAACAGGATAACCCAGGTCCAGGGTGAAAAGCTGAGATGGTTCCCAAACACACCTTGATGGAACATAATGACAGTCCTTCCTGAATTATATACCACAAGTAGTCCAAAATCACTGGTATCAAGGCCTATAAGGGGGTCAGGGAATAGGTCCGTTTGAGGATGCCCCTACTTTTGGAAAACAGAGCAGCACGTCTGGGTTTAATGACCACTTGTGGCTCATGAAAGACCTACTGAGGAGGTCCACCAGCAAGCTGTGGACTCCTGGGAGGTTAACAGACTTGCAGAAGAATCTGATGTTGACTGCAGAACTCCCAGAGCCTCGTGACACAGGAGAGAAGAGCATGCACCCCCATTATTTTATATGGCACATTGCTGTCATGTTATCTGTGCTCACCGACACGCAATGACATGCAATGTCCTGCTAAACTGCCCTAAAACACTTCTCATGTGAGCCTGATAGCACTGAGCTCCTGAACGTTTATGTGGAGCTGGAGGTCTTCTCTGCTCCCACAGAGCCTAAGTTCAATGTTCCCCCAAATGTGCTCTGAATTCCAGGTGCAAGGTGTCCATTACCAGGGAGTGAGAAGGTTGTGGGGGGCTGAAGAGAACTCCCATACAAACCATTTGTACATCTAGCCACTGGTGCAGGGTAGACAAAATATGCAGTGGCACCATTACCAATACATTTATGTTGTCTCTGACATGGTGGTACACTGAGGTAAGCCACAGCTGAAGAGGGTGCATCTGGAGCCTGGCATGCTGGACTATGAACATGCATGTCACCATGTGACCCAGCAACCTCATGCAGCACCTGGCCCTTGTGGTTGATCATACTGTGGATAAAAGACGCCATGGTGAAACTTGCACCCAGGAGGACCCCCACAAACTCCACTGAGTGGGAACCAACACCAACTTTGCCTCATTCACCAAGAGGCCAAGATTGACAAACGTTTGGTGGATCAGCTGCACATGCTGATGCACTTGGTCCCGTGAGTGGCTCTTGACCATCCAATCACCCAGGTAATGGGAACAGCTGTATCCTGCACCTTCGTAGGAAGCCCACCATCACCACCATGCATTTTGTAAAGACCCTCAGGGCAGAGTACAGACTGAACGAAAGAACCATGAATTAATAATGGGCCCCATCCACCACAAACTGAAGAAACCTCCTGTGGGGAGGATAAACTGCTATGTGAAAATATGTGTCTTGTAAGCTGAGAGTGGCAAACCAATCCCCCTGTTCCAGCATTGGAATTATGAGACCCAAGGATATCATAAGAAACTTTGTATTTTTTACGAACCTGTTGAGGTCTCACAAGGCCAGTATGGGCCTTAGCCCCCCTTTTGACTTCAGAATTAGAAAATATCAAGAATAAAACCCCTGCAATTGGTGTTGGACCGCCTCTATTTTGCCCCTCCCCACCCCAGCTGAAACAGAGATTGTATCTCCTGCCTGAGCAGACTCTCATGAGGGGGGTCCCTGAAGAGGGACGGGGAAGGAGGATAGATAGGGGCACAAAGAAAACTGGATGACACATACCCTTTCTACAGTGTGTAGGACTCACCAGTCTGCACTTCTATTGCACCAAACAGGGTAGAAAGGGGACAGGCAGAAGGATAATAAGGGGGTGCGCTGAAACTGCAGTGGGAATTGACATGTCACTCCCAACTGCACCATCAAAATGCTTGTCTTGGACCTAATGGGGGATAACGATGACCCTGTCCTTGGGTCTGGTGGCCAGAACACCTTGTGCCCATGCATTTCCTCCTCTTACTAGCATCCCTTTGTTTTTGGGGGAACTGTCTAGCGGGGGAGGGAGGGGTAAAGTGCCTGCGTTAGATTGACGAACTGTGAAGGCCCAGCAACCGTAAAGTGGCCCTTGTATCTTTCAGGCTATGAAGCCTTTTATTGGCCTTTTCCAAAAGCAATGAAAGGACTTCAAGTGGAAGGTCCTCTATGGTCTGTTGGACCTCATATGGGAGGCCAGACACTTGCAGCCATGGCCCCCTACTCACGGCCAACCCTGAGGCCATAACCCAGATCGCTGCATCTGCCGCATCCAGCGCCATCTGCAGCACTGCCCTCGATATGAGTTTGTTTTCCTCCACCACCATTATAAACTCTGGCTTGTCCTTGGGAGGAACCAGCTACAAAAAGCAAGACAGTACTGTATGCATATCTGCTAACCAGGACCTGTTGGTTAGCAATCCGTAACTATAAACCTCCCACAGAATAAACCTTCCTTCCATAAAGGTCCAGGCATTTGGTTTCTCTATTCTTTGGCAAGGGTCCCTGGAAACACTGTCTCTCCCTATGGTTCCCTGCGTCAACTGCTAGGGAGTTGGAGGGAGGTGAGTAAAAAGATGTTTGTTTCCCTGAAAGGGGGCAAAACATCTTTTGTTTCTCCATGCCACAGATAAGGCAGAGGCCATTGTTTGCCAAACCATTTTTGCTGTATTGGAATTGTTTTAATGATGGGCAGGGCCACTGTTATAGGACCCGAGGAGGACAGAATGCCTGTTACAGGGCCCGTCTCAACTCTAACCTCCTCTGCCTGGCATAATAAATGCTGAAAAGCCCTGCAATCCTCCAGAACCAGGATGCTGAGGACCCTGCCACTGCCTCCTCCAGAGAAGAGGAGGAGGACATGCCCACCACATCAGTTTGTAATGGCAAAACTGGCAGGCCAAAGTACCCCACCTCAGGTCCTGATACTGCCTGCAGTACCTGAGACACAGTGCCTGACATCAATAGTAACACACTCAGCACCCGGGCAGACCTGCACTGAGGTCACATCTTGGGATGGTACCTGGCTCATCACATGGCCCGGTGGTGTCAGCAACAACAGTGCCAGGGGCCCTGACACCAACGAAGAAGGTGTCCACAATGGGCAAGATGGTGCGCCCGCCAGTGTCAATGACATTGGGAGCAGCAACGCTGCAGGTGCCAATAAGGAAGCCTCTGACCTGCAGGGTGGATCTAGCAGCTGTTCCAGTGGAGGTGCGCCCAGTGACACCGATGGTGCCGAGCACAGCATCTGGGGGGTTGCCAGTATCCTAGATGAGAGTCCTACGGACTGCCCCTGCATTTCATGAAATGCCCAAGGGGTCCAAAACGGCCACTGTTTTGCTCCCTGTGCATCTAGCTGTCATCATCTGAGCACTGGCTCCCATGCCTACAGCAGCCATGGTACAATGATCATGTGCTCCCACTCCATGCAAAGCTGGAGTAACAGGAGTCTGACTCTGATGCCAGCTCTGACACAAAAGATCATGGTGGCACCATAGGTCCCATTGCCTGCACCAACCCCTGCTGGACCAGCACCTGTGCAACTGCCGCCGAACAAGACATGTGAAACGGAGCTGTCATTGGCACCCTAGGCTGTTGAAACTGTTCCGGCACCAGAAAAGATGACGATGGATCAACAGAGAAGGCACCTGTGTAGCACCCTAAATCGATGTTGGCACAATGGGAAGCACCTCATGCATGGGCATACTTCCCTCTGGCGGTGATGGGCCCAGCACTGCTATCTGTAGTGGGCCCAGCACTGCATTAAATGCTTCCAGTATTGAGGGAAGTCTGGGTGAACATGGGCTCCTGCCATGTGCTAGTATCAACAGATGTGCCCTTTGCTCTAATCCATGGCATGGCAGAGCAGACGCCTTGAGGACATCCCTAACTTTGCCCCGTAGGGGATCGGCCCCCATCATGTTTATTTTTCTTCCAAGGCACCGGGGGCAGGCTCTCATGGAGCCTTGGGGTGCTTGGTGCCTGCACCTGTTTATGGCACCATGAGTCTTTGGATGGCACTGATCCCAACAACGGCACCAGTGCACTCTGCACTGGAGAAGCTCCAATGCAAGCCCCCACTGCAGACACGTCTGGTTGCAGGGCCACTCATATGAGCAGGACTTTAAGTCACTGCATTCTGTCTTTCAGAGTCCTGGGTTTAAAAGTTTTGCAGATGGAGCAAGGTTCTCCAAGATGCCCCCCCACCCAGATAGCTCAGGCAAGTCTAGTGTGGGTCACTTTTGGGCATCTGCTTGCTGCATTTAGAGCGCTTTTTAAAACCTGGAGAGCCAGGCATCCCAACACCCCAGCGCTGAGAGGGCAGAAACTCCTGCCTCAGCTGTCACAACACAGTAATTTCTAAACACTATGAACTATTGTGCATAGTGTGACTAATTGGGGGGAGGGATAGCTCTGTGGTTAGACCATTGGCCTGCTAAATCCCCGGTTGTAAGTTCAGCCCCCGATGGGGCCATTTAGGGGTCTTTAGTAAATAGATTTAAAAAAAAATATCTATCAGGGATAGTGATAGGTCCTGCTGTGAGTGCAGGGAACTGGACTCAATGACCTCTCCAAGGTCCCTTCCAGCTTTATAAGTTATATATACCTCTATATACTTCTTTACAACTAATTACAAATTATAAACAAAGACTACCAGCTAATGACTAGAGTGACAGAAGAGAGCTCCACCAACTCACAGTGTAGCAAAAAGGAACTTAGCCGGGGGGCAGGGTGCGTGATGCATATATTGGTTGCCATACCAGTGCCACTCTAGTGGGCACTGCTCCAACATGATGGCTATTGGCTAGGGCAAAAAGCTTCTTGTCAATTGAGCATGCATCAGCGCACACCCACTTTGGAATGCACATAAGCAATCACTTGAAGAAGAACAATTGTTTTAAAAAAACAGATCACAGAATTCTTTTAACTTCATTATATAAATAATAAAAAAACCTATATATTTATAAATTTATAAAATTTCAGAAAACTAGTTATTCCATGTGTGAAATCAGTGTATATATTAGAATGTAATGCTAAGCCATTTGTTCTCCTCTCCAACACTCACTTTAAAGTTAGGCCTCAAATCCAACAATGAGGTCCAAGACGATAACCTCTAATTTCAGTGGATGTCCATGTAGACACAGAAGTTCCAACCATACAGATCTCATTACAGGATCTAGACTTTATGGCTAAATACCTACCAAGTATAGTTAAAAATGTTTTTAGGTATATGACGCTGTATGCTGAGCTTAAGTCTGCAAAAAGTATTTATGGCAAGTATAAAGTAAGCATGTTAAATATATACTAATAAAGAAAAATCACGTTTCTAGATTTTTGCATTCCATATTTCTACCGACACAATCATCATCATCAACCGTGGGCTCAGTGCCCATTGGTGTCTGATGCCTTCCTCACTATTACCTTCCAGCTTTCCCTGACTGGCTTAGTTTCTGTAGACTAGCTCCGCACCAATCTACTATATCATCTACCCATTAACTGTGGGATCTTCCTCTCCCATTCAGACTGTCCATTATGCCAAATACCAGGGTCTTGATTTTTCTGTCATTTATTCTGTAGATATGGCAATAATTAAATTAATAATTAATTTTCAATTTTTTTCTCCAGTTTGCAATCTGAAGATTAATTATGTGAAAATCGAACTGCTTATCTTGCTGTGTTGGATTATTTGAGCAGCAATGTCTGAAATCATATAAAAGCTATAGTATGTATTGTTTATAACCAATTATAAAAGCTGAAAATTCCCTATCATTAAATTTAAAATGGCTAATTTCAGCATGAAGCACTGTTATTTCCAACCAGGATCCAGATAGTTTTAACTGAACACTCTCCAAGTATAGATTAAGGGCCTATTGCTGAAAACCCTTATCTATGACTAGTCTTTATTCACAAGTAGGTAACTAGACAGCCTGTTTTGATAGGCACAGTACCATTACTAAGCCTTCCTATGGGTCAGGGGTGTAGATCCCTTCCAGCCCACGATCTGGACCAAGACCATGGCTTGCCTGGATCGAGAACCTGAGGCTCAGGACTCTCATCCCCAGTATCTGGCTCACAGTGGGGTGGGAGCCATGGAGATCCAAGCCTCGTGGACCAGTCAGGCAAGCCACATGCATCCCCAAGGAGCTGCATAGGCAAGCAACCCCCATCCATCACTCAGACGCCATGTCTCTAGACCACTCCTACAACCTCCCTACCACCCGTCACACCACACCCTCATCCCACCCCCTCCCTTCCAGACCCCTCTCCACCACCCCAACTCCTCCCTTCCAGGCCCCACACCCCCAAACCCTCCTGTATCTTTCCTCACCCATACCCCAGCACCCTAAGCTCACTCCTGCATCCCACTCCTGCACTGCCTCCCACCCAGACCTGTCCCCATCCCGAGCCCATTCCTACACCCTCCCACTCCTACACCAAAAGACCACTTCTTAGCAGCACCCTTCCACACTAAACCCCTCACTTTTGGCCCCACACCAGAGCCTAGAGGGGCCCACAAAACGTATTAGCACTGGTACCCCTGGGCTCTGGGGCTGGCATGAGTGGAATGAGCGCAGGCTCTCCTTTTTTGTTTGTTCATCAGCTGGGGACCCCCTCAGAGAGGGCTGTTTTGGTATATTTTGTTTGTTTCAAGCCCATCACCAACAGAGCTGCTGGCCCCCACCCCAGGCTAGGCTTTCCACTTTGGGAGCCCCCCAACCCATAGCACTGAGAAGGCATATAACACACCTGCATATAGCCCTTCCCAGCCCCAGAACAACCCCAGCCTCCTCAGATCCAGAGCGGTGGCCCCAATGAGGGCCACCCCACCCCACCCCACCCAGATACTCATGCGGTCACACAGACTAGAAAGAAGAGGGAAAGGGTCTGGAGTTAGAGTATTGGCAGGGCACGGCCTCCCCCGCCACCCATCAGCACTAGCAGGTTCCACTGCTGGCCAGATCCCTATTTGCCAACCAACAACCCACCAGCAGAAAGTGTGTGTGGGGTGGGAGGGAGTTCAGTGGCCAACAATGGGGATGGGAGTGTGCAAGGCTGATGGCAAGGCAAAGATGAAACATGCAGTGCTGTCAGCTCCCAATGCTGGTCTGTCAGTGCAGGCCACACTGCATCCCATTTCTGGCCAGCAATGGGTGCATGCTGTGAGCTGTAGTGGCTGGTGAGCATGGATATTTGCTCTGCCCCTTACCCTTGGCTCAGTCTCACATCTTCATAACCTGCCTCCTCCACAGGAGGGCGCATCCCACTCCCAACACTGTGTAGATCAGCTCCTGGTCACAGTACTCAGTTCAGCAATGGGCTCCTTCCTTCCCCTGCACTACCTCTGGCTGGGCCAGCACACGGACAAAGCCCAAAAGCCTCCAGATGTGGAATCTGGCCAGGAGGAAACAAATCCCGCATGTGCTAAAGTCACACACAGCACTGTCATGGGGAAGCCTCTCCACTCCTCAGGAAAGCTCTGGACTGGCAGAGGGTGAAGCAATTTCCAGCCTATTCATGCCCTGACCTTGCAGTCTCCAAAGGAGGGCAGAGGTTTAGCATCCTGTTCACTGCCACCTCCCCTGCCCTGGGTCCTGCCCCTATGGAGTGCGGGACTTCTCCATCCGTTAGGCCCCCTCCTCTGCTGCCCTGCTGAACCACTCTTCTGGTTAGGATTGGTGAAGCACCTGCAGTCAAGTTCCCTGGGCCCTGGTGCACAACACATCCTTAGAGATTAATCCCATCCTGTCTTTCCTGTAGCAAGAGGCAACTGGATTATATTAGCGGCCAGTGACACTGTGTGGGCAGGAAGGGACAATTAGATCTTCCAGTCTGGGAGGGGGAAGGGGCAGAAATTAACTCTGCAAAGACATGGGTCAGGTCACCACTTCTCCCCTTTTTGCTCCTCTTCATCAGGAACCAGCTCTTGCTCCTACCCTCCCACAGAGTGAGGAAAGACTGCTGCTGGCCATATCCTGGTGTGAACCCTGTCAGTAATCAGGAGGTGGGGAGGAGTGACCCCAACATGCCAACCCCATGTTCTCAGAAAGATATGGCACTAGGGACCAGAAGAGTCAAGCCATCCTGAGGTTCCAGACAGACATGGAGGGCAGAGAGGGTAGGGATATGTGTGTCTAACCTCCCCATGTGAACTCTAACACCTTAAAAATAAGGTAAATAAAAAGAATCCAACTATGCAATATTTTTAACAGGCACTCAGTAAACCTGAATCTTTATACTGCATAGTTCTGATTGACTGCCACTGAATTTGTTTGAATATGCGTAACTTTACAAAGTGTCCTGTATTCAACATACGGAAATACAGTCATCCTATCCACAAATATCAGCACTGATTTCAACAGGCTTCCCACATGAGAAAGTTGGCAGGGCCAGACTCCTGCTACAATGTGTAGGTTATGACTAAAATTTTGTTAACTTGTTACATTTTGATTGCTTGTTTAGGTGGCAGTACTTCCAAACATCTTATATTCACATAAACACATGTATATTTTTTATATATATATATATATATATATATATATATATATATACACACACACACACATACACATACATACATACATACACACACACACACACACGCATGCATGCTGTTTTCAAAGCACTGACATTCAAGCAAGTCACCAAAATATAGTTAAGTCAACAACATATTCAACCTCTTGTATATTGAATAACAATTATATTTATTATGCACAAAACTACATTAATGTTATTAAAGATTGCAAAGTCATGCACTCATAAGGTAGGAAATGCCAGGATGAAGGAAGTCTGCCCAGAGTTAGAGCAAAGGTAACAGAAAAACCTATTGTTAAAGTAAGCTAACATGTTACTTTAAGCATCAGGTTTTTAGTTCACTTATAACTTTGTCAATCTTTAATCCTTTGGGCTAAAATTTATCACATCAAGTGCATGCCTGAAACTAATTTTTTTTAAAAGTTTCTGCAAAAATAGCTCAGCTGTTATGAAAAAGAAAAATGTGTTCTCAATACAAAAAAAAACAAAACCTTGCAACTGTATTACGGAGAAGCTATAGAACATACATCCTTTCAGATGGGGTCCTGATATTTGGCTGACATAATCCTGGGGTCAGAGATATACTTTTTTCCCTATCCCTACAAAAAATTCCCAAATTTGGCTGAGTTATAACTCTCTGAAAACTACTTTGCATGTGATCACTACAACTTTGTTAAGAGTCTGGCATCAAAATTCTCTAAACATTCAGTTTGCACTGGGCATGTTCCACCTTAGCAGTGCAGGGATTAAATACATCTTTTCTTCAGTTGCATCTCCTAGCAGTCAGGCCTGATGTGGCACCCAGCACCAAAAGCCAGAAGTCTTTTCTGTGCTCTCAATGCTCCCCAGACAATGCACAGGAGAAGCTTTACAACTCAAACGCAGTGGGCATGAGAAATACAGGCAGAGGTGGATTTACAAGGGGTTCATAACCATCAGAAGATGTTCCCTCTTAAAAATTCTGGGTTACTTTTTAAGATTCAAAGACCCAGCATTCCTCTTCCATCTAGGAAATAGTTATGAAACCTACCAACAAAAGTGTGCTCTGGCCAACATATCATAGAATCATAGAACACTAGGACTGGAAGGGGCCTTGAGAGGCCATCGAGTCCAGCCCCCTGCCCCAATGGCAGGACCAAGTACTATCTAACCTGTTCTTAAATATCTCCAGCGATGGAGATTCCACAATCTCCCTTGGCAATTTATTCCACTGTTTGACCGCACTGACAGTTAGGAACTTTTTCCTAATGTTCAACCTAAACCTCCCTTGCTACAGTTTAAGACCGTTGCCTCTTGTTCTACCCTCTGAGGCCAAGAAGAACAAGTTTTCTCCTTCCTCCTTATGACTCCCTTTTAGATACCTGAAAACCGCTATCATGTCTCCCCTCAATCTTTTCTTTTCCAAACTAAACAAGCCCAATTAGAACATAAGAACATAAGAACATAAGAATGGCCATAATGGGTCAGACCAAAGGTCCATCGAGCCCAGAATCCCATCTGCCGACGGTGGCCAATGCCAGGTGCCCCAGAGAAGGAGAACAGAAGACAATGATCAAGTGATTTATCTCCTGCCATCCATCTCCTGCCCTTGTTATGAAGGCTAGGGCACCATACTTTATCCCTGGCTAATAGCCATTTATGGACCTAACCTGCAAAAATTTATCAAGCTCTTTTTTAAACCCTAATAGAGTACTGGCCTTCACAGCCTCCTCAGGCAAGGAGTTCCACAGGTTGACTGTGCGCTGTGTGAAGAAAAATTTCCTTTTATTAGTTTTGAACCTACTACCCATCAACTTCACCTGGTGTCCCCTAGTTCTTGTATTATGGGAAAAGGTAAATAATTTTTCTATATTCACTTTCTCCACACCATTCATGATTTTATATACCTCTATCATATCGCCCCTCAATCGCCTTTTTTCCAAACTGAAAAGTCCCAGTCTCTCTAGCCTCTCCCCATATGGGACCCTTTCCAAGGCCCTAATCATCTTAGTCGCCCTTTTCTGAACCTTTTCTAATGCCAATATATCTTTTTTGATATTCTTTCAACCTTTTTTCATAGGTCACATTCTCAAGACCTTTAATCATTCTTGTCGTTCTTTTCTGGACCCTCTCAAGTTTCTCCACATCTTTTTTGAACTGCGGTACCCAGAACTGGACGCAATACTCCAGCCGAGGCCTAACCAGCGCAGAGTAGAGCGGAAGAATGACTTCCCGTGTCTTGTTCACAACACGCCTGTTAATGCATCCCAGAATCATGTTTGCTTTTTTTGCAACAGCATCACACTGTTGACTCATATTTAGCTTGTGGTCCACTATAATTCCTAGATCCCTTTCTGCTTAGTCGTTCCTAGACAGTCTCTCCCCATTCTGTAAGTGTGTCTTCTGCTGCTACCTACTATTCTTTAAGCTCAAGTGGTGGTAGTCTGTGCTGTAGGTCATTAACTACAAACCTTCAACTTCTTCAGCAAGTGAGGCTAAGATCCTATAGATTACACCAACCTTACCAGTTATCTACATGAGGATGGTTAACACAGGTCCAACTGATGGATTTTGTTTTTTCAGGTTGCTATTTTAAAATACCTAAACTACATATGAAAACCATGTTCGAGGAAAATTGAGGTTGCAAAGCCAAGCACTCAAATGTTAGGAATTGTCAGAATTAAAATTGTTCCAACAGTTGTAATTTGGTCCCCTTGTGCAGTATAGCACAGTAATTACACGATCACATACATTCTTCCTTCACAAGATGCTGCCTCATTCTGTGCACATGGTAGATGGTACTCAGGGAATGAATTAAGGATGTATGGTAAATAAGTCTGTAATCTATAGGATCTTAGCCTCACTTGCTGAAGAAGTTAAAGGTTTGTCATTAACGAGGAAGAAAACTGTGGAAACCAAAAGGACAGTCTCACTGTTAAGGCAGCAGGTCTTACCCATGAAAGCTCATTACCTAATAAATAAAACTGTTAGTCTTTAAGGTGCTACAGGAATACTTGGGTTTGGGAAGGAGGGGATTTGTTTTTTTTTTTTTGTTTGTTTTTTTTGTTTTGTTTACCACCCTGAAGAACTGGATTCCATCTGCCTTCCTGACACAGTTCCTATATGATATTGGGTAAGTCACTTAAACCAAACTTTTCAGACGTGGCCACTAACTGGGTATCCATCACTTCTTGGGTGCCCAATATTGGGACACCCTAACCTGATTTGCAGAAGCACTGAACACGCACAGATACAAGTAAAGTCAAAGGGAGCCATGCTTTATTAATCACTTGATTTCCATGGCCAGCATCTGATGAAGTGAGTCTGTGCTCACAAAAGCTCATGCTCAAAATTTTTCTGTTAGTCTATAAGGTGCCACAGGACCCTTCGCTGCTGTTACAGATCCAGACTAACACGGTTACCCCTCCGATATATAAAATACTACGTACTCAGAAAAAAAATCAGCACCCAAGGTTCACAGATACCTTTTACAATTTTGACCTTAATCTCCTTGGCTGCGTCATTCACTTCAGGAAAGAGGGATCTTTCAAAAACCTTCTGTCCACCAGCCCATATCCCCCCCCCCCCCCCCAAAAGACTCCATCTACACTGCTGGTTTTGCTTCTGGAAAAGTCTCTTCTGGAAGCGTGATCATGCAAGAATATGCAAAGGAGGCATGATATATGTAAATCCATGCTTCATTTGAATTTTTGATCTTGCTCATTTGTATTCACCTTCCAGAAGGGGAATGCTATGTAGATGCAGCTCTTGTATTTCAGTTCCCCATCTGTAAAATGGGAGTAATCACTGAAGGGTAGAAATGTTGAGGTGAGGAGGTCTCAACCAGTCCATGTGACTGCACTGAGGCAAGATAAATAATATCATATTACTTCACAGAAATATAATGAAGAAACCTTCTTTCAGGTTTGTGAAGCATTCAGATACTTCAATGGTAAGCAATACAGAAACCCCATGAGAAAATTAATATTTCTGTATTCAGAGTGGAATTTGTATGGTGCGTAATATACAAGACATACAGACACATTCTAAGATGAGAATCAAAATATATTATAAATAGTTAGCAAATCAATAAGCACTGTCCATCTTGAGCACTGAGTCCTGTGGAAAGTAGCAGTATGTGACAATTAACTACAGACAACATCATCATCATCATGCATACACACAGGGGCTGAATTAAGGCTGCAATTGCAACTTCAATTCTGGCATTTCCTAATTCTTTAGTCCCTTACTCTGCACTCCTAGTATTCCTTTATAACAGCTTTTGCATTTGGTGTGTGCATTATATATAAACACACACAGGGTACTGAGTACCAGGACCTCAGCAGCCCCATCTGCAGGATTCCCCAGTGCAGGGGAAGGGGCAGGGAGCTGGCTGAGTACCAGCTCCTCTTTTTTCCCCCCCCAAACAAAAAGGCACTGTCATGCATGTGCACACAGGGAGAGAAAAACACTAAAGTTTGAATAAAGTGTTTCACATCAATGTTTGTGAATAATAGTTTCCAAATACCACAGAAACTTACCCACATTTGTGAAACACTTTGTGACCTATGGATAAAAGCATGCTATCAAAGTGAAAAAAAATCTTTCACTGAGAGACAACAGGTAATACTGATATTCTTCAAATATTGATGGAAATATGATGAAATATTTCTGGATTTTTTTATTAAAGGCAAAAAAGACTATGCATTAATATCTTTGAAGTTCAACACTGAATACATAAATATTACAGAAAACAGTTTTTCACAGTTTGGCGCAAGTGAACTACAATCTTCAAGTTCCTTCTCTGAGCACAAATTAATGATTATATTCAATTTAACTAAAGTTCCTATTAACTACAAATGTATATTTAGTCCAAAACCATCTCCATTAGTAGTGGGGTTTTCTGTGACAGACAATGGGACAGGAAGCAAAATAACTGTAAGGTCAGGTCTACACTAAAGGGAAGGTTGAATTAAAATATGCATCTCCAGCTACATTAATTATGTAGCTGAAGTCAACATGCCTAAATTTGGGCTTCTGCGCTGTCTCTATTGCAGAAGATTGATTGAAACATTACTCCTAATGAAGGGGCAATGATGGGGGTGCCCTATGAGTTCAATTTAGCACATCCCGAGCAAGCACGCTAAATCGAACTCTGGATGATCAACCGCGTCAGGGTCAATCTTCCCAGTAGTGAAGACATACCTGAAATTCTGCATAGCCTCTGCCAAATTCCCTTAAGTTCTACAATCCCCAACTCTTCTCACCTTTGCGAAGCAGACCTGCACCACGAGGGCCCTTTTACTTGGGGTGAAGCAGGGGACAGGGGGAAAGGGCGCACCCTGGATTTGCACCTTAAAGCAAATGCTGCCTATAACTGTAAGGGAAATAAAAAAATACAAATTTAAATACATGGGGCATTAAGTCCTCAGTACAGTCCTTTAATAAGTGTCTTTTTAGAAAGGTTTCTCTGTGATTAAACAGAAGATCATCTTTAACACCATGTCTGCACAGAAAATCCATATCAAAAATAGATCTGAAAATGTCTCATTGTAATTGGACTTTAATAAAATTTGAGCACTCTTATCAGAAGCTAACCTGAATAACAAATTTTCTTAGAAATGGAGAAAGGAAAATTTAGAAGCAGAACCTAAATGAACTGGTCAGTTCTTTTTCACATTCAATGTAATATTTAATGTTTGTTTGTATTTTGCGGTATCATATTCTGAAAAACCCAAAAGCTATTTTAATATAGGCTAATCTTTCCCTACTCCCCAACCTAAATCCAAAGTCATCTAACTCAAGACCATCCATAACTACTGAATACATGCACCTACACACACAAAAAATTATACAGTTCAACAAATATTTTCTAGCAACAGACTACTTAGCTGAATTCTTAATTTCAAGATTTAAGAAATCTCTTCTCTACTTCTAGATACTGAGACTCCATAATGTAATTTCTCTATTGAAGCAATTACTGATTTTTTCACTAAAATGTTTTGGTTTCTGTAATAGCACTCATGAAGTAAATTTTAATATAAAATCAATATTATGACTTTTGAATCACCATGTGTTTAGCGCACATAAAAGTATCACACTTAACAGCTTACGCCACTGAAAACTGCAATAGAACACCTTATTCCAAACCCTAGCTCAAACCATTTCCTGATTTAATTGGTATCTCTTTCACCTATTACTGCTCAAAGAGTGTGTGTGTGTATTTATATATATAGCGGAAAAGTATCCAGAGGGCTTAACCAGGATCGAGGCTGCATTGTCCTAATCATCAGACAAACAAACAAACAAAAATACAGTCCTGACCCAAAGAAATTACAATCTAAGGCATCGATCCTGCAGCTAGATACACGCTGGCATTATGCCCCAAGTGCCAATAAAGTCAACGGAGTACACAAGAGACTTCATCTGTCCAGTTGCAGGACTGGGTCCTAAAGTTAATTGTACTACAAGATTTATGATTGAGTTTTGTTTTATTTTCATAATTAAGGGAAGCATATTGAAGTTTAAAACATGTTTAAAAGTAACAAAGTTAAAGATAACCTGGTTTTCGGGAAAAAAGTGTATTTTAAATAAATGTAGAGGCAATTTGAGGAAATACATCTTTACCTGAGTGCTCTTGCCAATTTTTGTGGGAATCATATTGTGTAGAAAGTGCTCACAAATAGGAGGACAAACAAAATAATTATACATGGAAAACAAACTGCAACATACATAAAGTGCTGTTAAATGTACAAAATAAAATGAAAAATATTTTTTCAAATTTTTTTTTGAAAAGTTATGCTCTTAACATAGTTATTTAAGTAAACTATTGACTCCACTTCTTAAGAAGTTTCTTCTTGGACACAACTGTTCTGACAAATGGAGGAGCAGTACAATTCTTATGCATGGGGGGCAATCTGACATGAAAATAAAATACTTCTGATTTTCCACAATTTTAAAAATTACATTTTCCAAACATTAACTAAAACTTAACTTCTCTCAGTAAAAATGTGTACAGTAGGTACTTTTAATTTATAGATGCTCAAATATTTGTAAGCTTGAGAAAATGTATCACCAAGTAGCCTATGATGGCAGTAGGAACCATATTACATATCCACTAGAGGAAAAACATAAGATTAAAAGAATACACACACAGTCTGTAATTTACAGGTTTGTTTGTAAACATGTTCTTTCATTTTCCACATATATGAATTTTACCCAGAAAAAATATTTTTCTGAATTTTAAAAAAAATTGTTAACTGTGTAAGAAGAGATAACAGCTCAATTCCTACTCATATCTTGAATGTTTAAAGTACATTGCTTTATTTAGTTTCAATTACTAAAATTAAAGTGCATAAACCAAGCAAGTTCATTAACATTCATCTAAGTCAAACTAATTTTTACTTGTTCCATAGACTTGTTTTTTAAAAAATGACAAGAGAAACCCTAGGGCACACGTCGCTTCCTGATGATGAAAATTACTCAACTACAACAACTGTTTTTTGCACAGTCCTTTCTTTCCTGTAAACGAGAGTTACTCGGCCTCCACACACTCTATGGCCAAAAAGCAAACAACTCAGTTACACACCGGAGACAAGAAAATTAGAGACAACGTGTAGCTCTCTGCACTTCATAAAGTTTAAAAATAAAAGCTGCTTTATCAAAGTGTAAATTGTTCCTCTCCACGCATATAGGCCTGAGGCCCTGTTGCAAACAGTGTCTCACAGGACCAGGCAGCACAAAGACAGGAATGGGAGATTAGTGGGAGGGAGGGAGGCCGGGATTGGGGCTCAGCAGGATCTTCAGGCTTTTTAAAATTCAAACTGCTCCCTGACCAATACAAATCACGGACACGCTACTGACTACTACATGGATTTACAGCATTAAAAACACGCCTTCTACGTGACAGCTATATTAACTTCAATCTTTTAAACATGTATAGGGCACTGAAAGAGGCAAGATAGTAAGGTTGAGGAGGAAGGCCCTGAACTCAAAACAGAAAGTTACTTTTAAAGATACATTAACCACTTAATGTTACAAGCCCTCTTCCTGAACAAGAAAAAAAACCTACAAAATAGTGAAAGTTTATTGTGCAATATTGTTACCTTTTACCACTTGAAAATTTCCTTTCAATATTGAACGTGAAACTTAGTATCAAAACAGCCTGCTCAGAGTCAATTTTTACCAATGATAAAGTAGTATGTTGCTGTTTATCAGCAATTACTTTAAATTTGCCGTTTCCTCAAACAATATTCTCAACCCTACTAGACATTAATCCAAGATTTACGTTACTGTAAATGACCTACCATTTACTTTTAAAGAACTAATACTTATCACAAGTCATTTACAGATACTTTTGACCTGTTAAGATGACACCTAATTACATAGTCAAACACCATGGACGCAAACAGCCAATAACAATCCTGGAACCTCAACCTCAAAATGATCTGACAAGAAAGGATGACTCTTAACTTAAATTCTATATTCTTAGGTTAAGATCTCAAATTTATCTTGAGCCCTGAAACGTCATATGTTTCTCACTCATGCACGACTCCTGCCCGTTTATTACAAGTTATTAGAAAGCATAAAGCAGGATTCTTTCTATATTACTTATTCAGAAAATATAGTCTGTACACTTATGTATTGTATTGATAACAGACACAATACTCCGTGTATATTTCCTGGGGTCTGCAGGTATTCATGGTGTGTCAATCATTCAATAAAGACTAGTATTCTATAAATAAAAATAGTGATTACAGCGCGAGTCAATTACTCTAGATTTGGGAGTTCCATACTTTAAACTGTACAAATCTGTGTGTATTAACTTTTGGCTGTTCCGACTGGAGTTTGTTTTAGGAGAGATAGTGGCGAGGATAATGGGCATATTTGTTTCTGGCTATAATAGGTGCATTTGTTTCTCCCTGATTCTCACACTGGTCTCTCCCGGTCCAGAGAACTCTCTGAGCTGGCTGCGATGGGACCTTCCCACCCCCAGCCCCCGCCCTAGTGAAGTTGTAAATATGGCAAGTGATCATTGCACATTTGCTGTTAACTGTATTGTTTCCTCCTCCTGCTGCTGCTTTTCGGGTTGAGGCCTGTCACTGAGAAGCCGCTTCGCCTCTCTAATCCCCGAGCTAGAGTGAAGGCGCTGGCCGGCGGGCCTGCGCCCTCCGCCGGGCCTTGGCTCTTTCCGGGCTGCCGGGAGGCTCATCTCCTCCGCCTAACCCGACACAGGAGGAAGGGGGTTGTGCAAGGAACACCTCCGGCTGCCCCTCACTCCCCCTGCACCCGGGTAACAGCTAATCCCCTCTGCTCCCGGCAGAGCTGGGCCGCCTGCACTGGGAGGCCCGGCCCGCTGGCGGAGAGGGCAGGGAGGGGAAGGGGAGACAAGGAGGGGGAATTACCTGAGCAAATCGGCGTCTGAATCCAACGAGAATCCGAGACAGGGGGAGAGGAATCCGCCCCCCTCCCTCCTCAGAGGAGCCGCCGCCGCTGTTGGGCCGCCGCCGCCGCGGAGCAGGAGGAGGAGGGGAGATAATATAACAACAATAATCCGGGCCGGGAGGGGGGCTGGCTCCTCTTCCGTCTCCTCCTCAGTGCAGCGAACATGTAGAGCCGGAGGGTGAGCGGCCGAGACAAATCCCTTCCCCCTGAGCCTGCTTCACAACATCAACACGGGCCGGGCAGAACCGGTTCCGAGACACACAACGACCCGGCGGGGCGCCGCCACCGCCTCTCGCTCTGTGCGCGCGTGTGTGTGTGTGTGTGTGTGTGTGCGCGCGAGCGGGGCGGGGGTAGCTTGGGCACGGTGAGTCGGTACCGAGCAAGGGGGGGGGGGGCAGAAGGAGGGGGAAGGATCCTGTGTGTCTCTCTCTCCCTCTCAGAACAAAATGCCGACCGGAAGTGCAGCTGCAGGAATGACTCCCTCCACCGGCGCCAAACACCAACAGCCTCCCCCTTCCCGCTGCTGCCGCCTGCCTCCTCGTCGTTCACTCAGCCAGCCAGCCCTGCTTCCGCCGCCGCCACCACTGCTTTGCTTGCCTCCCTGTAACACACAGCAGCAGCTGGAACTGCTCCCTCTGCTTCGGCTCTCGGCTGCCGCAGCTGATGTCCTTCTCCGCTCTGTGTGTGAGTTTCTCTTTCTTTTCCCCTTCTCATCAAGATGAATGCGACTGGAGTTTGCACTTAGGCCTGTGCTAAGCAAAGGGGAACCTGCGCTCTGTGAAAAGGAGACCATTTGAAATAAGATTTCTGCTAGTGGTGATGAGAAGACTTTCAGTGACTGCACAATCCTTCCTCGTAGGAGAGACTTGAAGAGGTGTATTAAAAAGAATCCCAAAAGAAAGCAATCTTCCTCGCCCGGAGACTGCGATTTGGCAAACCTTGAATATTTGCTGGATATTATTTTTTTGTTGTTCTCGATCATCTGTGTGTTAAGATGTTGTGGTATCCGGATAAAAATGTTGCTGTGTGGAGTGATTTCCAGATGAGCAGGTAATCGAATAATTGGGTTAAAAAAAAACCCAACAACACCACCACCAACAAAACAGCCTTCTTGGGCAAGTGCAGAGGGGAGTGAGTGCTGTTGAAGTAAAGACTCTTTGGCTGGAAAATGAAATGTTTGTTGCCAAATTTTCTTAGAAAAGATTTTACTAGGCTAATTACAAACCTTGACAGAATCTGGCGAAGACAACAGCCCTAGTCAGAAAGCTTTTCTATTTTCCATTCAGATATTGTTTTGATTTTATCACATGATAAAACGAAGTGTCTTTCATTTTTTCTGGGTTAACCACCTCCTTTTTACTCACTGATAAGATTCTAATCCTGCAGTCCTTACTCAGGGAAAACTCAGCTGATGTCAATAGGAGCCTTGTTTAAGTAAGGTGTGTAAGATTGGATCATACAGTTGGACAGTAAGTACCTGTAAAATGTGAAATGCACCCTTTCAGCTCTGGATGTATGCAGTTTATCCCTGGGAGAAATGCCTTCCGATAATTACGTTGCTCTTATATGCAATTCAACTGGAGCTTCTCTGACCTCTATGGGATAATTTCTTAATACCAGGTATGTCTCCACTACTATTTTTTTTAAAACGTGGCTGCTCCTCTCTGACTGAAAACTGGTTCATAGTGTTAGAGTGAAATATAATGTTGTATGGAAATTTACATAATTTCAGTAAAGGCAAGAAGAGGCATATTGTAATTTAGTACTGACAATATTTATTCCATATGCCTAGATAAATTTAAAGGGGCAGAGACACCTTAAACAACACTTTTTTGTTTGACATTTGTTACCCACACTTGTTACAAATAATCATTAAGCCCCCTGAATCTGTAAATGCTTATGCATCACCTGCAATTTTAAATATATGCAAAATCAGGGTTTTCAATTATTCTTTTTCTGTTGTGGATTGTTCAGAGTAATGGGAGGGGAAGGGGGGGTGAAAGTGACCAGAAAATGTGATGGAAGAACCACAGACCTTGTCAGGACCAGGTTTATTACCTACCTGAAATTACTGTACTTTATCATTATTAATTGACTAAATTCAAGTGTTGGTGTCTCTAAAGGATAGTAATTTATCAATACAATTAAATATATTAAAATCAATTAGTAGATTTTAAGGCCAGAAGGGACCTTTGTGATCATCTAATCTAGCCTCCGTTTGTAGAATGGATTAATAAAATGTTTCTCTGTAAAATGTGGCTATACAATGCAAATATCATATTAATAATAAACATTAAAATTCAATAGATTAATGGATTAATCAGAAACATTGATTAAGAGTGGCAGCAACTCTTTTCAGAGGTCTTATCAACCTTCTTTAATTAAATTAGACTAATACTTGGGGGAAACGTCATATTTGTTACATTAGAGCTGCATAAGAAAAATAATCAAATAATTGGAAGCAAGGTTAATTTTGGAAACTTCTGATGACATGATAACTTCAGAATTACTGTACAATTACGGTTCTTAAAATATGTTTAATTTTTACTTTTGGGAAGCAATTTAGCTATAAAGTGTATTGTCTTAATGTAGTTAGTAAGGTCCTGATCCTACATTTAGACCTACGCAATTAGATTTTGACAGTCCATTGTCTATGTTAGACTTCATATCAAACCACTAGTATGGAGTTATATATGTCTACAGAGTAATTTATTATACATATTATATGATTGATATTCAGGAGAAAATGAGATTATGGTGTCATGAATAGAACCCTGTGCAGATACAAATTTCAACCTGTGGTTGCAGATATTTACAGAGAGAATTTGGTATCTGCAGGGCTCTACTCCCAGAAGACATTGCAGCCAAAGGGAAGGGAATGTGGTGTTACTGCTTCCAGTAGCCATCAAGCAGCAGAATGGAGATGGTACAGCAGCATGGCTAGAAGGAGTTACGCATGTGGGGCACTGACTCCTGGGAGCAGCAGCATCATGTTCTTCTTGGTCTGCAGCATCTTCTGGAAGGAGAGCCCTGCAGACCAGCAGCTACTGATTTCTATCTGCAGATATCTACATCTATGAGTAGAAATTTGTATCTGCATAGGGCTTTAGTCATGGGGAAAAATGTTACAACAAAAGTGAATTGTAAATGATAACTGTGAGTGTACTACGCCTCATCCTGCTTCCTTTGAAGTCCGTGAGAGGCAGTTAAGACTATATCTTTTCCTCTAAATGACAAACTTATGGCTATCATCACTGTAAATCTAAGATCATTATCACTCTGAATATGCACTCTTCTTTAATTTTTTGATTATTTGTTAGAGTTAATAAAATAAGTATGCACGGTAATTTTTCCATTTGTTTTTACAGGATCTGGTGTAACATATCAATTCAAGTTTTCCCTCATTTTAAGTTCTGCATGGTGTATTCTTGTGATGGAAGAGCGCCACAGTGGGACTGGAGACCTGGACTCTATTCCTGGCTCTACCATTGGCCTGCTCAGTGACCTTGAGTAACTCATTTCATCTGAACTTCCCCATCTTTAAAAGGAGGATAATGATACTGATCTCCATTGTAAAATACGTTGAGATGCACAAATAAAAAGTGATACATAAGAGCTTTTTATTATTATTGTTTCTATTTAATGGCTTGTCCTCCATGTGTCCTTATGTATTTCTGGACAGTTTTCTTTGAGGAGGGTCTTTGACATAGCTGTATAAATAGAAAGCCCTAACAATATGGCTATATTTTTAAATAAAACTTGCTGGTAAGTATAAAAAAGTTGTACACAATTTTGGAAATTCATATTATATAAGTTTTGTAAGTAGAGTGCAGTACAGCTCAACTAGCATTCTAAATTTATCAAGTTATTGAGGATTCTGGTATTAAAGCTAAGTTATAGTAGTGAGTAGGAGGAAGGCAGTAATGAATGGTGTCTGCCAAGAATGTAAATATAAAGTAAAGCTCATTGCATTGAGTTTTATGCACAGGCACAAATAATTGTACATATAATTAATTCGTTGGGGAATATTCATCTTAAGAAGTAAATAACCTTAAGGTCAGGTGAAGTATTCAGTGCTGCAGATTTAAAAAAAAAAAAAAAGAGAGAAAGTAGCCTGCAGCATGGGGAATAAGATATGTATACAGATAACTATGTTGTTGTTTTCAGGTTAACAAACAGCCAATCATCATTTATTTTCTCTGGTACAAGACCTAAGTATAAAATTCTATGCCATTGCAAGTTACCTTATATGAGTTCCTTTGTAGAATGGAGCAACAGGAAATATGGATAACATAGCACAAAAAGATTCACATTTTTTCTTGTTTAAGGTCACTACAAAACATTTTTTCCAGTCCAGGAACCCTAACATTTTGGGTGTGTCTACACTGGCATTCCTCTTTTGAAAGGGGTATTCAAATGATGTAAATTTGCATATTTGGACCCTCATTTGAATATTCTAATTTCATAAACTTCTTTCAAAAGAAGAAAACCAGTCTAGACACTGCTCTTCCAAAGTAAACCCCATCATCAAAAGAATCCTTCTTCCCATTAAATAAAGGGAAGAAGGAGTCTTTCGAAAATGGGTTTACTTTCGAAAGAACAGTGTCTACACTGGCTTTCTTCTTTCAAAAGAAGTTCTTGGGAAATTAGGGTATGCAAATGAGGTGTTGAATATGCAAATTTATACCTCATTTGCATTTTTGTTTATCTCATTTGCATACCTCTTCCAAAAGAGGAATGCTGGTGTAGATGCACCCTAAGGCTGTGTCTACACTTGCATTCCTCTTTTGAAAGAGGTCTGCAAATGAAGTACTAATCTGCATATCTGACACTCATTTGCATATTCTTACTTTGAAATAGCTTCTTTCGAAAGAAGAAGACCAGAGTAGACACTGCTCTTTCAAAAGTAAACCCCATCTTCGAAAGAATCCTTCTTCCCATAAGAGGATTCTTTCGAAGATGGGGTTTACTTTCAAAAGAGCAGTGTCTGCACTGCTTTTCTTCTTTTGAAATAAGCTATTCTGAAATAATAATATGCAAATGATGTGTTGAGTATGCAAACGTGTACCTCATTTGCATTTTTGATTTATCTCATTTGCATACCTCTTTTGAAAGAGGAATGCAAGTGTAGACACAACCTAAGTAATTTGCATTAATACAACTGTATTCAGATTTTTCTTTTTATGTTACTCTTCAAATAATGTATAATTATAGAGACAAATTATACCTTCCTGTAGGGGAAAAACAGAAAGTTATGGAACTCCAGGAGTTTCAGTTTAGAGTTATTTCCAAATAATCCTATTAAGACTGAAGTCTAACCTTTAGTTATCCAAATGTTGCAGGATAAGTATTTATGCAGACATTCTTTGGGAACATCCACAAAACGCTCCCTGTGGCTGCTATTTCCATCCAAGCAGACATTTTGCTTCTGCACCAAATGCAGTTTCTAAGTGAGCTTCAATAATAACTCCTGTATATTGATCTAAAAGGAATAGACAATGGGAAGGAGATCCAGCTGAGAAAGAAGTGATCATTGAGATGAGAATTGACACTGACAGGACTTTAAAATCTATAAAAAGAACCTGAGGATCCAAAAGCATTCTTTGATGGGGGGCACCTGGTCTTTCAGTAGTTATTTCTGGACATCCTGTGGTCCTACACCCCACCCCAGGAAAGTTTGATGATACAAAACTGGGAGTGGTTGCAACTGGAGAATGGGGTCATAATTCAAAATGATCTGGACAAACTGGAGAAATGGTCTGAGGTACTTAGGATGAAATTTAATGAGGACAAATGCAAAGTATTCCACTTAGGAAGGAATAATCAGCTTCATACATACAGAGTGGGAAGTGACCATCTAGTAAGGAGTATAGCAGAAAGGGATCTAAGGGTCATAGTGGACCACAAGCTAAATATGAGGCAACAGTGTGACGCTGTTGCAAAAGAAACGTGATTCTGGAATGCATTAACAAGAGTTCTGTCAGCAAGACACAAAAACTCATTCTTCCACTCTACCCTGTGCTGATTAGGCCTCAGCTGGAATATTGTGTCCAGTTTGGGGCATCACGTTTCAGGAAAGATGTGGAGAAATTGGAGAAGGTCCAGAGAAGAGAAACAAGAATGATTAAAGGTCTAGAGAACATGAGCTATAAGAGAAGACTGAAAGAATTGGGTTTGTTTAGTTTAGAAAAGAAGATTGAGAGGGGACATGACAGTGGTTTACATATACCTAAAAGAGTGTTACAAGGAGGAGACAGAAAAATTGTCCTTCGTGGCCTCTGAGGATAGGACAAGAAGCAATCGGCTTAAACTGCAGCAAGGAAGGTTTAGGTTGGACATAAATAAAACTTCCTTTCAGGGTGGTTAAACATTGGAATAAATTGCCTAGGGAGGTTGTGGAATCTCCATTACTGACAATATTTAAGAGCAAGTTAGGCAGACCTCTATAAGGGATTGTTTAGACCAGGCATGTCCAATGTGCGGGCCGCATGCGGCCCTGGACAGCTAGTAATGCAGCCCCACAAGATTGTAAACTTTTAACATTATTATGTGATTCATATACATTAACTATATTATATATTTTATATGCGGCCCAAGACGATTCCTCTTCACTCAGTGCGGCCCAGGCAAGCCAAAAGGTTGGACACCCATGGTTTAGACGGTTCATGGTCCTGCTGTGAAGACAGAGGACTAGACTCAATGACCTCTCAAAGTACCTTTCAGTTCTAGTGTTCTATGATTCTCTGAACCTATCAACCTAAGGAGGTTTTCCTTAAAACCAACTATTTTATTACTTTTCTGGCTAATTTGACTACAGAAAATATGTGGGACACTGCCATGTTTTGTTTGCAAAATCCACTTTTTGATGCCAAACTTCAATATTGTTCTGCCATTCAATGCAACAAGTCACAAAAAATGCCCAGTTTTGGCTACAAAAACTTGAACGTATTTTTTTCTTTCCCCCTCACTTTACTGTTGACTGTCATTCAGTGTGTGCTATGGGAGGCTTTTTTTCTGCCTTTATTGAATTCCAGGATTTTTTTCACAAAGCCCAAGTAGCAACTCTGGGCAGTGCTTTGAAGCACTTCAGCCAGGTAAATACCAATCTGCTTTCCTCCTTGTAAGCTCTCAGAAATTTAAATTCAATTTCCAGCTGTCTGAATCAGGGCGGTGTGTTCCCCAGGCATCTTCCCAGGTGATCATGGCTGGCTGCTGTACCCAAAACTCTTCTACTTGGATGACTGCAGAGCTTCTGAATATTATCAGCATATGGGAAGAGGAGTTTGTGCAGTTCCAACTGCGAGTAACCTGTAGGAGCTGGGACACGTATGGACAAATTTCTGGATCCTTGTGGGGAAAAAAAGGTTATGAGCAGGACGCACTGTAGTGCAGTGCAAAGATAAAGAACCTTAAGCCATTGTCCCATAATGTCAGGGATGCAAACCATCGTCCTGCTTCTGCACCCAAGACATTCTGATTTTCTAAGGAGCTGGATGCAATCCGATGGGGGCTGGGGTGGGTGACCCCAACTTCATTGCTAAAAACACTGTGGATACTTCTGAGGTCACTGACTTAACCTGGAGGATGAAATCATAGATGAAGAAGTAGAACTGGACAAGGATGTGGGGCTTTATAAACCTGCTGTACAAGCCAGGACTGTATTTTCTTATGTCCCGATGAACATTCCTCACCCTCCATTTTCCTTCCCCCAAATTCAAAGGCTGCATCTACATGGAGTTCTGCTCAGTGCTGCTGCAGACAGAGCTATGCAAAGTGAGCTTCTCGGGATTGCAAATGGCTGCCTATTTGTATCCTCCCAAAGTTCATTACCATAGCTACACAAGAGTTCAGTGCCAGCGGAAGGGGTGCCAGCACTGTAGAGGCCATGTGGCTGTGCCTCTGCCAGCTAAACCGCTTCCTCACCCGCTGCCAGTCCCTTATGCCTGGTTTCAGGCATAAGGGACTGGCAAGAGGCGGGGTTTCAGCTGGCAGAGGCACATCCACAAAGCCTTTGCAGTGCGTAACCCACTTCGGCCGGCACCAAACTCTTGCATGGCTATGGCAATTAGCTTCAGGAGTATGGAAATAGGCAGCCATTTGTAATCCCAATAAGCTCACTTTGCATAGGTCTGCTAGCAGCAGCACTGAGCAGAACTCCATGTAGATGCAGCCTTTGAATTTGGGGGAAGGAAAATGGAGAGAAGTGTGAGTCTTGCAAGGGCCAATGGGAAATGGCTGCATATGTTGAAAAAGGTTCTTGTAAGTTAAATGTTTTAACTCTGAGCGAGAATTTAACAATCCCTCTTTTGTTACATTCTTTAGAATTCAGAAGACTTCTCCCATTGACACACTGCATCAACTAAGAACACCCAAGCCAAATATGGAGGATCTTGTCAGGGAAATTGAACCATTCCTTAACTGATGCACAAAAAAGAGAGGATCATTGTTGAGTGAAAGGCAAGGAAAAACACCACTGAGCTCATCATCAAAGTAATGGAGGAGCAAACTGTGACGCTCAAGTGTTTAATCAAGCTGCAGAGTGAGTACATCCCTTCCTGTTGATGTACTCTCTGGCAAGGTGGGCTGGCACTACAATAGGAATATGTGTGCCATTGATTGCCACACCACAGTTTGGAAAGCCAGTCTCTGCAAAACCAGCCACTATATGAGCACATTTCCGAGAGTCACAATCCTGCGCAGTAAAGGCAACTTGCTGACCTGCACACTTGCAGAATACAGACCCAATCGCAGACTTCCCCATTCCAAACTGATTTGCAATAATTTGGTAGCTATTGGAAGTTGTCAGCTTCCACACAGCAATTGCCACACACTTCTCTACTGAGCCAGTTGCTCTCATTATTGTGTCCTTGTACCACAGTTCAGGGATCAGCTCAGCACACACATCCAGCAAGATTGCTTTATGCATTGTAAAATTCCATAGCCAGTGGTTTTCATCAAAGACCTGCAAGGCAATGTGATCCTACCACTCGGTGCTGGTTTCCTTTGCCCAAAAGCAGCTATCTACCCTGTACAGTTGCTCTGTGACAGTCAAATGCACTACTGGGTTGCTGTTGTCCAGCTTGTTCACAGTGTCATCCACCTTTGACTCTTCTTCCTCCATCAGTAACTTCAACAGTAACTCTGCTGCAATGACTGATGTCCTCACAATACAGAACACAGCATGGGAGACAAGTGTGTGATCCATCCATCAATCGAGAGCACAGCAAAGATTGGTTGTTTTAAAATGGCATGAAAGGGAGCCAGAAGCCCCTAAAGGGCTGAGAAAAAAAAAGCAGTACCTGACAGGATGTTTTGCACATTCCCTGGGCACTGCTATCCAAATTCTCACAGTGACTAGTGAAAGAATATGTTGCCAGGATGCATACCCAGAATGCATTGTTCAGTCCGTTGATAAGGGTGCTAAATATGTGGCCAGAATATGTCAAACAGTGGAAATAGTGTAAACATACGTTGGCAACTATTGTTTTTGGACACTTCTGTATGTCGACATTACTTTTGTCGCAAAAACTTTGCCTTTAGGCACCCTTGTTTATGGAGGAGGAGCACGTAGTGGGGAGTGGTGGGTATAGAAGTGCTTGACTGGAACTCATGTGCTATGTCAATTAGGGCAAAAACAATACAGTAAGGGATATTTGAGTTTAGCATTCTGTAAATTAAAGCAAGTAGGAGATGTAAAAGGTCAGCTGGAGAGCATATTTAGTTCAAATTTAGATGTTATCATAGTTGCATTTGTTTTCTTTACAAAAAAGCAGTCCTATGAAATTATGATATATGAGCTGATTCAGGGAAAAACATTAAACATTTATAGACTGTATTACAGCTAAAAGTATTTTAACACAATTATTCCTTTTCCAGAATATTTTTCTTGCATAGGTTCAAAAGGTTGTATTTAGGTTGCAGGTTCTAGCTGTGTCTACACGTGCACGCTACTTTGAAGTAGCGGCACTAACTTCGAAATAGCGCCCGTCGCGGCTACACGCATCGGGCGCTATTTCGAAGTTAACTTCGATGTTAGGCGGCGAGACGTCGAAGTCGCTAACCTCATGAGGGGATCGGAATAGCGCCCTACTTCAACGTTCAACGTCGAAGGAGGGACCGTGTAGACGATCCGCGTCCCGCAACGTCGAAATTGCCGGGTCCTCCATGGCGGCCATCAGCTGGGGGGTTGAGAGATGCTCTCTCTCCAGCCCCTGCGGGGCTCTATGGTCACCGTGGGCAGCAGCCCTTAGCCCAGGGCTTCTGGCTGCTGCTGCGGCAGCTGGGGATCCATGCTGCAGGCACAGGGTCTGCAACCAGTTGTCGGCTCTGTGTATCTTGTGTTGTTTAGTGCAACTGTGTCTGGGAGGGGCCCTTTAAGGGAGCGGCTTGCTGTTGAGTCCGCCCTGTGACCCTATCTGCAGCTGTGCCTGGCACCCTTATTTCGATGTGTGCTACTTTGGCGTGTAGATGTACCCTCGCAGCGCCTATTTCGATGTGGTGCCGCGCAACGTCGAAGTTGAACATCGACGTTGCCAGCCCTGGAGGACGTGTAGACGTTATACATCGAAATAAGCTATTTCGATGTTGGCTTCACGTGTAGACGTAGCCTCTGTGTGGCAACTTTGTTTTTAGTTTGTCTGTAAAAGTACCTATCAAACTGTTAATATTGTAATAGCTTAAAATAGACTGCTAGACAATTCTCTGAGTCACTGTAGTTAATTGCTGGACTAAAGACCATCACAACTAGATCTGTGTAGATTGCACATAGAGCAAATGAAAGTACTCTGTGTTTGTCCTTTTGAATGTCCTTAACATTCTATAAAAATGGAGTGTTTACTTCAAAGTGTGTCACAGATACAACTTAAACAACATATTTATGAATTTTTGTTCACTAACGGGATCTCAACCGCTATTTAAGTAAGGGCAGCTTTTCTTAGTGCATTTTAGTTTTGAATGACTGTTTCATCACATATTAGCATTGTGTTTTTTAAGGCAGTGGTCCTCAACCAGATGTATATGTACTCCTGGGGTTATGCAGAAGTTTTCCAAAGGATACATCACCTCATCTAGCTATTTCCCTTGTTTTACAATAGACTACATAAAAAGTACCAAAGAAATTAGTAAAAACTAAAAATTCATGTAGACAAGGGCATGTTTCATGCAGTACAATCCTTATTATCCAGTATTTTAATATCTGGAAAACTCGAGTAACTAGCATCTGATGGGGGTGGTGGACACAGGGGTGGTATGTATCAGTAACAGGTTACCTATTGCACATTCCTACAAGGAGCAGAAAGAAATATCACACAAGCAGCCCAAGCAGGATGGGCAGGCAGCAGCCAGGAAGCCATCTGCAGCCAGTGGTAATGGACTGGCAGCTTGAGTGGGGCAGGCGGGTGGTAGCGGGGCCAATAGCCTGAGTGGGGCAGGCTGCCCACAGCTGGGAGCCCAGCAGGGGGCAGGCAGCCTGAGCCAGGCCAGTGGATGTGGGGTTGGCAGCCTGAGCTCCATTAGCTATCACATTTGAATAACTGACACATGCCATTCCTCATGCATGCTGGAAAACAAAACTTGAACTGTACTGAAATGTACATACAATATTTATATACAAATTGATTCATTTTAAAGTATATAGTAAAATGAGAAAATGAATTATTTTTCAATAATAAGATGCTGTGACATGTTTATATTTTTACATCTGATTTTGTAAGCAAATATTCTTTAAATGAGGTGGGAGTTAGCAATACAGAAGATAAATCAGACTCTTGCGAGGAGCACAGTTGTCTGGGAACACAGAAGAGGTTCCATATTTCATAAATCTCTACTCCTTGTTCTCAGGATTATCACAGCAGCATAATTGGACTTATTTGCTTATGTGTGAAAGACAGGAGGAGTGGGGAGAGAGATTGCTCCAAAAGATAGTGGAAGGGCATGTACCGAATTGCCAAAGGTGTCAAATGGCACCACAGCCCACCAGTTCTCCTCATAAATAAGTAAACACTAAATAAAGGAGGGAATGATTGCTGGGAGGTAATTGGGGATGGTCAGTGGCTGTCATATGACTTGATGAAGATGGGAGGAGGACTGTGGAGATGAAAATTGTTGGGTCCAATGATAGGATAGGATAGGAATCTCTGTATGTTTGAATGCTTATGTTAACCAAAGTCTGAACTTTTAGATGTTCCTTTATAACATGTACATTTCCAATTCTGAGGCTGACTTACTGTGTACTTTCATATGCTGTGTTGCTATATTAAAGGTGGAGTTTGGATATCCTTATTTTATTGTGTTTCCTATGTAATCTGATGAATCTGACAAGGCTTATTTAAAGGTGAAAAGGCAATTATTTCATTGGCAGGCATGTTTATGGTGTTTATTTATCCACCAAACAGGATAGCAGTAATCCAAGTTTGCTTATGCCGCCGTGATTAGATCCCTCAATGCTGAATATTTTTCTTACCCTCTTTCTCACCTTTGTCCTCTTCCAAAAATTAATTCTAGTGATGTCCATCAGACTTCCCTGGCATTGTTGCTCTTCATATGTCTTGCGATAATTTGCCCAGTGCTTCAAAATTTCACACAAAAAATGCTTATAAGAGTGCCAAAATGCCTGAAATGAAATAAAGAAATCTTCATTTGCAATTTCTGGAAAGAAGCAATACCTCATTTCGGTATATCTGTAATAATAAACAGAGATGTAAATACCATTTTAAAAAAGTAGGCATAACCTATTACACTTTGAGGTTAAACAGTTAATCCTTAAAGAGTTTACATATAGTTGGGAATTAAGGGTGCAGGGAGTGCTGCAGCACGCCCATGTTTTATGCTCTGCTGCCAGCCCCATGCCCTAGGTCCCAGCTGATGACCTCATGCCTGGGATCCCAGCTGCTGCCCCATGCTTGGGACTCTTTTGTGACCATGCACCATGTGTTCCAGTATATGGGACCCTATATGCACAGGGCAGCAGCTGGGACCCCAGGGTGCATGGTGCTGTTAGTCAGGATCCCAGGTGAGATACAGCAGTAGAGCCCTGGGCATAGGACAGCAGCCAGGACCCCAGGCATGGGGCAGCTGTGAAGTTTGATTATTAATTGAAATATGTTACCAATAAGCATATTAACCAGTTAACTAGTTAACATTTACATCCCTAATAATAAATTGCTATTTCTAATTGTCACAGTAGTCGTGATATTGTAGTTAACTTTTAGTTTAGAAATATATGTTTCCTGTTTCAAGTATAGTTAAGGATATGTAGTAAATGACTGAAATACTATGAAAAGTTTATACTTAGGGTTTTTTAAAAAGTAATAGGGAAAAAAGAAATATCTTTTTCTACATAAATAATAAGAAAAAAGATAATTTTTAGCAACAGTGTATGTATTAAGCCAGCAGTTCTCAGCCAGTAGTAGGTGACCCCTTTCATGGGATGTGGACAGGGTTGCCAACCTTTGGTAAATTCACAGACAGTTCATTTAAAAAAACAGAGTTAAAATTTAACGTGTCCATAAAAATCCATTAAAAAAAAACAATTTAGGTATCAGTAGAAAAGCAACAAGCTTTGCAACGGAGATGAGGTGTCCCTCATCCCTTGGCGCCAGGGTGATCTCCAGGCTGCAGGGCAGCTCCAGGGTGTCTGTAATTCCCAGGGCAAGGGCAGGGAGGGATATTCTCCTGGAAGGGTCCCTCTAACCTGCTGATGACAGCACAACAGCTGTTTTCAGTGGGCGCGCATCCAGCACACACCTGCCATGCTCCCCATGTCTGGCGAGTGGTCGGGAATTAGGGTACGGAAGAGCACAGTAGCCTCCCACAGGCTCCCTGATGGTAAGTGACAGCAGGACAGTCACTTAAGTATGAGAAATAAACAGCCCACTCCTATCTTGGAGGGATTACTGACTGTCATAAATAGACTTGGAAAAATTATTAAAGCAGTGTTTGACCCAGTGTGGCTGCTACAACGTATGTTCACAAACTGAAGAATTAGCATAAATTGATATTCCCAAAAGTCACCTTAAAATATTTGAAACCTCAATAGTGTACACAAAAAGACCTTGATTAGCTATACCCATTGAAACTAGCAGTTTGAAATGACCTAATGACATTTTACGTTAGCACATCAGTTGAAGTTATTTATGTTTTAAAATGGTCTCCCCGCTAACTAAGCTTTTTATTTAACAAAGTTTTGGGGTGTCTCCTGAGATGTCGAGATAATTGAGGCCCTCTGCTATCTGAAGACTTCTCAGTACTACATTTATCTTAATTACTACCGTGTTCTTCTCTTCTTTCTTCCCCAGCCTCACTCAGGTAAATGAAGCCTGACTGTCACTGGAAGCCATTGTTATGTTTAATTAGTGAACTGTGGTTGTGCTGAAAAGAAATGTACGAGCAGGTCAAAAGGACCTTGAAATACCCCATAAGCCTCAAACTAACTGAGGTCAATGTTGTCTTGTGTCTAGTACTACTGTAGCCAGACTGACCCATGGGTTCCATGGAACTTACCTATGAAAAGAGGAGAGCTATGTCCCTTAGAATTTTACCTCAGGTTTACTCATTTTAATTCACAGATTTATCTCTTATTATTTATAATGATAATTTCACTAAGTTGTTTGAAATTTTGTTTAAAAATACTGACAGATAACTAAATGATTAAAAGAAATTCCTCCCCCCATGTAGGAAATGGTATGTTCCATGGCTTCCTCAGGTGAGGCAAGTTTTAACTCCTTTTCTGCCAAGTCAGAATGATCTCTTGCGTGTATTAAATCCCTGTATACCTTTTGTTGCTTTAAACACAAAAACACAACATGTGATATTTTTTAAAACCTCTCCTACACGTATAATGTGAACATAGTAAAATGGATTAAACGACCATCAACTTTAAAGATGAGAAATGGAAGGCTAACTATATTCATCCATTGAGAGCTTCTGGTTCTGTTCCTGTCTTCAGAACCTGCCCATCCCAGCAGGAGAAGGAGCAGAACCTCCTCCCCGCACCCCCATCCTCATTCCAGTCTCCAGGAGGGCTGCTGCTTTGGAGCTGAAGAAGAGACAGGTACTTGGAGGGACAGGAGGCATGGTGGGGGCTTCTGTCCCTTTCACTGATGGCAGGAGCAGTAGTACACATGGAAAGGAGAAGAATGCCAATAGCTCTTCTGGCTGCTATATCACCCCCAAACTGCTCCCCCAGGTAAACTGGGCGGGGCGGAGGGCCCAAAATGGGGTCATGCGGGACGGTCACATGGATCTCCCCTTAGACAGTGTGCCCTTTCCCCCCATACCAGGATGAAAATAATTTTACTTTCACCCCTGTAAGAAGTGTAAGGAATTGTTTGAAACTGGGAAAGTGGTGCCATGATCTCCACAAAACATTTTTGTCCAAGGTCTCTTCCCACTCCCAGGCCCCACCTTCTTCTCAACTTCAGAAGCAGAACAAATTAGGCCTAGTGAAATTATTTTGCTTGGCTTTAATAATGGTCAGTTTTGTTTTCCATTAATTATAATTTCTCACAGTATGATTTCTCATAATATCTCCCATTTACCAAGTCCACTGACCAGTACAGTACTGTATCTAATCTGCAAATGGAACAATTAGAATCTGTGGGTTCTGAAGAAATCCTTATTGTTCCCATCTGAAGTTGCCAGTGTGAGGCACACCACCCCTTTCGCTTCCCTAAGAAAACTTATGATCTGACAGGCAACCCACAGTCTCTTGAGTTAATCTGAAGTCTTTCCTAGAACAAGATCTTGTTGAAAGATTATAAAAATTCAGATAAAACAAACCAAAAACATGGTTTGCAGGTCCACAAGCTATGCATTCATTCAATAACATACTAGGCATGATATATACACATGCAGAATAACCCGTCTGCTGCACCCCTAGATGCAAGTGGTAGGGCAAAAATAAGCAAGAGTTCATTCTGCCTGGCAGGAACCTCTATACACAGTACTGTCATATAGCACTTTTTGTTTCCTCCCTGAATTCAGCCTGAAGTTGAATGATAGGAACTTTGTTAAACCTGTGCACTGTTCTGTGTGTGTGGCTAAGTTGCTTCCAATCTAACTCCTGATATTCCCTTTTCCGTGGTGTCCATGGATGACTGATGGTGGGGGAGGGGAGAGCAACAAGGGAGGCCACTGGCCACATGACACCTCCTTCAGCTGGGGAAGGGCCAGGTTAACTCCATTCTGCCCCCGGCCCCATCTCTCCCAGTCCCTGCTCTGGCTCCTCCTAGCCCTGGCTCCGTCCCCCAAGCAACACAACAGAGGAGCATAATGAGTTGGGCATGGATTGCTCCACTTCTCCTGACACTGCCAGTGCGGGTGGGGGGAAAAGGGGTGGGCGGGGATGCAGGCAGACCCCTCCTGTGTGCCCCAAGTCCTCCTGCTAGTCTTGCATGACATCCACGGCAAGCAGCTCCAGACACTGCTTTTTCTGATTTAGCCAACGTCTTTGGTACAATCAGTCATGCTATATGGGTTGATAAATTTGTTGAGTTCTGAATCTGATTATTCCTTTTGAGTGGGACCAGCACCCTTCCCATAGTGGAGCTGCTACACCACTACAGCATCTTTGTGTCTATGAGAGCTGGTTGGAATTGCAGATTATGATGTAGGTAGTTTGCAATGTCTCATGGGACTGAATAGTTCAATCCAAGATATGCATAATCTTTGGCAGTTACTGCAAATGTATGTTTTTTTAGTTTGGAGCTACTTGCTTCGTATCGACTCTTTTCTCTTCAAGTTTTAGGAGCCAGCTTCTGTCATGGATTTTGACACCCTGATGGAGATGATGGCACCACTTTTTATGGTCAGTTGCCAAGATTTACAGTTAGTCAGGATCAATTCCTAATTCCTTGTGATCTCACTTGCATGTGTGTTTATAGAGAAGCTTGCGATGTCCCATTGTTCTTGTTCTATCTGATGGCTCCTCATGTAGTATGTCCTTGGGTATGCACCTACCTTCCAGCCTACTCAGGTGACACAGGCTGCACTTGTCTTTATTTGAGCAGGGCTGTCACACATGGTAAATTTGCCCTTGAAGAACTTCTGTGTTGGTTACTTTATCCTACCATTTGGTGTTGAGTATGAGGAGCATAAGTTGTCTGTGTTTCCTCACCATAAGTGAAAGTGCTAAGGAAGCAAGATTGGCATACTAGCATTTCGGTCTTGATGTTCTTTGAGTTTTTCCATGATATTTTAGCTAGTCTCCTAAAGGTGGTGGCAGCCTTTCCAAGGCAAATATTTAGTTCATCATCCAGTGAGTGTTGGTCACTGTAAAACCTAAATAGCTGACCACATCTAGCTCGTATGCATTTAACATGATTGAAGGATCTTAATGGTGATGTGAGAGTAAATACCTGACAGGCACTTGAAAGATGGTCCATGAGTTCTTGTAGTAGATTTTCAGCATCATCAGCAAATAAAAATTCTGATTAGCATGTATTTGACTTTGGTCTTTGACATAAGTCAGAGTAGATTCAAGACTGGACATAAGTCAGAACAGGTTCAAAAGTTTCCCATGTGATCTTGTATGAAAATACACTCAATCTTTCATGTCCTTATATGCATAGTTCAAGAGTACTGAGCAGAAGAGTCTAAAGAATGGGGGCAGGAATACATTCTTGCTTCACTTTCCTTTTCACCTCAAAGCTGTCTAAAGGAGGCCCATCAGGCTGGACAATTGCTGTCATGTTGTTGTAGAATGAATGTATAAGACTGAATATGGACTTGTCTACACTAGCTCTCTACTTCGAAGGGAGCATGGTAAGTAGGGTGTTGGGAGTTTATTAATGAAGTACTGTGGTGCATATGCAGTAATTCATTATGCAAATTACCGACCCCCCCCCCCCCCGAGGCAACTTTGAAGTGTCAGCTCATGTCTAGCTGCGGCTTACCCTCTGGTACTTCGAAGTGCCTGGGCAACTTTGAAGTACCGGCGGGTGAGCTGTGGCTATACATGAGCTGGCACTTTGAAGTTTAACACTTTGAAGTTGCCACGGGGGCGAGGGGGGAATTTGCTTAATGACTTGCTGCATATGCACTGCAGAACTTCATTAATAAACTCCCAACACCCTACTTATCATGCTCCCTTCAAAGTAGGGAGCTAATGTAGACAAACCCTATGACCGGTGGGCATCCTGCATTTTTTAATATTGCAAATAAATCAAATCTGCTGATTGTGTCAAATGCTTTGGTTAGGTCCACAAAGGCAATATACAATGGTCTGTTTTGCTCGTATCTCTTTTCCTATAGTTGATGCAGAGAAAATATTATGTCCATAGTAATTTTCCAGCCCTGAATCTACTCTGTAATTCAGGGTAGACATGTCCACTAAGATTACTTTTGCAAATGCTTTACCTGCTACACTTAGTAGAAAGATACCCCTGTAATTGTTGTGGTTGCTCTTTTTGACTTTATTTTTGTACAAAGTGACAACGTTTGTGTAATCCCAGAGGCACTGAGACCATTGACAAGGGAGAGTGTCTCTACTCTACAGCCTTAGCTGAGAGGCAAGTAGCCTTTAGCTCATGCAGGAGAGCACATGGCTTTAGCCCTTCAGGATACAGGTTCATTTCCTTCTGCCGATGACCTAGGACTATTGTCCTTCCATGTGCTCACACATCTCTTGCGGTACTTCACCTTCTTTCAAGCATTTAAGTAGCAGCTAATGAAGACATGGTAACAAGTTGTCTTTCCTGTAGTTGAAGGTTTCTGTTGGGATGCCGTATATACCGTGAGTCCTGCCACTTGATTGCAAATCAGGGCCTTGATTATCTCATCTACGGTGGGCACTTATATTTTATCTGAGACTCTAAACGTACTTTTAAAATGTGGAAAAGACATAATATATACAGTTTTTATAGAAAGATGCAGAGAGGTAAATGAATTGCCAAAGACATAAAACAAGTCATACAGTTGAAACCAAGTCTCAGAAGCTCTCTACCCACATAAGAAATTGGATACAGGGCTTTGCAATTTTACTTGTCATTGTTTACATTTACTAGATTATTAGTAATTTTTGAGAGTACCTTGGTACAGTTGGTGATGTAAGAAATAGAGAGAAAATGGGGTAAAGGAACAAGAAATTTCCTCTTACAGATTTTGTTATATCATTGTTGTTATACTTAGTTGTTCTGTTTTACTCATCAGCTCATAGCTTACATTTGATTTCACTGACGGTTATTTTGGTTTTATTCTTCACCCTGATCTTGTCTCCTGTCACATCTCTTCTATTTGTAAATATGTTTATTGCCATCTCAGGCAACATTGATAACTACTATCTGCCCTCTACAAGTGTAGCTTCACCAGGAAAATTAATGTTTTTCTGTACTATTGCAATTCTAAGTAGTATTAGAGGGCATGATGGTGAAATCACATGCATTATGCCTACGCAGCAGCTTCCACCTTTAGTAATACATCAGTGCAGAAAAATGCTTCTCTGTGTCTCCTCTCTCCAGATTTCAGCAAATGCAGAATGCCTCTCTTCCCACTATAGCTAAAAACACATATATTCTGAACGCATTTTCTAATGGCTAAGTTAGCTCCCACATTTTTTTTTCCTGGTTCTCATCCAAAATTTCCCTTCTCACTCTTAAAATCTTCCCTGGTCTTGGATTTAAGATATTCTGCTTCAGAGAATCGGGGGGGGAATATCCCAATTTTTAACACAGGTAATTCCTCATCATCGTCAACAACCATGAGCTCAGCAACCATTGGTGTCTGATGCCTCTCTCACTATTTCCTTCTATCTTTCTCTATCCAGTGCAGAGTGGCTTAGTTTCTGTAGACTAGCTCCACACCAATTTACTAGTAATATTTTAATATTGTATCACTTAAAATAATATGTAGAGTCATTTTCCAATTTGAAATTGGAAAAATATAGCAAATGTGCATTGTGAACTATGATGGACTAGAGTGTGGAGCAGCAGCAGCATTATAAAAGTAATCTAAGTGGAGCAAAGGATTTTCTGTATTTTTCTTTTTATTAGGAATGTCAGACAGGATGACCCAAACATATGTCCCACTGATCCCATAGTCTTACCATCCTATGAATATTCATTAGAATGAGAAGATATTTCCTACTCCTAATATTGGTTTTGTCTTTATTTTTCTACCCAACTCCTACTTTTGTGCCATAACAGCAATGAACTAAAAAATGGGGGTCTTTTGAATATTTTTTAATATGGAAATTTGAGAATAATGAAATTAGTGCAAACTAAGGTCTGCAACACTATTGCATTTCCACTGAAATTTCTATCAGCTACCCAGGGGTGGCCAGTGAATCTCTGGTTTGGGAAAGCTAGCCTGCCAGCCCACCAGAGGCCCTGTTCCACACACACCAGAGCCCCAAAGCCTCCCTCCCCATAACAGGAGTCCTGAAGCCCACTTCCCCACCATGACCAGAAGAGCCATAGCTTTCCCAACCCAGCTAAAGCAGGCTGAGCCACGCCTGAAGCCTGCCTTGGCTCAGCTGGACGCTCTCCAGTGCCAGAGCTTCCTCAGTGCCAGGCAGAACAACTGCCTTCTACCAAGTGTGGGCTGAGCCACTGGACTACTCACCCCTGAAGCCCTCAACCCAAAGTCAAGCCAGACCTGTTTCAGTGCTGGGCCAGGCTGCTGGATCCCTGGGTGCTAGCCTGACCACAATGCTGTGCCAATTTGCCACTCTCTCTACTTTTCCCAGCATGGAGTAGCACCTGGCCAAGCTGCCTCACTCCCCTACCAGATGTCCCTGGCTGGCTGGTTGCCCACTAGCTCACCCCTTTCCTCCTCACTACCCCTCCCACAAGGGGAAGATATGCAGTGAGTAGCAGAAACTTCTGAGCTGCGTCTCCATGTAAGCGCCCTTTCAAAAGGGTGAAAATCAAAGTTCAGCGGTCGAAATAGCGGCTGTCGAAAGGGAGCGCCTGCCATCATTATTGGATCGGCATTTTGATCCGCTCTGTTGAAATTCCACCACAGGTCTTTCGAAAGAGAGCGTCCACACGGCTCCAAGCCCTCTTTTGAAAGAAGGGAGGCAGAAAACGCTGCGGATGGGGTCCCATGGCCAACAAGCCCTTCCAGGGCCGCAGCCAGCTGCCGCCTTTAAAGGGCCTCTCCCTCCACTCTGCACGAGCCAAGTGCTGACCAGCCTTTCCCAGCCTGGCAGAGCCCACCCATACCCACGATGGAGGCACAGTGACAACTCCTGAAGGAGGGCACCCTCATTATGGACACCCTGCTGGCAGTGCTGTGCACCATCACCGCAGCTGCACCTGATCTCACCAGGTGGCTGGGCAGTCCCCCTGGGGCCATGGGGCTTCCCCACCTGGGGCACTGCCAGGCACCCCCCCGGATGCCCCGATGCCTCTGGACCCACCCCAGCAGCACCAAGTTGTGGGAGTGTCTGGTGCTGGGGGAGTGGGGCAAGGAAAGGTGGCTGTGAAACTTCCGCATGTTGAGGCAGACCTTTGAGGAGCTCTGCCACTGGCTTGCCCCCATACTCCAGCACCACGACACCTGCATGTGGCCAGCCCTCACCCTGGAGAAATGGGTCGCGATCGCCATCTGGAAGCTGGCCACCCCGGACTCCTACCGCTCCGTGGGACAGCAGTTTGGGGTGGGCAAGGCCACTGTTGGGGCTGTACTTATGGAGGTAATGTGAAGCTGCGTCACGCATCCCCCCATGGGTGGGTGGGGGGGCTGGGCAAGGGAAACCCACTGCTGTAAGGGGCTGGATGGGCGAGCGGCAGGGGGCTGGATGCGGTGGGGGCTGGATGGGAGCAGGGCAGGGAGCTAGATGGGGTAGGGGCTGGATGGAGGAGGGCAAGATGGGCCTAAGGCAGGGGGAGATGGCCTGCCAACTGCACTAGAGCACGTCCCCCTCCCCTGTCTGCAGGTCATCAAAGCTATCAACGCGATGCTGCTCCAGAGGGTCGTCCTCCTGGGGGATCTGGACAACACCATTGCCAGCTTCCTGGACCTGGGCTTTCTGAACTGCATCAGTGCTTTGAATGGCACACACATCCCCATACGCGCCCCACCACACAGCGCTGGCCAGTATGTCAGCCTGAAGGGCTACCATTTGGTGGTGCTCCAGGCCCTGGTGGATGCGAGGGGCCAGTTCACCGACATCTATGTGGGCTGGGCTGGCCGCACCCACAATACCCAGGTCTTCAGGAACTCCAGCCCCTGCCGGTACATGGGGGCCTGCACCTCCGTCCCCCAGCGGGAGATCCTGGTGGTGGAGGACGTAACCATGCAGCTCTGCATAGTGGCAGATGCGGCTTACCACCTGCAGCCGTGGCTCCTGAGGCCATACACGGGACACCTCGACACCACCCGGGGGGCATCGAATCAGTGCCTCAACCATGCCTGCAATGTCATGGAGTGGGCCTTCAGGCGCCTAAAGGGGTGGTGGAGGTGCTTCAACACACAGCTGGAGGTTGGGGTCCTCGACGTGCCCCAGGTGGTGGGCGCCTGTTGCATCCTCTACAATGTTGTGGAGGGAAAGGGGGATGCCTATGTCTCTGTGGAGGGCCCTCCGGCTGGCGCCAGCTATGAGCAGATGGGCACCGCCCCCCCATCTGCCAGGCCCATCGGGCTGGCCACCACATCAGGGAGGCCCTCAGGCAGGCCTTTGCCAACGGCCACCTCTGACCCACATGCACACCCACATCCAACACACATCTGCCACCCACTGTCACCACCCTCCTCACCCCCACCAGCACTGCACCCACACATCCACCACCCACCATCATCCTGAGGAGCACAGCACAGAGTGGTGAACATTAAAATAAACATTTATCTCACTATTCATGTTAACTATATACAGGGGGTGGGAACCTAATTTGGAGGGGGGTAGAAGGCTCATTTTGGGGCAGGGGTGGTGGGCTGTGAGCCCCGTTGGCCCCTGGAGCCCCTGCCTCCCTGGGTACGGGGTCCCCGGAAGGGTGGAGAGGGTGCAGGAAGCACTGGCAGGTAATGCCAGCGAGTGGGCCTGGTGGGGGCGGAGGGTGCAGGTTCGGGGGGGCAGAGGGGATGGGTTCAGCAGGGCCGGAGGGTGTGGGCTCAGTGGGGGCGGAGGGTGCAGGCTCAGTGGGGCTGGAGGGGGCAGGCTCAGTGGGGAGAGCTGCCGGGGGGCCAGGAGGTGGGCAGTGTTGGCTGCATGGTCCTGGATGGTGTGGCCAATGCCCTCCACAGCGGTCAGCAGCCTCTCCCAGGCTGCCCTCAGCCACTCCATCTTGGCCTGGGTGAGCCACAGGTGCTGTTTGGCCACCTCGGCCTGCTGCTGGCTGGCTGGGTCCTCCTTGGCCCGGTGGGGGGGCCCTCCGGCCATGGCCCCGACAGGGAGCCGCGTGGGGTGGTGTCTGGGTGCCTCTGAGGGCTGCGGGTGGACTCTCGGGGGTGAGGGATGGCGCAGAGCTCTCCTGGCCCACAGATGGTGCGGCTCTGTGGAGAGGAGGGCAGCATGTCAGTAATGTGCCCTGGACAGAGGGGACCCAGCTGTGGCCCACCTGCCTGAGCTCACCCCATGGGGCCCCCGCCCCTCCCAAAAGACACTGACCCCCCAAGGGGCACTGACCCACCCCCTATTGGCTGGGCCTCCTGGCCTGGGGGTGCATCCAGGGTCTCTCATGAGGGTGGCCCTTCCTGGCCTATGGTGTGCAGGTGTGCCTATGGCTTGCAGCACTGCTCACTGAAGGCAGGTGCTAGGCATCGCTGGTGGGCCACCATGGGGTGCCGCATTCCATGTGGGGGGTGGCCAGTGTGCAGCCCGGGATCACAGGTCCTGTGTGCGGGTGACTAGCCATTGCTTCGCCCCCACCCTGTGCAGCAGGTGTGTGCCCCTCTCTGTATGTACCGGAGGGTCCCTCGGCGATGTCCGGCTCCCGGTTGCCCAGCTGGAGGAGCAGGAGGGGAGGACAATGGTGAGGTCCTCCTCCTCACTCGACCACTCTGTGGTCCCCTCACCCTCCTGGGTCCCCGGTCTGGGCTCCTCCTCCTCCTCCAGCTGCAGCTCCTTGGCTGAGGTGTCCAGGAACGATGGGGGTGGGGAGCTGTCCTGGGACCCCAGGATGCCCTGGAGCTCCCAAAAGAAGGGGCATGTGGCTGCAGCAGCCCCGGAGCAGCCGGCTTGGTCTTTGGCCTGGGTATAGCCCTGCCACAGCTCCTTGACCTTGGAGCGTACCTGCTCTGCGGTACGCTCCAGGTGGCCCCTGGTCCAGAGGCCCTGAGCCAGGTAGCCAAAGGCAGTGGTATTGTGCCGCTTGACCCCCATCTTGTGCAGGACCTCCTCCTCCTTCCACAGGCTGAGGAGGTCCCACAGCTCCCTTTCCATCCAGGAGGGGGCTCTTTTTTTTTTCTCTCCCTGGAAGCCCTGTGGGGGCTCGGGGGGGGGGCGTGGGGCTTGCGGGGGGCTGGCTGCTGGCCATGCTGCTGCACTGGAGCACGGGGCTGGAGCACATGCAGAGGCTGATCCTAGCACGCTCTCAGCTTCCTGCCACGGGTTTCCTGCATGCATGCAGCTTTAAGGCAGCTGGACACAGGAACCACAGAGCTGCGCTCCAGCTGACCGGTGCCACAGTGGACCCATACTTCGAAAAAGCGGACTTTGGAGCATCTGTATGTGTACTCTTTCGATTTAGTATTTTGAAAGGGGCCGATCTTCCCGATCTGGGATCGAGGTTTGGATTTCGACATCTGTGCCCCGTTCTTTTGATTTCTTTTCAAAAGATGGCATTACGCATGTGCAACGAGGGGTCCTGTGTCACCTTATAGACTAACAGAAATGTATGAGCATAAGCTTTCGTGGGCAAAGACCCACTTCGTCAGATGCAGGTCAGACGAAGTGGGTCTTTGCCCACGAAAGCTTATGCTCATACAGTTCTGTTAGTCTATAAGGTGCCGCAGGACCCCTCGTTGCTTTTGCAGATCCAGACTAACAGGGCTACCCCTCTGATATTACACATGTGGATGCTCCTCCCACTTTTTCGAAAAAGGGCTGCTTATTTCGATTTTTTGTGCACGTGTAGACACAGCTCTGGAGGGGTGGTTGTTATGAAGTTTCAGGGTAACCATGGCTCAGGTGGCCAGCAGTGAATTTGCAGCCTTCCCTTGCCTATTATACCCATTGCCCAAGCTATCGCCTGTGTCTGGACATAATTGTACATAATGTGTAATAGCACCACTCCTCATGTACAAATCTGATTGCTCATGCTGGTCCACACATAGTCTAGAGTCAGTCCAGATTCAGTAGGCACATATTTTATGTTCTGTAGTGCAATATCTCAGGGGAAGGTTCAGCATGTCCATTTCCTGTGAGAGTTTGGTGCTGAACCACATGCAATCTGAGGAAAACATGTTTTTTTCCACATATATAACATACAAATATCATAAAAGTGCTCTCTACATATGGAAGTTGCAAGACACATGAACTATATTGAGGTGGGCAAAATACAGGCTCAGGGGCTGGATCTAGCTCACCAAACATGGATCTGGCTGCCATGGCCCAGCAGGACCCTTGTGCAGGCTCTCTGATTGCCGCAGCCCCAACCACTTTTCAAAGCAGCTGGCTGCTAGGGCCAGTGTGAATGTCTCTGCATAGTGTACCTCTTGAGGATAGAAGTGTCTCTATGTCCTACCCGCAAACCAATCACCATCATCACAGCTTTCATTGGCCTGAAACCAGCCACTGGGAACTGCAGTGGCCGTGCTTGTGGGCATGTGCAGCATGAAGAGACCCTTTGCCCCCTCACCTCCAAGGGGCATGCAGTGCAGAAAAGACATGCACTGGGCTCAGCAGCCACCCACTTTGAGTGATGTTTGGGGTTGTGGCAGCTAGGGAGCCTGTCTGAGAGGCCCACTGGGCTGCTGGCCAGAAGCTGCCTGTAACAAGCACCTCCCAGCCACAGCCTGCATCAGGCACCCCACTCCCTCCCACACTCCAAACCTCCACCCCATGTCACAGCTCCTTCCTGCACACAAGTCCTCTGCACCATCTCTTGCACCCCTGCCTTAGGTCACAACCTGGTCCTGAACCCAAACTCCCTCCCAGGACCCACGCCCACTCCTGCACCTCAATCTCCTAACGAGAACTCCCTCCTGTGCTGCAACTCTGTCCCAGACCCCATGTTCCCTCCTTTAACACGAAAGAAAAGTTCAGCCCCTGACCGATGTTCCCTCTAATTTTTTCCATCCATGGGTGGAATCAGTTTTGTTATGGTGAGCTCAGCCATGTGCAGTTGTGCACCACCATAGAAACACATGCTGCCGGCTTTTGCTGGCTGTGGGTGCTCTGATAATCAGCTGGGTTGCACTTGACTTGCTCTTGGGCAGCCACCCAAGTGCACAGTTTACAGGGAACAGTGCCCCTGATCACTTACATAATTCTTGGAATGGTTCTCCATTTAGAATTATTCCCCACCCCACAGCTATATGAATAATCTGTGCATAAAAGATATATGTGTAACATCTATAACAGTGTTATGGACTCAAATGTATAAAACCCATGGTCTTATCATAGTGGTGATAAGATGATGATACTGATCATATGGGGAAGGAAAGCTGATTTAGAGTTTTGGCTTGCAATGAAGCTTATGATGAAGTTTCCATTTAGGCAGCAGTATCAAAATATTGAGAAGAAATACAAACTGGTCAAATTGACCAGGCAAAACTGCTAATCCCTGCAATGATTAAGTATTATTGCTATTTATCCTCAGAGCTAAAAATACTGGCATTCTCAAAATCAGGGAAACTGTCCATTTCCACTTTTACTTTACATTTGAGTGCTGATTTCAAAGATGGGCAAGTTTATATCATTCATGCCTAATTAGTGACTACAAATGTCATATATACACACACAAATTAACTGTTTGCACTTGCAAATGTTCTATTATGCATCTAGCTCTATATTTATGTGAATACCTAATTTGAATACAGAATAAAAAAATGACTTCATGACTAGATGAAGTATATACAATTTTATACAATGCCAATATTTGAAAATAAGGCCCTCGATGTTGATGATAATTTATTGATTACTGGTGTGTAATGTCTTGTTAAATACTATACAACCTAATATCCTTTATTTTTACTTGGAGCCACACCAGTGGTTTCTTCTCTCTTTTTTCCCCCTTGAAACATATAGAAAATAATTAGACTGCAAGCAACCATTTTGCTAAAAAGACTGTGTCACGTAGGCCATATGCATATTGCTCAACTGTCTTCCATTAGAAGGAACATTGCTCATTTCAGATCCAGCCATTGTTGTCTGAACTAAAGTACTATTATTAGATTTTCAAGTCTCCCTCTAAATCCATTTTGGTACATGCAATTTCAATATCTGGTAGCTGTATCATTTCTGATTTCCTGAATAGGATAAATATTCACACTATTCATAAAAATATTATTTGATTCACTCATCTTCATGCTTCTCTTCCTTATGCACTCTTTGCACCTCTAACATCAGTCTCCTCTAAATTCCTTCATCCATGTGTAAGGCTGACAAACCTGGAGCATCAGTAGGAGGGAGTGAACCTGCAGCCATGCAGCATGTAATGTAATGGCGGCATGTAATGATAGCTTGGAGTGGCTTACCGTGGTTTGACAGTGTGGAAATAGTGGCAGAATCCTGCACGGATCCAGAAGGCCTATGCCGACAACAGGCCTCAGCCAATTTGAGGCTGCTGGGAAAATCTCCTCCTGTCATAGCCCCAGCCAGAGCTTTTCCAGTCTTTGGGCTACAGTGGTGAGCAGGACAGAAATGAGTGAGTGGAGGCAGAACAGGGGAGAGTCTGTGAAAGTGGATTCATCTGGAAGAGGCTGGGCAGTGGGCTAGCCTCCCCAAGGGGAATCTTCATTTCTGCAGTACGTCTTCCTTCTTTCATTGGAATAGGCTTCCAAGGGAGGGTGTAGATTTTCCATCACTAGATGTTTGTAAGGACAAATAGGACAAACACCTCTATAGTCTAAAGCTTACTTGGTCCTGCTACAGTGCACAAGACTTGACTTGATAAACTTCCATTTTAGTGTTATGCCAACTCTATCTACATAATTCAAGACCAGAAGGCTTTTGGAGGTAGAAAATCTGCCAGAAAAAGATTGAAACAATGCTAAAGTGACTGTGACCCCTGGTCAAGTCGCAGGCCCATATGCAGGATTTTGAGGGTGGGGGTGTGCTTTTTATTTTAAATTTGGGGCCCATTTATTTATTTAAATTTGGGCCTCATTTTCTTTAAATATGAAGGAATTCAAAATAGTCATGCAATGAGTGTGCATAAGAAAGGGTAATGAAAAATTTGAGTGGAAACAGTGATTGGTAAAATGAATTTGTTATAACATACTAAAAATGCATACTATAATAAAGGTTTCATAGAAATTACCTTTTGGGATCTTGCTGAACTATCATAAGTGAAAAACAATATTCCAAAATATTCAACTCTTCATCTTCGTCTTCAGAGTTTTTCAGTTGTTATATCCCCAACCCTATGGTCTTACAGCTTGTCCCTCTCCCTTTCCTACTGCTAGCAGCCAAGGTCATGCTGGAAAATGTGGCCCTTTCACTGCTCCAGGGCCAGCTCTTTAATCAGGGACCCAGCCTATGAACTACAGCTTCCAGGGTGCCATAATGTCCTGCAAGCTCCCCCCTGCACAGCACAGCAGGGAGGAAGGGGGAGAAACCAGACATAGGAGGGTACATTTGAACCTTTCACACACCTGAATATGGGCCTGAGTAGAGAGATGATAAACAACTTGAATTTCTCCTTCCCCTCCCTAGTTTAGATAGTGTTGTTTGGGATATGCATACGGCTAGGAGACCTCCAGGGCATTTTGATATCTGTAAGCCTCCATGAGGAGGCTCCTGATGGGGCTCCACAGTGAAGCTGGAAATGCCTTCCGTACCGTAAAATTTCTGAGAGAAGCTGGTGGTGCCACTGCCACCTATCTTCCTGGAGAGGGCATATGCTGGAGCCAAGAAGTGAAATTTGCACTCTCAGTTCCCGCAGTAATGAATGAGCTCTCAGAATACAGGGGAAGAATTTGGTGTATGAGATGCTCATGAAAGAGTTCACTTAAAAATAGCAAATTATAGAAGCTGCTAGAAACAGTGTAATTTCCTTGAAGTATAATCAATCAGACACTTTGTTATGATGTTATAATATATGTATACTGGCAAGTTTGGCCTATTACAGTTCTGTGACAGTTCAAAGAATCTTCCTGGTCCTACTCTTCACTTCTACGAAACATTTTATTTTTCTAATTTGCCTTATGACTCTTGGTTAGTATTGCTCCAGCTAAAACAGTTATAATGTACTCCTATTATAGAAAGATATTTTGTATTTCACAGAAAGTCTGTAAATAATTTACTTGACAATACCTTAAAATAAAATACATATATTTCCCAGTTCAGATAGCTTTATAGTCAGTGCCTTTTTGTGCCGATTCATGCTGGTATGGTGTACCAGCACCTTGGCAGACCCAGCCACAGTATTGTTTATATTAGTAAATTAAATATCTTAAGCATAATATGTACCAGTGGAATCGCCTGTTAGAAACAGTGGACCTGGAAGTTTTTCTTACAGATGCTCAAAAGACATCCACCTTTCTCTGAAGTCAAAGGGAAGATTTAAGGGAGTTAGAAGGAAGCGTAAGAGAGGTGTAGTAATTGTAACACAAAATAACTTTGTCGGTTTGTTTCAGAATTTAAAGGACAATAAACAATTAAAATTATTTAATTTTCTTTAACTTTTCCAAGGTAATTGTAACATACTGGTATAAATGCATTTTGACATTGGAACGTGGTCTTGTGACAGACTAACAATGATATCTCCTCCATTGATTTGTATGGGCTTGTTTACACTTGCCCCCCAGCTGTTTCTCCTACCTAAGTATTGCTCCAATGTTTAGGTTTCCTGCAACTCAGAAAAATGTTTAAATCATTTAAAATTTTGGGGAGTAAAGGCACTTCAAAGTAGCCCGGGCACTTTGAAGTGCCTGCAGCTACATGCATTCCGGCACTTCGAAGTTTAATGCTTTGAAGTTGCCACAGGGGAGAATTAGCCTAATGAAGTGCTGCATATTCACCGCAGCACTTCATTAGTAATCTCCCATCACCCTGATTAACATGCCCCTTTTGAAGTTGGGGGCAAGTGTAGACCCAGCCTATATGTTCCATTTTGACATCTTCCTCACATTTTGGATCAGCTCAACAGACATCATTAGACATGATTGTTGTTTTTCAAAAAGTTCTGTCAGACTTAATATTAATAGAAATATTTCCAGGGTTCGTGTTTGAAATCCAATGAAAACTGAGTGTGGAGGGTTTGCTGGATTTTTAAATGATTTAAAATTTTTTCTGAGTTTCTGGAAACCTAAACATTGGAGCAATGCTTGAGTAGGAGAAACAGCGTTATGAGCAATTGGAGTCTCACTCTCCAAGCTAAGTGAAATTCAAAATGTAAACAAACCACAAGAAAAATAAGAACATAAAAATGGCCATACTGTATCAGACGAAGGTATCCTGTCTTTCAATAGTGGCCAATGCCACAAGCTGCAGTGAATGAACAGAACAGGTAATCATCAAGTTATCCATCCCTGTTGCCCATTCCCAGCTGCTGGCAAAGAGAGGCTAGGGACACAATCATTGTTTTTCCTAACTCTTAGCAACTGATGGACCTATCCTTCATGAAATTATCTAGGTCTCTTTTAAAACCTGTTATGCTCTTGGCCTTCACACCATCTTCTGGCAAGGAGTTCCACAGGTTGACAGTATGTTTTGTGAAAAATTAGTTCCTTTTGTTTGTTTTAAATATGTTATTTATTAAGCACAAGCTTTATTATGTGGTATCCATGGGGAATTGGGCATACTGGATAATAAAATGTGCTAGTTATTTGATCTGTGACTGGCAACCATCCCTGCTCTGTGCCATTGGCTGGGCAGTGAGTAGTAGGGCAGCTAGCCCACTCTGCTAACCCCGGCTGGGCAGCTAGCTTGCTTTGCCAGGCCCAGCCAGGTAACCAGCCCTGTGGCAGCTGGCTCTGGCTGGACAGCTGACTCTGGCTGGGTAACCAGCTCCGCAGCAGGCCAGCTAACCAAATATGCCAGTTATCCAGGTGCCGGATAACTGTTTTTTTTGTATCATTGCATTTGATGACCCCTAGTTTTGTGTTATGAGTAGTAATTAACACTTCCTTATTTACTTTCTGCAGTCATAAGTTTAAAAACCTCTGCCATATCCACACTTAGTAGCCTCTTTTACAAGCTGTGAAGTCTCAGACTTTCAATCTCTCCTCATACAGAAGGAAAATGTTCCATACCCCTAATCATTTTTGGCCCATTTCTGTACCTTTTCCAATTCCAATATATCCTTTGCTAGATGGAGTAATTACATACGCACATAATATTCAATATATGGGTGTACCATGGATTTGTATAGTGGTAATATGGTATTTTCTTCTTATTAATCGTATCTTTCTTAATGATTCCCAACATTCTGTTTACTTTTTTCACTGCCACTACACAGTGAGTGGATATTTTCAGACAACTGTCCACTATGACTCCAAGAGCTCTTTCTTTAGTGGTAACAGTTAATTTAGACCTGGGATTTAGATCCCAGTTAATTTAGCTGGGATTGTTTTCCAGTTGCATCACTTTGCACTTATCAACACTGAATTTCATCTGCATTTTCTTGTTTAGTCACCCAGTTTTGTGAGATACTTTTTAGGCTCTTTGCAATCTGTCTTGTAGTTAACTTGTAGTTTTGTATGATCTGCTAATATTGCAACTACACGGTTTACCCCCTTTCCCAGATCATATATGAATATGTAGAACAGGAATGGTCTGGTACTGACTCCTAGGGATCACCACTATTTTATCTCATTCCATTCTGAAAACTGTTTACACCTACCCTGTGTTTCCCATCTTTTAGCCAGTTACCAATTCATGAGAGGATCTTTCCTCTTATCCTATAACACTTCATTTTGCTTAAGAGCCTTTGGTGAGGGACCTTGTCAAAGGCTTTCTGAGAATTGGTAGGTAAGATCCTGTGGGAAGCAAATCTAAAGACAAAGTGTTTTCAGGCAAATTGGCAGTTATTTTAGAGATATATTATTAAAGGCACAAGAACAAATATCTCAATGTATAGCAAACATAAGAAGTATTGTAGAGGAATACCCTGGCTTAACTAAGATACATTCAACAACCTGGAACTCAAAAAGAGTCAAACAGAAATTGGAAACTAGGTCAAATTACAAAAAATGAATATAAAAATGCATATAGATTGAAGTTAGAAAGATCAAGACACAAAATGATTGCTGCCTTTGTCCCTGTTAACACATTTTGGCCACCATCTTGTCCCTAGTCAGCACCCACTGTATTTGACATCTTCACCTTCCCCAGCCCTGCAGATTCCCACAGGCACCCAATGCACTCAGCCCCCATCCTCACACAGTTTAACCTACTGGACTGCAGCATCCATTGCAGAGCACATCAGAGAGCAGGGCTGCCTATATACCTGGACATATACAAATCTGTAAATGTTCCAGGGCCTCACTTCCTCTCTTCCCCACCTTCCTTCTTACAAAGTGCAGATATGTCATTCTGAGTGTGTGTTCTATGTTTATTGTTTTTAATAAACAAAATTATTGGTTTTGAAAGCAATCTTTATTTTATTACATGAAAGCAAGCAAGCTCATCCCAGCAAAATAATAAGCACTTTTCTACTAAGTACATTGTATGGACTAATCACAGTCACCTACTACCATCACAGCCACTGCACTCTTATGCATGGCAACAAATGTTACTGACTTTCAGCTTTAAATTCCTGCCTCAAGGCATCCCTGATCCTTATGGCCCCGTGCTGTGCTCCTCTAAGTCAGACAATGATCTTGCCACACATAGTTGCTACAACATGAGATTTCTTGTGGCATTCACAGATGAGAAAAGCTACTTTCATGAGACTGTGTGATGAGCTCGCTCCCCACTCTGAAGCACAAGTACTTAAAAATGAGAGCTGCCCTGTCAGGGGAGCAGGAAATAGCAATTGCACCATGCAAGCTGGCTACTGCAGATAGTTCCAGTCTCAGGTTGTTGAAACTCAGCCTCCAGGTGCTGAGCTTTAGTGTTCCAGCCCTCAGTGAAGCTTTGATCCTTTTTTCATATATATTATGGAGGGTACCACATACAGCTCTAAGAACAGTGATGTTAGCATTGACCAGTTCCAGCTTCCCATACTAATGTTACCAGTTGACTGTTAAACACCTGAAAGCACACATCACAATCATTCTGCACCTGCTCAGACTGTTGTTGAATGGCTCCTTGCTGTTGTCAAGGCTCTCAGTGTATGGCTTCATGAGTAGGGTGGCCACATCTCCCTGTCCCAAATACAGGACAGGGAGATATGCCAGGGAGGAGTGGCTCCTCTTGGCTCCACCACGCGCGAGTGAGCTGGGAAGGAGGCAATATCTGCCAGCCCTCCTCAAGCCCTGGGGAAGTGGCAGCTGCTGGAACTTTCTGGGAGCCCTGGGGAAGTGGCAGCCCCCAGTACTCCCCAAGCTACAGGGAAGGAACAGCCGCTGGCCCTGCCCAGGAGCCTGGAGAATCAGCACTCCCAGCACTCCCCAGGAGCCCTGGGGAAGTGGCAGCTGCTTAAACTCCCCTTGCTTCCCTGAGTCTCGAGGAAGTGATCTAGTGCTCTCCAGCCAGCAGCTGCTGGTGGTAAAGGTCGAGGTGGGGGGGAAGGCCCAAATACGGTACAGTTAGTCCCTTTTAAAAAACAAGTAGGGATGCCTTTTTGTCATCCCAAATGCGGGACTGTCCTGCCAAATGTGGGACAGATGGTCACCTTACTCATGAGTCATGGCATCAAGAGGTAGACAGTGGTTTCCCAGGATCACAATGAGTATTTTAACTTCCCCTACAGTAATCCTCTGTCCAGGATGAAATCCCCTGCTTGGAGGTTCCTGAAAAGGCCAATGTTCCAAAAGGTGCCTGCATCATGTACCTTTCCAAACCAGCCTGCATTAATGTTCACGACATGCCCATGATGATCCAGAAGTGCCTGGACAACCATGGAGAAATACCCCTTCCAATTAATGTACTCAGATATAGGTGGTCTGTGCCAGAATAGGAATATGTGGGTCATTTATCACTCCCCTGTGGTTTTGCAAACCCATCTGTGCAAAGCCAACTACAATTTTACGCACATTGCCCAGAGTAATGGTCTTTTGGAGCAGGGTGTGATTAATGGCTCTGCACACTTCCATCAATGTGAGTCCAATGGTTGACTTTCCCACTTCAAACTTATTGGTGACAGATTGGTAGCTGTCTGCAGTAGCCAGCTTGCATTGTGCAATTGCTATTTCCTTTTCCACTGACAGGGCAGCTCTCATTTTCAAGTCTTGTGCTTTAGAATGGGGGGCGAGCTCATCACACAGTCTCATGAAAGAAGCTTTCCTCATCTGAGAATGCCATAAGAAATCTCATGTTGTAGCAACAATGTGTGGCAAGATCAGTGTCTGACTCCTAATCATCACTTTGCAGCTTAAGGAATAACTCAATTGCTATTTGTAATATGTTAGTGAGACCTATCAGCCTTTTCTTCACCAGTTCAGGATCTGTTCCCATAGACTAAGGAAGCAGAGCACACAGCACAAGAGCTGTTAAAAGATGGCTCCAAATTCAGAGGGAAGCACCAGGGTAGCTGGGATGCAAAGTACCACAGGGCATTGGGACAGGGCCCAGGATACCCCCACACATCTCCCTCCTGCCTTTTCATGAGCCTCTGTGGCAGAAGAGGACAAGGAACTCTGTGGGGTAACTCCCCAGCGTGCACCACTCCAAATGATACTGCAAGTGCCATAAGTGTGGTCATGCTACTCTGCTGGCAGCTGACAGGATGGACACCGAACACAGGGGTTTCCTGCAGAGCTCTATGAGCAACGCTCTAATTACCAGCACTTGATGTTTGCCAGTATAGACAAAATCCAAGTAAGAATAACAGATAGATTAGATGTCTTCATGTCAAAGACTGACAAATACATCCTATAATACTCAAGGATCTGGCTAAAGAGATCTCAGAGTCATTAACTATTATCTTTGTGACTTGTAGAGGATAGGAGTGATCCCAGAAAATTGGAAAAGTTTATTTATCTATGGAAAGGGGAAAAAGGAGAATCTAGGGAATTATAGATCAGCCAAATTAATTTTGGTACTCAACAATAGCAGAACAAATAATCAAACACCCATTTGTAAGTGCCTAGAAGAAAATACAGGGATACATAAAAGTCAACATAGATCTCTCAAGAAGAAAGCAAGCCAAACCAGCCTATTTTTCTACTTTGGCTTTGTCTACCCTGGCAATTGAATGACAAAGCTTTTGTTAGCCCCTATCCTCCTTAACAACAAAAGCATGCCATGGCAAGTGCTAATGTAAACAGCGCATTTTCCCAGGGGGTGGGGGGTGGGAAGGGGTCATCGGCAAAACATGCCAACAGTGTTAACACTACCTGACTTTTAGCAAAATGACTGTGTGGATACGGCTGTGTCACTAAATGCTGTGTAGCCTTAGGCAGAGTTACAGGCTTTGTGGGTGGAGGTAAGCAATAGATGTGATATATCTCAACTTTAATAAGGATTTTGCTACTGTTTCACATAACCTCATAATCAAGCTAGGGAACCATAGCCTAGACATGAGTAGTCAAAAGGCAGATTGTGGCCCAAATCTGGACTATGAGATGCTTTTGAACAACCCTTGAAGTCTTTTAAAACTTATTATTGTTATTTTTATTTTCTACCAGTATTTTGTCTGGAGTCTGGACTTTGACCATACTTTGACCAAGAAATTTGGACTTTGACAAAAAATAATTGACTATCACTGGACGAGATGATCCTATTATAACTTAGTTTTTCAACTGGTTGAAAAAACAAGCTCAGAGAATAGTTGTCAATAGTTCACAGTTGGGATGGAAAGGAATATTGAATAGGGTGGCAGAGGGATATATCCTGGGTTCTAGTTATACTTAATATTATCATAAATTATTTGGATAATGGCATAGAGAATACACTTATAAACTTTGTGAATGATGCCAAGATAAGATACTCTGGTGCTTTCCAGTTTAGCCTTGTAATAGCAGAATTGCTGTGGGTACTGTAGAATGGTAAGAAGAGCTGTGTGGCAGGAACTGGCTCTAGGCTGAGTGTGGTAGATTTCATCTTCCATACTCTGCTTTTTACTGGCATAAAGCCCAAATATCTGGCTTCGTGTGGGTAGAGAGAATTTTACCTAAAACCTGCAGCACTTGGATATTAAGAATATTATTTCCATCAACATATTTCAAGCTGAACTAAAATCTTTTTAAACACTGAATTTAATGTAGGAAACAGACTTTTATGTTTAATGAGTATTGGTATTTTTATTAAGCACTTTAAGCAGGTTTGGCATGAAAGGTACCATAGAAATAAAGACTGTATTGTTTCCTTTTGTGATTGTAATATTATCTTAAATGATTTGCATTGACATTGTGACTGCAGAGTGGGAAACGAAATCTCATGAAGATAAATTAGGGATTCAATGTCATAGCAAATGCAGTTATGAAAAGTAATTACTCTGCATACTCACTATTTTTCAAACGTACAACTATTGTAATTTTAAAAATAACACAATGGTTCAATCTATTAAGTATTTGCAAAATGTTACTTTTTGAACCTGAGTACAAGTTACAGGGAAGATGGTTTTCAGCTCCGTAGAAAACAGCAAAGATGTAAACATTTTGAGAAGAAAAAAGCAAAATTCCATCTGTATTAGCAGCTTATTATTCACAGAACCTCAGGCTACTGGAAATTGTTAGAATATTATAGTCTGCACTGAAAAGCATCTCAACCTTAATTACAGGACCACTACCTACATTATTAGAGTAACAATTTGCTCTATGATTCTCTTCTCAAACATTTAAATCCGTCAATCCATGGAGCTGAGAATTAAGTTAATAATATCTTACATATCCACCTCTGAGGTGAAGTCTGATAGTTTAACCAAACAGAAATGCTACATAGCTATTTAATGCAAGAGTAAAGGACAGTATAATAACTAACTAAAATTGTTGAAGGAATTTTAGAATGAATTATCAAAAATAAAATTTGATCAAGCTATGGGTGCTTTATACCACCCTATTCATATAGAAAAGGACCATAGAATATTTAATGATCACTTCCGTTTTACAGCTCATCTGACTGACATCACCATATTTCTGTAGGGCTACGTCTACACATGAAGCCTACATCGAAATAGCTTATTTCGATGTAGCGACATCGAAATAGGCTATTTTGATGAATAACGTCTACACGTCCTCCAGGGCTGGCAACATCGATGTTCAACTTCAACGTTGCGCAGCCCAACATCGAAATAGGCGCAGCGAGGGAACGTCTACACGCCAAAGTAGCACACATCGAAATAGGGATGCCAGGCACAGCTGCAGACAGGGTCACAGGGCGGACTAGCGCTTCCGGGGCAACAGCTAGCCGCTCCCTTAAAGGGCCCCTCCCAGACACACTCAGCCTGCACAGCACGCGGTCTGAGGAGCCATAGGCACACAGACCCTGGGCGCCGCAGTAATGGACCCCCAGCAGCAGCAGCAGCAGCAGCAGCAGCAGCAGCAGCAGCAGCAGCAGCAGCCAGAGGTCCACCCAGCCCTCCCGGCAGGAGCAGGGCTTGCCCTGCTCCATGCCATGCGGGAGGCAGCTGAGCACCTCCTTGCTACACCGGAGGAGGAGCTGCCCCCAGGGCAGCAGGGCTCAACCCCCAACCCTGCAGCACCCCGCCCCCACCCCCGCCTCACACGCCGGCGGCTGTGGAGCTACCCCACCAGCACCGACTGGTGGGAGCGGCTGGTGCTTGGGGAGTGGGACGACGACCGCTGGCTCAGGAACTTCAGGATGAGCCGGCAGACATTTATAGAGCTGTGCCAGTGGCTCACCCCCGCACTCAGGCACCAGGACACCACCATGCGGCGTGCCCTCACAGTGGAGAAACGGCTCGGCATCGCTGTCTGGAAGCTGGCCACTCCCGACAGCTACCGATCTGTGGGGCAGCAGTTTGGTGTCGGCAAGGCCACCGTCGGGGCTGTCCTCATGGAGGTAAGAGAACCCACGGGGGGAGGGCAGGGCAGGGGAGGGGGGCCAGGGCAGAGGAGGGCAGGGGAGGGGAGGGGAGGCCAGGGCAGGGCAGAGGAGGGGAGGGGAGGGCGGGGGAGGGCAGGGCAGGGCAGAGGAGGGGAGGGGAGGGCAGAGGAGGGCGGGGGAGGGCAGGGCAGGGCAGGGCAGGGCAGGGCAGGGCAGGGCCACGCACACCCTGCTCACCCCTCATTGGTGCTGTCCCATGTGCCTTCCCTGCAGGTTGTGCGTGCCATCAACGCCATGCTCCTGCACAGGCTCGTGAGGCTGGGGGACCCAGATGCCACCATCGTGGCCTTTGCCACCCTGGGCTTCCCCAACTGCTTCGGGGCTCTGGATGGGACTCACATCCCCATCCGCGCCCCGCATCACAGTGGAGGACAATACCTGAATCGCAAGGGCTACCATTCTGTGGTCCTCCAGGCCTTGGTGGACAGACGGGGCCGTTTCCAGGACATTTATGTGGGCTGGCCTGGCAGCACCCACGACGCCCGGGTTTTCCGGAACTCGGGCCTGTGCTGCCGGCTGGAGGCGGGGACCTACATCCCCCAGCGGGAGATCCCTCTGGGGGACACCACCATGCCCCTCTGCGTCATCGCAGATACGGCATACCCCCTCCGGCCCTGGCTCATGCACCCGTACACGGGCTATCTCTCCGCTAGCCAGGAGTGCTTCAACGAGCGCCTGAACCACGTGCGCCAGGTGGTGGAGCGCTCATTTGGCCGCCTGAAGGGACGCTGGAGATGTCTCCTGACCCGCCTGGATGCGGGCCCCAACAACATCCCCCAGATTGTGGGTGCCTGCTGCGCCCTGCACAATTTGGTGGAGAGCAAGGGGGAGGCCTTTTTCCAGGGCTGGGCTGTGGAGGCTGGCAGGTCCGACGTGCAGCGCTGCCCCCAGTCGGCAGGTGGACCCCGAAGGGACCCGGGTCCGGGATGCCCTGCAGGCCCACTTCGATGATGAGGCCGCGGGGTGAACTCTGCCAGGCCCCCCACTGCCCGCCCCTTCCTCCACCACACTCCTGCCCCAACGCCCACACCATGGAGCACCCAACCGCACCCCCCTCCCACTTTTCCTGGACAAATGACAGCACGTACTTGTGGCTGAACTTAAACTGCTTCTTCTTTTTTTGAACTTTTTTTTTTAACTATAAATATATAAAACAAGAACAAACTATATACAACGTGTGGAACCAAAGTAATATGTACAAATAAAACAATAGTAAGAAAAAAGTGTGCTCATTAATAAAAAGAAAACCAGGGAGGATAAAGGGGAGAACTATTTACATGGGGGGGACGGGGCAAACAGGGGGCACAAAATAATAACTTCAAACTATATACAAGGGGGGGGGGGGCACGTCCCGGGCCCCTCGCCCCTAAAGTCTGGCACTGGGCGTGGGCGGCCGGGAGCCCCGCCGCGGCCGCAGCCCTGTCCGGGGCTGGCTGGGGAGCGGGCTGGACTGGAAGGTATGCCCGGCGAGTCTCAGCTGGCTCCAGGGGTCCCTCGGCGCTCCGGCCCTCGGCGGTGGGTGGCGGGGCAACGGTGGACGGGACGGCGACGGGCGGAGCAGCTGGTGGTGTGGCTGGTGGAGCAGGCACATCGGGCGCTGTGGTGGCCGGCGCGGCATGGGGGGCCAGGTAGTCCACCAGGCGGTTGAAAGTCTCCATGTAGGCCCCCCATGCCTCTTGGTGCCAGGCCAGCGCCCGCTCCTGCAGCTGCAGGTGCTGCTCCGCGACCTCCAGCTGCCGAAGGTGGATGGCCAGCAGCTGGGGGTCCATCGCCGTCGGCTGGTGGTGGCACGGGGTCCGCCGTCTAGCCCGCCGTGGGGCCGGTCGGTACTCGGCCGAGGGGCTGGCCTGGAGCGATGGTCCCGGAGGGCTCTCTGGGACCCCGATGCCTCGCCGGCGCTCTCTTCCGGTCCTTCTGATGGTGCAGGTGCGGGACACAGGAGAGGAGGCGGGTAAGAAGAATGGAGACAGGCGTTAGTGTGGGCCCCGAGCCGTGGCCTTTGTCCCCCCAGCCCTGTGCTGCAGGTTCCCCATCCCCATCCCCGGGAGATGCTGCTGTGATGGATGGGGTTCAGGGGTTCCCCTGCCCTGCACCCCGTCCCCTGGTGGGAGCGACTCTCACTTCACTCCGCAGGGTCTGACAGCAGGAGAAGTTTCTTAGGCCACAGATGCCCAGTTTCTCCCAGGAGTGACAGCACCAGCTGTCGGAAGAGACAGTCCTTCCAACCCGTCGTGGGGAGAAGACCCCAAGGGGTGCCCCTCTGGGATGCAGCTTTCCCCCTCCTCAGGCTGGCTGCCTTCCAGCTCTCCCTTCCCCTAGCCTCTACCTGTGGCCCCCGCCCTGCCCTCCCAATTCCAAGCCAGCTCGGCTCCTCCCTCCTCTTTGTTCAGGGCAGAGGTGTCACCTGCCAGCTGTAGCCCCAGGATCATCCTTTGCCCCTGGGAGCTATTCGGCTCTTGTTGCTCATATGTAGCCTGAGTCTCCCTTTTGCACTCCCCCAACTCCATCACATGCTGCTGCTGCTGCTGTTGCTGCTGCTGCTGCTGCTGCTGCTGCTGCTGCGGGGTGTCCCACCCCCTCCTCCCGGGGGCCCCTTGAGGTTCCGCTCCCCCCTGCCCTGGGGATGGGGCATGGCACTGTCGTGTGGGGTGGGGGGGGGCAGGGGCTGATGCACTGCTGTGAGGGACATGGCCCTGCTGTCCTTGGGGCCATGGCCATGTGAGCATGTGGGGGGCCCTGGACACATATCTATTACCCCCCGCCCCTCAAGCCCAGGGGTGTACACCAGAGCGGGGTGCATACCTGTTGGTCCATTCCCACGGTCTGGAGATCCCTGGGGGGCAGAGGCCCGGCTGCTGCTCCGGGATGGCAGGAGGAGGATCTGCAGCCCGGATTCTGCGGAGGAGGAGCCCCCCCCCCTCCTCCTCCTCCTGCCGCAATGTCCCGGGGGTGGGCTCTGGGGGGGGCCCCCGGGGTGCGGGGCTTACCTCCGGGGTGGACTCCGGCTGCAGGGCCTGCTGGGGCTCGTCGGCCGAGGTATCAAGGGTGGCCGGAGGGGAGGAGGTGTGCCGGGGGCCCAGGATGTCCCTGAGCTCCCTGTAAAAGGGGCAAGTGACGGGGGCGGCCCCAGATCAGCTGGCCGCATCCCGGGCCCGGGAGTAACCCTGCCACAGCTCCTTCACCTTACTCCTGACGTGATCAGGAGTGCGGGCAGGGTGACCCCGGGCAGCCAGGCCGTCGGCCAGCCGAGGGAACGCATCCGCGTTCCGCCTCTTGCTCCCCATTACCTGGAGCACCTCCTCCTCACTCCAGAGCCCCAGCAGGTCCCGCAGCTCGGCCTCCGTCCAGGAGGGGCCCTGCTGCCGCTTGCCAGCCTGGCTGCCCGCCTGGCTGGGCTGGCTGCCCTGGCTCCCCTTGGGGGGGTCCCCTGGGGGCGCTGGGGGGGCTGCTGGGCAGCCATCGCAGCTGGGTGGGTGGCTGTGCTGGCTGAGGAACGTGCAGGCTGGCCGCGTGTCTGGGCTGCCGCCTGCACGTTCCCTCAGCTTCCTGCACAGGAAGGGAGGGGGAGGGGACCTTTAAGGGGCCGCTCCATGCGGCCACCATTGAGCTGAGGGGCTGGAGAGAGCGTCTCTCAACCCCTCAGCTGATGGCCGCCATGGAGGACCCCGCAATTTCGACGTTGCGGGACGCACAACGACTACACGGTCCCTACTTCGACGTTGAACGTCGAAGTAGGGCGCTATTCCTATCCCCTCATGGGGTTAGCAACTTCGACGTCTCGCCGCCTAACGTCGAAGTTAACTTCGAAATAGCACCCGATGCGTGTAGCCGTGACGGGCGCTATTTCGAAGTTAGTGCCGCTACTTCGAAGTAGCGTGCACATGTAGACACGGCTTAGGTGTCCTACTGTTTTAATATGGATACAAATGAAAGAAAAATATTAGAAGAAATATTAGCTTTTTATTGCAGCACATAGCTGTTCCTGGGAGATCTCTCATCTGAGCGTTGAGCAAGGCTGACCGTATTCCTCTTAGTATCAGAGGGGTAGCCGTGTTAGTCTGGATCTGTAACAGCAACGAAGGGTCCTGTGGCACCTTATAGACTAACAGAAAAGTTTTGGGCATGAGCTTTCGTGAGCAAAGACTCACGTCATCAGATGCTGGTCATGGAAATCTGCAGGGCCAGGTATAAATAAGCCAGAGCAAGGCTGGGATTTGCTCACGAAAGCTCATGCTCAAAACTTTTCTGTTAGTCTATAAGGTGCCACAGGACCCTTTGTTGTTGTATTCCTCTTGTGACTCTCACATCAGTGATGGACTAGCTCTTTTCCTTGTGCTGCCCCGTTCCCAACCAGAACAAAGTCTTGTCTACATTTTGCTGCATCATGTAGGGTATATGTAATTACATGTCACCATGAAAAGCAGGCTGCATCCACACCACAGTGTGTACCTACATATGGCATTGAAAAGATCTGCCTGAGGGTGGAGAGGGCAGGGGGTCAAGGCTCCAGCAGAGCAGTGCTACACTGCTTAAAATTACAGACTATGAGGATCAACCAGTCCAAAAACAACACCATCACATGTGGAGGGGATGACCTGAAAGATGTGGAGCAGTTCACCTATTTGGGGAGTATTATGGGCATAGACAGAGGAACAGACAAGGATATCAGTGCTAGAACAGTGAAAGCAACAGCTGCATTCAAGGTTCTTTGTCCCATATGGAATTCACAAATAATATCTGCAAAGATGAAACTGCAGATCTTCAACACAATTGTGAAGAGTGTGCTCTTGGATGGATGCAAAACTTGGCATACTAAAAAGTCTTCAAATCAGAAGCTACAAACATTCATAGACAGATGCCTGAGGTACATCCTTTGCATCAAATGGTAAGACTTGGTCACAAATGAGGGGCTTTGGAGCAGAGCAGGACAAGAACCACTTGAATTTCAAATCAAGAGAAGAAAGTGGGAGTGGCTAGGCCACACTTCCAGAAAATCATCATCCAGCATAGTCTGTCAAGCTCTCAAATGTAACTCACAAGGAAAACACAAAAAAGGAAGACCTCTTACAACATGGAGAAAATCTACTGAGATTGAAGGACAACACCTTGGATACTCCTGGGACAGAAGTTTTGTCCTGAGACAGGCTGAAGTGGAGGAGACTTGTAGATGACCTATGCTCCACCCAGAGTACAAGGGTTTAAATCAAGTATGAGAGTCACCGCATGGGCACGTAGTGAGCCACATAGGATCTATACCTAAAGGGTCTGGAATGTATGTAATCCATTCACTTAAGTAGTGCCTCACCATCTAAGTTGATATTTATCGGTGTGGCAGATGAGCATGCAGTGTCCATACTCTGCATGTTAAGTGTAGACATACAAACACTTCCCTTTAGATCTCATTTTAAATCCTTCTATTTCTCTAGACTAGAGCTTATGATTGTCTGTCCCTTTCATTTCATAATGTTCTGGATGAACGAAGATGAATGAAAATATGTTGTAGTATGTATTGTGCCATTTTTCACTAATGGAAGACCAGTGGAGTTGTACTCTGTGCCTAAGTTCATGGAGGGGCTACATTACATTTGTGTGATGGTCACCATTCTCTGCTGGATGTCCCTTGTCCACCATGAATTTAAGGGGAATGTCAGGTGTAGGATGTTTTGACAAGTTAAACTCAGACTTCCCCTTATTTTGTGTGCTTACCTTATGTGTAATACCATTTTATTATTGTTATTCATGTTATTTCATAATGAGATTACCACCAAAAGGCTTTGGAAGTCCTTTTATGTTAACAAAAAGAGAATGTTTACACATTGCACTAAGAATAATTTTGACACCCAGCTGTCTTACAGAGCAGGCTCCCAACTTATTTCTTCAGAAATCTGTTGTAATTGCTGCTAGGAAGCATGACACTTCACTTTCAAAACCAATGAAATTTGTATCCAAGAAAACATGGATTTTCATTTATACTATGAAAACGAACCCCCTCATTTCCATTATTAAGGAAAGGATCTGCAGGAGAAGACTGAGTATAATCACTTTCTGAAATGTTACATCTTCACACAATGGTTTGGAATTTTTCCTTAAGAGGTTATCCAGTATATTACAAGATTGTCCGGAAACCCTCATTATACTAGGCACTGGACCCCTGTGTGATAGGGGTTGCATGGGGCAGCCCTTACTGGAAATATGGAGGGCAGGGCAGGCTGCCAAAGGGAGAGTAAATACTCCCAAGACACGTGGGCAACACTGAAGTTAGAGTCCATAATTCATGGTTTCCCAAACTGGGGAGCAGGCCAAAAAATTCCACGGGGAGCATTAGGCAACCCAGTCCTTCACCCCCCGTCATTCCCCTCCACTCCAAGAAAGAGCTGTCAGCCCCTGCCATTATATGTGGGTGACCCAGCACAGCTGCTATAAAAAGCAGACAGGGGGAAAGACCCATATGGAACTAGCTGCTTCCTGCAAAGGAGTGTGGGTTGTGGTGGGGAGGAAGGAGGAGGAGGATGAGGTTAGATGTGGGGCCAGCAGAGCCTGGCTTGGGAGAAAGGGAGTGGGAGCAGGTAAGAATGAGGGGCTGATGGTATATGGCTTTGGGGGAAGGTAGGGGCTCAGGCAGCTGGCCCTGGCAATGCGGGGCTTGGGTGGCTGGCCCCGGCTCGGGTTGCTTAGGCTGGCGGTTGGGTGGCTGGCTGTGGCAGTGCAGGGCTTGGGTGGCTGACCCACAGCTTGGGTGGGTGGCTCAGATGGCTGGCGGGTGGGCAGCTGGCCCTGGTGTCTGGTGGGTGGGTGGCTGGCTCTGGCAGTGCAGGGCTTGGGTGTGTGGGCAGCTAGCATGGGCAGCTCTGGCTGCTGGCATGGGGCTCAGGCAGCTGACCAGCTGGGGCTGCAACAGGCAGCTGACCAGCTGGGGCTGCACCAGGCACCCACAAGATGGGGGCTGTGCCCTTAGCTTGGATGGTGAGTAGTTGGCCTCTGGGCTGGGTTGGTGCTGGCACAGTGTCCAGTACCCCAGCCAGGGCTTCAGTTGGTCTTTGCAGGGTCCAGGCTGTGCTCACGGGCCAGGGCCATGTCCATCATGGGGGTGGAACCAGCCTTAACAGCATGGGGCTGGGCTAGTGTCAGCCCAGCTGGGATCAAGGTCCAACAGTAGGTAAGGGGGCCCCCGGGCTGGGGGCAGGAACAATGGTTGATGCGCAGCTCAGGGATGGGTGGCACGGCTCCACTTGAGTCTGCTATCTGATATTTTCCAGAAAACTCCTCTGGCAGCCCCATTCATAAATTAGTATGAAATCCATTCAATGTTGATGTCGACAGTTTGCCAGAAGTATTGCAAGAACAAGCACTTGAAATAAAATATGATTCAAGTGCAAAAGATAATTTTGAAAACTCATGCTTGGAGGAATTTTGGATAAAATATTTCTCAAAGTACATGTAACTTGATAAAAGCACTATGTATTATTCTCACATTTTTGTTTATGTGCCTCTGTGAAAAAGCTTTTCAAATTTACTCACATCGAAAATCAAATGAAGAAATTGACTGGATGTCGAAAACAATTTGCGTTTCACATTTTCATCTTTCAAACCTAGGATTTCCCAATTTGTGAGGAAAATGCAGCATCATCCTTCACATTAAGTTCATTTTGTTTCTGCTGCTAAATTACATTTTTATTACATTTTTGGGCCAAGAAAAACTATTTGTGCTTATTTTTAATTTTAAATAATACTTTTATATCAAGTTTTTGTGTTTAGTTTAAATTATGAATTGAATTTTTTTGTTAAGAGGGGAGTTGGGATGATGGTAAAGAAGAGGCGGGGTGTGTGTGAGAGTCTCTCAAAAATCAAAAGAGTGCATGATGCCGAAAAGTTTGGGAATCACTGTCCTGATTAGTTATAAACTGCTTCTGATCTCCTACACTAGTTGCCAAGAAGCCAAAAAAGAAATTACACAGCCCCCTTTGTTGCACTCCAGTTTCTGGCTCTCAATTAGCATCTAGATCCAGCATAATGAGAAGTTGTTTAAAACCCTGCTTACATGTATAAAATGTTCTTTTGACCCCTAAAGGACCAGCCACATTACCACATCATTATAGGCTTGGGTCTTACCTCAAAAACCACGCTTCCAGCCAATTCTTTAGTGTCTAAAACTAAAGGTTTATTATAAAGAAAAAAGAAGGCCTAAGAAAAGAGAGATTAAATGGTCAACCAGTCACATATATAAAACAACTTCTAAGTCCATCAGGTTCCTTGCACTTCTGGCGAGTCTGCTGGTTTGAAAGTCCTTCTGGTAGCCACCCATAGAGGTAGAAACAGGAATAAAGACAAGACGGAGAAGATGAAGCTGACTTTTATATCCCTTTTTCCATATGGCTTCCAATTCCTTTGTCCCAAACACAAGCTGCCTGGCACACAGCCTGGAAGCCTTAGAGTTCCATCAGCAGGCATGCCGCTACATGCCTTACTGAGTCATAAGGCCTATCCTCTGCCTTCTCTCAATGGGCCTGTTGAAAAGCTGATAGGTCATCAGGGAGACTAGCCAGTGCATCACCAAACTATCTGTGGGCGTCACTCAGCTGCACAGCAGAAGTTTTGTAATACAGACACATATACATATCCATAACCTGAAGTACAAAAGCAATACAAACATCTAAGTGAGATCATCATATTTGACAGATTACAACATTTTTGCAGATATCTTACATGGCTTAGCTGGCATAACTCATTGCCATTCTATAAAGGTCTCTCCTTACATACCTTCATGCCATGGATGACCACACTCCTTATCATCTTTCTCCTTCTCTTGGGACAAGGATTGTTTTTGTCCCCTGTTCTCCTTCTGCCTAAAGCCCCTGGTTCTCCCAGTCCCATAAAGCGGCTCCAAGAGTCGTCTCATGCCCTTCCTGTGACACAGGTTCTGGGACTGAGTTGGGCTGCAATTTTAGACCCTAAGCTTAGCTCTTCCTTTTCCTTTTTCTTCCCCGCTTTCTCCTGGGAAATTCTATTTTCCTTTCAGCTTGTATCATTCTGTCTAGGGTAGTTTGAGTCTTTTAACATAGATCCTTCTTTCTCCTTTGCCCTTTTGTTACCTATGTAGAGACCCAGCCACCTGTTTTTTTTCTCTAGGGGAGGGGCTCCAATCAGTCCCCTCCATGACTGGTGGGGATAGGATCTTCACTAATCACACCTACTTCCACCCAAAATTTCTCCTTTACTTCTAGGGATACCTCTTTCAAAGGGCAGTTTCCTCTCCCCAGAATGAATTCTAACTCTACAGTACTTCCTGCGAGCCTCCAGTGGGGCTTCACTAAAAGCTCTCACATAAATGAACCTTTGATATCTCTTTCCCACCTTTCTATGGATGGTAGATGTTTTCATCTTTATCCCACCACCAAAAGTCTCAGAATTGAAACTCACATTGGAAACAATGCAAGAAACTCATCAAAACCACAGTAGTGAGAATTTAGACACGTCTATTACACCTCAGCACTCTGTCCCAGTAGAACAGGACATTTGTGCCATAATAAAAGTAGGGTGTTAAAAGTATTTATGAACTTCAGAGAACTGTTTGGTGGGCCTTGGCCTTTCTATAAATCTCTGTGACAACATAATCCCTATATCATAGCTTTGGCTCTTGTCCTGCTCTCAATGGCAACAACAGCAAAACTTCATTACGTTCAATTATGTAGACTAGGAGCCGTTACAGAAGACATTTGGAATAAAAATATTCTTGTTGACTGTGATTAAGGCTTGATGTTTAAATCTACTGTAGATGTACAATCTTAATTGGATAATTGTTCAGATGGAATATTTAATGAATGGATGTTCTTCAGCTATTTTGGGTGAAAGCTGGTTCAATGTGATAGAGTATTTACATCAATAGTTTTTCTATGTAGAGTAGTATAAGAAGTGGGTACAATTTTCAAATAAAAATTGTTCCCTGTTATGTAATGCATTACAAATTGTCAGAGCTCATTGCATCTATTCAGTCTGCCAGGAAAATATTATTCAGTGTGTGCCAAAAGGAATTAATAATAGATTATGCATAATCTTAGCCATTGAATATGTTGTTGAGAAATAGATTAACTTTCAATTTATATATGGAAGTATTACCAAAATCATCTTTATACAAATTAGAAAATTATGGTATTACTGCATTCTGTGTTATCTCTGAGCCTTTAGTTTGAAGAAAAAATCATTATCAAAAGAAAGTAATCATATTAAAGGATTACTTCTACCAGCTCCATTAAAATCCAGTAGGAGGTTTGTTTCTATTTGTTCTCCTGTTTAATGATACAAATATAATATACAGATCTTCACCTGAAGAAATATATAAACAGAATCAATACCTTAAATAACTATCATGTTTAAGTCTGGAGCAAGATAAAACCTATCAACAATGAACAGGAGTCTTCTAACAGGACAATACTGCGTAGGATGGTCTCATAAGGTTTACGACTACAACAGAGAAAGACAAATATCTGTCTGGTATTCAGACAAACTACTGTGAAACAGAGACATCTTGGCAAAGAGCATAACTTACATCAGATCCAACAAATTCACTAAAAATTGAACATAGCCACGGCAGCGCCGGCAACTTGCTGCAAGTGTGTTCAGAGACTCTGGTTAAGTTCCTGGGGCAGCTAGCCACCGCTATCTCTTGTGCTGCCAGAGAGACACTGTTTTAGTCAGTCAGAGACTGATCCCCCATAGGTATGTCTCCTCCAATGGGGATTCACATTCCCAGTTCAAAGTTTATACATATCTAATGATATGTAGGTACTTAAATCTAACATCTAGGTGCCACTGACAGTCTCAAAACCACCACTTGTCACGAATCAGGGCCTGCAGTAGACTTAGTCTCTTCGCAGTCTCATTTGTACAAGTGGCCTGAAGCATATTATTTTAGTGGCCCAACTGGCTGGAGGAGCCAGCCGGCTGGTTCTTAAGCCATCTGTGAAATGGTGTCATTGCTCTTCTATTGTTTTGTTCCTGCTTGCACCCCTCCTTGCCTACTACCCAGTACGTATTAGTTTTTGATTGCTGGCTTTGTTATCTAGCTCCTGACCTCTGCCTTCGTTCCTTGGCTCTACCTTCTGACTACTGGCTCTGGCTCTCCCTGTAGTCCTGGGCTCTGGCCAGTAGGTCTGATGCCGGTTCTGCCCATTAGACTAGACTTCCCTTGTCTTGGTTTGCTGATACCACTCATGTAAATTCTAGGTCTTACTACAAATCAGGCAGAATAGGCATTTGAATCTGGGATTCCATTTTCTAGGTGAATACTGTAATCACTGGTCTACTGGCTATAATGGGGTGTGGTTCTTTTTCTCCTTTTCTATTTTTTTTCCATGAAAAAGGCTGACCTGGCTTAGATACCCAATTACAGGAGATGATTCACCACTTAGATTCTTCAGAGGCCCAGATCAAAGGTAGTTTTCTTTGCATTTCACTCATGCTAGATCGCTCTGTGCTTATCTTACTAGCTTCTGAGGCTCCCTCTCTTAGGTGTCTCATTCTCCTTATGCATAGCACGGGGAGCTCTGACCCTAACCTGAGGCTCAGGATTCCACTAGGTGGCATGATGCTGGTGAGGCTATGTCTCCACTATGTAAATTGAATTTATTAATATAGTTTTTTTAACTCTGGATTTTATAAATTTGAATTTGAGTATCCTCACCTCCTCATGTGCTCCTCACAAAGTCAACTTATAGCTGCCACGCTCAACTGGCAAACACTGACCATTGCAGTAGTGCCTAGCCCACATTTCCCTCATCCCTGTAGCATTCTGGGCATGTGGGCTGGTATTTGACATTATCTTCCCACGTTGCATTGTCCTCATTCTCCTTCCATGTTAAGCAAACATCCATTTTTCCTGTCAGAAGGAAGGAAAAGTAGGGCATCAACAAAGATGGCAAAGTTAACAGAAATCTCTTTCTTCTATAACTGAATTATCAAGGATTTCATAAAAATCAGCAAGTATGTGTCTTCTCAACTGGCCATCCACTGACTGTTGCTCCCTCCCTTCATTGTATCTAATCCCTGTTAACAATACAGGGACAATGAAAAGCTTGAAAAAAGAGTTGATAGTAAAGTTTTTGAGAAAGGAGAATTGCTGAGGAGAGAGTATGTGGCTTCCCAGTTCATTATACAGCTTCTGTGCAGTCTGTATTCTCAACTGGCCCTCCATCCACTCTTACTGCATGAAACAGTGCAAAGTTAGAAGAAAGAGGATAGAAGAGGCTAGGAATGAAGATTTTTGTCTTCCCTCTTCACTACACAGAAATTGCCAACACAAAAGATAGCAGTGAAATCTCATACACTGAATTTATAATATCAAAACAAAAAACCTGTCAAGTAGCACTTTAAGGACTAACAAAATAATTTATTAGGTGAGCTTTCATGGGACAGACCCACTTCTTCAGACCATAGCCATACCAGAACAGACTCAATATTTAAGGCATAGAGAACCAAAAATAGTAATCAAGGTGGACAAATCAGAACTAAAATTAACAAGGTGAGCAAATCAGAGAGTAGAGGGGCAGAAAGGGAGGGAGAGTCAAGAATTAGATTAAGCCAAGTATGCAAACGAGCCCCTATAAGGACCCAGAAAATTCCCATCCCGGTTCAAACCATGTGTTAATGTGTCGAATTTGAATATAAAAGAGAGTTCAGCAGCCTCTCTTTCAAGAGTGTTGTGAAAATTCCTCTTCAATAAGATGCAAACTTTTAAGTCATTAACAGAAGGGCCCACTCCATTAAAATGCTGGATGACCAGTTTGTGGATCAGGAGTGTTTTTATATCTGTTTTGTGCCCAGTAACTCTTTGTCTAAGAGAGTTTGAAGTCTGTCCAATATACAAAGCACCTGGGCATTGCTGGCATTTTCTGGGACATTATAGGGGCTCGTTTGCATACTTGGCTTAATCTAATTCTTGACTCCCCCCACCCCTTCTGCTCCTCTATGCTCTGATTTGCTCACCTTGATAATTTTTTTTTCTGATTTTTTCACCTTGATTACTGTTTTTGGTTCTCTGTGCCTTAAATATTGAGTCTGTTTTGGTATGGCTATGGTCTGAAGAAGTGGGTCTGTCCCATGAAAGCTCACCTAATAAAGTATTTTGTTAGTCTTTAAAGTGCTACTTGACTGCTTTTTTGTTTTGATAGTATATAGACTAACACAACTTTCTCTTTCTTACTATTCAACATGCAAGGCACTGAATTTATAACGGAAACAGGAATCTCAGCTGGCACTCCACCCCCTGTTCCCCGTGTTTTGGGGGGGTCAAAGCATGAAGAAAGAGGGTCGGAAAGGTTAGGAAAAAGATTTTATAAATGAAATATCAAAGATTTTGCAAAAAGAAGCAGGTGTCTGGATGGGCAGCAAGCCCCCGCCAATATTTTGGTGGGGGGCGGGGCTGTGATCTGTGGCTGCAAAGCCAGTTGAAATGCCCCTTGCCCCTGAAAATCTTAGCCACTGGGGAGACTTTCCCCCAGATGGCAGCAAGCCCCCAAATATTTTAGCCACCTGGGGAGGCTTTCCCCTGGTGGCAGCAAGCCCCCTGGCTCCTTGTTGGGGGTGTGTGGTGTGTGGGGGGCAGTTGAAGTAGTCCCCCAAATATGGTAGCCACCTGGGGAGACTTTCCCCTGGCATTATCAAGCCTCTGAATATCTTAGCTGCTGATGGAGAATTCTCTCCAGTGGCAACAAGCCCCCTGGGTTCTTGTAGCAGCATGGGGGAGTTTCAGTGGGGGGCCAGTTGAAGTTGAAGCAGTCACCCCAAATATCTTAGCTGCCAGGGGAAACTTCCCCCAGTGGCATCAAGTCCCCAAATATCTTAGCCACTGGACGGGGGAGATTCCTCCACAGTGGCAGTAAGCCCCCATATATCTTGGCACCAGGGTAGACTTCTCCCTGGCAGCAGCAAGCCTCTTGCTGGGGTATGGGAGAGTTCAGTGGGGGGCCAGTTGAAGTGTCCCCCTGAATATCTTAGCTATCAGGGAAGATTCCCCCCTAGTGGCAGCAAGCCCCCTGGGTTCTTGTTGGGGCCTAGGTAGATTTCATTGGGGGGGCCAACTGAAGTAGTCCCCCTGAATATCTTAGTTGCTGGGGGAGACTTCCCCCCAATGGCAGCAAACCCCTGAATATCTTACCCACTGGAGAGAGACAGCCCCCTGGTGGCAGAAAGGCTCCAAAATATTTTTGGTGGGGGGCCAATTGAAGTATTCCTGGCATGTGGCAGCAAGCCACAGAAAATCTTAGCTGCCCAGGGACACTTCCTCCCAGTGGCTGCAAGCCCCTGAAATTATTTCCTGCTCTTGCAGCTCTAACTGTGCACAAGCCAGGACATGGTGCTGCCTGGCAGTATGGTCAGCACTGAATGGCAGGTGTTTCATTTTATTGCGTTGGGGGCTACCCACATGATGTGGCTGGGCACGGGAAAGATCCTGACTGCGTAGCACCTGTGTGTGTGTGGGGCGGGGGGTGAGCACAAGTGTAAACTGCTGAGAAGAAGTTTCTTGGCCTCTTATGCAAGCATGACCCGCACAACAGCCTTGCTGTCACATGGTGCAGTGGGGCAGTGGCTGGCACAAAGCAGCACAGAAAAATTACGAAGTGTAGGGACAGAACCACAAACTCCATGCAGGGGCTATTTGTAATGGGTAGGAGCACTCACAGAGCTAATAGCAAAGAAAGAAAGACATTTCTCAGGCTCTCATACAAACATGAGCCCACAGCTACAGGCTTCCTGGTCTGGATTTGAAATTTACAGTCTTCTTGTTACCTAATTCCTGTGCACCTGGAGAGCAGCAGCCAGAGTGGAGCACTGAGGGGCATTGTGGGTTACATATGGGACACCTCTGGAGGCTAATAAGTTCAATTTTAAGACATGGCACTTCCACAATGGTCTTTAATCGAACTTCTGAATTTGAGCTTGATGTTACACCCGGCAAGTACCAATGATATTATGATATCAATAGTAGTGCTCGCTAACTTGAGCTAATGGTATTTACAGTGAAGACAGTCATGTGATAATATCAAGCTAACAGCCTTAAATCCAAATTTATCTTGTAGTGTAGACGTAGCCTTAGGTATCTCATTCTCCCCATGCATAGTATGGTGAGCTCTGACCGTAACTTGAGGCTCAGGATTCCACTAGGTGGCATGGTGCCTAGGAGTTAGGTGCTGTAGTCCTTAATTCCCTTTATAGATCTCACTCTGGGTGAATCTGTATTTACCTAATGATTGACCATGCGCTTGCTTATAGTAATGGATGAGGGCGTGAGCCTGAAGAGCCCTGATCTACACTAGGTAAGAAAGTCGATTCTGATAGTCAATGCTAGCTATGCTAATGAGGTAGCTAGAATTGCTTATTGGAAATCAACTTTCCACCCTAGTGTAGATCAAGCCTTAGGAATACTAAACCTGTGCTATGCAACTTAGGCTTGATCAACAGTAGGGTAGAAAGTCAATTTCTGATACACAATTCTGGCTACACCATTAGTGTAGATAAAATTCATGTACCAGAATCAACTTTCTTACCTAGTGTAAATTGGGGCTCTTCAGTTTTGCACTGGCATCCCTTACTCCATGCAACAGCATGGAGTTCCAGGGTTGACAGCTGAGCCCAGAGAGATTGATTTTGCTGTGTCTTCATGCATGTGGCAAAATCAGACTCCGGAAGATTGACAACAGCACAGTTGATTGTCAAGTAAGTGTAGATTCAGCCTGAAGCTAGCTATGGACAGACTTCTATATTTCCGTAATGTAAATCAGTGCAGTCAATAGGTGGACCGTGGGACAAATGCTTACGGTCAAACACTTTCGAACATACACTGAAAATTGTATTTACTTATTATCATTTTATTATTATTTTCTCTGGAGTCTAGACCTTGATTGTACCTTGACTAAGGAATTTGGACTTTGAAAAAAAATAATTGACCACCCTAATGTAAGTTAAGTTGTAAGAGAAATATCATTATAAAATGTCATCTTTTTTGAGGGGATAATTCTCAGTGTTTTGTGTTGGTTGGCTGAAATGCTTTGCTTGTGTAATAAAATATGGCATGTGATATTTTTTTAAAAGAGATTCATTTAGCACAAAATGGGCAATTATGCCAATCTGTAGCCAAGTTAGCTCAAAAATATAAAACGTGTGTTTATATAGTGATCCTTAATGAATGTTGTCTTTGTCAAATTAACATTTTAACTAGTTTTACTATTTAAAAAGTAAGTCAATCACTACATAACAATCACTTGTCATAAAAGTTGACAAATACAGTGTTTTAAAAACAGAAGCAGTGAAAGGTCAGGGCATTCTTGGGTGTCTTACAAACACAAAACACATGGATAGATGCATTGTAAGCAAAAGGAGACTTTGAGTAAATCAAATATACCCTTGAATAGCTGCCCACCATGTCCTATTTATATGAAGATATTAGGATATGAAACCATCATTTATTTATTTTCTTTTAATTTATACTAATCATAAGACTTATGTACTTTCTTGGTGAACTTCACTCCCATACAAAGGGCCCACACAAAGCCCACACCCAAATGCAGTCCTATTTAAGCTCTGTTTAGTGATGCACTGGCTTATGTGGGCTCTGCCCCTTAACACACCTTCCTGTAAACACCAGCCCACTGTTGTTCCCTCCCTTTTCATCAGCACACGGAAAGAGCTAAGTTTTGGAGTATTCTCAAATCAGCAAGCTCCAGTTCTTTCAAATTAAGAATGACAGTGGATTCCAAAGATGAAGGGCCCCATAGACAACAGGCTGCTGACATCTTCTGTCTTTCATAGTTAGGGTAGAACTGTGCAAGTATGGATTTTTAAGTTCTTTGGCAATTCTGAAAAGTAAGATAAAATTGTTAAAATTCAAGACAAAATGGAAGCTTTCCAAAATTTTTATCAAATATAGAAATAAAAAAGTAGGCAAAAAATGAAACATCTCATTTTGATTTTCACTAGTAACTTTTAAAAGATATTTAGAAATGAAAAGTTGATTTGAATAGAGAAAACAAAACACATACGTTCAAAAACGGTAAAAATATTTTGTTTACATTTGTTTTTAAGGTTTTGTCTCTCCCCCAAAATGTTGTCATCTACACAAATTTGCGAAGAGTTTTCATGTTGCTGATTCTGCAATTTTTTCTGAAAAGGTTTTTTGAAAAACTTCATCCAGTTCTAGCTGAGGGTGCTCCAACTTGAGCAGCAATGTTGATCATCAATCTGGCAGTATTTGGGAGAAGGACATCTGCAATAGGGTGGTCTTAGTGTACTTTCAGGTGGGAGTACAGTAAAACTATTATGGTGTAGCATCCACGTCACATCACACACTAAATAAGGAGAAGTAGTTGGCTATTAAAACACAATAGGCTATAAGAGCATTAATCTGGAATATCTTCAGGGTTTGTATTCTCAGTGAGGTAAAGGGGTGTTAGTTTGTAGCTTCATATGTAACAAGCAGTCCTGCAGCACCTCGGAGACTAACAAATGTATTACATCATGAGCTTTCATGTACGAGACTCACTTCCTTGGATGACTTGAGTAGTAAGGGTTTGTGTTTTGGTTGGTGATGGATATGCGATGGGCAGAATTTGAACTGTAGGATTATAGCAATAAACTTCAACTTCCAAAGATGTGCCACAATAGCCAGTTAATGCATACCCTGGGCTGGCTTATTGTTGTTGAAGCAAATTGTTTTGTGAGGATTTCTAGAAAATATCCTTTCACAAAAAGACTCAAAATGAAAAGGGAAAGATTTAAATACCTCTTCTCTACTTTTATATATATTAGTTTATTTACAAATCATTCATCTCTTTCTTATGGTTCCTTGGACTGTTTGGACCCTCCTGTAATGTTATCTAAAGAAATCCCCTTTCAGCAGCTGCATGTGGCCCAACTGTCCATTTAAAAAACATAGTCTTTCATAAGCTAAATTTAGATTATTGAGCAGTTCCTACTTATTTTTTCCCAACAATGCAGTGAGGTGTAAAATGTTTATAAGGGCTATAAAATGCAGCTACAAGGGCTGCTTGGCACTTTAAAGGAGTTAAATGGTCACTTTTTTCTGCTTCAGACACTCTCTTCTGAGCCTTCAAGCCACACTCAAGTCTGGCATGGTGGAGTCGTATCTCTGTCCTCACTCTGTTGATTTTCAACACCCCAATGAACATAAGGGTTTGGGCTGTTGGATTCAGTGATGAAGTTCCAGCTGTACATGGTTGGGAGTTGGTGCACAGCTGTGACATCAAACATCCAACCTGGCAATCAGAATGTGGCTTTGCACAGTCAGTGTCTGCAGCCATATTCTAAGTGTATTTGCAGAGTGGCAGTTGAGGGTTTGTGGTCTGCCCTGGAAACATAATAGATGTATTGTGGTACCTCAGGATGGGAATAAGTATAAGTGAAAAAACACAGCAAGGGGCTCAGACTTTTGGAGCCTAAGACCCCTTATCATTTGTTTCTAAAATTCAGGACTAATACAATTATAAGTTCCATTAAAAGCATGCGTGCACACACATACACACACATTCAGCACACATACATTTAATCTCCTGATCATCCAAACTGAGTTTTTTAAGGTATGTTTTGTATCTGTAAAGTGGCATAGGTGATATTCTTAAATTTGCCTGTGAAATACTAATTTCCAGATGGGAGATTGAATTCATTTTAGGGGCACCTCAGAGCCTATTTCTCTGATTAGTATTGTTCAAAACACTGCTGTTCTGGGCAATTTGCAAAAAATAAGGAGTAAAAGTTCATTAGAAATACCTTCAAGAAATAGCAAATGTCAGTCTTAGTGGGGTTAGCAGTAGCTGGAGGAAGTGGTGGAGTCCAGGAAATGAGCAATATTTCATGAAAACATACCTTTCAAACCTTGGGAGCACAAATTGGATGTCAGGAAGATTGGGGGACCTTATGAATCATTGGACACCAGCTTGAGAAACTGTAGGAGAGAGAGGATAAGTGCAGGTGCATGGTCAAGACTAAGCCTTGTATATGGCAAATTTAACTTTCCAAACTTTCAAATATTTGCATTTTCAACTTCCTGTGCTCTCCCATTTTTAATGACTGCAATATTCTAATTATTTTTCTTAAATAGTCAGTGTATATTAATAATATTAGATGCCAAAAACCCCAAGTGTTTTTATTTTTATTTTGTTTTTGTCTAGGAACATCCTTAGTTTTGTGATTGATTGTCAAGGAAAGGTATTGGTACCTTTGCCACAAGGAAATAAGACAGTACCCTAGAAAAAAGCTGTGTTTATTAACATATTTTAACTTCCAACTTCCCAGGACTGCAAAGTTTATTAGAAGTTGTGTTTTTGGTATTGTCTGTTTTTGCAGGTGTCTTGAATTACACACACACACACACACACACACACACACACACACACACAATTGCCAATTTTATATTGTTCATCTTCAAATTTCAAGAAGTCAATATGCCACTCTTCAATATTCTTAGTTCTTTTAGCTGAATGTTGCAGCTCACAGATTTTTGTGAACTTCAAAGATCTATGAGGAATAACTCAAACATTAGCCATACAGGCTAGCCAGAAGGAACTAGTTTTGGTACAGCATAGATTAATAAAATAAAATAGAATTAATAAATGGAGATGAGATTCCTTCAGTAAGTCAGGTTTATTTAAAAGTGAAGGATCTCATCTTTTAAACTTTACCATCTCTTAAATGCCTTAATTGGTCAACTAATTTGAAATTCAAATCCTTTTACCCACCCTTCTGGGAAATTTTGGGCAGAACGATTGTTTTGTTTGTAGGCATTAGTGAAGGAGGACAAAATGGATTCATTAGATAGCTATTGGCTTTACTACAGAATAAGCACCATGACCCTATAATACCTTTCAGCTAGATTGTGTTAGGTGCAGCAGAAAGCTAGGGTGGTATGCAATTGCACCACTGCAGGGGAAATGCTTCCCTGAATTCTGAAATAATCTGAAAGAACTCACCCTGTGCAGAGAGCAAGCACACAAACATCAAACAAGTTAAAATAGTTCTTGTGTGATACATTGGACTTGTGTCAGCCCCCTGCAGTACTGTAAATTTTATTCAAAGAACATGGCCATTACAGAGTCTCTACGGCTACGTCTACACAAGCCCCAAACTTCGAAATGGCCACGCAAATGGCCATTTCGAAGTTTACTAATGAAGCGCTGAAATGCATATTCAGCACTTCATTAGCATGCGGGCGGCCGCGGCACTTCGAAATTGACGCACCTTGCTGCCGCGCGTCTCATCCCGACCGGGCTCCTTTTCGAAACGACCCCGCCTACTTCGAAGTCCCCTTATTCCTATGAGCTGATGGGAATAAGGGGACTTCGAAGTAGGCGGGGTCCTTTCGAAAAGGGGCCCCGTCGGGACGAGACGCGCGGCGGCGAGGTGCGTCAATTTCGAAGTGCCGCGGCCTCCCGCATGCTAATGAAGCGCTGAATATGCGTTTCAGTGCTTCATTAGTAAACTTCAAAATGGCCATTTGTGTGGCCATTTTGAAGTTTGGGGCTCGTGTAGACACGCCCTATGTGGTGCATTCTGCTCTGTGTGAGTACTGCCTGTCTCTCTGGGCTCTGTCCCTACCATTCCCTCCTTCTCTTGTGGCACACTGTATAGTCTCATGAGGCTGTATTTCAAGCAGTCCCTGTCTTCTAAGACTATTCTGCTGCACTATATAAGCTTAGGGAAGGGGAAAGAGTCTGTACTTTTTCTTTCAGCTATGCATAAGATTCAAGTAGCATTTGGCCAGTAGAATAAGTAATGAGAGAAATAAGAATATATATATATATATATATATATATATTGAATTTTCTGAACAGTTTTTTAGTCATGTCCATCTTCATTTATCTATTTCCTGGAAACTGACTGATTTCTTAATGGAAGTTGTCATTTTCTTGTTTGTATAGTTAACCAGAAGGGAGTCAGTCCAGCCTTATCATTTAAAGTAGAATTCCAATCTCACAGGGGAGCAGATCATTAGCAGCACACAAACCCAGTAGATTTATGCCACTGTGCAACTGTTGTATGGGAAGGGCTGTCAGGGTCTGGGAATGTATCTACCATTTGAATTCATGGCAAAGGCAAAGTCTCTAAGATGTTATAAGGTAGATTCAAACTTCTGATAATGAACTAAATTAACTTAGACTGTATAAAAACTATGCAAGTCTGCACTTGTCATGCACTTCAGTGGGAGCAGCATTCCCTGAGTCCTACTCTACATCTTTAGACTGTCAAAATGATAATTTCCTTTTTGACTGTTACTCTTTTTTATTAGGGAATACTGAAGACACTTTACATTTGTTTATTGGGTATAGTGGTTATACTGCTGTTTCTTTTAAAATGCAGTGTTTGTGTTCAGTGAGAGAATCTCATAAAATGGCAACCTGCCTGGCCTTCACTTCTGGACCACAGCAAGTCCTATGCCAGCTCTGGTGACTCCATTAAAATGGGTTGGCATTCACTTTGGGATTCTGACCCACAGCTTGAGAACCACTACTTTAGGCTACAAAAGTTTCAGGTTGTGTTCAGAGAATTTTGAAATTTTTGATTTGTGCTCTAAATCAGAAAGAAAAAAAATTTCAAAATTTAAAACTCCTCTATCAAATGGAACTAGTGCTCCCTACGCAACTCTACTAAAAACCTACCCAATAAAGACCAGCACTTGAAATTATTTTAAAAGTAATTTAAAACATTATTTACCTTCATTTTTGGACACATAGAAGAGTTCACAGTTGAAAGAGTGGTGAAAGGTGTTATGAGTTTCCCTAAAAGTTATCATTTACTTTTTTTTAACCTCTGCAATGTGCATCAATAATTTATGCATCCGTATTTTTTGAAGTTGTGATATTATTCCTTACAAGAAAACTAGACTGTGTGAATGGAAAGGCTGTAAAGTGATACATACAAAGTCAGGGAATGGAAAAGGAAAGATGGCCTTTACAACCTTAACTTGCCAGCTTATATGCAGTCTTTTGTGTCATGATCCTGCTATAGTTTTCCACAGGATGTCTATCTGCCTTATTCAGCAGACATTTACAGCTTTCAATGAATAAGACAGTTCAATATTTCATTTTATCTTCATCGTTTATTGTGTGGTCCCATGCATCACTTAAGGCCTCCTCCAATGCCCATGGAAATGAATGGAATTTGTTCCATTTACATCAATGAGTACTGGCTTGAAACCAACAAACTATGAAATAAAGAGCACTCTGGCCTGGATCCCACAAAACACTTAAAGTGCTTAACTTTAGGCAACCTTGCAACATTGAGCTGTTATTGTGCACAAGCCAATTGACTTTATTTATTGGCTATTCATCATTATGACTCTAATTCAGGAAGCATCCAGATTCAGGACTTCAATGAAAAGTGCATTTATTTCATGCTTAATGTTAAGCACCTGCTTAGGTGCTTTCCTGAATAGGGATAAAAGGAACCATATCTGTAACTAAATCAGAGCTTATGAACAGCTCAATATTTCACAAATGTTTATGAGGAAAAATTCATCATATCCTGGTGAGGTAGAGAGTATCAAAGATGTGGAGAGAGGGACAAGTCACTTAATCTCTCTTGGGCCACAAAGGAAGTCTGTGGCAGAGACAGGAATAGACCTAAAAGCCATAAGGGTCCCTGTCCAATTCCTTGACCAGGTGGCCTCTCTTCCTCTTCTGAGGGGCTCTGATTAAGTCACTACATATGTTTTCAACAGCTGCAGTGAATGAGTGAATTTCTGTGAAAAATCTCCTACCACTGCCCTGCCAGTTGTGTAGCTCCACCATTATTGGCAACAATTGGAATGTAAGAACAAATAGGGGTCAGACATTTTTACCACCATAACATTTGTACCTCTGAGCAGGATTAGATGTCAGTGACTAAAACACTGGGGTTGGATTACATTGTACCACAGCTGAACTAACAGTAATGATGGTGGGACGTTTTAATCAAAAAGGCTAGCGTAGCTGCATTCAGTATGTATACTTTGGACCCATGTTCAAGATGGTTTTTGAGTAACAATGCCTACAATTAAGTATAGATCCACTGAAGACACAAGTGAAATATGTAGGAGATATACCAAAGGTGAGATGCATCTACCACAATAAGGAGTACTGTATAAATGCCAAGTTAAATGACAAAATTTAAGAACATAATTGGTATCTTCATCCATCAGGCCAGTGGGTGAGCTGGCAGGCAACCTAGAAGGCAGGTAATCAGAAAATTGCCTGGGTTGTGCCAGATCTTTGTTAAAATCAAACAGTTTCTGCAAAACTTTTCAATTTTGACAAATCTAAATTCTGTGATGGAAAACTATTGTGTCAGAATTACGGATCAGTTCTACAGATCTTATCACATGCACATGTTAATTGAAAGAGGGAGGCATTAATGTTGTTATGGATGTCGCTCTTGAGCATTGCTTTGATCTAGTCACACACACAATCTTTGAGTTACTTCACAAGCTCCTTTTGGTTTGTTCATTAAACTCAAACTTGTTTTCATAGTCTTCTATCACATAGCAACTGTCTCCAGTTTCGATTTGGTGTGCTGTTATATTTCTTTTCCCTTCCCTGCCTTCCTGTGGCACTCTATTTGGTTTTGTTGTAGAACGGCGGTGTCCAATAGGAATTCAAAGACCGCCACATTTGTGGCTGTTGTCTTTGCGCATTTGCCACATTATATTATGCAAAACTTTATAGAGCCAGTCACTCACAGCCCACCAGTAAATGCCCTCTCCCCGCCCCCAGAGCCAGGCTAGTTCTATGCTGGCAATTCACCAGAGCCTCGGAGCTGCTGCTGGAGCCGCTGCCACCATGCACTTCTCCCACCAGGTGGTGGGGCGTGTATGCAGAGCGGGTGGACAGCACTCCCTGTATGTGTCTCTCAAAAGAAGCCACATTTAAAGGACCCACAAGCGGCAGGTTGGCCATCCCCATATTCACCACAAAGCTGTGTCCTATTCTCCATATGTGGCGAGCGGCAAACATAGTGGAAACCCCTGCTATAGAATCACCCACAGAATATGAATGCTTTATGCTTTAAAACAGAACAAGCAGATTCATGTGCTACATGGAGATATGTGTGCTTAAAGAGTCAGAGCCCAACCAAGTAATTCTAAAGATTTATGGACACTTGATTAACTCTGTGCCATATGACTAGGCCTAATGAGAGCAGGATTGGTTAAAATGTGCAAAAATAAATATGTGCATAAATTGTCACCTAAATTTGTAGTAGTCAAAGACTTACAATCTGTTTCTGTCCAATGCTCTGCTCTTTCTGATAAATAAAATTTCCTTCCTTGCCTGTCAAATCAATAGTTTAGAGTCTGCATCCTTCATCCTGGTGGAAGAAGCTCTCACACTGACATAGCACTACCTGCAGCAGTGCTTATGTCAGTATAACTATGTCACTCAGCAGCTTGGATTGCACTGAAATATAGTAGTAAACAATAGAGTAAACAATGTCTTAGTGTCATTGTTAAATACCAGGTGAAACAATGTTTAGGGTAAGTAGTTAAGCACATATTTCAAGGGACCATTCAAGGTGAAGGGGCGCATTAATGTCCCTTTAACGGAAGGAAGGAAGGGAAAGGAGGAGAAAAGAAAATGGGGAGAAGGGTTGTTAGTAGGCTGCAAATTGTTATAATAAACTATAAACCCACTGTCTCTAGTCAGTCCATGATTTTCAGTACTACAAATTTATGAATTTAAACTCCCACACTCATCTTTGAAAGTGTTATGCAGGTTTCCTTTGAGGATGTGGGCTGTGAGGTTTGAGCAGAAACTGATGGCTTGGTGAAAAGTTCTCGCCCACAGGTGATGCAGTGTTCTTAGTTTTTATCATTTTCCTGTGAGTTCATTCGAGAGCATAATGATTAAACCACACAGCTGAAGCATAAATTTAATACACAGGGGCTGTGTCTACACTAGCTCCCAACTTCGAAGGGAGCATGGTAAGTAGGGTGTTGGGAAATTACTAATGAAGTGCTGCGGTGCGTATGCAGCACTTCATTAAGCTAATTCTCCCCCACGGCAATGTCAAAGCGGCAAACTTCAAAGTGCAGCTTGTGTGTAGCCATGACTAACCTCCGGGTACTTTGAAGTGCCTGGGCTTCTCTGAAGTCCTTTTACTCCTGAAAATTTGCCCCTTTAAAGTTGTCATGGGGGAGAATTAGCTTAACGAAATTCTCTATATGCACCACAGCACTTCATGCTCCCTTTGAAGTTGGGCGCTAGTGTAGACACAGCCTGGCTGATGTATATTTGTTTCCTCTACAAACTGTGAATTGTGGTCTGCCTATAGTGAGGCAGAATAGCCTCCTCTTCATTCAAGAGTGAAGGACCACTACATGGTAGTTTAAACTGTTTGCTGTTGAGTGTAAAATTGTTATGAGTAAGGATAAAATGGATGTGTTTGGCAATGTTAGGAGGGGATAGGATAGTTGTCGATTGCCTTTTAAACATTAGAGGTAGAAAGCTATGCTGTCATTCTGTGGGATATTAGCATATAAAGAAGTGATATCTATGTGGCAAAGATGGAGTTCTGTGAGAGGCTGTTAGTATTGCAGAGTAAGTGGATTATGTCCTGGAGGAAATTGGCCCTTTTTGTGGTGAATGGTTTGAGAAGCGTTTCTGTGAGTTCTGGTATCTGTTAAGTAAGCATGCATTGGCCATATATGATGGGTCTGCCTGTCTTCCTCTGTTTGCATATCTTGGGAAGCAGTGCTTAATTTGTAATGAAAGAGATGTGGGTCTTAAGCAATTCGGTGCCAGTGCTCAAGCAATATTTTTACATTCATAACTAATGCAACAAGCCCAGACCTACTAAAGCTATAAATTGCTAAGCCTAGAGCTGCCAGCACTCATCCTTGGCAAAGCTTGGCACAAATATAGCACCGTGGGGAAGCCTGCAGATGGGCCAGGGGCGGGTTCATGGGGGGATGAGCTTGTAAACTTTCCCTTGTCTTTGTTTAAGGATATCATCAAATCATTCCCCAAATTCCTGGGTAAATTGTGGTGTGTGTGGGGATGTCTTTGAGTTTTTTATATTAGGTGGTGTTTGAGAGTTGTCAGTAGGCCTTATTAATGTGATCATCACCACTGAGGACTAGGGTAGTGCCCCTTTTCTCCGCTGATTTGATCACTATGTGAGGGTTCAATTTCAGAGATTATATAGCTCTTATCTCAGTGGGGGAGAGATTGTAGTAGATATGATGGTTAAGGATTTCACGATCATTTATTTTCCTGCAGCAATCTACATAATGATCAAATGTGTGGTTTTATCTACTCCGTGGCACACAGTCAAATGATTCTTTTTGCTAATGATTGTTGGTGGAGTCACGATAATTGTGACTGATGTCATTGTTGTGAAAGAATTCTTTATGTGGAGTCGGTGGAAGAATTCTTCCAGTTCTCCACGTATTTGTATGATATCTGGTTCTGTGGTAGGGCAGAAGTTCAATCCCTTACATCACTGGTTCTCAGCCAGGGATATATGTAGTCCTAGAGATACACAGATCTTCCGGGGGTACATTCCATCATCTAGATATTTGCTTAGTTTTACAACAGGCTACATAAAAAGCACCAGTAAAGTCAGTACAAGTACATTTCATACAATGGACTCTTTTATACTGCTATATATAATAAAGCCTGAAATGTAAGTACAATATTTATATTTCAGTTATTGATTTCATATGGTAAAATGAGAAAATAAGCAATGCTTCAGTAAGATTGTGCTGTGATAATTTCGTAAGCACGTACAAATTACAAAGTGAAAATTGTGCGTATTTAGGACTAATCAGACTCCTGAAAAAAATACAGTTGCCTGGAAAGATTGAGAGCATCTGTCTTAGAGTGTGTAGATAATTTAGCTCCTGTTAAGGGTAGTCGTGCTAAATTGATGTTGTTTGAGTATCTAGTAGTGTCTATGAGGTGGGTATTGGTTCCATAATTTCTCCTGCAAGGCCGTGTTTTGGGGGTTGTGGAGTAGTAGTAGCTTCTTCCACTTTTCATTCTTCAGTAGCTATCATTAGGTTTGTTTGAAAAGCGTTTTGAATGTCTTGAATGATTCCCAGGGAATTTTTCTGATTTTTTTCCTCTTCCATTGTGTGGGAGCATATGATTTCTTGTTTCAGGAGGTCTCCTTTGGAATGTGTGAAGTACCTCAGTTTTTCTGAAGTCTTTGTCCAGCATATTTGGAGTTGTACGTAGAGGTTAGGTGGTTCTAGAGGTCAAGAGCTCTGGCAATGGCCTGCTCATACATTTCCTCAGGAAGCAGATGTAGCTGTTAAGTTTTGCACCATGTTGTGGCATTAGATTTTCAGATAGCAAAGTTCAGTATGGCTCTTGTATGCAGTGTTGTAATTGTGCTGGGCCCAAGATATTAGAGAAACAAGATGGGTGAGGTAATATCTTTTATTTTACCAACTTCTATTAAGATAAGCTTTCAAATTTACACCATTCTTCAGGTCTGCGAAATTAATTCAGAGTGTCACTACTAAATACATGATGGAATAGATTGTTTAATATACATAATAAACTCATTTTTAAGCATGATGAAAGGTGATGTGGCCACTTAACATTCCTCCAGTCATAAGAAGGAAAGCAAAGGGAGCAGGGGGATCAACTAGTGTTAGTGGGTAACAGATAATAAAGCATAAGGGAAATAGGCAACAATGAAAATAGAAGTTGGAGGGAGGGAAAGTTAACCCATCTCAGAGGTCAGGCCCACCTCTAACTGTATCTTATCACCAGTGGAATACCGATCTTACTGTGCATATGCCTCTTCAGTGTGGTGTGAGTAAGAAGGGGTGACGAAAAAAAAGAATCCACTACAAACAAGGTAAGCATGTTCAAGGGCTTCACTTACAGACTGTGTCTACACTATCCCCCTCTTTTGGATGGGGCATGGTAATGAGGGTTTTCAACAGATGCTAATGAGGAGCAACCATGAATATGCAGTGCCTCATTAGCATAATGGCAGCTGCACATGACTTGAAAGTGCCGCTTTTGAAATGCACATCACCAGTATTGACGGGGGCCTTTCGAAACAACCCCCTGATTTCCAAAGCCCCTTCTTCCCATTTGGGTCTCTTGGTGGGAAAGTTCTGAGGAGATAGAACTCTCAGAATGTTCTTTGGCAGGAAAAGCTGATCTGATTTGGTTCTAGCCAACACAATCCAGCCACAGAGGCCCTTGTGGTTGATACAGTACCAATATAGAGTTACAGTTTATGGACTTATTTTGAATATTCACAAAGACATGATTAACTTAAAACCAGTAACAATTAACAGTTCTTACAAATATGTATTTTAATCCCAACATTGGTCAAACCAAAACTTGGAGTGTCTAGCAACTTTAAGAATTTCTTGGTGTTGGGGTGGTTAATGATTCTGTGAAATTAAGCAGGGTCATCACTAGCCAAGTTATTTAGTGCCAAATGCTGCTATCACGGTATATTTTAAGTGGTCCCACTGACTTCAAAGAGACCCTTATTTGACCGTTTCAATGGGCCTGATCTTAAACACACTGAAATCAGTCTTTTAGATGACTTCAGTGGACTTTGACCAGTTTGTATTTCATAAGTGAATCGGGGATAACAATATTTTTCTCCTTCAGAGTATTGTGCAGTAAGCTCATTAACATATGTAGAGCTGTAAAGTTTTGAAGTTATCGGGAAAATATGCAAGCGATCTTGCTTTTCATTGTTCATTAGAGGATTCTGCTGAAATGACTACTCACCTAGTTTTCTGACTTGTCAAAATAATTGAGAGATAACATCTGAAGAGAGAAGGGAAGCAGACACTGGCAAAAGACATTTGTCGTATAAACTAACTATTCAAAAGTTTAATTTATATCACAGTATTTACAACTGTATAAGTAATAGTCTTTATTGTAATGAAATAATTCCACTGGCCGAGAAAGAAATCTTATTTTACATTACATATCAAATTCTAAAATGAATACTCAGAAAATAAATCACATTCATCATAGAAACCATGAACTGTCAATGCAGCAAAGGCTCTCTCTCATAGGGGGTATGGCCTAATGGCCAAAGTCTATGCAGCAGAAGCTCTCTCTCTCTCTCAGGACAGGCCCCAGGGACTGGGGTTTCAGAAGGGGTCTGCCCTAGGGTGGCCCACTATGGACTTGTCAGGGATTCCAACCAAAACATGCCAAATTATTGGGGATCAGTCATCACTCTGGGCTGGATCTTACCTGCCTTCCCAGTTGTTCTCTGCAGCATCCCTCTCTGGGTTGGGGGCTTCACCAGTTGTCCCTGGCTGACTAGCCATTTGCGTGGCCATTTCGAAGTTTGGGGCACGTGTAGATGTAGCCACTGAGTGCCAAATCATAGTTAAAAAAGAAGATCAGAGCAGAAGCTATTTGGTTAAGCTGACTATGCTAGGATTGTCATGTCTTCTAGAAAATCATGACAACATTTCATTTGATTTCCCTGAAACATCTTTTCAGATCATGTCTGTAGATCCCAAGAACCCTCTCTCACCTGGGTTGGTGGAAGAGTCCATGGGAAGAGTAGAGAAAATCTTAAAGACTATCGGGGTACAGTGTAAAACTGGTGACCTCCCCAGGTTAATTACTCCCTCGCCAAAGGCCGCCGAATCTATCAAGGATTGGGCATGTTCTTTAAATTCTTTGAAAAAACGGGGGGCCTTTGGCAAAGTAGTATACCACAAAAAAGAAACAATCATGACATTGGTAAAGACTATATTGCAATTAGAAAATACCGTGACAAAATTGGAGTCTGAGCTGGGGGTGTTGAGATCCCACCTTTTATCATTAGCTAATCATGAACCCCAACCAGTACCCCACGAGTCCAATCATGTTCAAATTAACCAAATTGATCAATCTAATCAGGTTTTACCAAATTGCGCAAATTCAAATAATTCCCCTCCCGAAGCCTGTCCCATTTATGTCACTAAGACAATGACAGATCACGAAACCCACCAGTCAACCACAAATACTGTCCAAAGAGAGAGGACAAAGGCCGAGCTAAAGACTCTCTCGGATGACACTAAGCGCCGATCAGGTGAACCTTCCCTGATCTGGCTGGGGCGGCTGATTTTAGAGCACGCCAATGAAAGGCTCTCCTGGACTGAGGCCATCTATCTCGCCACAAATGCCGCGTGGCGGGGTAGTGGGTGCTCGCTCCGGGAGCTCCATGACAATAATGCATGGCCTATCACAATGCCCGCCTTAGGCATGTTATTATGCAAGTCATCACTTCAGGCACTGTCTATCGCCCCAAAGAGCATTAAAACACCTAAAGAATTAGTTTGTGCTATAGCGGGGTTATCCTCCATTGATTGGGTACCCCTACTGGGTGGCGCCATAGGCCTCACTGCAGCACAAGCTCAGGATCCTCATTTCTATATTCACATCCAAGATCATACTAGGCTTCCCATATCGGGGCCAGCGATACGGGCAGCAGTTCACGGATTACCATCTCAGGATCCTGGGGTTCTGCTGCACTTGAGAAGTGCGGAGGGCCAGGAATTAGCTTATTTATTCAACCTGGAGGAGGACCTCCCGGAGATCAGCTATGGCTCCCTGAGCTCCTCCCCCAGGAGGACTCGGAGCTCACACTCCCATGAGGATGAACCAACTCCCCCGGGATGGCACGGCCCCAGAGTTCATTTCAATGATTTGGCTAATGCGGCTAATTCGGACAAGCATCACTCCACTGAGTCTTTGGCCCGTCCTTCTCCAGGGTCTAGTCCCAATCCGGGCCTCAGCTCTTTGCTCAGTAAGTACCGGTATGCACTGGTGGGGTTTCTCCAAAGGAAGGGGAAAAAATCAGAGGAGCTACATAATATATCAAATGTGAAGTTGGAATGGGAGGCAATGGAGCTGGGGTGGGATCCAGAAAGATGGATGGCGAACCCTAGGCCCATTGCCCCCAATCCTAATCGTATTTACTCAAACCAGCCACCAAAAAACTGTGGCAAAAATCAAGATCTCAAATAGTTAATTATAAATTATTTCCTTCTAATCATGTAAATAATTCAACTGATTATAGTGATGAATTTAGTGTTGATACTAGGCTGTATGTATGGATTAGAGATAAAAATCAGGTGAAGAAAAGGTTTTTAGTTGATACAGGTGCCCAGATTAATGTTATTACCCCCGATGTAGCCCACCAAAAACCTGGGGCACATCTGTACGTCCAGGGGCTGAATGAGGCCAAGAAGGCCCCTTTGGTGAAAGCCAAATTAGGACTCATAAATGGACCTCTATTATGGTTCAAGGCAATCATTGGAGGTAAAAACATACTGGGCATCGGGGCCATTAGGGCGTTGCAGTTACAGCCTGTGTTGGCAGCACTGCCCATACAAATTACAGACCCCTTAATTCAGCACCATACCCCTGAGATTGTGAGGCCTGAGCCCTGGAGGTTCAGGCCAGTCCCAACCAGGGGGGAAGCAGCTCTGGCAGGAATTACCGAATTAATTAACAACCTAATCAAGAACAATCAGATCTATCATATCAATGAAAGCAAGTACCTCTCCCCAGCTTGGGGAATACCAAAGCCTGGATTGGCGGTCCCGGCCAAAAAATTTAGAATGGTAATTGATTACCGAAAGGCCAACGAAAGGATTCGACCGGTCCAGTACTCCGTCAAATGGACCCGTCCAAAGATAGAGAAGGTCCTGGCCAATCAAAAATATCAATTTGGCACCACAATAGATTTAAAGGACATGTTCTATCAAATTCCTCTGAACGATCCTTGCGGGGTGCTGGACTTCTCTTTCAAGGGACGCCTATACAGGTGGAAGGTATTGCCCCAGGGCTATCATAATTCCCCCTCAGTGGCAACACAGTGGTTAGCCAGGACATTGGAAAAATTGGCTATTCCCGCTGACTGTGAACTGCTCTACTACATCGATGATATTGCTGTGGTAGGCAAGGACCAGTCAGTGGTTGAGAAATTTACTAATCAGGTAGTGTCACAGCTGAGCTCTGATGGGTGGAAAATTAATGATGAGAAATCCAAAATCAAACCCATCCAAGAGTTCTCGTTTTTAGGAATTGAGGTCTCGGCCAACCACTGGGCCACTGAGATTGATTTGAATCAGGTGCAAAAATGGCTCAATCATCCCCCTACAACCTTGAAAGAAACCCAGGAGGTACTTGGCTTTCTAAATTATCATCGATCACTAATTCCTACCAGATATGCTCCCGCCCTAGGAGTTTTACAACCCAAATTAAAGAAAAACCACAACTCAGTCTGGTCTGGTGCTCAATTAATGGGCTACAAATTAATGTTGCATTCTTTACTGACCCCATCAAAGCTGAACCGGATAGATCATAGTTCCCCGGTATTGATTGATCTTGAGCTCAGTTTTGATCAAGTTATTGTCAGGGTGGAACAGAGTAATCATGTTGTTGGTCGATCAATTAAAAAATTATTAAGTAGTCAAGACCGATACAGCATCTATGGAAAGATGCTCCTCGTTTTAGAGGCGGCAATGCCTTGGAACCACCTCCATGGGACAGTAAGAGGTCCAGTTGTTACATCCCTCTACTGGCTCATGGAAGGGCACCCACTGGAGTTCGGTGGTGAAGATTTGACTTGGTCCAAATTACTCTATTTGGCAAAATCTAATTGGGCATCGTGGACTTTGATAAATGCTCCTCTTCCTGAGGAACTAAAGCCTTCAGCAATTGTCATCAGAACGGAGAGTCACACTCCATGGTTGTTTTCTGATGGCAGTACAAATCAGCTGGTAAAATCTGGAATGTTCTGTGCCAAGTGCAATTATCTAAAAATTGTGACAGAGGCACAGGACACCTCTGCCCAAGCGGCAGAGGTGAGGGGCATTTATCTTGCCGTCCAACACGCAATTGAGAAGCACGCCATCGAGGCTCCAGTGTTGGGAATAGATTCAGAATATGCGATAAAGATCCTAACAGGAGAAGGATCACCGCAAAAATATAACGATATTTGGCGCCAAATTAAAGCCATGATTGACAAATCCAAATCGCGTATCTGGTTCATAAGACATTGCCCTTCCCATAGACCCGACTCGAACCAACTACATTTGTTTCTAGATTCCCACCTACAAAGCTACAGTGGGCAGCCATCCCCAGAAAATTCTAATCAGGCCAAGGTGTGCATTAACACCAGCACTAAAAAACCTAATTCGGCCGAACTAGCCCGCTGGCTGCACTGCACCTGGGGCCACTGGGGACCAAAGGTCTGCCAGAAGCTTTGGAGATCAGAATCAGACGCTCCTGATATAACTTTTAAGGTCTGGAAAGTTGTCTTGAGTGTAATTCAAATATATGATTAAATCAGGTAAAATTCCAGAAAGACTCCCTAGGTCCACAATACTTCAAACCTGGAGCTACCTGGCAGGTGGACCTCATGGGACCCCTGCCAGGGGTGAGACGGTACCCAAAGGCTCTTGTTATTGTGGACCTAGGGACTCGTCAAGTATGAGCAGCACCAACCAGGCGAACTACTGCTAGGGACATTAAAAACTTATTAATCAAGTGTGCAGCAAATTGGGGAATTCCCCAAGAGATACAATCTGACAATGGCCCTCCATTCAATTCATCCCTCCTGGACTCTTTAGCTGTGTCTACACGTGCACGCTACTTCGAAGTAGCGGCACTAACTTCGAAATAGCGCCTGTCTCGGCTACACGCGTCGGGCGCTATTTCGAAGTTAACTTCGACGTTAGGCGGCGAGACGTCGAAGTCGCTAACCCCATGAGGGGATAGGAATACTTCGACGTTGAACGTTGAAGTAGGGACAGTGTAGACGATCCGCGTCCTGCAACGTTGAAATTGCCGGGTCCTCTATGGCGGCCATCAGCTGGGGGGTTGAGAGACGCTCTCTCCAGCCCCTCAGCTCACTGGTGGCCGCGTGGAGTGGCCCCTTAAAGGTCCCCTCCCCCTCCCTGCCTCTGCAGGAAGCTGAGGGAACGTGCAGGCTGCAGCCTGCACACAGGGCCAGCCTGCACCACCCTCAGCCCCTGAGAGCTGCGATGGCCGCCCGGCAGCCCCCCCAGCGCCCCCAGGGGACCCCCCCCAAGGGGAGCCAGGGCAGCCAGCCCAGCCAGAGGGCCAGCCAGGTTGGCAAGCGGCAGCGGGGCCCCTCCTGGACGGAGGCTGAGCTGCGGGACCTGCTGGGGCTCTGGAGCGAGGAGGAGGTGCTCCAGGTAATGGGGAGCAAGAGGCGGAATGCGGATGCGTTCGCTCGGCTGGCCGACGGCCTGGCTGCCCGGGGTCACCCTGCCCGCACTCCTGACCACGTTAGGAGTAAGGTGAAGGAGCTGCGGCAGGGTTACGCCTGGGCCCGGGATGCGGCCAGCCGATCTGGGGCCGCCCCCGTCACTTGCTCCTTTTACAGGGAGCTCAGGGACATCCTGGGCTCCCGGCACATCTCCTCCCCTCCGGCCACCCTTGACACCTCGGCTGACGAGCCCCAGCAGGCCCTGCAGCCGGAGTCCGCCCCGGAGGCAAGCCCCGCACCCCGGGGGCCCCCCCCGGAGGCCATCCCCGGGACATCGCGGCAGGAGGAGGAGGAGGAGGAGGAGGAGGAGGAGGAGGAGGGGCGCTCCTCCTCCGCAGAATCCAGCCTGCAGATCCTCCTCCTGCCATCCCGGAGCAGCAGCAGGGCCTCCGACCCCTGGGGATCTCCGGACCATGGGAGCGGACCCACAGGTAGGTACCCCTCTCTGGTGGACACCCCTGGGCTTGAGGGGCGGGGGTAAGAGATATGTGTCCAGGGTCCCCCACATGCTCACATGGCCATGGCCCCAAGGACACCAGGGCCATGGCCCTCACAGCACTGCAGCCATCAGCCCGTGCCCGCCCCCACCCCGCATGACAGTGCCATACCCCATCCCCGGGCCAGGGGGGAGCGGAACCTCGAGGGGCCCCCGGGCGGAGGGGGTGGGACACCCCGCAGCAGCAGCATGTGATGGAGTGGGGGGAGTGCCAAAGGGAGACTCAGGCTACATATGAGCCACAAGAGCTGAAGAGCTCCCAGGGCCAAAGGAGGATCCTGGCGCTACAGCTGGCAGGTGACACCTCTGCCCTGAACAAAGAGGAGGGAGGAGCCGAGCTGGCTTGGAATTGGGGGGCGAGGGCGGGGGCCACAGGTAGAGGCTAGGGGAAGGGAGAGCTGGTAGGCAGCCAGCCTGAGGAGGGGGAAAGCTGCATCCCAGAGGGGCCCCCCTTGGGGTCTTCTCCCCACGACGGGTTGGAAGGACTGTGTCTTCCGACAGCTGGTGCTGTCACTCCTGGGAGAAACTGGGCATCTGTGGCCTAAGAAACCTCTCCTGCTGTCAGACCCTGCGGAGTGAAGTGAGAGTTGCTCCCACCAGGGGACGGGGTGCAGGGCAGGGGGACCCCTGAACCCCATCCATCACAGCAGCATCTCCCGGGGATGGGGATGGGGAACCTGCAGCACAGGGCTGGGGGGACAAAGGCCATGGCTCGGGGCCCACACTAACGCCTGTCTCCATTCTTCTTCTCCCCCTGCTCTCCTGTGTCCTGCACCTGCACCATCAGAAGGACCGGAAGAGAGCGCCAGCGAGGCATCAGTCGTCCCGGAGAGCCCTGCGGGACCATCGCTCCAGGGCAGCCCCTTGGCCGAGGACCGACCGGCCCCGCGGCGGGCTAGATGGCGGACCCCGCGCCTCCAACCGCCGCCGGCGACGGACCCCCAGCTGCTGGCCATCCTCCATCGGCAGCTGGAGGTCACGGAGCAGCACCTCCAGCTGCAGGAGTGGGCGCTGGCCTGGCGCCAGGAGGCATGGGGGGCCTATATGCAGACATTTAACCGCCTGGTGGACTACCTGGCCCCCCATGCTGCGCCGGCTGACCCATCGCCCGCCCTGCCCGCTCCTGCAGCCCCACCACCAGCTGCTCCGCCCGTCGCCGGCCCGTCCGCCGTCGCCCCGCCACCCACCCGCGAGGGCCAGAGCGCCGAGGGACCCCTGGAGCCACCTGACAGTCGCTGGCCCCCATACCTTCCGGTCCAGCCCGCTCCCACCCAGCCACGGACCAGGCTGCAAGCGCGGCGGGGCTCCCGGCTGGCCACGCCCAGTGCCGGGCTATAGGGGCGAGGGGCCCGGGATGTGGCCCCCCCCCTTGTATATAGTTGGACCCTGTTTTTTTGGTCCCCCCGTTTGCCCCGTCCCCCCCATGTAAATAGTTCTCCCCTTTCTCCTCCCTGGTTTTCTTTTTATTATTTATGGTACACAGTTGTTTCTTTGGATTGTTTTATTTTTGTACATATTGCTTTTGTTGAACGTTTGTACCTAGTTTTCTGTTTGTGGTTCACATATTTATTTACATCCAAAAAAAAAAAGGTTCGGAAAGAAAAAAAAAAAATTATGTTCAGCCACAAGTGCGTTCTGTCATTTGTCCAGGACAAGTGGTGGGGGGGGGCGGTGGGGTGCTCCATGGTGTGGGCATTGGGGCAGGAGTGTGGGGGAGGAAGGGGCGGGCAGTAGGGGGCCTGGGCAGAGTTCACCCCGCGGCCTGTTCGTCGAAGTGGGCCCGCAGGGCCTCCCGGACCCGGGTCCCCTCGGGGTCCACCTGCCGACTGGGGGCAGCAGGTGGCTGGACGTGTGCCCTGCCGGCCTCCGCAGCCCAGCCCTGCAGAAAGGTCTCCCCCTTGCTCTCGACCAAATTGTGCAGGGCGCAGCAGGCACCCACAATCTGGGGGATGTTGTTGGGGCCCGCATCCAGGCGGGTCAGGAGACATCTCCAGCGTCCCTTCAGGCGGCCAAATGAGCGCTCCACCACCTGGCGCGCACGGTTCAGGTGCTCGTTGAAGCGCTCCTGGCTAGCGGAGAGATGGTCCGTGTAGGGGTGCATGAGCCACGGCCGGAGGGGGTAGGCCGCATCTGCGATGACGCAGAAGGGCATGGTGGTGTCCCCCAGAGGGATCTCCCGCTGGGGGATGTAGGTCCCCGCCTCCAGCCGGCGGCACAGGCCCGAGTTCCAGAAAACCCGGGCGTCGTGGGTGCTGCCAGGCCAGCCCACGTAAATGTCCTGGAAACGTCCCCGGCTGTCCACCAAGGCCTGCGGGACGACAGAATGGTAGCCCTTGCGATTGAGGTATCGTCCGCCACTGTGATGCGGGGCGCGGATGGGGATGTGAGTCCCATCCAGAGCCCCGAAGCAGTTGGGGAAGCCCAGGGTGGCAAAGGCGGCGATGGTGGCATCTGGGTCCCCCAGCCTCACGAGCCTGTGCAGGAGCATGGCGTTGATGGCACGCACAACCTGCAGAGAAAGCACATGGGACAGCCCCAATGAGGGGTGAGCAGGGTGTGTGTGGCCCTGCCCTGCCCTGCCCTGCTCTGGCCCCCCTGCCCTGCTCTGGCCCCCCTGCTCTGGCCCCCCTGCCCTGCCCTGCTCTGCTCTGGCCCCCCTGCCCTCGCCCCCCTGCCCTGCTCTGGCCCCCCTGCCCTGCTCTGGCCCCCCTGCCCTGGCCCCCCTGCCCTGCTCTGGCCCCCCTGCTCTGGCCCCCCTGCTCTGGCCCCCCTGCCCTGCCCTGCTCTGCTCTGGCCCCCCTGCCCTGGCCCCCCTGCCCTGCTCTGGCCCCCCTGCTCTGGCCCCCCTGCCCTTGCCCCCCTGCCCTGCTCTGGCCCCCCTGCTCTGGCCCCCCTGCCCTGCCCTGCCCTGCTCTGGCCCCCCTGCCCCGCCCTGTCCTCCCCCCATGGGTTCGCTTACCTCCATGAAGACAGCCCCGACGGTGGCCTTTCCGACACCAAACTGCTGTCCCACGGATCGGTAGCTGTCCGGAGTGGCCAGCTTCCAGACAGCGATGCTGACCCGTTTCTGCACTGTGAGGGCATGCCGCATGGCAGTGTCCTGGTGCCTGAGTGCGGGGGTGAGCCACTGGCACAGCTCCAGGAATGTCTGCCGGGTCATCCTGAAGTTCCTGAGCCAGTGGTCGTCGTCCCACTCCCCAAGCACCAGCCGCTCCCACCAGTCGGTGCTGGTGGGGTAGCTCCACAACCGCCGGCGTGTGAGGCGCGGGGTGGAGCAGGGTGCTGCAGGGATAGGGGTTGAGCCCTGCTGCCCTGGGGGCATCTCCTCCCCTGGGGCAAGGAGGTGCTCAGCTGCCTCCCACATGGCATGGGTCAGGGCAAGCCCTGCTCCTGCCGGGAGGGCTGGGTGGACCTCTAGCTGTTGCTGCTGCTGCTGCTGCTGCTGCTGCTGGGGGTCCATGACTGCGGCGCCCGGGGTCTGTGTGCCTATGGCTCCTCAGACTGCGTGCTGTGCAGGCTGAGTGTGTCTGGGAGGGGCCCTTTAAGGGAGCGGCTAGCTGTTGCCCCGGAAGCGCTAGTCCACCCTGTGACCCTGTGTGCAGCTGTGCCTGGCAGCCCTATTTCGATGTGTGCTACTTTGGCGTGTAGACGTTCCCTCGCTGCGCCTATTTCGATGTTGGGCTGCGCAACGTCGAAGTTGAACATCGACGTTGCCGGCCCTGGAGGACGTGTAGATGCTATTCATCGAAATAGCCTATTTCGATGTCGCAACATCGAAATAGACTACTTCGATGTAGGCTTCACGTGTAGACGTAGCCTTTATGTCGTGAGTGGAATACTCACTGGCATTTTCACTTACCATACCATCCTGAGGCCAATGGGGTGTTGGAGCGGAATTGCTATAATCAAGGAACACTTAAGAATCAAAAATACTAATCATGATTACAAAGGCTGGCATAATTATTTGGGCAAAGTACTGTTGAGCATCAATAGAGCCACGTCTAGGTGGCCGGACATTCAGCCTAAGATCAAAGAACCCTGGACCCCAGTGTACAATCATGGAGATAAAGTTTGGGTACTGTTACTGGGACAAGGACAATCTAAACCAATCATGGCAGAAATTGATCAGCCCGGACAATACCCCAATACATACCTTTTAAAAGTATCGAGTGTGTGCGTATGACTTGGATATGATAATTAGAATGAATTGGAAATGACCAAAACAATCCACGCACATAAGGGCAATTGCCCTCAGGGTTTTACCCCGCAACCCTGCTCGGATGTACACAATGACCAAAATCACAATGGGGTATTTCAGGGTGTGTGACCGGCGCTGCAAGTGACGTATTTGCCCCAGGAAGAACGACAGACAAGTTAGTTAAAGTCTAAAAACTAAACAGAGAATTTATTGAAGGATAGAGGGTGTTGAAAAGGAACTTGTTACTAAAATCAACCTAACACTTACAAACCTAACTAGTCCCTCACCTTTCTAGATTTTAGCACAGGATTATTAGTGTTACAAGACACTCAGCCTAGGAATTGTGTAGTTTTTGCAATAATTGGCAACTTTGTCTAACCCCAACTAACTACTCACTGTGGCTACGTCTACACGTGCCCCAAACTTCGAAATGGCCATGCAAATGGCCATTTCGAAGTTTACTAATGAAGCGCTGAAATGCATATTCAGCGCTTAATTAGCATGCGGGCGGCAGCGGCGCTTCGAAATTGACGAGCCTTGCCGCCGCACGGCACGTCCAGACGGGGCTCCTTTTCGAAAGGACGCCACCTTCTTCGAAGTCCCCTTATTCCCATGAGCTCACGGGAATAAGGGGACTTCGAAGTAGGTGGCGTGCTTTCGAAAAGGAGCCCCGTCTGGATGCGCCGCGCGGCGGCAAGGCTTGTCAATTTCGAAGCGCCGCTGCCGCCCGCATGCTAATGAAGCGCTGAATATGCATTTCAGCGCTTCATTAGTAAACTTCGAAATGGCCATTTGCATGGCCATTTCGAAGTTTGGGGCACTTGTAGACACAGCCTGTGTTTCCTGGAGCAGACATGATGCTTTCTTCTTGCGTGCTGAAAGAAGGAATATAATTAAACACAGAGCTAATAGTTATGTTTCTTAATATTCTGGCTTCTTCCAACTCTAGGTTCCGCCAGTCGCTCAACCCTAAGCCAAACTACAAAGGGGAGCCGGTTTTACTTATTATTTATTTATAATTTGCCTATTTAGGCTATTGTATTTATTTATTATTTATTACTGGGTTGCCCTGTTGGCCATACAGGGGAGAGCCCTTATGCATAAAATGGGTTTTCCTGATTACAGGTTATCCCAATACAATTGGTACCGTCTATTTTGACCGCCAATATGACTGGTCCTTATTACAGCACCTTAAAACACCCAAAAGGGGTTTTAATTTACTAGGGTTTTCCCAATTGAGGGTTTTCCCTAGTCGCTCTACCTTTGTGGTTACAGGAGGGAGCTAATAGCTCTGTACACAATATAATTATAACTTAATAATAAATCCTTAAACTAATCTTCTATTATGCATGCATATCCTTAGGCTAGGCTATAAGGACTAGCCTCCTGTGCTTTACATTTGAATCTAGAAGGATTGGGTTACAAAATTTAAGCTCACATATGAGATCTGGGGCAGTCCCAGTCTACCTAAACATCTATTGTATTTTTAGATTTTCCAACAATGAAGTAACAATAAAACACTATGAATTTTAACACAGCTAGTAAAAATAACAAACAAAGTAAAAAGAATATAAACCCTATATCCATTTAAAAACTATTTAATATAGATAGCAACATGCAAACAAACAACATAAACAATAAAACACACACATCCAACTACTCATAGTTAACCTAATACTAGCTTTTGGGCCTAACAGACTTTTGGTACCTCTCTTTCTCCTGATCTGTATCCGGCCGCCGGGGCCACAGGTCTTATCACAAGCTGTGAAGAGATGGCCCTCACAGGCGCGCTTTTATGGCTGCTGCGGCGCGCCAGATAGAAAGAGAGGGAAAGAAACAGGAGGGAAAAAGCCAATGTGGTTTCACAAAAAACCCTCCTGAGAGATGACGGCGTTTATTTCTGCCACTGGCCAAAGGCGGTGGTCAATGGCAGAAAGGGCAGGACCGTAGCTGCGACTTGACTGTGCAGAGCGCCGCTTGTAGCGGCGGCGGATTCTGCCAGTCAAGCCCTCCGGATAAAATGCCAGAGCCTTATTGGAAAATAATGGACTGGAGCTCTTCTCGCTGGTCCTCTTCTGATCTTCGGCGGCCCGCGACAGCTGGGGTGCATCGATTGACACGCCGGTCTGCTTCTGGCTCTTCCGCCTCTTCAGTGATTTCAGCTCTATTCAATGTCCAGCTCTTAACATAGTCCAGGTCTTCTTCTTTGGTCCCACGCCGTCGACGATCTCCTGCCGACTGACTGGCTGCGGGGTGCGCTCTTGAATTTATGCAGCCAGGGCAGACCTGGTTGAACACCCCAGGCTGCCAGGTCCGCGCCTTCGTTGCCCCGGCAACCAGGACGCACTCCCTCATACATATTTATTAGGCATCCAAAACCAGCCTATCACATTACTGAATTTTGAACTACAACCTATGAATATTAATGAATCTAATGAATATTAATATTAACTGACTTTGGCCAACGGCCATTCCTATACACTTATATAGAGTACTTTTACACAATAAAATAAACCATATTTTTGAGGTAATTTCTTTTTTATTTTTGCTTGATTTTGATGTGGTTTGATAGGGAAGAATGTCATTACTGCTGACAAAGCAGATTCTTATTTTAGATGCTTGGTTTCTGAGGCTATTTGGTAAGGATGCAGGAGAGTCACACAAGCACCACAGCCCATGGCCAGGGACACATCAATCACCTCAGATGAGGATTTTTCAACAAAAAGATCCTCAAATCATGGTGCATCACAGTTGGTTAAATAGAAGGGGGACATAATCATGTAATAATCATATTTCTTTAATCACCATTACAGATTACCCTAAGCTTGTCTTCAATGGGATCCCCAGATCATTGGGACACTAATAATCTTTATGTCAAGAAATCTACAGTTATAGCCCAAGAGTTAAACCTAACCCACTGTTGGATCTGTACTGTCTTGCCAGACAGCTCCGAGGCAGGAGTTTCACTGGTTCCGGTACCACTTACAGAGCAATTGACCACATACTTGCCTCGCTCACCATCGTTAAATCTTGAGAGCCCTCTCGCCCTAAATCCAGATCTGGACCATCATCTAACTTGGGCAGAGGAACATCTCAATAACACGGACTATCTAATTGTGAAACAAGTAACTGGACAATGGTGCTGGGTGTGTAATGGGGCCAATGTGTCTCGGCCCACACACCATACGGGGGGCGACTGGTGCGACGAAAGAATAGAAATCAAACCGGTGCCGGTGGGAAGAAGTGTATGTTTAAATTATGTTTTAAAGGAGGGTATCATAGTAATGGAACGATGGAGAAAAAACACCAATTACTTTTGGGCAAAAATGGACACAGAGAAAGATACTGTAATAAGAATGAAAGAAATGGGGCTTGATGGGGTGCATGTTTGTGAATATAAAAATGACTCGGAATTGTACCATTGCAATATAACACAAGGTCTAACAGGGAAACAAACCCCCTTCACAGGATATTATAGCCACTACTCCCAAGATTATATGAAATACGGATGTGCAAAACCCATGGTCACCTTGTCGGGCCACTATTTTATCTGTGATCACCGAGCGTATAAAGTCCTGCCCGCTGGGTGGAGTGGTGCTTGCTATTTAGCATACGTGCTCCCTGACGTACGAATTCATAACAGGTTGCCTAGGGGAAAGGTCAGGAATGTGCGAGAGTTAAACTTAAGATCACTCAATCTAACTCCCCAACAAATTGAAATGATGAAAACGCCACCCTTGTCATATAATGAAGTAGTAGGATGGGCATGGCTCCGCCCCTTGGGGGTGGTCAGGTTAGGAAAACTCATGATAAAACTACAAATCTTGCTGGAGATACTAGCAAATGAAACTGGCCATGCTTTAATTGAACTTGCCATGGAACAGCAAGCCATACGCAAAGCCGTGCTCCAAAATCGCATGGCATTGGACATGATACTAGCGGCTAGGGGAGGTGTTTGCGCCCTAATAGGGGAGGATTGTTGCGTGTATATTCCTGATAACTATGAGACCATTGTGAGTAGAGCTAAACATATTATGGATGTCGCTTATGTTCCCCCAGAACTCCCATCATGGATAGATTCACTAAACCCAGGACAGTGGGATCTTTGGTCCTGGATCACAAAACCCTTAGGGTATCTAGGTGGACAGATTTTAAGAGGTTTTATTTCACTACTAATAATCATTGTTGCAATCGGTTTAATCTTCCTATTAATCAAATGCATGAACAGGTGTTCAATGTACTGTTGCAAATCGTGCTGTAAATCATGTTGTAAAATCAAAAAACCATCCCAGGTACATGTGCAACTCATTGAGGAGAGAAATCAAGTTATATCCATAGGAATGTAAGATCCCAATCATGTAACTGTAAATAGTGTAAATGTAAATACTGTAAATATTGTAAATATGTGCTTTAACCTCAACTTACCGGAGAAATCAAGAGACTCAAAGTAAACTGTAATTGGCATTCAACTGGCTATTTAGGAACCCTTTGTGTTCCCAAACTCTCCTGTTACCTGTGAGAACCAAAGAGCTTGCCCTTACCCACATGGCCGCGGGGGCATGTCAGGGATTTTTATCCCTTGGGCATTATCGTTCCCGTGGGTCAGGGGAAACAAGCCTTTGGCCATTAAACATCATTACAGATACAGGTAGAATCTAAAGTCATATAGGCTGCCATTTAGCAGCCCCCTGTAACGGTCACTCTGTGTCAGTTGGTTTCCCTGGTAACTTGAACTCATAAATAATTCATGACCTGAGATTCAAAATCCAGGCCTCTGATTGGGCACATGTGGAGAGATTCTGGAAACTTCCACAGGCTAGAGGACCTGGTTGAAAACCATGGACAAGATCATGAATATTAAAATCAAATCATGAATCATGCATGAGAACACCAAATGAAAGGCGGTGCAGCACGGCACCCAGGGTGAGTCTGGGGGGTCAGTCAGTCTGGGCGCAGCACAGCAGCGAAGAAGACTTTTCGAAGAGCTCCTGATTCAGAAGAGCTGAAATCACAGCAGCATCTGCCTTTAGGCAGTGCTGCCCAGAGCTGATCACTGCAGCTCAGCCTGCCTCAGGCTGGGCTGTGAGGTGGCGCTGCCGCCTGAAGACTTTGCAAAGAGCTCCTGAGGCAGCACCAGCAGCATCCATCAGCTGCTGTGGTGCCAGCCCCCATCTTTACCTCAGCGACCACAGCGTTGAGGGAGCAGCAAGCAGGCCCTGAGGTGAATCAGTCAGGTGGTGAACTGGCCTTATCACTAGGGTGAGGTACTGCGTACCCAGCTGTGAAGCCCAGGATCTGCCATCCAAGTTGCACCCTCGCTCCCGCCACCGCCCACCATTTTGCGGCGTCGACGCCATCTTCCGGATGAGACCTACCTACCTGACTGGGACTGCAGCGACCGGACACGTAAACTACCACAGGCCTGAGGCCTAGCCCAGGCATTTGAACTACCACAGGCCTGAGGCCTAGCCCAGGCTAATCAAACTACTACAGGCCTGAGGCCTAGCCCAGGCTGTTCTCTCAGACAACTCAATACTTTGGGCATTGGGTCCCCACATCGGGGGGTTCAGGGTCGCGACACGGACTGCGCCCTTCCAGGGCCAAGGAGGGGCCACACCCAGGGGCTCGACCCCAAGGCCGGGCCTAACTGCCCAGATTAAAATTACTAACTTGAGAACTGCACACTTGTATTAATAGTTTTATAGTTATAGTTTAAATCAGTTAAATTGGTTGCCTAGTTATTAGTAGTAGCCAGATATATGTACTTGTTAACTTAAGGTGCAGGTAAACTGACCTGGTGGAGGTTTAACCTCTCGGTTTCCCAGATAACCCTGCATCCTACCTAATTCCCTTACCTATCCCTATCCTCCAAGCCCCAGCTGGGGAGGTTTCAAATTCCTCACTCAGCTGGGAGGAGGTCCTAGCAGGCAGAGCCCTAGGGTCTCCAATAGGCTGGCCTAGCAAACCGGCTGGGGCGTAAAGGGGGAAGGCATACTGACCTTCCCCTGCCCGGAGCTAAAATTAACTCAAATTCCTATACCTCTTTCCTTTTACTTTCCTTCTAACTACCTTTTTACCTCCATCATATTAAAGATAACCATACAGGTCTGCCTTATGGAGTCTTTACTACTTATTATTATTGTAAGTGTTTAAGCAATATATAGTTGTTACAGTTTAATATAGAAGTAGTAGCTATAAGTGTTTAACAAAGTACAAAGCATGTTCAAAAACGTTGTAATGAATTGCCTTATGTGTTTGTTTTACGTGTGGTTGCCTTTTCTCATGTTGTTGGTTTTGTTAATAAATATTGTAGTTGTTTGTATCTTCCAAGCCTTCCTCTCCTTGTCTCACCCTCCGCCCTAAAAGCCAGCCTCCTGCCTGCCAGCGAAAAACCTCTCAGCCTCTCACGCAGCGGTATAGGGCAAATGCACATCCCCGGGGCCTCCTGCCGTAGGTGGATGGGGGCAGTCTGCAGCGGGGCGGGGCGACCTCCACTTGTCGCCGAGTCTCCGCTGTCCCCTCCTTGTTCCATTCTCTAGGCCTTCTGAGGATCCGGACGGGTCACTGGTGTGGGGTTAGTGACCATTGCTTACAACTGCCCACACCGACATAGTCTATTGCAGGGGTGAACAAAAAGGGCGTTGGGGGTGAGGCATGACATTTCATAACAAGGTGCAGCACAGTTGGCTGCTGGGTCTCAGGCTCATCCGTTACATTAAAAATGTTGAAATATGTTATTTTTTTATGTATGTGTATTCACATTTATATAACAATTAATAAAGTGTTTACAATCTACAGACTTATTTTCTTACACATGCCAAAATCGTTTTTATTCATATGAACATAACTGAAATTTCAGTTGGTTTAAACTGCATTAGACAGGTTGTGGGGGCCCGGCTAATTGCAAGGACAAAAAGTGGGGCTGACCTAAAACGTTTGCTCACCGCTGCTCTAATGCCCAGACAGGGAGCTATAGACTTGCCTCCTACCTACCTCTCGCTACCCTTTCAGGGCACCTAGAATATCCAGGGGAGTGATTGCTAAGAAGTTCCTGTGTTCCTGAGGTTTGCCAATTCTCTTCAACTGGTTGGACAGATGACATCTGGGGCAATACCATCTGGTCAGTCTGGTCTGGGAGAATAGGCAACTCTACTTCTGAGAGCACAAGGGATTCACTTCTGCCTAACCCTTGCATGTACCATGCAACACAAAGAGGCTCCCTAAGACCTCCTTCATTGTACAAGTGAATAAGGGCCCATTAGAATTAGGTTCTGAGAGCTCACAATTTCGTTCCATGACAAGGATAACCTGTGGCTGGTACAACTGAAAGAAATGCCACAAGACACAGACCTCCTTTAGTATTCTAAGGAGTTCATTTGATCAGCTATAAAAGAAAGTGAATTGTTTCCCAAATGACTGACAAAGCTCATGTAAAACAAACATTTTCAGGCTAAGGTAGCAAACTGTTAGGCTCTCCTGAAAAACTGTGCCCTTCAAACAGATACATGACAGCTGATGTGGCTTTATTCTACTGCCAGTCAGTCTTTGTATCTTACAAAACCAAAACAAACAAGAAATAAAACACCATCACCTAAGATTCAGGAAGTGATTGTGATTTCACTGAGGAAGTTATGCATCTGAATGCTGAGTATTAATCTTTGATCTCATCCTTTAGACTAGCCTGTTAGTATTAGTCAGGATACTTAAATACTTTCCAATTTCCCTTTTAAGAGGATTATCTATCTAGATTACATTTGATCATTTTCATTATTCATTCTGACGATGAAACTGCCTTCCTTTCGTACCATAAAAGACTTGCGAATATCCGGCACAGTCAGCGATGATGGCAATATGGGAGCAAATAGCAATCACGCTGGCAACCAGAAAGTCTTTTGCAAAAGCTCCTGATAGTAGTATGTTGTCTTAGTCAATGGCTGATGTGTATATTGCAGGCCTCTTGCTATTTATATAAATGTAACTGAATTATAGGGGAGTGCCAGGTCTTACTCTTGTATGTTATACCAGTGAAAATTCAAAAAAAAAAAATCAAACGATGTAGCATATGTAAAAACATGTTGTTTCTGCTACTACTACGACAGTTCATAGTTGCTATTTTGGCACCCTCTTATTTTTCCCTTTATTTGTCACCCTAACCATATATCCAGCATAACAGAAATGTACAGGAGGCATTTACTACATGCAAAACATTAAATGATAGCTCCAACACAATGTCATGGCACACATGTCATGCAAAGAGCAAATCAAATACAGTAAACCCTCAAAATGCTCGATTTCAAGTTGCACAAAACTCACATTAACGTGAGTTAAGCGCAACTCAAGATCCTGCTCTCCCCGGCCTTGGCTCAACCTCCCTAGCCCCATGCGGTCACAGTTCAACCCCTCCTGACCCCAGTTCGAACACTCTGTGGCCAGGTTCACCATCCCTGCAAGCAGCCTCTGGCAGCAGCTCACCACCCCCACCTTGCTTTAATCCCACCTCCTGTGGTCCAGCCCACCAACTCTTTGCATGGCTCTGACTCAGCCCCCCACACCCCGTGCAGCTCCCTTGCATGTGGCTCTGGCTCACCTCCACCTCCCAGCAGCCCTAGTCTACCCCAGGCTTAACACCCTTGCCCCCCTCCCATAGCCCCAAACCAACACCAGGCTTAACCCTCTCCAACTGCTGCCCCTCTAACCCCAGGACTTACTTTTCAAAAGGAGTTCCAGGTACCCCTGCTGGTTCCCTGGTTGCAGAATGTGCATTCTGCCAGGGAAAAAAGCCCTGACTTATGCAAAATTCAAGTTATGCAAGGCTGCGTGGGAACCTAACACTCACATAACTCGAGGGACTACTGTATTAAATGTGTGGGAAAATAAGCCAACATTGCCAAAATGCTAACAAACACAAAGGGCAGATGTTTTATGCCAAAAATTTTTGTAGGCTCAAACGGGTCGTGCGGGTGGCGGAGTGGTACTATATGTGAAGGATAATATAGAAACAAATGAAGCAAAAATCCTAAAATGGCAGCAAAATGGCAAATGAAATTTAATGTGGGTAAGTGTAAGGTAATGCATGTTGGAAAAAATAACCCAAATTACACGTACTACATGGTGGGGTCAAATTTAGCTACGACAGATCAGGAAAGGGATCTTGGAGTTATAGTGGATAGTTCTCTGAAGACATCCATGCAGTGTGCAGTGGCAGTTAGTAAGGCAAATAGGATGTTAGGAATTATTAAAAAAGGGATCGATAATAAGACAAAAGATATCATACTTCCCCTATATAAAACTATGGTACGCCCACATCTTGAGTACTGCGTGCAGATGTGGTCTCCTCACCTCAAAAAAGATATATTGGCATTAGAAAAGGTTCAGAAAAGGGTGACTAAGATGATTAGGGGCTTGGAACGGGTCCCATATGGGGAGAGGCTAGAGAGACTGGGACTTTTGAGTTTGGAAAAGAGGCGATTGAGGGGCGATATGATAGAGGTATATAAAATCATGAATGGTGTGGAGAAAGTGAATATAGAAAAATTATTTACCTTTTCCCATAATGCAAGAACTAGGGGACACCAAATGAAATTGATGGGTAGTAGGTTCAAAACTAATAAAAGGAAATTTTTCTTCACACAGCGCACAGTCAACCTGTGGAACTCCTTGCCCGAGGAGGCTGTGAAGGCCAGGACTCTATTAGGGTTTAAAAAAGAGCTTGATAAATTTTTGCAGGTTAGGTCCATAAATGGCTATTAGCCAGGGATAAAGTATGGTGCCCTAGCCTTCAGAACAAGGGCAGGAGATGGATGGCAGGAGATAAATCACTTGATCATTGTCTTCTGTTCTCCTTCTCTGGGGCACCTGGCATTGGCCACCGTCGGCAGATGGGATGCTGGGCTGGATGGACCTTTGGTCTGACCCAGTATGGCCATTCTTATGTTCTTATGTTCTTATGTTCTAACAGATGAGTGCAATTATTTGAAGTGCAAACCAGACTGGATTTAGGCCAGATGAAAACCTCTGTATTTTTGAATTTCCTTCACTAGGAAGTTAAATCCCAATTAAATGAATGACATAATAGAGAATTAATTTCAAAATATATAGATAAACAAAATACATTAAGATTAATAGTCCTTCTGGCCACCTGCTGAGCCATTAGGCTAAGCTGTGCCTTCAGATGCCACTCCTGAAATTTGTTGCACTTGTGGAAGTGAAGACAGAATTGAGCACTGAACCCCTAAGTGTCATATACCTGAAGCCCTCTTTAGAACACTCACTGGCAATGGAAAGGCCTTTACCTACATAAGAATCTGCCTTAGGGCTTAGATCTAATCATAGTATATCTTAAGCAGAGGAAAGCGCATGTGGGACTACAGTACCCAGACTTCTTAACAGGAAGTTGGTTGTCTCTATGTTAGCACAGTAGAAAAATAAAGCAAAGTAAATAATTAGCAACACACCTCAGTATCAGGAAATCCTCATCTAGGGAGATTTAGTGACTTTCCAACCCCTTTTCTCAGGCACAAGAGAGCAGAAACCTTTAGAGACTCTAGATGAATAAAGCCAAAGCATTAATTGCTGCAGGGCAGGGGTGCTGGAACAATTTTTACAGTGGGGTAATGTGAGCCACTAAACTAAACTGTAAATCCTGTATATAATGAAAACTGCTTCAAGCCAGGGGGTGCTGCAGTACTCTCATGCTCCTAGTTCCAATACTTATGCTGTAGGGTGCTTATGATGAGAAGGAAAATGAAATTGCTTAAGACTATATTGTGTACTGACAACAATTTTCTGTGAATTGTAAAATTTGAAATTGTACTTTATACAGAATCCTACCATATGCAGAAATTTCATCTCAGTAGTCCCAATAATTTTGTCTGCTTGCAGGTGATTTTCTTTTGGGCATCTAAAGAATTATTCTTGCAAACTGTTTTAATATTAGGTCATTATATGTTTCTCATTTGAGCCTGTCAAATTTTGCTCTGTTAAATGGTTGGACTTGAGTTATATTCACTTCAGACTCCTCTTTCTACAATTCCTTGGTTTCACTATTTATAGGTACTCTTGAAAGCATGTCCAGTAATAGAAATCTCTTACTGTATTTATATTTCACATTTAACAAATACTTTTGCAATTTCATTTTCATTTTCTGAAATATAGGTGGTGTTTTGCACAGTAGTTTCCATAAAGTACCTTCCAATGTCCACAAGTTCATGAAATAAGTTGCAACCAAAACAACTGCCAGCATTTTTTAAAATCTGAACATAGTTCTCTTTTTATTTTTAAAATATTTCATAAATGTATACCACTGGGTGATCACTTTGCAGGACTTCTTCTATCTCCTATAAGAGTAAATTGACTGAGGTTTTGGTGTCTGTTCATTTCCAAATATTTTCAAAATGGTGTTTTTTTGACATTTTTCTTAAAGTTTCCCGAAATTTTCTTTTAATAGTCACTCCAGTACCTTTCCTGGACGTGAAAAACTGCTCTGTGTAGTGCTAAAGCTTGTCTCTCTTGCCAACAGAAGTTGTTCTAGCTTGTCTCTTTAGTCACTCCAGCATTAATCTGTGGTGACATCACACAGTATTCTGAGTGAAGCTCTCTACTGTAGCAAATTATGGATGAATTTTCTGAAAAATGTTAACGTCCTATGGAACTGTGGAGTTCTTTGTTCTTTTCACATCTTTCTTCCACCTTTTAAAGTTTCTTTTTATTTGGTATGTGTCCCACACATATAAACTTGTCAAAACAAAAAGCAGTCAAGTAGCACTTTAAAGACAAGCAAAATAGTTTATTAGGTGAGCTTTCGTGGGACAGACCCACTTCTTCAGACCATATCCAGACCAGAACAGACTCAATATTTAAGACACAGAGAACCAAAAACAGTAAGCAAAGAGGACAAATCAGAAAAAGATAATCAAGGTGAGCAAATCAGAGAGTGGAGGGGTGGGGGGGAAGGTCAAGAATTAGATTGAGCCAAGTATGCAGACGAGCCCCTATAGTGACTCAGAAAGTTCCCACCACGATTTAAACCATGTGTGAATGTGCCGAATTTGGTTCGATTCTGACTGTACCTTTTCAATTTATAATAACAGAGAGGTAGCCGTGTTCATATGTACTCCAACAAAACAAAAACAAAAAGATGGACATCATATCCAAAGGACTAACAGTGAAAAACCCATTACAAGCAACATACAGCACTTTTCAGTTTATGGTTCTTTTCTTTCAGACTTTGGTCTCTTGGGCTACATCTACATGACTATGTCTACACTAGCCCCTTCCTTTTGGAAGGGGCATGGTAATGAGCAAGTTGGGGATGTGCTACTGTCAACAGAGGAATCCCGACATAACCTCTGTCGACAGAGTGCTGCTATACACAACTTGCTCTGTCGATGGAAAACTGCCAGGCTGCACTGCCCTCTGGTGACAAAAAGCGGGATGGCAGCTCTGCAAACCAGAAGCCCTCTCTGTCAACATAAGTGTCTACACCCCACACCTGTTGACAGGACTATGTCAAGAGAGGGTTATGCCTCAAATTTTGGAGGGATAACTCTGTTGAGGCAAATGCAAAGTTCTGTCAAGACTCTGTCGACAGGAGGCTTTATGAGTGTAGATGCTCCCTGAGTTCTGTTGACAGAACTCTCCAGTGTAAACACAGCCTATGGCTGTGGCTACACGAGCCCCCACCTTTTGAAAGGGTGATGCTAATTAGCCACTTCAGTAGAAGCTAATGAGGCGTTGCCATGAATATCCAGCACCTCATTAGTATAATGGCGGCTGTGCGCATTTCAAAAGTGCCACTTTCAAAACCCACGCTGCTCTCGTAGACAGGGGACTTTTGAAAGGACCCCCTGGATTTCGATACCCCCTTCTTCCTATTTGGTTTTGGGAAGAAGAGGCTTTTGAAATCCAGGTGGTCCTTTCAAAAGGCTCCTGTCTACATGAGCAGCATGCGTTTCGAAAGCAGCACTTTTGAAACACATGTGGCCGCCATTATGCTAATGAGGTGCTGCATATTCATGGGAGTGCCTCATTAGCATCTGCTGAAGTGGCTTATTGTCATCTTCCTTTTGAAAGGTGGCCTAAGTGTAGCCATGGCCTAAGTGTATAGACGCTACCTGCGTTATGTCAAAAGAAGGTCCCTTCTCTTTGACAAAGCTCTCTAGTGTAGACACAGCCTTGTTGATTTGGGATGAGAAACTAGGCATTTATTTTCATTCTAAATGATTCAGTTCATGATCTTTTATGCCAAGTCAATGTGGAAGGAAATTCATTTAAAATATACACCTGCATCAGGGGAATTCAGAGTGCAGAGTTTTGAACTCTCTTTATACAGTTAAACCTCAAAAAACATCAGCTTTCATCCAGAGATGAAAATATTTGTACAGTTTGCAATCTATATATGACACCTCAATTGTTTTCATGGGATAGCATTCACATTTGATGATCTTATTCAAATCTTTTTGATCTATATAATTCATTAGCTTCTTTGCTTCTGTTGTGGTGGCTGTATTTGCTCAACAAAATTTTTACAATCTGTTCAAGTTCAGCTTTTGTTTTAGTTCTCAGTGCTACTGGGAAGTTACGTGGTACTTGTATAGTTTCTGTGTCAAAGTATACAAACCCTGCACCAGCATGGAAAGGATTAAGGAGATGCTTTGAACTAGAGTGGGACCACCCTTCTGCACCTGCAAATCATTCTAGAGCTGATGTAGAAGTTCAAAGGAGAAAACTCCACTCAGCTTGAGGCAAGCTGTAAGGGAAATATTGGCTGTTGTGCTCCCATAGACCAGTCTGACCACCAATAGGGTCTCTGCCTTTGTAGAAAGATTAGGGATCCCTAGTCCTAAGAAGGGGAAAAGCACTAACATTTATATCAGAGAGCTAGGAGACTATGATATGGAGTGTGATACTTCTAACGCTTGCTGAAGTAAGACAGGCCACTATTGTGACAGAAGCTACCTACAGGTTCTCTGTTTCTTTCCCTGATGTTTTTATTTAACTTTGTTTGATGACTGGACTGTTTTGTTTATTTCATTTGAGATCCTGGTTAGAGAAGAAACAGCTAGGAGGCTCAGGCAGGGGGCTCTGTGCCCACTCTTTAAGGCAGATGCCCTGCAGTGTCAGTGGCACAGGGGCAATGTGACAAATTATTTGGTCTCTTGTTAGTTCATCTATTATGTGTTCAAATTCTCATAACTTTACATTACACAATCCTGTAACTGAATGGCCTCGCTGGACAGAGGATTTCTTGCTTAGTAAGATTTTGTATAGATAACTCTGCACGTTCCTCAAAAAAGTGGGATTGCACAAAAACTGAGGGAGTCAGGTAACTTCATTTGATTAATTGTTGACAAAAGGGAGAACTGAGTTTTAAGGTGGCTTTTAATAAAGGCAAGAAGAGGCTGATTCCTGCATGGAAAGTGAGAAATTGTTCCTGAGATCTGAAGCAAATAGAGAACTGTCCCTGAATTTGGAAAGAGGCAAAAGAAGTCTAAAAAGAGGATTGGGCACAGCATTGGTAACTTTGGTAACACAGTTGTAATATAGGTCACAGCTTTCTCCCCTCCTTTGCCTGCAACCAAACAAAAAACCACAGCCAAACAGAAAAATCCTTGCACAGTGAACAGGGAAATATGCTTGAACAGTCTAGTAGAAGTTTGCAGTTCTTTACGGTACTTTCAAAACCATTGTGGACTGGCTCCTCCACTGATATTTAGTTCCCCTGAAGCCAAAAGAGCTGTGCTAATGGCATGGCCCCAGTGTAAAAGTAGGGCCTTAGAGTCTGTCAGTGCCAATCAGTTGTTTGGCATATTTGCTTTTGATGAATACTATGCAGAATTTCTTTCCCATAGATGTTAAGCAGTCAGCCTGTAGACATCCAGGTCTGGATTAACCCATTAGACTAATGAAGCTAGAGCTGTAGGGCCTCCTATTGTTTAAACTTTACCGGCAGGGGCTGGGTGAGGAGTGGGGAGCAAACTTGCCCATGTAGTCCAGCTGGAGCCTGGAGTGCTCCTACCCACAGGAAGGGTAAAGCAGCCCTCAGTGGCTTAGGAGCAGCTTAGCCTGTTGCTGGCAGGAGCCTGTTGATTCCCTTCCCTCCAGTGTGGCCAGGAACACACTGTCAGGTGTCCAGGAGTACACTTCCAGGTTGTGGCTGGACACTAAAAATCGGGTGACTGTAGAAAACTGTGCCAACTGTGGGTGTAGTTTGAATAGGCATTTCTCCCCACCTTCAATTTCCTTGGAGCTCAGGGAGGGACAAGGCTCAGTTGGACTATGTCTACATGGCAGAGCTGTTCTGGGATGCCTTGCTGTCCCAAAATAGCTATCTGCATCTTTGAAATGTGTTGTTTTGGCACGCCTGTACTCCTCATTGCAGAAGGAGTAAGGGAGGTTCAAAATAGTATATTATTTGGCATTGTTTAGACAGTGCCAAATGCCAAAATAACCTATTTTGAATAAACTTGAAATAAGATAATGGAATCTGTGTAGCATAAATTGTGTATCTTATTTCACGTTTAGGGTGCTGTGTAAATGTAGCCTTGCTGTGCTTGTATCTCTCTTGCCTGATGCTGGAAGGCAGCTCCGGGACACTGTTTCCTGAGCCCCAGTGTGTATCACCATGTTCTTCTATGTGTGCTGGGTTCATTTCTGGGCAATTGGTCAGTACATGTGAAAGGGCTGGGCAAGAGGGTTGGGAGAAGGGCAGAGGCAGTACATACCAGAGCAATAAGCTGTGGGGCTTGCGCAGAACCTGCACACACTATATCCAGCTCCAGCTAGAACTACTGTCCTATCCCCTCCTCTCCTGGCCCCCATGAACATGGAACAAGTTCCTACATTAGGAAAAACAAAGTTCCCATTCTGGATGCCAGTACTTTAAATTTTACAGCATCTTCCATCAACACGCTTCAGATTCATGCTGTGTTTAATGAGGCAAAAATTCAAAGAAATCAATTTTTTTCTTTATATTTTTCTGTATCGGGATGTTCAGGCAACCATGATCTTTCCTTATGCTCAGCCTACTTCCAATGGCCAATACATCTTTACACTTTTAAGGTGTGGCAAAAGCACTGGAGAAAGCTCAACACATGGGGAGACTTGGTGCTTTGAAGGAAGCTCATTCATGGTGACATTTGGGGTTTCCCCCTGCACAGCTGGCAGTCAGCACTAAAGCCATGGCAAGGCCAGCTCTGTGCGCTGCCATTCCCCCTCCCCTGGGCTAGGAGAACAGTAGCACAGGGAAGCTCTGTCCTGGTGTTCCCCTGCTGGCTCAACCCTGTTGCTTTCATTGGCTGGAAATTGTAGCAAATGGGAGTGGTGGGGAGGGAGGATGTGCCTGCAGGTGAGTGTGGGCCACAAGGAGCCTCCTGTGTCACCTCAGCAAATGGGAGCCGAGCCATGTAAAAAACCCCTATCCCCTGCCCTTTCCTTCCCAGGCCCTGCACCCCCATCCTTGGCCCACTTCCTGGTAGCCCCCTCCTGCACACTGAACCCCTCATTTTTGGCCTTGCCCCAGAGCCTGGTGGGGTCCTATAAAATGTACTAGTCCCAGCCCCCCAGAAGAGTTAATTCAGCCCTAAGGGGAACCTACCAAAAGCCCTGAGCCTCCGTGCCCTGAGTGGCATGAGTAAGGTGCATGTTCCTTTTTTCCTTCTTCTCAGTGGGAGGCCATGTCAGTAGCCTTTGTTCTCACTTGGGGTCCAGGTAAGCGAGTGGATTTTGTTTTGTTTTGTTTTGAGTGCTTTTTTGTTTTGTTTTGTTTTGCTTTGCTCTTGACTTGTGTATGGCCCTCAGCTGATTCTTCTGTGGGTGCAGCTCCCATCTCATCCTCCAAAAGGTTCCCCACCTATTCTAGTCATTCAAAAGCTGAAAGCTCTTGATTAATTTTAATGTTTGCACACTGGTTTTGAAGAGCTAACTTGTACAAAAATATTATGAGCTGGGCAACTGTCTAAAGATTTGTTTTACTTCTAGCTGTTACCTTTTTCTTACAGAATGCTTAAAACAAACAAACACAAACCATAGATGGTGTACAGCACACAACTCACAGGAAGCCCTGAGAGCTGCCCACAGCTAATCCAATCTGCCCCTTCCTCCCCATCAGCATGCCTGAGAGTAGATAATACTGCCATGAGTGCAAGAGACCAGAACAGATGACCTCTCAAAGTGCCCTCCAATCCTACGGTTCTATGATTCTAAGGCTGCTTCTACACTTGCCCCCTCACATTAGAGGAGGCATGGTAATGAGGCAATTCAAAGCAGGCTAACGAGGAGCTAACGTGCACATGCAGTGCCTTATTAGCATAATGGCAGCTGTGCGAATTTCAAAGTGCAGACTTAGAATTTCAGATTGACAGTGTAGATGCGGGGAACTTTGAAATAAGCGCTCCACTTTGATGTTCCCTTATTCCCACGGGAATATCAAAGTGGGGCACTTATTTCAAAGTTCCCCACACCTACACTGTCAATCTGCAATTTGAAGTCTGCACTTTGAAATTTGCACAGCTGCCATTATGCTAGTGAGGCACTGAATATATATGTTAGCACCTCATTAGCCTGCTTCAAATTGGCTCATTACCATGCCCCCTCCGACAGGAAGGGTTGAGTATAGAAGCAGTCTAATTGTGCAAGATCTTGGTATCAGAATGGCCAGATGTGGAGAATCACCAGAGATTAACTACATAAACTGGATCTTATCCCATGAATAATATTGTAGTTCAGTGTGAAAATGGTAATTCTTTGTCCTCAGCTGGTACAGCACTGGGAATCAGCCTTCAGAGCAAGCCAGCCTAAAATGCAATGTCATCAATGTACTTTCCTCACTATTATGTCCTTTATTTCAATTGATTTTATCCTGAGAGGTTTTTATTTTACATAGTAAAAGCTAGCTGCCTCTCAGACCGCAGTCAGAGGCTATGTGTACACTGGAGAGTTTTGTTGACAAAACCAGTGGAGCATCCACATTCACAAGGCATTCTGTTGACAATAAATAGACAGAATGCAGCACTTCTGTTGACAGCATTTTGCCGCTCCCCCATGAGGCAGAATGCCTGTGTCGACAGATTCTGTCTACAGCAAGCCAACCTGGACGTTCTGGGGGGCTCTCTGTTGAAAGACAGGGCTTCTGGGACACTGGAAAACCCTGTCTGCTGTGCTTCTGATTGGCTGTTCTGTTGAGAGTCCAGCCGCTCTCTGTTGATAGAGCAGATCACTCTTGCAATCCACTTGGCTGTTTGGCCGTGACCTGTTGACTGAAGTTTTGCTCTAATATAGACATAGCCAAAGTGAGATAGTGTATGGGGTGTAGAGTCGATAACTTGGGAGTAACACCTGCAGCAGGGACTGGCTTTGCTCTGCAGGTTATGTGGAGAGCTGAGGGTAGAAGCACTAAGTTGAAAAATGAGCAGGATGGGGAATATTGCAGTGTTTATCCTCACAGGCTGCATTTACATGGCCCCTCCCTTTTGGAAGGGGCATGTAATGCAGCAGATTGAAAATGCTCATGAGGCATTGATATGAATATTCAGTGCCTCATTTACATAATGACAACCACTTGTCACATCGAAAGTGCTGCTTTTGAAATGCAAACTAGCCGTGCAGATGGGGTCTTTCTAAAAGAAGCCCTGCTTTCGAAAGCACCCTTCTTCCTAATTTTTTTCAGGGTGCAGCCATCATGTTTATCCCCACTACCTCACAGGAAATAGAAGAGGCCTAAGAGAAGGACAGTGTAGCATCCATCATTTATGACTTTGTCACAGCTAAACTCGGGGAAAAATTGTTTGAAGATGTTAATGTAGTGGGAGTGGAATATACTTGTTAATTTTACATAAATAATGTGAACATATGTATATATGCCTGTTTTACTTCATAATTATTTTTGCAATACAGTATGTAGCTAATATTTAGGCTCAAATTTCAAGTGACACCACAGACCAGGCCCACCAATGGGGGAGGAGGGGCCTAAGGATGAAATTGCCCCAGGGCCCAGTGATACAAAAGGGCCTAGAGCAGCAGGGGCCAGAGCCCTGGGCACTTCAATTTGCAGCAGGAGTTCTGCATGGTATGCTCTGGGCAGCACTGGGCTTGGTAGTGGGGAAGCAGGTGTACTGCAATCCGAGTGGTGTTGGGGGTGGCTGCCCCCAACTCTGCCCCTTATGTCAGACACCCTATCCCTTTTGTGGGCACAGAGCATGCCCCCCACCTGCTGCATTGTTCAGGGGCCCAGCAAGTCTGTCGGCCCCATTGCCACAGACTTTATTGAATTTAGATTTCAGTCCAGTACTGGGAGTATCAAAGCTACTCTACTCTAGGGCATTCTAATTCAGGATCAAGATCTCACACCAGTGTGACTGAGATCAGACTTTGTCCTCAATAGGAAATTAATAATGTCAGACTTGATAAATTGTAGTTGTTACAATCAATTATGTAAAGTTTGAGAAAGTTTGGTGTGCAGGTTGGTAATAATTCAGCAAACCATAACAATTCAGAAGCCATTGCAGTCTATGGATCAATAGGAGGGATGTCTACTGGCAGACTATAATGGGAAAGGTAGGAGAAATTTTCATCTGCTGCGTCAAAGACAATTTAGGAGAATTCTTAGACCGGAGACTACTGACCTTATAAACGTCATTATGATGTTGTAATCTAGCCAGTCAATGGGGATGTTACCTATTATCACTAATATATACACAAAAGCATTTATATATACTAAACATACTTATGCTTTTTCAAAAGTAAGACTAAGGGTAAGTTTATACAGCAGTTAAACATTTGCAGCTGGTCTGTCAGCTGTCTTAGCTTTAGGCAATTGAGCTGTTTAATTGTAGTGTGGATGGTTGGGCTCAGGCTTGGGCTCAAGCTCTGAGACCCTTCCCCTATGCGGGAGCTCAAGCCTGAATGTCCACACTGCAATTAAACAACCCCATGGCTTGAGCCCTGCAAGCCTGAGTCGGCTGATGCAGACCAGCCATGTACATTTAATGTCAGTGTAGCCAGACCCTTATTACTTCATAAGACACTGGATGTCATTAATTATGGACGTGTGAGTTCAGCTCCTTAAGGATCCCAGCTACCTCTCTGACCCTTACTTCCTTGCTTTTGTCTGAGGATGGGAATGCAACTTAAGGATTTTTGCAGCACTAAAAGGAGGTCCTTTCTTGAGAATTGAGGTATCTAATTCCAGAGTGTCAGTTTTTGTCAGTATAACAGGTGGTTTTATATGTACAGATGTCTCTGTTCTGTTTCTGCCTGGCACTGAAAACATGCACAAGAGCCCTTTTCCTAATTAGTTTATTTTTTTTAAAAATTGAACAGAAGGTACCTACTCCTAAAGTGTATGTAATACATGGACATAAAAATCAATAGTTTAATAATAAAAAAGCATGTGAAGCACACTGCATACAGAAACTTCATTCTAAAAGATCACAAGGGATATAGAATTTAAATGGTTTTCAATACCTTATAAGATGCTATTAGTTCCTAATTTAAAAATAAGGGTACAATTTATTTTACATTTAAAGATTTATGAAAAGTACTTCATCCATTTGTCTCAGGGCTCATGAACAAATTTATAAAATCACATCCACAGTACATCTTCTAAGGAGGGAAAAATATAGTCTTTCCTAAAGAAACTAACACCCTTTTTTAGCCTCCTGAGAAAAGAGAGAGTGCTAATACTGATACCCAAAGTTAAACAAAAGCTTTAGTTTTATCATCCCAGTTAAGGGAGCAAAATTTGACTATTGTTCAGTCTCCAGTATTGACAGCAAAATGAAAGTGTCACATGAAAACATTGTGGTTGATAAAATAAGTAGTACAAGGAACATTGTCTAGTGGACAGAGCAAGTAGGTACCAGATTTGCGTTTCTGTTCCTTATCTTGTCACTAAGTAACTGTGTGACTCTGTTAAAACAATTTCCATGCTTCCATTGTTTTTGGAAAGTGCTTTCAGATCCTTGGATGGCAGATTCTGTCAAAAAGTAAAATATCATCATTACAATTATCTTTGAGAAATCATGAAGGATGAGCAAAAGTGAAAGTTAGTCAGAGTGCCCCATGTAACATACCGGTAACAGATCAGCCAGTGGAGGGGTGGCAGGGGTATTTGAATGCCACCAGCATCATGTGTGGCACAGCTACAGTGCATGCAGGCTCCAGCCCTGGTGCTTGGGCAGCTGGGCATTGTAGTCCTGCCACCCCAAGAGGACAATAGAGTTATAAGGATTAGCAAGACTGAATCGTGTTATACCCATCTAATTTCCTTCTTTGACAGGGTTAGTGGCCTACTACATCATGGGGAAGCAGAAGCTATGATATATCTTAATTTTAGTAGGGCTTTTGACACTGTCCCACATGATTTTTTCATAGAGATTTAAGGAAATATGGTCTAGATTAAATTACTATATGAAGTAATAGTAAGGTCAGACTCTTTGAGTACGTTTAAAAGATAACACTCCACGGGCTTGTCTACACAAGACCCCTCCTTCCAAGGGGGCATGTAAACAAGCCTGATTGGAGAATAGCAATGAGGTGCTGCTCTGCATATGCAGCACCTCATTAGCATAATTCCTGCCTTACGAACTTCAAATTTGCTAACTTTGAAGCACTGGCAAGCAGTGTACCCGCAGGCACTTCGAAGTACCCATGTAACTTTGAAGTTCCCTTAATCCCAAAGTGTACTTTGAAGCTCGCTTACTCCCAATGCCGACCCACAGACACAAAAGGGTTCCATTGCTCACCAAAGAATTGAGGGTCCATGGGCCCGAATACAGACAGACTATATTGGACCCCTACCTGTGACTCCAAGAAACAAGTATTGTTTGGTAATTGTTGATCCCTTTACAAAATTACTCCCAAAATGTACTTCAAAGTGCCTGTGGCTACACTGCTTGCTGGCACTTCGAAGTTAGCAACTTTGAAGTTCATGTGGTGGTAATTATGCTAATAAGGTTCTGCATATGCAGTGCGGCACCTCATTGCTATTCTCTGACCTGGCTCGTTTACATGCCCCCTTTGATGGAAGGGACTAGTGTAGATGAGCCCCAGGAATAGTCATTAATGATTGGTTATTAAACTGGGAGGGCTTATTGAGTGGGATCCCGCAAGTGTCAATCCTGGATACAGAGCTACTCAATATTGCTAACTTAAATAATGGAATAGAGAGCATGTATGTAACTTGTGGGTGATACCAAGTTGTGAGGGGCTGCAAGCAGTTAGGACAAGATTAGGAATCAAAATGAGCCAATGACCAAAGCAAATGAGAGTGTACTTTACTTAGGCAGGAAAAAATCAAATGCATAACTACAAAATGTGACTACATGGTAGTATCACAGAAAAAGGATCTGGGGTTTGTAATGGATCACAAATGGATATGAGTTAACAGTGAGATGTACTTGTGGGAAAAGGCTAATACTCTGGAGTGTATTAACAGAAGTGTTGCATGTAGAGAAACAGAAGGCAATTTACTCTCCTCTGTTGGGCACTGGTGAAGCCTCAGCTGGAGACTGTATCCAGTTCTGGGCACCACACTTAAGGAAAGATGTGGATAAATGGGAAAGAGGGGAAAATAATAAAATAGGTTTACAAAACAGTCCTATGAAGAAAGGTTTAAAAACCTGAGCATGTTTAGCCTAGAGAAAAGAAGACAGAGGGGGCCCATTTTGTTGATATATGATAATCCCCATTAGCCCAATGAGGGGTTGGTACCCCTCCCAGTGTACCAGTCATTAATATCAGTAAGGTGGGTGCCAGACTCCTGGGGAGGCCATGTGAACAAATAATCCCTAGCACTTAAGCTTCTGGGCTGTGATCCACAACAATTGGTATTCTATCCCTCAGGGCAGGACAGTGATCCCCCTTTAGGTTCTGAATGCAGCAGAACAATGTGTAGCCCCTAAGCTTCATGGCTGGAGCAGACAATAGCCACTGGGGAATCAGGCCTTTAGGCAGAGCAGAACAATTAGTCTATAGTCTCTGGGCAGAGTAGGACAGTCTGTGGTCCCTGAATCTCTAGACTGGGACTGAGAAGATACAGCAGCCATACCCATTGTCCTGTGAGGTGTGGTAGGGGAACCCAGCTCCTCCTGTTCCACTGGTTCTGACCCAGTGCCCTATGAAGCTGGGGTTTTCCTTGCTAACGGTTTAGTCATAAACTTCTGCTACACCCTGGGTCAGTTCCTACCACAAACTGCATTCCAGGCATATCACTGGCTGGTAGCCTGGCATCCCCATCACTCTACAATCAGCCAGTCATCCACAGCATAGCCCAGATCCCTGGGCTATGCTGCTTGGAGCATCACCAGCCTCTCTGGTGGAGCCTTTAGTATACATCCTGCCTCCTCCATAGTCAGCCCCAAATGAGCTGGGCTGCCTCCTTTAATCAGCTTCTCCAAACTGGAGCATGGGCAGCAGGAGAAAGGGGGCATGGCCTACTGGGACCACAGTGTTTGGCCCATCCATGTTTGGTTCAGTGTATAGTTGATTAAGCCTGATAAGGGCTGTTCTAACGAGAACAGCAATCAGTTGTTCTCTTTTGTCCATTGATGGTAGGACAAGATGTAATGGACCTAATCTGCATCAGTTGAGATGCTTGTTTCCTGTAACACCTTGTAAAATCAACTGCTGCTTATGAGAAACATTTCCCTGGGAACGCTTTCCCTACTGTAAATTGTACACCTGTTAACAGCAAAAGTGCCACCACATAAAAGCAACATATGACATTGTAAATCTGCTTCCTTGCATCATTTCTGGTAGCAAAAAACAGACAATCTGTACTTATTTTTCCCCCACTGGAGAAAAATTACATATTATATGAGACTGTCAAACTGCAGGTACTACTCAAAACCAAGATTCAGTCAAGTGGGAGTCACACAGATTAGTGGTGTGAAGAATGTGGAAGAAGAAGGATAAGCTTTTGGCTAAATACAAAGATGGACAGTTGAATAGCTGCTGTAAGAATATGCACAAAGAAAAAGTCCCCAGTATTGACTAAGCAATTTTTAGATGGTTCAAGGAGAAAAGAGCACAAGGAATACTATTTGCTTGTACCTGCAATCAAGGAAAAAGGCAGTCATCTCCCTGTTTCTTTTGTGTTGAACAATTTTAAAGTGACAGTTGGTTTACCAGATGGAAGAAATGCTTCAATGTCACTTAAGAGTATGGCAAAAACCAGTCAGCAGATAAACAATTAGCTGAGCAGTGGCAGTGTGAAAAATCTTCCTCATTCTTAAAGTTTTCCCTACTGACATGTACAGGACTTCAGCAGGAAGGGCTCTGTGACAGATAACGTTTTTTTTTTTTAAAAGAAAGGGCAGAAATCTTCCAAGGCACGGCAAACTGTGCTTGTTTGTGTCAACATGGATGGGAGTGACAAAAGCCTACTATCTAGGATTGGAAAGTTAAAATGACCTAGTTGTTTTCCAGAGAGTCTCAAGGTGACAGGCAAGATTTTGCTTCACTTGAGGAAAAGGACACGTTGCTACTAACAAGCGGCTACCGTATTAGGCAAAACTTTCTAACTACATAGTTAAGCTCAGGACAATGCTTCCAAGGGAGGATGTGGAATCTGTATCACTGGAGGTTTTTAAGACAACCTGCCTCAGGTCTAGATTTACTTGCTGCGTCTCAGTGCAGGGGGTCTCTTCCAGCTCTACCTTTAAGATTCTGTGACTACCGCATGAGGGCAGTGCTAATGTATTCTGATATTTTTCTTGTGATTTTCACAGATGACCTCAGTCTGTATTACTTCCTTGTGGAAAACCTGCAGTGATATTCATCATTTCAGTCTCTTTCTCCTGGATTGACAAACCATTTTATAATTACTACCTAGATGCATAAAACAAGCAGTTATTGTATCTGACTTTCATACAATGTACTTGATTTAATCGGGAAGCCTGTATACCCATTAATAGAGAATGCGTCCATCTCACATTGCCCCCTTCCAACATTACTCCCTTCATACAGCTCTCATGTCTCACATGGACGTCTACTACAACATTGGGTCTAATTATTCTTTAAACTGGTATAACTAGAAGTAACTATACTGAAGATAAGTTTTACTTCTTTGAATACACCAGTTTAATAGATCCAGGTGCTTTACAAAACCAAAAAAACAAAACAAAACAAAACAAAACACTATCTTTTGTAGGCCACACACTTCCAAATTCTATTCCATCCCTTTCTTTCCATACACAGCATCATTCACAGCATGAATAATCATCTCTACAATCAACATATTGCTTCAAGATTTGTTCTGCAAGAGGGTGTTCAGATGCCCACAAACTGAAATTTTCTCTCGATATAGTTATTCAGAGGTAGCAAAGCCATCACAAACACCTTTGTTTGATTTGCACCAAAGTTAGAAATTAAAGATTACATTTTGCCCTCAGTTACACTGAAATCAATAAAGCTACCCCAGTTTTATAAGTGAGGGGAGATTTGTCCTCAAAGAAGCATATTTTATGTCTAGAGGGACTATCTGTTTGATAGCATGGGGAATGGACAGTCATTGATCTCTCTCTAAATATCTTCACGGATCCTCTGGAAAGTTAAGCATACTGAAGGGAGTGCATATTTAAATCACACAAGAAGCCATAACAGAAATAAAAGAAATATATTAACAGGAGAAACTTATCTTAAAGCAAAAGGTGCAAGAAGAACAGGAAAGAGGAGATAGCCTAAAATAGGAGGAGACAAGGTAATTACCCAGAGAGGTGAAAAGAAGCAAAATGTAGGTGGTGGCAGAAAGAGTCAGGATATTCTAGAAGTGTTTGGTAGAGGAAAATGCTCCCCACGAAATCTCATAGCAAATAACTGACTCTCCCTGTGAATGAAGGTGTCACGGCTTTCCTCAGTGGGGCTCCTATTTCTCACAGATTCAGCTATTACCTTCACCCCGATTATCTCATCAGGGTACAAAATCAAATGAGTGGTCAACAGGAATTGTTGAAGATTACTAGTTTTTATCATACTCTTGAGAGATTTGATTGTCATTTAAAATTTTTCTTCTGCCTTTTGTATTTGTCTTTTGTATATTGTATAGTCACCTTTTAAAATGGTCTATCAAGCCTGTTTCTTGTTCTCTTTGGTCATAGTTAGAATTCAGAGCATGTTGGACAGACTTGAGGAAGAAGTATTTTTAAATATGCTAGATTTTTTTCCCCTAGAGTAAACTCAATCATGTTGTAGCAAAGTTTTGTAAATCAACCTTCTTTCATTGCCCTCTGGTGGTTTTCCTTGGTAATTTAAAATAGTTTCAGTCTAATTGGAAAATATTTGCTTATAAACCAGAGGAAGGAATTTATAGGAGAAAATTCAGTCAGTCAGTCAAGGATATTACAGTTCCCTTTCTATCTGAGATTAGGTAATCAAGATTTGCTGCTTTTTCTCTGAAGAAAAATAGTCACTCAAGTAAATCAAGATTCTTCTCAGGTGAACTCATTACAAAATAATTTTAAAAAATTGTGGTCCATTGTTTGCCATTCTGGTAGTGCGCTAATTTTTAAAATGTATTATGATGATTATATGGGCATCACTTTATTTAAAAGGACAAAGAAATTGTTTCAGAAGGCCTTTTCATGCTCCAGGGCAGAACACTTTGCATTCTTGTTATGAAACCATATTATGCTTAACTAGATGAGATTTAATCAGTTGATAAGAGGCCCTGATCCTGTAGTGAATCTTATGCAGGCACGTATCTACACCCATGCAGGACTGATTGTGGGACTGGGTCAAGTGTTACACAGCCTCGAATATAGGAATCAGTTTCTGATCTGTCTTATATAATATATATGTATATGTATACACACATACAGAGAGAGAGAGAGAGTACACACAATAGGCCAGATCTTGGACCCCATTCCTCCTTCTTTGTTGTGCTCCAGAACATTACTTTAGTCAGCTTTTTGCAGATTTGCCCAGTACAGGAAAATACCCTGCTGTGCCTGCCATAAGAGGTGTATTGAGAAAGGAGGTAGGGCTTGACCATTGATGCCCTCTGGCTATCCCTGACAGCTAAAATGGCCTGTTGAGGACTGCTGCACTCACATAAGCATGGTCTAAGTGATACCCAGCTAGCCCCAATATCCCTGAAAACATAAAGATGGCATTACAGACATCTCTGTTCTTCCTCGGCTCTTCCTGTTCCAGTTACCACTAAAAGCAGCTGGAAACTGATGTCATTGATGACCTGGTTTACATTTTAAAAAATATTCAGTCTTCTAAAATATACAATATTCAGCCAATGTTATTGAATCTTTACACTATTACAATACCTTGAATCTTTAGGGAACTTAAACTGGACATTTCTAGAAGACTTTGAGACTTTTGTTGCTATTGGCAATGGTTTGATCTTTTTCTCCAGCAAGATGATCCATGAACTGTATAATAAACATGGAACTGTTTCAAGACATCTAGAATTAAAAAAAAAGAAACAAAAACAAAAGATCCAACCAAAAAAAGCACTGGTTAGTTAGGAGTGAAAGTGAAACCCTCAAAGGAACCAGACAGAACTGACATTGCTCTAGCTCTTATCAAATAGTTTTAACTTTATACATGTTGTATGTATTCTGAATATCATATTACAGAACTCAGCAAGTTATTTCTTTTGTTTCTAAATGAAATAAAAATGTAGCCTGTGTTCTCACAGGAGGTGAAAAAGTCTGCTGTAGTGTACAAAGTATTAATACTTGGTTAATTGTGAAAGACTATCTTTTAGTCATTTTTAGTATGAATCATGGAATCATAGAATTCTAGGGCTGGAAGGGCCCTCAGGAGATCATCTAGTCCAGCCCCCTGCCTAAAGTAGGATCAACCCCAGCTAAATCATCCAAACCATAACTATGTCAAGCCAGGACTTAAAAACCTATAGGGATGGAGATTCCACCACATCTCTCAGTAACGCATTCCAGTGCTTCACCATCTTCCTGGTGAAATAGTTTTTCCTAATATACAAGCTACACCTCTCCCTCTGTAACTTGACCATTGCTCCTTGTTCTGCCATCTGTCACCATTGAGAACAGTTTCTCTCCATCCTCTTTAGAGCTTCTTTTTGGGAAGTTGAAGGCTGCTGTCAAATCGCGCCTCGGTCTTCTCTTTTGCAAACTAAATAAGCCCAAATCTCTCAGCCTCTCCTTACAAGTCATGTGCTACAGCCTGTTAATCACTTTCATTACCCACATCCTTACTATACGGGGGGGCCCAGAACTGGATGCAATACTCCAGATGTGGCCTCACCAGTGCTGAACAGAGGGAAATAATAACTTCTCTGGGGCTGGGTCTACATGGAGCTCTGCTGAGAGCTGCTGCTGGCAGAGCTATGCAAAGTGAGCTTCTCGGGATTGCAAATGCCACGTGAGAGTTTGTTGCCAGCAGAAGGGGGTGCTGGCACTGCAGAGGCTGTGCGGACATGCCTCTACCAGCTAACCCTTCCCTGTCTCCAGTCCTTTATGCAATTTCATGCGAAATAAATAAAATCCCAAGGCCCAGTACATAATGTGTCTTGAAGCTGGGCTCAGACTGCTCAGGAGGGTGGGCGAAGATGTCTTTAAGCCACTCTTTCACTCCTCCACCTGACTGTGATGCCATCTAGCTGCTGACGTAAAACAGAGCTGCATCACATTTGCTTTACATTATTCTATCTGTGAGTAGGCCCTGATGGCTCTTCCAGCCAGGGATTTTACAGAGATATCCTAATTGTGCTACTTTGTTCCTGGCCACACATTCTACAGAATACTCTGTGCAGAACATTCTGTTACAGGGGCTCCTCATGGACCATGAATTTTCCCACATATAAGCTGCGTCTACACGTGCACGCTACTTGGAAGTAGTGGCACCAACTTCGAAATAGCGCCCGTCGCATCTACACGCGTCAGGCGCTATTTCGAAGTTAACTTCGACGTTAGGCGGCGAGACGTCGAAGTCGCTAACCTCATGAGGAGATAGGAATAGCGCCCTACTTCGACGTTCAACGTCGAAGTAGGGACCGTGTAGACGATCCGCGTCCCGCAATGTCGAAATTGCTGGGTCCTCCATGGCGGCCATCAGCTGTGGGGTTGACAGATGCTCTCTCTCCAGCCCCTGCGGGGCTCTATGGTCACCGTGGGCAGCAGCCCTTAGCCCAGGGCTTCTGGCTGCTTCTGCGGCAGCTGGGGATCTATGCTGCAGGCACAGGGTCTGCAACCAGTTGTCAGCTCTGTGTATCTTGTGTTGTTTAGTGCAACTGTGTCTGGGAGGGGCCCTTTAAGGGAGTGGCTGGCTGTTGAGTCCGCCCTGTGACCCTGTCTGCAGCTGTGCCTGGCATCCCTATTTCGATGTGTGCTACTTTGACGTGTAGACGTTCCCTCGCTGCGCCTATTTCGATGTTGGGCTGAGCAACGTCAAAGTTGAACATCGACGTTGCCGGCCCTGGAGGACGTGTAGACGTTATTCATCGAAATAGACTATTTCGATGTCGCAACATCGAAATAAGCTATTTCGATGTTGGCTGAACGTGTAGACGTAGCCATAAAGAATCCTGGGGGTACTGGATCTGTTGCAAAGAAGCTGGGCAAAGGGGTTAAGGTTTGCTACTATTTGCAGCATAATTATTGAAAAATGCCTAGTGCAATACTAAAACAATGAAGCTGCTAAAATAAAATATTTTCTAAGCATCTGGTGGGGCCACTTATTTACATCTCTTGTAATTATTTCATGTCTTCAAATTCATTTCCTTCTATCTGCTGTTGTACAGTTGATGGGCGTAACTAGAGTTGAAGAGGACAGCAGTGCAGGTAGGAGTGCAAATATGGACTTGGACTTGTCTCCTTTCTCCCTCATAGGGTTTCATCTATGGGAGTTACCTTGCATGAAAGTATCTTGCAGATTTAAGGGCCTGAGGCAAGAAGAGAATTACAGTGGGGTTGCCACATGTGTAAGCAGATTACAATTTGGTGCAATATTTATCCTGATGCTGGTTTCTCTTTTTGAGAAGATCTGTAACAAGAATATTGGGCTCTGCTCACACTCAGCACCTAGCATGGTCAAACCCTTAGGCAAAATATCTGACTCCTTCTGCAGGAAAAGGAGAATGTGACAAACAGCATAGACATGTAGCTTGCCAATACAAATATTTTTAAAGGATGTATGGGCACAAAGTAGACCTAAATACATGTTTCTGTTTGTGCTGTTTGTTACTTTTTGTCTAGCAAGCCTCTCCCAACCCTATTCCTTTCTGTAACCTCACCACCCTGACTGTTATTGGGCTTGAAGCCAGGATGAAACATCTATTGTACTGGAATTGGCAACATTCTTCCAGCTTGCATCCCCCTTATTTTTAATGAGCTTTACTTTGCTTATTGAATGATCTAAGCTTCACTGAGTACAGAACAGCAGAGGCTGACCCTGGCTTGGCCTGTGAGACAATGGTTTCTAAAGCATTCCTAGTACAAGCTGGCCTGATTCTGATTATTGTAATATTAATAGTTAAAATAACCTTGTGTCTAGATAGTGCTGGAGAGAGCCATGATTTACTATAATATAAAAGTGATTTTGTTAAGGAGTGGAAAGATTTTAGGCAGTTGAATGTTTTGTGATAAACAGTATGTCCAAAATTAGAATAATATATTTTTGGCTAACTACCTAGAATGAGAATGATCAATAAATCAAATGGATGATTTTCTAAGCTATTGGGGCTTCTGGAGTCAGTACTTATGCAACATTCAAATAAATTCAGGTCTTCACCCTAACTTCTATGTCAAAGTAAGGCATGATGGAGTTTGGTGTCACTGCAGAGCACACTGATTTCTTTCTATAGATGCACAGGTAAAAGCATTCAATCCTCCATGAAAGAGATCACTGATGGAATGGATTCTGAATCTCGTGAAAGCTGATTGTTTACACCTCCTGCTGACTCTAGTTTCACCTGTGAGTTCTGAGCAACTTTCAGGCTCAGGGTCTGGCTTTTCACTGGAAACAGAATCCCAGACACAACCGAACAAGTTGATATAGGGTATACTGTAAACAAAATAAAGGAAAATCAGCTTTTATTCTTTACAGTGATTGTTGCTGGAATTAAATCAGAATGACAACAAGAAAAAGAATGAAATATAACACACAAATATTTTATTTTGATCTAAAATATGCTTAGGAATTTATTTTCCCTTCATATTGCGAGAGTTATTTTAAATGACTGCGTCTACACTACAGTGATCTTCTAAAAGACAATCTTTTGGACAATCACTTCCAGAAGACTGTCTTTTGGAAGATCCCATCTACACATAAAAAGCAGCCTGAAAGAGCTATCGATTCTTTCAGAAGAGTATGTCCACACAGCCACGTTCAAAAGAAAGGTCCAGGAAATGCCATGGACAGGGTTGCATGGCCAGAAATCCCTTCGGGGAGTACCAGCCACACGCTGCCTTAAAGGGGGCCCTACCAAACAGCTCCTCCCTGCACATGCTGCTGAGGGCTGCCAAGCTGTATACAGTGAAGATGATCCTGTGCCCAGTTCTGAGCCTCATCTATGACAGTCATGGGCCCACAGCAGCTGTGTGCCCACAGGATCGTCCTGGCTTGCCTGCTGGACATCCTGCTGGCAGCTATCCTCCAACTGCTGCAGTGCTGGAGACCTGACCCTGGGGGCCCCAACCCACCATGGCCCTTGCCACAGCCCCCCCGCCCCACAGGGCCATCTGCTGCATCTGGACCCACCCTACTTCAACTGGTAGGACAGGGTGGTCTTGACTGAGTAGGATGATGTGTATTGGCTGCAGAATCTCCACATGAAGGCCACCTTCTTGGATCTCTGCAGTTAGCTTGCTCCCATCCTCCAACTCCAGGATACCTGTATGCAGCATGGAGAATCATGTGGCCATTGCCATTTGGAAATTTGCCACCCTGGCCAGCTACCACTCAATCAGGCAGCAATTTGGGGTGGGCAAGTCCATCACTGGGGTTGTCATCCTTGAGGTAAGGCACACTCTGCTTGCTGGCCTGGCATGGGGAGAGGGCTGCTGGGCAAGGGAGGCCTTCGGGGCCAGGCTCTGGGGTGTGAGGGAGTGAAGGGTGGGCAGGGAAGGCTGGCCCTGGGGGATCCTTCATGCCCCACCCCTACACAGGCCTCCTGCCAGAGGGCCACCTCAACCTGTCCCAGGAGGTCTTCAATAGCTGGCTCACACAGGCACACTACCCCATCAAAGCAAAAAAAACCAAAACAGTCCAGTAGCACTTTAAAGACCAACAAAATAATTTATTAGGTGATGCGCTTTCATGGGACAGACCCACTTCTTCAGGTCATAGCCATACCAGAACAGACTGAATATTTAAGGCACAGAGAACCAAAAAATAGTAATCAAGGTTGACAAATGAGAAAAATTATTGTCAAGATGAGCAAATGAGAGAGCAGAGGGGCAGAAGGAGTGGGGGGAAGTCAAGAATTAGAAAAAGCAAAGTATGTAAAAGAGTCCTTATAATGAGCAAGATAATTGCCATGCCAGTTCAAACCACGTGTTAATATGTTGAATATATTCAAATTCGACACATTTACACATGGTTTGAACTGGGATGGCAATTATCTGCTCATTATAAGGACTCTTTTACATACTTTGCTTTATCTAATTCTTGACTCCGCCCCCCTTCTGCCCCTCTGCTCTCTGATTTGCTCACCTTGATAATAATTTTTCTCATATATTAACCTTGATTACTACTTTTGGTTCTCACTGCCTTAAGTATGGAATCTGTTCTGGTATGGCTATGATCTGAAAAAGTGGGTCTGTCCCATGAAAACTCATCACCTAATACATTATTTTGTTAGTCTTTAAAGGGCTACTGGACTGCTTTTTTGTTTTGATAGTATATAGACTAGCACGGCTATCTCTCTGTTACCACCCTGTCAAGTATGCCTTCGGTCACTAGAAGGCAAGATTTAGGTGCCTCCTCATGTGCCTCAACGTTGGGGTGGAGGATCTCCCCCAGTCTTGAGGGCCTGCTGTGCCCTCCACAATCTCATCAAGGTCAGTAGGAAAACTTCTGCTAGGACTGGATGACAGAGGCCAACCCTAGATATAAGCAGTAGGCTGCGGGACAGTTGAGTTCTCTGACCCATGCTGTTTCCAGACACATGTTCATTTACAGTTTCCTAACATTTATTGTCTGTGGAGGAGTATAAGTTAATGTTAGCATCATATGGATCAGTTGGGTGCTGGGGAATTATGGTGAGAAATGTGGCTGCTCCCTTTGCCCAAAGGCCCCTCTTATTCCTAGCTGTTCCCAGCATGCCAAAGTAACCCCAGAGGTGATTTCAGTAGGGAAAAACGCTGCATTGTCTCTACTCTCTCCTTCTGCTGCTTTCTGGGGTCTTCCTTTCCTATGAACATAAGAAACATAAGAATAGCCATACTGGGTCAGACCATAGGCCCATCAAGCCCAGTGTCCTGTCTTCCAACAGTGGCCAATGCCAGGTGCCCCAGAGGGAATGAACAGAACAGGTAATCATCAAGTGATCAGTTCCATTGCCCATTTCCAGCCTCTTGCAAACAGAGGCTAGGGATGCCATCCATGACCATCCTGGTTAATAGCCATTGATGGACCTATCCCCCATGAATTTATCTAGTTCTTTTTTAAACTCTGCTATAGTCTTGGCCTTCACAACATTCTGTGGCAAGGAGTTCTGCAGGTTAACTGTGCATTGTGTGAAAAAAATATTTCCTATTGTTTGTTTTAAACCTGCTGCCTATTAATTTCATTTGGTGATGCCTAGTTCTTGTGTGGTGAGAAGGAGTAAATAATAATTCCTTATCTATTTTCTCCACACCAGTCATGATTTTATATACCTCTATCATATCCCCCCTTAATTGTCTTTTTTCCAAACTAAAAAGTCCCAGTCTCATTAATCTCTTGTCATATGGCAGACACTCCATACCCCTAATCATTTTTGTTGCCCTTTTCTGAACCACTGTCACTATCCCATCTCACTTTTAATCTGCTCCCATTCACATCACAGCAGAAGGGATCAGAACAGACTTAAAGCTTGTAAAGACAAAAAGCAGTCAAGTAGCACTTTAAAGACTAACAAAATGGTTTATTAGGTGAGCTTTCGTGGGACAGACCCACTTCTTCAGACCATAGCCAGACCAGACAGCAGTCAAGTAGCACTTTAAAGACTAGTAAAATGGTTTATTAGGTGAGCTTTCGTGAAGTGGGTCTGTCCCACGAAAGCTCACCTAATAAACCATTTTGCTAGTCTTTAAAGTGCTACTTGACTGCTTTTTGTTTTGATAGTGTATAGACTAGCACGGCTTCCTCTCTGTTATTAAAGCTTGTAAAGCTTTTCAAAAAGTCACAACAATAAATATTTTTGCTGTTATATGTATTCAACTATAACTGCCCATTTCCATGCAGAACATGTTCAGCTTCTCTTTTTTCAGGAGTAGAAGGCCGAACTCCTCAGCAGAACTTTGCCCTCCTGAATTGCAGGCACAGAGCGGCTGCTGCCCTATTTGGCCTCCTTACTGAAAGATCACTTTTAAAATTCTGATTCATGGATTTTTATGCACGATGAATATTTATTCCAGTTGCATTGATATTAAAAATGTGCCAAACAATGTATAAGCAGAGCTTTCTTTCTTTAAGTCAGCATCATATGCTGTGAATGTTCAGGGAAGGGAGGGAAGTTACCTCATATCATGTGACTCCCACATCACATGATATGACACTAATACATTTCTGGCTGTCAAAAATTGGATTCTTGGTAGGATTTCCCAGGACAGCAATGGAAGCAGCTGGCTTGAAAACATCCATGGAAAGGACTCAGCCCTGCTGTCCTTATTCAGGCACAATTTCCTTTAAAGACCTTGAGATATTTACCTGTGTGAGATTTGTCTGCTCAGACTTAGAGAGGTTTTCCACTGCTTGCAAAATATATCACTGAGGAGTATCCAGTCATTTTGAGATTTTATTTTGTGGATTCAGAGTAGGATATTTTTCATTTGATATCTTCTATAGTGAATGATAGTGAATGTCATTTATTTCAAGGCGGTGGGCGGGGGGACTCTGAAATGAGTAAATGACCCATTCAACCAACCAGACAGTTATTGCTGGGTAGGCCATCAAGTGCTGTACTGAAGACCTCAGAAATCTACTAATAAATCATTGATGTAACACTATATAATACCAACTTAACAGAAACATGCACTTCTGGTCTCTAGCACATATAGAGGAATTATGAGGGAATGTATCCATTTATGTCCCATTTCAGTAAGATACTTAAGGCCTAAGTTTAACCACATGAGTAGTCCCACCATCTTCAGTGAAGGCTAACAGGCCAGTCCTGTGAAGGGCTGAGCACCATCTCCTGCTATAAATGTTACAAGGACATAAAGGACACTGGGCACCTGGCATGAGGTGTTCAGCTCACTGAAGCATCAGGATTATTTGTTCCTTGTGAAAATAACTTCCTTTTTGAATTGTGACAAAGCATTTGATCATATGAGGGGAATTCCATGTAGTCTGTTTCTAGAGATGATCTTACTAGAGACGATCTTAAAAGCGCAGCTAAAAAGTATTTTGTTATTTTTGCTTTTTCTAAAATACAGTGTCCTAAAAATATTTCTATACCCCTTCTCTGTTTTACCACCCCTTTTTTACTTTCTCCACTTGATACTGGACGCAGCTTTAATGATTATACTGCTGCCAGTAAAATGGTAGCTATCTTTGTTTAATGAGCCCAATAAGGTATTTAATGGCTATGTGATTTTCTTTGTCAGCACTCTGAATAACAAAATTATTGGTATTTTACTAATTTTTCCTGCTTGACTTAAAATATATCAGTAAATATGTCAGCTCCAAAGAGGAACTACCAGGGAACTTTGGGAATTTAAGAATTGCTTTGTCCCTCCAAGCAGCAATTACTGGAGGTAAATGAAACGTCTGAGAACTGTTATTTCAAAATTGAATTTTAACTGTTTGCTTGCCAGTACGAAAACCCTCAAATGTACTGTCTGAATGAAACAGAGACAACAAATAAAGGAAAAACGTTAAGGGAGATGTTACAGAGGAAGTCAGTGTACAGAAGTTTGTGTAGAAGAATAGTTTTAAAGACAATATATTTGGGTAGCAAAATCTATGTTTGAAATTATAAGCTCAATTAATCACTATTGTGAAGTTGTTTATCTGGAGGAGGATCAATCCTTCCTGTGAGGCTAAGACAAAGGCCCATAGAGCAATGTGTTGAGGCTCATCTCTTGGAACTTCTTTCTTGTCTTCCTTGCACCTGGCTTGGGGAGAGGTGGCCTGGGACTCCATTGTGGCCCTAGGTTCCAAGGAGAAAATGTATTTTAATCCTATGGATACAGGAGCTGTAGAGCAGAGAGCAAGTCTCACTCCTTTAGCATGGCTCCCTTCCACACCCGTTTCCATTCTGCACCTTCCTCCTTAATTAGTTCTCTGTGAGAAGTGCAGATCTATCTACAAAAGAGAGATTTTCCTGGAAAACAAACACTGTTATATAATATGTGGTTGCTGGTGGATGCAGACTCTGAATGCAATACGTACGCTCTTCCAACTCGTTATTTTGCTATATCACACAGTGGAAGGAAGGCAACAGGTCACTGAAAAGACTAGTGCCAAACTGAGAATGAGGGGGTCTGTCCGCAGAATGCTCTGTTACAGCCAGACAGGCCTCACACTCAGACACAGTGAATCAACCACTAGACACTAAGACTAAGCTCTTGCATCAGATACGCAGGCTCTTTCATCACACTGTTCTAACAACAAGATTGGAATCTAAGCTTGTAAACTGATGCAATAGGCTGTGTGCAGCTAGTAGCAAGGGAGCTAGTTACCCCTGCAACAGAAAGGACTGAAAGGAAAATCTATATACAAAATATACTTTAGGCTCCAAAGTAAAAAAATGAAGACGCAGATCTCCAGATGTAAATCAGCTAATACTTTAAAATAAATGTGAGATAAAGTGTTAGAATTGTGCAAATGTCTGTTGTCAAAATGATACATTAATTGATCTTTAAAACGAGTACAACAATAACTAGAAAGTCTGGATACTTTATTAAAGCCTCTGCGTGGGAAAAGCCTACACATGGGTCTTCAGTGAAATGAGTAAGATATTGGAATAGAGCTCAAGTTCCAATGGAAAGTCTTAATGGATCTGAATACAAATACCAGTGGCTGTGTCTACACTACAGCTGTGTTCCAAAAGGATGGTTTTCAAAATAGAACATTGAAAGATGGACTTTTGAAACAGAGCGTCCACACACACTAACAGGGACTGAAGGGTCGATCCATTCTTTTGAAAGGCCCTCTGGTGCACTTTCGAAAGAGCGTTCACACACTCCAGGGGGCCCTTTTGAAAGAACGGGGCAGGAAGCACCACAGGCACATGCCTCAGTCTGCACATGCCACGGGCCAGCAACTTGTCCCCAGGCATTCACAGAGCAGGAACAGAGGAGGCATCCCAGGCCCCATGGACCCTGAGCAGCATCCCCCTCCCTCTATCACAGCCATGGCCAGTGCACTGGCCACTCTGCTCCAGCGGCTCCAGGTGGCCACACCAATAGCCACCCTCCTGGAGGCCATCCTCAGGGCGCAACGTCCCCAGCCGGTGCCCCGGGTCATCTGCTGCCTGTGGAGCTTCCCCACAAGCAGCGACTGGTGGGACTGGCTGGTGTTGGACGACTGGGGCAATGACGGGTGGCTACAGAACTTCAGGATGACAAAGGGGACATTCCTGTAGCTGTGCCACTGGCTCACCCCAGCCCTCCAGGACCAGGACACCCGCCTGAGGCTAGCGCTCCCCCTGCCAAAAAGGGTGGCCGTTGCCCTGTGGAAGTTGGCCACCCCGGGCAGTTACCAATCCATTGGCCACCAGTTCAGTGTGGACAAAGCCACCCTCAGGGCTGTCCTCATTGAGGTAAGCCTTGCCCAGGTCACACCTAGACCGCTTGCGGGGCGCACGGGTACCCTGCCAAGGGGCACCATTGGGAAATGGGGGGGCAGCTCCCACTAGGGACAGGGGCAGGGATGGGGTTGGGCAGGCACACCAGGGACAGGGGCAGGGACGGGGAAGGGACAAGTGGGCAAGCCGCACCCCACCCACGCTCATGAGCGCATCCCCTACACCCTACAGGTCACCTGGGCCATTAACAAAGTGCTCCTGAGGTTGCTGGTCCACACTGGGGACCTGGACAATGCCATCTGGGGCTTCGAGGAGCTAGGCTTCCCAAATTGCTTCAGGGCTCTGGATGATACCCACATCACCATCCGGGCTCTGGAACACAGCTGCAGGGCCTATGTGAATTGCAAAGGCTACCACTCCATGGTCCTGCAAGCACTCGTTGATGCCAATGACCAGTTCCAGGGCATCTACATGGGCTGATCTGGCCACGCTCATGATGCGAGGCTCCTCTAGAACTCAGGGCTGGGATGTCGCATGGCTGAGGGGACCTTCATCCTCCAGCAGGAGCTCCACATCAGGGACATGATGATGCCACCCTGCATCGCGGTGAATGCGGCCTACCCCCTGCAGGCCTGGCTGATGCGGCCATACACCAGACAGACCCAGCTGAGCCATGACCTTTTTAATGAGCGGCTGAACCGGGCCTGAAACAGGGTGGGGTGGGCGTTTGGGCCTGCTGCACCCTTCATAAAGTGGTGGAGGCAAAACATGAGCCCTTCATTCAGGGGTGGGCCGCCGAGGCAGGGCGCGGGTATGAACAACCCCCTGCTGCCGCGTGCCACCAGACCCAGCAGCATGGAGTGTGGGTACGGGAGGCCCAGCACCAGGCCTTTTAGCGGGGGCCACAGTGACCCCCCCCACCTGTACACTCCTCCCCCCACTCGCACCCTGCACACACACTCACACCCACACCCACACCCACACATGCACAGGGGACATGGGAAAATATAACAATAAACTTTTTACTGGCTTACAAAACTGTGCTCTTCCATTCTTGGGGGAACTATTTATAGATGGGGGGAGACGTGAATGGGGAGCCGGGGGAACTATTTACAGATGTGAGGAAGGTGAACGGGGAGCTGGGAGGAACTATTTACAGATATGGGGGGAAGGTGAACAGGGATCTGGGGGGCGCCCTTTCAGGAGCAGTAGCGTCCCTGAGTGGGCACCCTGGAGGCCCCAAGGAGTCAGGTTTGGGATGTGGGGGGCCTTACCCCTCAAAGGGGCTTAACGGCCGGGATCCCCATCACCTGTCCCTTCCTCTCTGTGTCTGGGGGCCCCACAGGGGCTAGGCTGGGGCTGGCAGCATGGGGAGGTAGGAGCGTGGCTCAGGTCCACGTGCCTGTGCTAGGCTTGGCACAGGGGAGTGGGGTGGGGGTGGAGGCTTGGCTTCCAGCTGGCTGGCCCTGGCCAGGAGCACGTGGGCCAGGCACTCGAGGCTGGCCAGTGGAAGGTGGGGGGGAGCAGGGCCTCCAGGCTGGGCTCGTCAGGGGTGCCATTGCGGGAAGGGGCAGGGGGATGGGGGATTGGAGTGGGGGGAAGCTGCATTGGGTGGGGAAATGTGCAGGCAACGGGGGCATGAGGGAGAGTGGGGGGATGATGGGGGGGGTTGGGTGCAGTGATGAGGCGGTGGTGACTGGGACCAGGTGGCTGACCAAAGCCAGAGTGAGGGAGACCAGGTTGGCTGCCAGCCAGTTCCATGCCTGCTGCTCCATGGTGAGCCACTCCTGCATGACACCTGTCAGCTACAGCAGGGTGGCTATGTGGGTTGTGTCCCCCATCTCCACCTCCCCGGCCTGGTGGCCTCAGCAGAGGGACTGGTGGAGGCCCCGTGCTGTCCCTGTTCGGGGCCTGGGCTGCTCCCCCTCACCCTCGGTGGTGGGGCTCCCTGGGCCTGTCACAGGGCTGGTCCAGCTCTTGGCTGCTGGAGCTGTGGAGACATAAGGGGAGAAAAATGGGCCATTAGTCCTGGTGAAGGGCCCCTTGTACCCCCCTTCCCCGCACCCCATCCTGGGGGCCCTGCAGGGACCACATCCGGGATTCCCCATCTGGGTTGTGGCAGCGCTGGCTCTCCTCTGCCTCCCTCAGTCCTTCTGTGGCCTGGCAGCCCATGGTGCTGTCTGGGCCATGTGGTGCTGGGTGCCACACGTCAGTACTGTGAAGCTGTGGCAGCAGGGCTGTCCAGCCTGCCTGTGTCCTGGGGCCGATGGTTCTGTGGGTGTGCTGTGGCCACCCCGGGTGGGACTGTGTGCCCCGTCCCCCAGCCCCACTTGTAAGGGCAAGCATGGCACGTACCTGTGAGTCCCTCTAGGAACTCTGGTGAAGAACGGTCAGAGGGGGCCAGGCTGGATGGGCCGGATGGGACTTCGATGATGAGGGCCCCCACGCTCGAGCCCTCATCATTGCTGCTGCCTGTGATCCTGGATGGGCACCGGTGGGTGGCCGGTGGTTCAGGGCAGTCCTCCCCCTCAGTCCCTGTCTCCTCCGTCTCTGTCTCCATTGGGGGGTTGGTGGTATCAAGGGCTACAGCTGGGGGTCCCGTCTCCTTGTGCCCAAGGAGGCAGTCCAGTTCTTTAAAGTAGGGGCAGCTGGTGGGCACTGCCCCGACTGTCCGGCTGTGTCCCAAGCCCGGGAGTAACCCTGCCGGAGCTCCTTGACTTGGACCTCATCTGATCTGGGGTCCAGGTGGGGCGACCCCAGCTGATGAGACCCTAAGCTGGGTGCTCGAATGCTGCTGCTTTCTGGCGCTGGTCACCCATCTGGTGCAGAACCTCCTCATCTGCTCAGAGGGTGAGGAGGTTCTGCAGCTTGGTGTCAGTGCAGGAGGGGGCCTGCGCTTGGGTGCTTGGCTCCCCTCCTGGGAGGACTTCCCCCATTTACTGGATGGCCCCTGGGGTGGGCAAGAGTCCTGGCTGCTGGCGATTGTGCTGGAGGTGGTGTGGCTTCTCCTGGGGAATCGACGTGGCTGGCAGTGTGCTGAGCAGCAGTGTGCGCTCCCTGCTGCCTGCATGCTCTCAGCTTCCTGCCTGAGGGCTTCTGGGTGTCTGTGCCCTTAGGCATGGCTGGACTCTGGGGCCATAGAGCTCGGTTTGTGCTGTAAGCCGTGCCACCACCTGCCAGCTGATTGCTGCCATGGAGGACTCCCTCTTTCGAAAGAGTGGGCTGCAGTGTGCTACGCTTGCTCTCTTTCGAAATTATCTTTCAAAGGAAGGTGATCTTCCCATCCCAGGAATGGACGACTGACTTCGAAAGAATGGGGGAGTTCTTTCAAAGTTAATTTTGAAAGAGCGTCATGTGAGTGTAGACATTCCATGGGTTCTTTCGAAAGAAGTCGGTCTTCCAATCTGGATTTCAAATGTACTTGCTAGTGTAGATGCACCCAATGTGTATTTCTACTTCTGAACCTGTTCAAAAGTGATGGGAAGAGAAAATGGGATAGTGGAATGACATGTGAGTTGAGCTGGGCTCTAGATACAGGTTATAATTTTGTTTTATATTTAATCAATTTTTTCCAATGTTTTTACTTCACAAATTTAAAATTTTTGTTCTTTGATAATAAACTTACTCTTATTTCCACTGTAGATATCTAAGTACATGTGTTATTTAGAGTTGTGTTTTTGAAGTGACTAAGGTAAGTTGGTAAGATTCTTTTGGGACAAGTGAATCAGAGGGGTCTGAGAGTGTTCAGGAGAACAAGGTCAGGGCACTCCAGAGGGATGCTTGGAGGCTTCAGAGGTTGGTGTAAGCCTACCGCTTACCTAAACAGAGAGAGTCTAGAACAATGGTTCCCAAACTTTTCAGTTTCATGCCCCACTTTTGATTTTTGAGAAACCCTCACACCCCCCACCTCTTCTTTACCATCATTCAACACCCTTTTAACAAAAAATTCAATTTGTAATTTAAAATAAACACAGAAACTTGATATTTATAAAATGTTATTTCAAATTAAAAATAAGCACAAGTAGTTTTTCTTGGCCCCTTGCAGGTGTTTGGTGCAGACCCACCTGGCCAGCTGCCTGAGCCACATGCCAGCTGCCAGAGCTGTCTGAGCCAGCTGCCCGTCCACCTGAGCCCTGTGCTGCCAGAGCCTCCTGTCCAAGCTGATTGAGCCCCACATTGTCGGGGACAGGCACCCGCCCACCAGCTTGATCCACCCAAGCCCTGCAATGCTGGGGCCTAATCTTCAGCAGGCATAGACCAAACTTTCTCACACTAAGGGCAGGTGGTAAATAGTATGATGTCTGGTACTCCTGAGAGGTGTCACAGCCTGCAAGGCTAGAGAGACCCTGCTTGATGCCAAGGGGCCAGCTCAAATAAAAGGGAAGAAGAGCAGAGAAACTGGCATCTCAGTGGCCAGATCTGAGGCATAAATCTGACTCCCTCAAAAGGCCTGAAAAGATCTCGGAGATGAGAGTGCAGTTTGCCTTCTGGGAAAAGATTGCCAAAGCACTGGGCCAGACTCTATTCTCATTCACTATCTGCTTTTCAGATGGGCACCCTAATCACCTTTGCTGAGCCTATCCATACATGGAGTATCACATCTTATTTTATCTTATCACTCTGACCATACTCAAAGGACAACACAGACTACATCTACAGTATGAGATAAATTCAAATTTATTAAAATTGATTTTGTAATGCTGGGTATTATAAATTCAAATTTGACTAGCCTCATATCCCCCCACACTCTATCCCCAAACATCAACTGTTGCATTTTCCTCAGATCTGTAGCATTCTGGGGATTTTCACTGGTGCAGTATGGGGAAAAAATGCCCCACAAGTGGTTGTGGATATGTAATGTCATCTTCCCACATTGCATAGCATTGCCCTCATTCCCCTCCCATTGGAAGCAAATGGCCATTTTTCCAGAAGGAAAGAAGGAAAAGTAGGGACTCACAAGGTGTATGTGCTCTGGGATCACCCAGATGACTATGCCATGTCAACTGGTCCCTCAGCTACTTTTCCCCATCTTGAAACCACAGTATGTCATGAAAGAAACAAAGATTGGGAAGAAAATATCAACAAAGATCAGCAAATTAAATGATATCTCATGTTTTTATAAATGAATAGATTTTACAAAAAGCAGCAGGTGTCTGAGTCTTCTCAGCTGGCTATCCAGCCACAGTTCCCTCTCTATTGATTACAGAAATATGATCTGTGAAAATAACACAGGAACAATGCAAAGCCTAAGAAAGTATAGAATAGTAAAGATTTGGAAAAAAGACATTTTGCAAGACAGGGTTTTTGGCTTCCCCATTCATTACACAGACATGTCCAACACGGGGGACCGAGTTCTCCAAATTTATATGCATGAATGTCTCTATACCCTGGGGTCACCTAGGCGTCTTTGACATCTCAACTGGTGCTCCAGCCATTTCCCCCCATCTTAAAGAAGCCATTTAATAAGGAATTCACCAAAAGAAACAAGGATTGGAAAGAAAGTGTCAACAAAGATTGCCAAATTAACTGAAATCTCTTGCTTAAAAAAGCAACAGGGGTCCCAGTCTTCTCAACTGGCCCTCCAGCCACTGTCTCCCATCCCTTGATTCCAGGAACATCATCCCTGAAAATATTACAGGAACATCACAAAGCTTGAAGAAAGCTTCTGGGGCTTGGTGGTCAGGGTGGGGTTGGGAGCTAGCCTCCCACCTGCCAGCTCTTCAGTGCCACCTACAATGCACAGTCTGGGGCACTAGGTGCTATTTAAAGGCCCCAGTGCTCTAGCTAGCCCCACTGCTGCAGCAGCAGTGAGGGCTGGGAATTTTGGGCCATTTTTAATCACTGGGCCCTGAGGCAGTTGCCCTCTTTGTCCCACTCCCCATTGGCAATCCTGACTAAGGGGAATATGATAGCGGTCTATAAATGAATGAGGTGGAGAAAGTGAATACGGAAATGTTATTCACCTTTTCATGTCACACAAAGAGCAGAAGTCATCCAATGAAATTAATAAGCAGCAGGTTCTGAAACAAACATAAGTACTTCTTCACATTGATGCACAGTCAATGGAGTTATAGTGGATAGTTCTCTGAAGACATCCACGCAGTGTGCAGCGGCAGTTAGTAAGGCAAATAGGATGTTAGGAATTATTAAAAAAGGGATCGATAATAAGACAAACGATATCATACTTCCCCTATATAAAACTATGGTACACCCACATCTTGAGTACTGCGTGCAGATGTGGTCTCCTCACCTCAAAAAAGATATATTGGCATTAGAAAAGGTTCAGAAAAGGGCAACTAAGATGATTAGGGGCTTGGAACGGGTCCCATATGGGGAGAGGCTAGAGAGACTGGGACTTTTCAGTTTGGAAAAGAGGCGATTGAGGGGCGATATGATAGAGGTATATAAAATCATGAATGGTGTGGAGAAAGTGAATATAGAAAAATTATTTACCTTTTCCCATAATACAAGAACTAGGGGACACCAAATGAAATTGATGGGTAGTAGGTTCAAAACTAATAAAAGGAAATTTTTCTTCACACAGCGCACAGTCAACCTGTGGAACTCCTTGCCCGAGGAGGCTGTGAAGGCCAGGACTCTATTAGGGTTTAAAAAAGAGCTTGATAAATTTTTGCAGGTTAGGTCCATAAATGGCTATTAGCCAGGGATAAAGTATGGTGCCCCTAGCCTTCAGAACAAGGGCAAGAGATGGATGGCAGGAGATAAATCACTTGATCATTGTCTTCTGTTCTCCTTCTCTGGGGCACCTGGCATTGGCCACCGTCGGCAGATGGGATGCTGGGTTGGATGGACCTTTGGTCTGACCCAGTATGGCCATTCTTATGTTCTTATGTTCTTATGTCAACATGAGGAACTCATTGCTATGTGATGAAGTGAAAGTCAAAACTCTGTGTTCAAAAAAGAATTAAATATACTGGTGGATGGCATGATCATCAGTGGGTCTTAGGGTCAGGGGTGCAACTCTGTGCTATGGGTGTCCTTTAGCCTCTGAGTGCCAGATACTGGGACTCGATAACAAAGGGAGAATTCCTTACTAATTGCCTTATTTTGTCTATTCCCTCTAAAACATCTGGCATTGGTTCCTGTCTGAAGACAAGTTGCTGATCAGATAGACTTTTAATCTGACCCATTATGTTAATGCAGGAAAAATAGCAAATACTATGGGTGCGTCTACACTAGCCGGCTACTTCGAAGTAGCCGGCACAATGTCAAAATAGCACACGTCGCGTCTACACGCTCTGTGTGCTATTTCGACATTCAAATCGACGTTAAGCTGCGAGATGTCAAAATCACTATTCCCATCCGAAGATGGGAATAGTGCCCTACTTCGATGTTCAACATCGAAATAGGGTATGTGTAGACGATCTGCATCCCGCTACTTCGAAATAGCAGGGTCCGCCATGGTGGTAATCAGCTGTTAGGTGGAGAAATGCTGTCCGGCCCCTGCGGGGCTCTATGATCTCTCCACCCGGCAGTTCTTAAAGCTGCAAGGACCCAGAAACCCCGTAGCAGGAAGCTGACACTGTGCAGGCAGCAGCCGTGCCACAGGCCAGACGGACACGATGGCAGTGAGCCAGCCTCCCGAGCGCCCCCAGAGCTCCCCCTCCGGGCCATCCCAGGGCTCCCAGGCCTCCAGCTGACAGGGTAGGAAGCAGGGCCCTTCCTGGACTGACTCTGAGCTCCATGACCTGCTGGGGCTCTGGGGTGAGGAGGAGGTGCTGCATATCATGGGGAGCAAGCGGCGGAAAGCGGAGGCGTTAGCCCAGATGGCCGAGGGCCTGGCTGCCCGGGGTCACCCTGCCCGCACTCCTGACCATGTCAGGAGTAAGGTCAAGGAGTTGTGGCAGGGTTACGCCCAGGCCTGGGACTCGGCCAGCTGGTCTGGGACTGCCCCCACCGCTTTCCCCTATTACCGGGAGCTCAGGGCTATCCTGGGCCCCCGGGGCACCTCCTTCCCCCCAGCCACCCTTGACACCACAGCCAATGAGCGCCAGAAGGCCTCGGAGCCAGGGTTGGGTCCGGAGGCCAGCCCTGAACCCCCTGGGCTAGAGCCGGGACCCTTCACCCAGGCCACCAAGTGGTCCAGCGAGGAGGGACAGCAAAATGGCAAATGAAATTTAATGTGGGTAAGTGTAAGGTAATGCACATTGGAAAAAAATAAGCCTAATTATACATATAATATGATGGGGGCAAATTTAGCTACAACAGATCGGGAAAGGGATCTTGGAATTATAGTGGATAGTTCTCTGAAAACATCCACGCAGTGTGCAGTGGCAGTCAGTAAAGCAAATAGGATGTTAGGAATAATTAAAAAAGGGATAGAAAATAAGACAAAGAATATCTTACTTCCCCTATATAAAACTATGGTATGCCCACATCTTGAGTACTGCGTGCAGATGTGGGCTCCTCACCTCAAAAAGGATATATTGGAGTTAGAAAAGGTTCAGAAAAGGGCAACTAAAATGATTAAGGGTTTGGAATGGGTCCCATATGAGGAGAGGCTAGAGAGACTGGGACTTCTCAGTCTAGAAAAGAGGAGACGGAGGGGTGATATGATAGAGGTATATAAAATCATGAATGGTGTGGAGAAAGTGAATACAGAAAAGTTATTTACTTGTTCCCATAATATAAGAACTAGAGGACACCAAATGAAATTAACGGGTAGCAGGTTCAAAACTAATAAAAGAAAATTTTTCTTCACACAGCGCACAGTCAACCTGTGGAACTCCTTACCAGAGGACGCTGTGAAGGCCAGGACTCTAACAGAGTTTAAAAAAGAGCTCGATAAATATTTGGAGGTTAGGTCCATAGATGGCTATTAGCAATGGGTAAGGTGTGGTGCCCTAGCTTTTTGTCGAAGGCAGGAGATGGATGGCAGGAGACAAATTGCTTGATCATTGTCTTCGGTTCACCTCCTCTGGGGCACCAGGCATTGGCTACTATCAGCAGACAGGATACTGGGCTAGATGGACCTTTGGTCTGACCCAGTATGGCCATTCTTATGTTCTTATGTTCTTATGAGGGGGAGCTTGTGCTGGACATCCCATCCCACAGCTCCAGCCAGGTGTCCGCTAGATGGGCTTCTCCTGATCCTGGCAGTGCACCGTCAGGTACGTACTCCACAGGCCACAGACCCCCTGATCATGGGGCAGGGGCACCACTTGATCGGGGGCCCCCCACATCCCCACAAGACCCCAGCCTGCCATGGCCTGGGCAGACCATGGCCCAGGGATGGTGCCACAGCCACCAGTGCCCAGCAGCACCTCCACCCATGGACAGTGCCATGCCCCACCCCCGGTGGAAGGTGAGGGGGTGGACCACTGCATGCACCAATGGGGGATGGGAGGGGACCACAGGCCCCTGGGGGGATGAGGAGTGGGCCACGGATCAGGGCTAGGTACTCACGGCCTCCCTTCTCCCTTTCCCCCTATTTCTGCAGCCGCACCATCCATGGTTCCAGACAGCCCCCCGAGAGCACTGGACCACCAACGCCTGGGGCCGCCGCCTGCACCGGGACGGGCCCACCCCCGCTGGGGCCACTGCCACAGCACACATGACCTGGAGGTGGCTGCTGCCCTCTGGCACCAGGCGGACATCATGGAGCGGAGACTCCAATTTGAGGAGCGGGAGGCCGCCTGGCACCAGGAGGCCTGGTGGGAGTTTACGGCCACCTTCAACCGGGTGGCCGACACCTTTGAGGAGCTGGTGGCCCATCTGCCCCCCCGATGTCCTCCGTGCTGCCCTCCCCCCTGCTCCGCCTGCTTCCCCGCCTGATGTCCCACCTCCCACCCCACCCACCGGCTCCTCAGGGCAGGAGCCACCCAGGGACGATGACTGGGCCAAGGACCCACCTCAGCCATACCTCCCTGTCCTCCCAGCCCCCAGCCGGCCTTGCCAGGGACCGGCTACTCGAACGCGCCAGGGGTCACGCCCCTCCACCCCTGCACCGGAATGATGGGCCGATGTGTGGCCTGCCCACATCTCCCCCCGTATATAGTTGCCCCCGCCCTTGTATATAGTTATTTATAGTTGACCCCCTGTACATAGTTTATATAGATGTCCCACCTGTATATAGTTATTTTCAATGATTCTGTTTTATTTGGTTTATATATGCTGAAAAGAGGTGAAATTTTTGGTTATGTAAACAATGACAGTTTTATTTTTCAAAAAACCTGTGTCCCATGTGCTTTTGGTGAGGGTGGCGTGTGGTTGCTGGGGCGGGTTGCAGGGATGGCTTGGGTGTCGCTCACTAGGCCCCCTGGTTGAAGTATTCCCTCAGGGCCTCCCGGACCCGGACCCTGTCCTGGTGGGCCTGGCAGCTTGGGGCAGCAGCTGGCTGGGGGTAGGCTGTTCCAGCCTCCAGTGCCCAGCCCTGCACAAAGACCTCCCACTTGCTTTCCACCAGGTTGTGGAGTGTGCAGCAGGCACCCACAACGTGGGGGATGTTTTGGAGGCCCAGGTCTAGGCATGCCAGAAGGCAACGCCAGCGGCCCTTCAGGCACCCGAAGGCTCGCTCGACTACTTGGCGGGCATGGTTGAGTCGGGCATTGTAGCGCTCCTGGCTAGCATTGAGGTGGCCTGTATAGGGCCGTATAAGCCAGGGCTGGAGGGGGTAAGCTGCATCCCCCACAATGCAGAGGGGTACGGTGGTGGTATCCCCCAGAGGGATCTCCCTCTGGGGGATGTAGGTCGCCGCCTGCAGTTGGCGGCATAGTCCCAAATTCCGGAAAACACTTGTGTCATGGGTACAGACAGGCCAGCCCACGTGTATGTCCTGGAAGCAGCCATGGCTGTCCACCATGGCCTGCAGGACCACAGAGTGGTAGCCCTTCCTGTTGATATAGTGGCCACCACTGTGGTCTGGGGCACGGATGGGGATGTGGGTCCCATTGAGGGCTCCAAAGCAGTTGGGGAATCCCACGGCGGTGAATCTCTCGACGGCTGCGTCCAGGTCCCCAACTCGGATGAGCCTCTTCAGCAGCAGGGCATTGAGAGCACACACCACCTGTGGAGAGGGAACATGGCTGCCTGTGAGGATTTGCAGAGTGTGACCCCCCTCACCCAGGACCCCCTCACTCAGGCCCCTCTCACGCAGGATCCCCTCCTCAGGACCCCCTCCCCAGGGGGTTCAGACCCAGGCCTCCTTACCTCCATCGAGACAGCCCTGACTGTGGCCTTTCCCACTCCAAACTGCTGTCCCACGGAGCGGTAGCTGTCTGGAGTGGCCAGCTTCCAGACAGCTATTGCAACCCTCTTCTCAAAGGTGAGGGCATGCCGTGTCCGGGTGTCCTGGTGCCTCAGTGCGGGGGTGAGCCACTGGCAGAGCTCCATGAAGGTCTGCCGGATCATGCAGAAAGTTCCGCAGCCACTGTTCATCATTCCATTCCCCCATAACCAGGTGCTCCCACCACTCGGTGCTGGAGGGGTAGCTCCAGAGTTGGCGGGGCACCCGGTGGGGGGGGGGGAGCAGGAGGGGCGGATGTTCTGGGGTATCTCCTGGTGCCCCTGGGGAGAGCTCCCATTCCAGAAGCTGCTGGGCGGCTGCCCTGGCAGCATCTAGAAGGGCGCATGTTCCACGGGAGTCGGCTTGGAGGGCTTCCAGCTGCTACTGGACGTCCATGTCTGCGGGCTTGAGGTCTGTGAGGCTTGTATCACCAACGCAGGGCTGCTCATTCAGTGCAGGCCAGGTGTGTCTAGGAGGGGCCCTTTAAGGGAGCGGCTTGCAGCTGCCCCGGAAGGGCTAGTCTGCTCTGTGATCCCGTCCGCGGGCTTTCTTGGCCCCTTATTTCGAAAGAGGGGGCTTGTGTGTGTGGACGCGCCGCATTTCCTTCCGGGACGGCTCCTTTCGACGTTCCCTGGCACTACTTTGATGTTGAACATCGACGTCACAAGCCCTGGAGGATGTGTAGATGATAATCGTTGAAGTAGCCTATTTCGATGTTCTTACTTCGAAATAGGCTACTTCGACATAGTGTCCTAGTGTAGACATAGCCTATGTGTGCATATATACAAAATCTACTCTCTTCCTGAACAGCTGAACAAGGGCTTACCATAGTAGCAGCAGTCCCTTTGGTAGGAGGATTACAAAGGACAGCTCATTGCTCTGGTACTTCCGGGAGGAAAGATCCAAAGAGGGGTCTGGAGAAGGGTAAAGAGGGTAAAACTTAGGTCAGGATCATCCGGTCCATCCTAATTGTAACAGAGAGATAGCCGTGTTAGTCTGTATTCTATCAAAATGAAACAGCAGTCAAGTAGCACTTTAAAGACTCGCAAAATAATTTATTAGGTGATGAGTTTTTGTGGGACAGACCTGGGTCTCTCCCACGAAAGCTCATCACCTGATAAACTATTTTGTTAGTCTTTAAAGTGCTACATGACTGCTGTTTTGTTTTGGTTTATCCTAATAGATAGAGAAGTACTAGGAGAAAGTATGCCTTCTAGCAGCACAATCTCAGCACTGTGTTTGTATATAACTGTGCTATTAAAATAAGTATTCATTAAGCATTGCCCTGTAGCTTTTGTGCAGCTGTCCTGTATTTCCTTTAAATGTAAGTGGTTGCCCTAGCTGCAAATGAGAGCAGAATTTGTCCCTTACTGTTTGCATTGACTCTGTAGGTAAAAATAATCTGTCCGCCTGGTCTGTCAATACACTGATATTCCTTTTAAGGGATGTTAGATCACTAACAATAGACCCAATATAGCTCCCTAGAAAGGCAGGGGAAGTGGTTAAAGGTGTATGGGGAAAATTCCCAACAAAAGAATGCTCCTAATTCCATTGACACCAGTGATAAAATTCCCATCAATTTCAATGGAAGCAGAATCAGGCTGTACCTTACCAACGTCTTAAACTAACAATGAGGATATTTTACTTTGAATTGAAGAGTTCTTGTGCATAAAGTTATGGATGTGTTGTTAATGTGCAACAAGAGGAGCAGACAGATACTTAAAACCAAATGAGCACAGACAGAATTATTGACTCTAAATTCAGTGGGACAATTTCCAGTCAGTGTGAATTATCCACCATTATGGGACACTTTGTACTCTGGGATTTACAGAGTGGTGACTATTAATTATGGTTGGGTGATCAGTGAGAACATTTATTCACACACATGCTTTGTGATATCAACACAGGATTAAATCATTACCTCACTTTTTATTCATTTTATTTCTCATTACAATTAATATCAATAATATATTGTTCAAAGAAAGTGAATTTTGGCCAATTTGACTAATATTAAGTTAATTAGAAAACAAAATTAATTTTGTAACAAAATAAATCAGCAATATATAAAGATTCATCCAAATAGGAGCAGAGATGAATTGTGTGACCAATCATAGCTGGAAAGGAATACTCAGAGAATGCTGACTACTCAAAAAACAAAAAAACAGTGCAAAGAAACTCCCAACAAAAACCACCACCTCCTCAACCCTTGCCGCAAACAGTTATGCACAGTCTATTGGCTGCATTTTTTTTTACATAAACATATACTGAAGAATTCTAAACACCAAATATGTTGGTAAAAATTTCAGCCAGTTCCTAGAGAAATATGGAAGAGGTTAAAATGCTAAGTTTACTTAATGATTTGGCCAGTGCCTTATAGTCTTTTTTCCAATGTAGATTTATGCATGTGGGTAACTTTATTCACCTGAGTTGTCCCAATGAATTCAAAAAGTCAACGTACCTGAGTAAAGAAGCTCATGTGCTCAGTAGGATCAAAGCTTTAGATATTAAGTTGATATGAACATGACAAATTTTTCAAATAGGCAGAGAGTGTGTGTACTGCTCAATGAAACATTGGCTATATTGGGTACCATGGCCTTATTCATGCTTGGAACAGGAATAACAGGACTCTCAAGTGTACTATAATAATTAATAGGTTAGGACAAACAGCTTGAATATTTTTTAAAATTGCCATTACAATGTAACTTGGTACATCACAATTGCACAGGTACATTTGAGATGAACTAAGGTTGCATTAATATTCTGTTTTTTGCACTCTTTTATATGCAGCAGTGGAGCATAGGAACTGCCAGACAGGATTGGATCAGTGATCCACTTATTTCCAAATACTGTCTCTGGCAAGTATTAGGTGCTCTAGAGGAAAATGCAAGAATCCTGAAGTAGCAGTCAGGGAAGAACACACCCAAAAGGAAGGTTTCTTCCAACCTGCTTCAGTTAGAGGTTGGCTTATGCTCTGAAACATGAGGATATAAACCTTTTCCAAACCCTTTTTGTAAATAAGCCTAACTTACCTATGGATGTTTTTATTATCCATATAAACATCCACTCTCTGTTTTTAAATCTTCTGAACTCTATGATATTGTGGCAATGATTTCCACAGACTAATTATACATTATGGAAATTTGATGCCTTTCTGTTTAATTGAATGCCCCCTCACGTTCCTTCTGTGAGGGAGTGGGTAGAGAGGAGTGCTCATTTTCCTTTTCCTTACTGTTTATTGGCTCTGTTGCATACCTCTGTCACATTTCTTATTTATGTTCTTTCCAAGCAGCCTTATCTTTTCAATCTCTTTTCATGAATCTGATCATTTTTGTTGCCTCTTTGAATGTTCCTATGGCCCTTTTGAGATGGAATGAGAAGGTACAAATTATTTCAGGTGATGGGGTACCATTTAGCTATATAACAACTTTTCACTATTTTCTCTGGTATCCTTCATTACTTATGTATTTGGTCCGTTTTGCTGTTTTGACTGGTACATTCAGCAATGGTTTTCAGCACCCACAATGATGCCTCTATATCTTTTCTGGAATATATGCTAAGATGTCATTTAAAAAGTTAAAGTTGCCCAGTTAGACACACACAAGCCAGGAAATGTCAAGATGAAACATTGTACATTTTGTGCCTTAAACGGTAAGACACTGTTGTTATACTAGAAAATTTGCTTTCTGACTTGTTTTTAAATAAGGGTACTATGACAGTGCACCCCTTTCATTATGTCAGAACTAAGTTTTCCCCATGGGTGCTTAGGAGGTCTGGGTAAATCAGTCCCACTCCACAGGTTTAGCATTTCATGTTGGTTTGTTTATAGTGCTTTACAAGGTAAACCTTAAGGGTGGAACAAGGGCTTCTTTAAACAAACAAAAAAAAAATCAAACCCTACATTTTCTAATTTGCACTGGTGTTCTGCCTCTTTTTATGCAGGCGACTAGTCCCCGGCCTCCCTAACTCATGCTGGGCCTCTCCGCAGATGGAAACAAACACACTATTTCTCCATATGGGGGAAACTAGTTCTTTATCTAGAAGCAACATTTTTCTTCACTACACATGATCATTCTACACTGGCTTCCCATCTCGCCCCGTCTTCACTAAAAAGGTTTTTAAAGGTGAGAGGGTGCCCTTGATTAGAAAGGGGTGTCTATCATTAACTTGAAGAAGCCTCTTTCACATTATAGGAAAAAGAGGCCATTCTAAGGCTACATCTACACTAGCATTCCTCTTTCAAAAGGCATGCAAATGAAGAAAATTGAAAATGTGATTGAGGCACAGATTTACATATCTGGCACCTCATTTGCATATTCTTTCAAAAGAAGAAAAGGAGTGTAGAAGCAGCTCTTTTGAAAGCAAACCCCATCTTTGAAATAACCCTTCTTCCAAAAAAGAAATAGGGTTCTTTCAAAGATAGGGATTACTTTATTAAGAGCTGAGTTTTAGACAAAGTTTTTGTCTTTGAATTATAAGTGAAATTCAGACCTCAGTGATATCTGCCTGACTTGGAGGCAACAATATGAAAAATCACCAAGTTTCACATAGTTTCAGACTAAAACTTTACAGGTTCATATGTAAATCAGTGCAAGCCCAAAGCCTCATAAATTCTAGGTTTAATTATGAAGGCTTTACACAGATCGGCATCCATTCCCTACATTATTAACTTTTTTCACTTCTTCAGTTCTTATTCCCTATGTGCAGTTTAACGAAATTGGTTAGGAAACTTTCCCATTAAAAAAACCCCCTGTATTGACTTTTAAAACTGAGTAAAACTTGAGTAGAAAACTGTTTTAAACAAATCAAATTATTTTTATCTCATGACCACTAGATGTCAGTGTAAACAAAGATTTAAGACTTCATGCCTTAGGGTGGTTTTTAACCCTTATCACTAAAGCATAAAAAGGGAGATACAGGCCTGGTTTACACTTAAAAGTTAGGTTCACATAGCTCTTGTGGTCGGGGTTGTGCTGAGCTAATTCCCGGTGTAGCCACCAGTCATTGCCCCAGTCCTCCAGCACCAGCTGGTCCCACCAGTCGCTGCTTGTGGGGAAGACCCACAAGCAGCAGGTGACCCCAGGAGACCAGGTGGGGACGTTGTGCCCTGAGGATGTCCTCCAGGAGGGTGGCTAGTAGGGTGGTCACCCAGAGCTGCTGGAGCATGGCAGCCAGGACTGCGGTCAGTGTGCTGGCCACAGCCTCTATGGGTGGGCGTGGGAGCTGCTCAGGGTCCATGGGGACCCAGGGTGCCTTCTCTGCTCTCCATTGGTCTGCGTGCCTGGAGACATGTAGCTCGCCCTCAGCATGTGCAGGCTGAGGCTTAGGATGGGGGGGTCCTTTAAAGGGATGGCAGGCAGCGGCCCTGGAAGGGCTCATCTGCCATGCAGCCCTGCCCACGGCACTTCCTGCCCCTGTTCTTTCAAAAGAGTTTCCTGGGACATGTGGATGCTCTTTTTCGAAAGTGCGGAGGGGGCCATTTGAAAGGGCGGGTCGAACATTTGGTCCTTGTTTGCTTGTGTGAACGCTCCATTTCGAAAGGCCATCTTTCCACGTTAAGTTTCGAATGCCGTCCTTTCGCCGTCCTTTTGAAAGGGAGCTGTAGGGTAGACACAGCCAATGTGCATTCAGCATTCAGGGGCAAGAAGTAGATCAGTGGAACCTGTGCAGCAGGTCCAAAATCTTTGTATATTTCAGAGTTTTGCTTTACAGGCATTTATCTATATTACTGTAGTACTAGTTTTAGGGTGGTTAGAGCACAATCACTGCAGTATCTGTTTCTACACAGCTTTATCAATCATTCTTGAAAGCAGCAGTCTGTCACGGAGACGATTGCAACTGTTGTCCTCAAAGAGGCCCAGAGGACAGAATCCATTGTACTGTCTAAGACAGAACCTTCCTGCACCAGGCTGGGGGTAGAGACTAGGAAATGGGTAATGGGTACGATGTTGATGAGGTATTAATGGTCTGATGTGGGGTGGGAAATGCTATGTTTCTAATCAAATTTATTCTAGGAATTCTGTGAAAGGCATGTAAGGTCTATTATCTCCTTGATACTTGAGGGATTTAGATATGAAACTTCTGCTAATGCAGGGTGTCCAATACATTTGCCACTCACCATACGTGGCAAATAGGACACTGTTGTGGCAGATATGAGGGTGGCCAATCTGCACCTTTTGAAGCCTTTAAATGTGGCTCCTTTTGAGAGCTGCATGCAGGGATTGCTGTCCACCAGCTCTGCGCACATGCCCCAACACTTGGTGGGAGGAGTGCATGGTGGCGGCAGCGGTGGCAACCCCAGTGGCAGCTCTTGTGGCTCTGGTGAGTTGCCGGCATTGAATTACAATAGGGAGGCTGCGGATGCCTGGCTCTGGGGAGGGGGGGAAGGCAGTTACTTGAGGGGGGGCTGAGAAGTGGCTGGCTCTGGAGGAGGGGGAGGGCATTTATTTAGAGCTTGCGGGGAGGGGCTGGGAGTGCCTGGGTCTATACATTTTGTATAATATAATGTGGAAAGATGACAACCACAAGTGTGGCGATCTTCGTATTCCTACTGGACACACTGTGCTAATGCCAAAGGGAGTTCTCTACATAAATCTTCCACCCAGCAAAACAGTGACTGACACCACAGTTGGTGAGTGGTGCAAAGAATTCATTAATTTCTTAGCTTGGAGCACTCATGGGTGCAACCCTTTACAATTTGTCGTACATGGCATATTTTAGTCTGCCAGCCAAATGAACACTTGTGAGTGAAATAATAGCCACGTACATCACTATATGTTGATCTCTGCCTTGTAATTAGAGGATTAGCCTCCTGTAACACTGTCCCACATAAAGTGAATGGGTGCTTGTATATGTCCTAGTCTTATTTGTTTGTTGTTGTGATGAAGTGATCTCCCCACACTAGCGCTGAAAGGATTAAGAAAGCTGAGAGAGGGACTCAGTTAATGCAACTGTCACACATACAGGGTTTAGGTGGGGAAGTAACCCCAAATGGGAAGACAGAGCTTAGCTGAATATGTTTTGGCAGGCTAGTATTAAGCCAGAACTGCTTGTAGCAAAGAAGTGTCTGTGTATTAGACCTATGAAGTTAGGTCAATTTTTATAATGAATTGTGTCTATACCACTAATGGTACGGGGGCCTTAAGGACTTTTAAAACGGTTTGCTGTACTCCACCTGGCTCAGAAGAGCAGCACTAAATTTGACCTTCCAGGGTCAAATTTAGAGTATTTTAGACACAGCACAGTTCAATTTGATAGTTTTGGCCTCTGAGAAGTGCTGCAGTGTGACTGCTCTGGCTGGCGCTTTCAGCTCTGAGTGGTCATATTGGAGTACTGTAGGATACTCTTAGAGGTCCAAATCATCAAAGGTTGAATTTAGCACTTCCAGGTACACAGAAGAAAAACACAGGATATTTTGCATTTCATTTCCTGTTTGGTAAGTGTGGCAAACCCAGCAGCACACCTGACCACGAATGCCCAGGATCACAAATGAGCACCAGCATGGATAGTGCAAGAGATACTGGATCTGATTGCTGTGTATGGAGAAGCATTTGTGCAGGCAGAACTCTGAATCAGCAGAAGAGAGGCTGAGACCTATGCCACAGTTGTACAGGGCTGAGGGGAAAAAGGGTGATGCAGCTCCTGGAGTGTGAAGATCTAGCAGAGTGAAGTTGGCCTGGCAGAGAGAATTCCCAGAACTACTAGGAGGTGGTGCTGCCTAATACTGAGTAGAGCACCCTGTTATCTGTAGTAGCTACAGTTCAAGAGCTTCGTTGCCTTCATGTTTTCCCCCAACACACATACAGATTCAAATCAGATTTATAGGATCGATTTGCAATTTAGCATTCAATTTATGCTGAAGATCAATGGTAGTGCAGAGCACTCAAAGTCTTGCAGAAGATGATTTTGGTCAGAGGATATTTAGAGATCTTAGTGTAGCATTTCTTTTGTTTACTTTTCTAGGTAGCTAGCTTTGGAATAATGTTTCCTTTAATTAGGCTGCTTTAGGAATCAAAAGCGTCAAAGTCAATTTAAAAATTGCCATGAACAGAATTTTGTGCAAATATTTCAATTACTTTAGCAGTTCTTTTAAAATTAATATTTTGGTTTTAAAAGCGGTTTTAAATTCAGAGCTCTGGCATGACAGAACAGCTATGTCTACACGTGCATTTTTCTTTTGAAAGAGGAATGCAAATGAGGGAAATCAAGAATGCAAAGGAGGCATTGATTTACATATCTTGTGCTTCATTTGCATAATCTCTTTTCCAAAGAGATTCTTTGAAAGACAGAAACCCCATCTTTGAAAGAACCCTTCTTCCTGAAACAAAATAATAGGGGTTCTTTTGAAGATGGGGTTTATTTTCGAAAGAGCCCTGTCTATACTGCTTCCTTTCTTTCGAAAGAATCTCTTCAGAGAAGAGATTATGCAAATGAAGTGCAAGATATATAAATCAGCGCCTCATTTGCATTTTTGATTTCTCTCATTTGTATTCCTCTTTTAAAAGAGGAATGCAAGTCTAGACGTAGCCTGAGGGTCACTAAAGAAATGTTGGAGCCAGCTCTTTCACAGCTGGAGCGATTTCTGCAGAACTGGTGAATGCAGTATTGTTTCCCCAGGAACATTAAAGTTTTGTTTGTTTGGGCAACTTTTGATGGGTCTTGTCCTGTGCTTCAGTATTGCCAACCACAAGTGTTTGAAAATAACTAGTCAGGTCTTCCAGAAGCATGAAACTTGCTTCAAAAAATAAAAAGTAAAAATAATAAATTTTGAGCTGCTGCCACTGCTGCTTTACCCTCTGATTTCTGAGCATTTAGGTTACACAAGTTATATTTTCAGGCTCTTCTTTGCAACCATAAGGATTAGAAACTAAGTTAAAACCCGATCAGATTCTCATGCAATCGCTGGGAGTTTGAAGAACAAACACCTGCTTTTGTAAGAGCTGGCAGCACTGGTGGGATCTGAGGAGGAGGCAACACAGGGCTTGGTTGTGTACTATTCAGGGGCCACTTTGCACAAAGACAAAGCTATAGCCAATGAATCTAGCTCCAGAATAGATCCCTCTGGCCAGGGGAATTCTCAGGTCAGCTTGAATTTCTTTGCCACTTTTCTCCCGAGTTTCCTGCCTCTGTAGTCAGCAAGCTTCTGTTTTGTGTATTTCAGCCTGTTTCAAATAAAGACACACTGTGTGCTTGCTAATGGAGACATCGTCCTTGTTCATACTTACTTTGTCCTCGTAATAAAAATACTTTGTTCAGTCTGAAAGTATACTGAGTTAGTGAAAGCACAGAAAATAGTGTCCTTTGCCTGCTATATGAATAGGATTGAGTCCAATATCTAAAACACCAGGATTCCATATGCAAAAAGTTTCTAGTACTAAAATTTTCAGTCTCTTTCAGCCTCTACAGTAATAAATAACGGACCCAGAAAAGCTTATTTGATCTTTGTAAAGTAAAACTGAAACGATGGAGGGAGAGATTTTGATGCTTAAATAGAGTGTTAAAACTAAGGGTGCTGTCACATATCCTAGTTTGAAGTGGTTTCTGTAATGTACAAGGCTTACAGTTTGGTTCCATGACTCTCAGCACCCTTATCATACAAATTGTTCCAGGACTTCTGGATACTCAGCTATATTGTGTTGGCTTCAGTGCCATTACATATAACGATCCTCCCATATGCAATCATTGTTCATAGTAGTTGAGATTGTTTCTCCGGACTGTCACCTGGAGGCCTTGTTCATTTCTGAGACACACATATACACAGAGAGAAAGTGTTTTTGCTTATGTCTCAACAAAATCAGAATGCTCCCACGAATTGTATCACAATACATCTGGATCAGGTCTTTTTGAGAACTACCCCAGAATTAATGAGTAATATTAATACTCATTAAGTGCTTTATCTTGAGTTTATTGCATTTGAAACTGGCACATTAAATAATTGAAAAGTTGTTCATTTGTTTAGCTTTGCAAATTTCAGGGGAGGGAGAACATGTTATCTACTGTAAAAATAATCTTTGCCACATGGTGGCAGCAGAATCTACCATGAAAGCATTTGGCTGTCCTTGATGGGAAACATTTACAGCTTTTAGCAAGCTGATTGTTAAAGAGCCATAGTACATTAAAAAATGAAGCACTGGCAGCATTTGAATAGCTTTTTCTCATTGTGGGGGCTAAGTAGCACAGTGGGTTAGTGCCATAGTTCTTTTTCTTCTGGAGTCCGGGGCTTACATCCTGTCTTAGCTCATAAATGAAAGCAAGTTGGGTGGTCTCATCCCAGTTCCCATGTATGCACATCACACAGTTTGGCATGACTGGCAGTCTCTGTTTGGGGGAGCAATCATGAGAATATCTGGGGTGCCACAGGTGAAAAGAAAGGACCACTGGCACAGTTGGGTGGGGAAACTTCTGTAGGATCTGCTTACACTGAGCTAATGACAGTACTTACAATGTGAGGTGACCATCCACCCCCTTTTCACCCAAACAGTCCTGTACAGTCTCCCTACTTTTTTAACAAAGGGGCTACTTGTCCCATATTCACTCCTTCTGCTGAGGTGCCCTTCCCCCAAGTCAGTGCAGCTGCCGCTGCAGGTAAAAGCCACTGGGTGTTAGCCAGACAGCAAGTGTGACTGGCCAGGTGTGCAGCCAGCAGCAGAAGAGGGAGCCAGGGGCCCTGCCATAGGGGTAAGACAGGGTATGTGAGCGGAGGGTAGTGTGTGTGTCCCCCATCTAAGATACTAAGGGGAGCCGGGTGCCCTGCTGCTCCTGTAGCTGGAGAGACACCTACAGGGAGGTAACCCCATCCCTGCTGCAAGGCAGCCATCTGTGGAGCTGGGGACCTCCCCTGCAGGGTAGCTGCCTCCTCAGCTAAGGAGCACCCATCAGGCAACCACCCTTCACATCTGGAGAGTGCCTCACCCATGCAGGGCAGCAGCCCTGTTACTGGCAGCCCGAGGAATGGGGCATCTGGGGAGCCACACCCACAGGGCAGCAGCCCTGTTCCCAGGGCCCCATAGCCTGGGGAATCCACGTGCAGGACAGCCACCTTCCACAGCCAGGGAGGCTCCTGTCCCTCAGGAAGGGTGGCAGCCCCATTGCCAGTGCCCAGAGGTATGGGGCAGCTGGGGAGGGCAGCCAGATCCTGGCACCCCGCAGCATGGAGCAGCTGGGGCACTCTTTGGAGTGGGGCAGCTGAGGAGCCTTCCCCCACACTCATCCTTCATGGGGAAGCAGCCCCATTCCTAGTCCCCCATTGCTCAGGGAAGCTGGGGAGCCCCTGGTACAGGGCAGCTAGCCCTCTTCTCTGCTAGGCTGCATTTCTGGTGCCCTGTGGCTGGGCAGCCACCCCTGAACTGAGCAGCTGCCCCCACTGCTGGGAAAGAACCCCCACAGCCTTCATCCCTGGTGCTTCCTGTGCCTGCTGGCCAGCAGGCTGCAGCCCCTTCATCCCTGGGTTCCTCTGCTCCCACTGCAAAGCTGCAGCCCCTACCACCAGGGGGACCACTGCTGGACAGGAGGCCCCAGGTCTAGTGCCCCAGTGCTGGGCAGCAGCTGGGAGTGACAGGACTTAATCCTGTATTTCCAGGCTAGGTATACACTGTTGCAGAAGATCGACCCGCTCAGGGTCAATCTTCCAGGGTTTTGTTTTGTGCATGTTGGAAACAGCTCTTCCTAGGGTCAAAGTCCACCCCAGATCTCCTCACAAGCAGCAAGCATTAAGGAAGGTCAATGGAAGAAATGATCCTGTAAACCTTCTTCCTTGTATACAAACATTAAAGTCGACTACTGATAAGCCAATTTTAGCTACACAATTGGCGTAGCTAAAGTTGCATAACAGAGGTCGACTGCTGTGTCTAGTATAGACATAACCCCAGTGTGCTCCCTGTGGAGGAGAAGCCTATGGGGTACAGCCAGGTCTGGAAGCATCACATATTGGAGGATAACAAGATGAGGACAAGGCAGGTGCTTCTGAAGAGCAGTAACTACTTAATTGTAAAAACAAATTTTTAATATTTTTACATATTAGTTATGTAGTACATGTTTAATGGGTGCTCAGTAAACTTAATGTTATTTTGAACACTTGTACTGCATAGGTCTGATTGATTTCCTTTCAACTTGCTGGAGTCTGAGCAATTTTACCAGGTGTCCCATATTTGGTGTAGGGAAATATGGCCACCCTACTAAGACAGAGCTCCTAAGTTCACTCTCAATTTTAAAAACCCCTTCATTTTGTTTAATGTTCTGTGAGCCAAGTCAAATAGTCTTGGCTTTGTTGTCACTCCAGATGACATTAATGTGAGTTTTATCTGAGTAAGGAATGCAGGATTTGGCTGTCTTCCTGTATAGTAGCAAGAAATAAATTAATTTAAAAGCAATGTTAAAGTGAAGTTGGTTCAGCTGTTTATAAATATAGAGTAACTATAGCCTGGGCAATAGTAGGTCAGGGCCCCTAAGTGTCTGCATCTCTATTTAGGATTTAAAGTGTAGTCAAACCTCTCCAAAGCTATTTAGATCACCTCCATTACCATAGTACAGTAATCCCTCAAGTAACGTGAAGGTTGCATTTTCACGTACACTTGCATAACTCAGATTTTGCTAAGTTGGGGGCCGCGTTTTTCCCAGCAGAATGGAAGTTCTGCAGCTGGGGAAGCAGCAGGAGCACCTGGAGCTCCTTCTGGAAGGTAAGTCCTGGAGCTGGGTGGGGCGGGTCAGTTTGCAGGGTTAAGCCTGGCAGTGAGCTGGGGCTGCGGAGAGGGGCAGGAGGGTTAAGCCTGTGTGTGTGCGGTTGGGGCTGCAGTAGGGGTGGAACAGAGCTGGAGCTGTGTGCGGGGGGGCGGGGTTTGAACTGGGGCAAAGGGGGTTAAATGAGAGGGGTGAGCTGGAGCCAGGCCACAGGGGCATTGAACCTGGGTCAGGGTGGGTTGAGCCAGGTCTGGGAAGTTGAGCTGGAGCCGGAGCCGTGCAGGGGGGGGTTGAGCTGGGCTGCAGGGGTTTGAACCAGGGTGCGGTGGTGGCTGAACCAGGACATGGGGGCTGTACCAGGGCTGTGCAGGGCCAGGGGGAATGAGATTTTGAGTTATGTTTAACTTGCATTAATGTGAATTAAGCACAACTCGAAATTGCACATTTTGAGGGATTACTGTATCTGAGTACCTTAGTGCATTTATTCTCACAACACCCTTGGGAGGCAAGGGAGTGCTATTACTCTCATACTATCAATGAGGCACAGAGAGGCTAAGTGACTTGACCAAGGCGCCACAGGCAATATGTGGTGAAGAGAATTGAACATGGGTTTACCAAGTCACAACCAAGTGACCTTGTGGGTCATCTTGCCTTTGTGTCCAAGTCAACTTTTGGCTTCTCAGTCTAGGACAGTAGTTACTTATAACTTTTTAATGATATAGGTTGTTGTAATACTCACTTGTGTATTGTGCGTACAAAAAAGAAATACATATGTAGTACAGAATTTGATTCAGGAAAAAATGGATGCTCTCCAGCAGCAGTGTGCTTTTTTTCTTTCTCCATCCTACTTCACCTCTTTCTTGGACTGTTATTTCTCTCTCCAAACAGTCATAAATCAACAGAACAATCTCCCATTCCTGAAGAGGGTTTGTGTTACAAGTATAAGAGGATATATACATTCAACTGGAGATGTTCCCTGCACATTTTACAGGTTCTTTATACATTTGAAAGCATGCGTCTTTAAAGAAGGGAGAATTGTATTTCTTACCTTTGTACAATTTCACAAAGAAGCAAAATATGGCCAACTTTAAAAAAAAATCAGAAATAGTTCTGCTATAACAGCATGTAGATCCAGAGTAACTACTTTTGTTTTGGATATCAGAGGAATCGGGAATTTAAGGGAAGAAATAAATTGAAATGTTTCCCCTTTCTAAACAAGACACAGAGATATTCTGACGAGAGGGACCAAAAGTGAGAGAGTTTGCAAGAGAGGGAAATTGGAAAAAAAGAGCAGAAAAAGACAGCAGGAAAGGAACAGGGAATATGGGTAGTGGAGAAGCATGGAAAATAAAGGTGGGATGGAGGAATGGACATAAATTTTTGTAGCTGTATGAATAATAGTTGTCTAACTTCAGAGAGAATATTGAGAAAACAAGAAATTATTTATTATCTGTATTATTTATAATTGTTCTTTGTAAAGGATTATTGAGAAACTACTGAAATACCAAATGACAACAGAGAAAAAGGAAATGAGAAATCAGAAATATGTGGTTCCTAAAGAAAAGAGGTGATGTATTGGTGTATTTACCTCTGTTTTCAGAGGTAAATGTTACTGCAGTGAGTTCTGGGAGTTCCCCCACGCTTCTTGCTGGTGGATGCATTTGGGAGATGTCTTTGTGTGGGCTCAGTACAGCAATTGCATGTATTGGAACTAAAGTTTTCTCCTTTGGGTTTGAGAATCTTGCTGCCTTTGCTGATGTCATATTTTTGTTGCAAATGTGTTTTTGATGTTGCATGATGCACACCAAGCATCCTGCTTTCTCTTTCTCTCCACTTGTTAGTCCTTAACTGTGCTTTATGCTAATCTTTCACAGTGATGGATTTAAGAGCTGCAAGGGTCTTAGCTACCTAGCTCTCATTTATTCTATTCTGGGAACAGTGCTGTTGGATCACACTGGAAATAATGTGTGCTGCTGAATAGATTATTTGCACCAGCTTAACTTGCTATTTTACCAAGAAAGTAGAATGGTGTTGAGCAAAATGGCATTTCTCATAACAGAGTACAAACTTCACTGTGGAATTTGTGCTAGTACAGTACTTCAAACAAGGAGACAAGCACTTTACAAGGCTTGTAACTGATTTTCTACATGAATGATAATATTCCTTTATACTGCCCGCATGGTGCTATACAGACATAAACTCTTGTCTCTGAATACGGTGGTCATGATGTACCCCCAACTCCCAAATAAAAGAGCTATCGAAACACTATAGAATGCCAAGGCCCTTTATCTGGTAGAGGAGGTGCTGCTTAGCAGGTAGAGCAATTGCGTGGGTAGGCTTGCCAAATGATAAACTAAACCCTGGTCTTTAGCCATGCCAATGGTAGTAGTAACACCAAAAACAATAGGCCATTTAATCAAACTAAGAATGACTATAATGGCTTAGTACATAAGCTATGGTAGGAAAGCTCACTGGTTCAGTTTATGTACATGATTTGTCTGCAAAATTTTATACTAAACATTTTGCACTTCCTAACTCATTTTAGCTAAAGTGTATTTTGAAGGCTAAGCTTGTCACCTCTCCCATGAGGTAATTACTATTTATTACTATTGATACTAGTTGGGAGGGATAGCTCTGTGGTTTGAGTGTTGGCCTGCTAAACTCAGGGTTGTGAATTCACTCCTTGAGGGAGCCATTTAGGGATCTGGGGCAAATATATTTAAAAAAATCTGTCTGGGATGGTTATAGGTCCTGCTGTGAGTGCAGGGGACTGGATTTGATGCCCTCTGTAGGTCTCTTCCAGTTCTATGAGATAGGTATATCTCCATAGGTATACCCATTTTATTGATGGATAAACTTCTGTAAGTACAAAGAGAGTGAGTGAGTGACTTAGCCAGTGTCACACATTGGGTCAGTGGTGGGCTGGGAACAGAAACTGCATTATTGCAGACTCTCAGTCAGTGTTCCCTCTAATTTTTTTCCATCTGTGGGAGAAATAAATTTTGTTATGTACACCAAGGCATATGCAGATTTACACCATTAATAGAAACATGCTACCGGCTGGGGGAGGCTGTGGACTCTCTGCTAAGTAGCCGAGTGGCCCCTGAATCTCTCCTGGGCAGTTGCCCAATCACAGAGCTTACAGGAAACATGGCTCTCCAGCTCTCTTCTAATAGCAGTCCAAAAGCAAAGCATTCCTATGAATAATGTGTCCAGCATAGGTGACCTGGGGTAGCACTTAGGAGGTGCACCAGCCCCCCAAAATATTAATGCTAAATGGGGTACTTTCAGATGCCCTTCTGCCCCTCTGGGTGGGCCTTCGTACAACCCAGACCCCATGCAGACATGCGTTGCCCAGAATATCCATGTGCATATGATCCCTTCACTGACTGAAAAAGTTCTCAGTTAAAAAAGAAGAAGTACAGTTATTGTTTTAGGCAGAAAAAATTCTGGTCTGCACTTTGTGGGAATTCAGGCATGCAGTCCTCAAGTGGTCCTCTGTAGGATCAAGCTGTACTTAGGACAAACCCAGTGTGCTCTACCACAGTGGTTCTGACTATGTTGGTCTGGCTGGGCTTGACTCTCCACACTAGGCACTGCAACCTCCAGGGCTGCAGCATAGCTTAGGTTTGGCTCTGCCTCTCTGGACCATATTTGTGTAAGCAGAGTTGTGACTAGGCTCAAGGGGTTTCAGTGCCACTCATTCAAATGTGACCTACTTAGATTCCTATCATCATGGCAGCTGGGCCAAACCTGAGTGGGGCTCAGACCCCAGGAGTTACAGTGCTTGAAGCAGGGAGGAGAGTGCACTTTGTTTCTCTTTGACCTCTGCCTCTTGTAGTCTTTCAGACTGTGGTAGGTGTACCATTTGCAGTTCAGTGCATTAAATGTTAATTTTTTTTTCTTCTTGTTAATGAGGTGTTGCTTGTTCCCTTGTGCAAATAAATATCATAAGTATGTTCTACCCTTGAAATCAGGTCATATTTCAACCAAAATATGAGAGATTAGAGAGGTTTCATCCTCCTCTGAACAGTTACACATTACAGTTACACATTCATTACACATTAGCTGTAATGAATTTCTCCCATTAAGAAAATCTTTTTGAAAGCTGCAAACTAGCAGTAAACTAATTAAGGAAACGTTTTCCACACACAAGTCAAGTTATAAGTCTAATGACTGATCATGTGGCATTTTATCTAGAAAAATTCCTATTGTGATCCACCAAAAACAGTAACTATTTTTGTATTTTAGGGCATCAAAACTAAGCTTACTCACTCTATAGTAGATTTGTTGGGGGAAAAAATCTAATACAGTCATCAGTGACAAACTAATAAAACTTCTTCCAAATTATGTTGTAATTTAATGGAAATTATAAGGCAGAACTGAGTTCTAAGTGTCACATCATACTGAATATTTTTCAGATTTTGTTTTTGTTTGCTCAATTTTGGGGATACCCTGATTAAATCTGTGGGGCTGTCATGGAATCAGTGATATAATTCTATTTTCTAAATAGTTTCTCAGAACTGATATATGTTTTGTACAAGTCACATGAAAGCTTTTATTATATTGTTCACACATCTGTTCAAATATGAACTAAAATAAACTTAACTTTCATTAACATTTTTCAGTGGGAGGTTGTATTTTTTTATTTTTCCTCTGTCACATTTTTCTTTTTAATCTTCTTTTTCATTCTTTTCATCTATGGAGTCTCAACATTTTCTTCATGTGAAAGTGGTTATTTGAATTCTGGAGAAGTAATGGTGCATTAATGAGCTCCTGCTGGGTAAAAAGTACAGAATTTCCTGAAACCCTATGAGTTCAAATATTTGGAGTGTGTTTGAAGATCTCCCCATTACAGAGAATTTGAAAGAAATCACACAATACCAAGCTCTCATAAAACTATTTTTATTGAAAATACGTCTACAAAGTAATGGTTTTCAATCCACACTGGCTGCATTCAAGTGCAGAGCCAATGAGACACGGGAAATGGAATCTTTCTATAGTAATTGATTTCTGTATGAAACAAAGTTAGTAAAAAAAAAACAAAAATCACAAACTTTGTGACACAACTCATTTTTCTCAACTTATGTCATAGAAAGACAGCCATTTACATTAAGTCTTTGCAGGGTATTTCCAAATATTCTCAACAAAATTAAATTGTTATTCCATACATTCTAAAGTTAATTTTTATAAACACACATTGAATACAAGAGCTATATAAAATATCTCTAATTACATATCTGAAGACTTCTGTCTGCTTTCTAGGTTTTCATTCTGTTAGCAAGGAAAGTTCACACTTTATCACTTTCGGTCAGAGATTCATCTAGAGCTTTGAGGTGATTAAAGCACTGACTGCTGAATACTCTCAGCTTCTGCTCAGTTCACTCATGAGTTGTTTCTACTCAGGTTGACTGGGCTGCTAAAATGAGCAGAATTTGTTACTTTTGGGGGAAAAACCTGCCTTGTTGCTTAAAAATTGGAAAAAACTGCTTTCAATCATCACACTCAGGCTTTTACTAGTTACATTGACATTTACACAACAGTCTCAGAGGGGTAGTCATGTTAGCCTGTAGTTTCCCCTTTCCCAAAAAAATCTTAGTATTCTTATAGCACCTTAAAGACTAACAATTTTATTTATTAGGTAATGAGTGTTCGTGAGTAAGCTTTAAGGTGGTACAGGACTGCTTGTGTTTACACAACAGTTCTTATAGTCTTGTGAAGACAAAAGTTACAGGTGTTCTCGAATGTTTGGCAAGTTTGGAAATTGTGGTATGACACAAGAATATCTCAGGTCGTTCTCTCTCCCTAGTTCAGAACAAAACGAAATATTTTCCAGTAAAACAGACCACTCAGCCAATTTTGTGCTTGTGGATTCAGTTCCTTACTCACCTGTCTCTAACTGCACCATAAATCTTTCCAATTTGACTCCTACAATAATACAAGGAGCAGAAAAGGAAAATATATACAATGAATATTTTTCATAAAAGGGTCTCCTCTGGGAATAATCTTGAAATGAAAAAAAAAAAGCCATAGGATTTGGAATGTATTTCTCCCCCTGCCTTTTTTCTTTCCTTTTTTGTGACTTGAAGGCTATCTAAAATATTATTCTTAACTTTTTCTTATTATATTTTAAACATTTATTAAATGTATTTATTATTCTGCAGTTTATACATATATATTTTTTCTAGTAAGTAATGGAGCACCCATTAGTTTTGCTTTCTAAAAGATTATTCTTTATATTTGAGATGCTGTTGCTGGCAAACCCACAAAGATATGGGAACCTCACAGTGGGAGTAGGGAATTTCCTCGCCTGTGTACAAGAAGGTGTATTTGGCTAATAGTTTTATTTCATCACTCCAGACTAAATGATGAGAAGATTTCCATTTCTGAAAGTGACCTCTTGGTCACAGGACTGCCAGCAATGCAATTTCAGCACACAAAGACAGGTTTAGAGCCCCATCCAGTTAGATTCTGAGCTCCTTGTGCCAGGAATGAAGTACTCTCTTACAAAGTGCTGGTCCTCTTTGCTATATTCACTTATTTATTTATTATTTAGATTGTGACTGTGTTCACATTGTGCTAGGAATGACACACAAACAAAGTACAACTTCTGTCATATAGAGCATACAGTCCAGGGCCCTGATTCTTCAGGTACTTCTGCGAGCAGAGACATGGAAGTTATGGGGACTTCTCAGGTCAGCGAAGATGCACGTATGCATAAGTGCACTGGTCAGTGGGTGTTTAAGGTGCTAAGAACTTGTCAAGAACTGTCCCTCACTGACCATAAAATGTCCTGAAATTATCATGAAATCACCTTCTCAGAAATGACATTTCAGCTCAGCTGGTAAAAGTGCTGATTGTGGGTATTTGTTTAAACTGAACATCTATTTTTTTAAAATGGAAAAGTCCTCTTTTTTGTTATCCAGCAAGTAATAGGATAAAGATATAACATTTCACCAGAGGGGAAACAACTCAGTCCTGTTAGTTTCCTTATTTGGATGCAGTTATCAAGTTAAAATGTTGATTTGTGTGCTTACTGATATTAAGAAAGGGGGAATAGGTATTTAAAAAAATAAAAACCTTTTCAGGCTGCATTATCTATTGTGACTTTCCAGTTTACAAAAAGATCACATTTATAGGATTGAGTAACATATAGACTGGCTTTTTTTTTTTAATGATTTAATAGACATTCTCTCTCTTCTCCTCCCCAACATAGTTAGCATATCTCTAGCAGGACCAGTATGATAACGCATGAATTATTTTTTTAAGGGAGGCACAAACACATACCTTGGCCACTGCTAATTCAGGATCTTTTTGATGAACTCTGTTCCAATGCTATCATATGGGAGAAAGGAAGATATAAATGGTCTTCTTGAAAACAAGATATGAGTGATTGTAGAAAATATGTTTCCCACACTTCTAGTGTTTGGAATCAAGCCTGGTCTATCCTACATCTTGGTTTCACTGTCTAATGGTTTTTCGTTCTCATTTTCCTGTGAGATCAATTGGTACGGTTTTTTCATTTCATTCTCCTCTATCACAGAATTACCCATCTCGGCATCCTTATTCTTCAACTCATGCCGTGACAAATGCTCAACAATTCCTGCACCGATGGAGTCACCCAAGACATTTGTAGTGGTGCGGAGACGGTCCCTGTGGAAAATAGTTGAGTTAATCTTGTTTTTCCTGCTTGTTTAAGTGAAACAATCAGAGTCTGGATTAAAATAGCTTTTGAAAGTAACTATGAGATGATCCAACACTTCTATGTTTATTCATTTATCTGAAATATTAATATTCAACTCCATCTAAGTTGAAACTAACAAGTATGTCAGAAATCTAAATCGAAGGCAGTGACCTGAAGCAATGTTGCTAGCCAATTCAAAGGGCAATATGGCTGCTGTGTTATGAGGTGATACGAGCAAAGAGGGCTTTTGGCAGCTCGTGTTTGAGGACTTGTATGTTACAATAAGGCAGGGGTAGTGATCTCATGCTACCTGAATTGACTGAACGTTGCTTTCTTAGCTGTTATTCCCAGAATGAATATAAGTCATTGTAAATAAGATAGGGTGAGAATCACGAGTGATGTAAAGGGCCAGAGCTAGGGCCTTTATACCATGTAAGTCCCCCAAATGCTTTCACATAGAGACTGCAGACAAGCACCCTGCCATAGGGTGACTGGCCACTTTAAGAGCAGATGGGCACACTCATGCCTGTGGCCAATCAGCTGCATTTCAGTGGAAGTTCTAAGTGATTTCAAAGGGAATTAGGCACTTAACACTTTTGAGGAACTGGATGCCAGTCCGCACAAAGGCCAGCAAGAGATCAGTTGAGCTGGAGGATGGCAGGAATGGTTTTGTATGCGTCCCTATATTAAGGGAAAGATCTGGAGTGGATAAGCTGTGAAGGAAAAGCATCTGGAGTTCAAATCCATTGTGGGCACAAGAAATATTTTTTGACGTTTTTGCTTAAGGTTTGGTTCAACTGATTTTCTGTTATGGAATTACTTTTTCTTGGGCTGGTGGACAGCCCAGCAGCTTACCTGGGTCTGCAGGGGTGCAAATATACTTCTTAAATGCTGTGAAAGTCTTGCATAGAAGGTGACGATAGTAAAAGGCTGGAGGAAGGCCCACAGAGGAGCTACTGAGACATGTTTATGTAAACTTAGCGGCTCACAACACACCCCGTAGGCTGGCACAGTGGTTCTAAGCCATGGATCCACGGGGTCTGAGGCTTGGAGACTGAGTTACCCCCCTGCTCCCATGCACTCAGGCTGGAGTTTGATAGCATGTTGGGGGCACATCAGAAAACAAATATCAAGAACCCCATTCTAGCAGACACAGAAGTGGGGAAACAAATGAATCAGCCACAGTGGTCAAATGATTGTCCATATTCAGATGGCTGCTGAGGCTAATATGCACATTATTCAGATCCCCCTTCAATTCACCCAGTCTTAGGGGAAGTACACAGACTTTCACTGGTCTGGACAGTCTGAAGTGTTTGGATAAATCAACTCTGAGTTGATCCTTTGAATTTTCAGACTTCATGGTAAGGTAAAACTTTATTCTTCAAAATAACCATATTTACTAACTATTTTCAGTAATGGAATAAGCCAAATCATCAGATGCCTTGCAGGTTCAGAAATGATCAGAATGTACCTATCCAGTGTATTTCATAATATCCAATAGCCCTTAAGGACTTTAAGAAATACTCACAAGAACCAGTCCACTGCAATGATAAGAGTGATGTCCTCTGTGGGCAAGCCAACTGATGTCAACACAATGACCATGGTGACCAGTCCAGCCTGGGGAATTCCTGCAGCCCCAATACTGGCAGCTGTAGCTGTTATGCTATGCAGAAAGATGGCAGTGAAAAAATAAGTCAGCATCCAAAAATAATTCTTACTATTTTGTAAATACTTAACAATATGCAAAGATCAGTGATTTTAGTATGAATACATACTACTAGCTGCCCCAGGGATAGAGCAGCAAACCCTTGTGCTAGGCACTGTACAAACACAGAATAAAAGACAATTATCCCAGTTGTATAAAAGGCTCTTGAGAAAAAACCTTAATCAAGGCAAGGCATTTGGACTGGTAGTTTTCTTTCTGATTTTTCACACAATTTCATATTGTTGGAGAGGCATATGGTGCAGAGACCTACGGGTTCTTTACAGATGAGTTTGAACTAAATCAAACATCTGCACAGATGCAAACATTTGTAAAAGTATAGAACCGGATCCAGTAGGGATGACAGCAACTGTAGGCCCCAGGGCAAAGAGGGAGAGGGACCAAACTCTGCCCCAGAAGGGCTGGGGCCAAAAGCAGAAGGGGCCAAGGGCAGTCAGCCCTCAGCACGGCTGTTGCAGTGCTCCAAAGGCTCCCAGAACCCCCTTGGCCTCCCCCTCTACCCCAGGCCTCAGAGGGCCTCTCTGGAGCCAAACTTCATTGTTAGCCCTTATTGTAATAATGGGTCAAACTGAAACGCTGTATCTAAGCACCTTTTGGGCTTTAGAGAAATTTGGATTTTATTCTGAATTTTCTTGGTCTCATCTCGTCTCTGTTTGAGAAATAATCAGTATCTTATGAAGGAATTAAGATTTATAACACAGATTTAATGATAACACATAATTTATCATCCCTATGGAATATTGCAGAACTTAATCTAAAAGACAGCACACTATCCATATAATCCATGGCAAGTTTCATATATGTACTAGAGAGCCAAAATCCAGACTAAAAATGAGCCACGAGGGTCTGAAAGCAGAATTTTCTCTTGTGTTGATTGCAGGACAGTTTGTAAAACCAGAAATGTTCCTTACAACACAAAGTTAATAATGAACAAAGTCTGTGATTTGTCCAATTAATTATATTCCCTTAGCGTAAGCATTGTAACATGTTACTGTGCTGATTGCTTATGGGATGTACTTCGAATGCAGACAAATCATTAATAGGAACAATTAGACAACATTGACCGCTTTGCTATGTCTTATAAGCTGGGGATCAATAACACCATTTCTGTTCATAGAGTAAGATATCATATATATTATTTTTATTCTAAAATATTACAGGCTCCCCCCCACCGCCCTCCAGCACTGTGCAGGCCCTGGCCAGTGCAGGGCCTGGCCCAGCCCCCTGACGGAGCTCCCTCCCTTCCGTGCCAGCACATGGCTTGGCCCAGCCCCCCAAGGGAGCCCTGCCCCCGCATTGTGCCAGCCCTAGCCCCTTCCCTGGCTAGTGCAGGGCCTGACCTAGCCCCCCCACTGAAGTCCCCCTGCAATGTGTCAGCCCTCCCTCTCTCCCCGCAACCAACATAGGGCTCAGCCCAGGCCCCCAGTGCAGCCACCCTGCTGCACTATGCCAGCCTCAGCCTCTCTCCTGGCTAGTGCAGGACCCAGCCCCAACCCTGCCCAGCCCCCTCAACAAAGCCCCCCCACATCGTGCCAGTTCCAGCCTCTTCCCCAGCCAGCACGAAGCCCAGCCTAGCTCCCCAACACAGCCCCCCTCCACATCATACCAGGCCTACTCCTTCCCTAACCAGCACAGAGCAAAACCCCTCCCAACAGAGCCCCCCCCGCACCATGCCAGCCCCACCCTTCTGCTGACCAGGGCAAGGGCCCGTCCAGACCACAATGGAGCTTCTCCCCAACCCAGCACAGGGCCTGGCCCATACACTTTGAATTTTTTCAGGCGTAGGGAGCCCTCAACAGAGGGGCTTTTAACTGGCAGAGTCAGGTCTACACAACCTGTTTAACGCTGGCAGCAGCCTCTGGCTATGCTAATTAGCCCTGGGATTATGCTAGTGAGCAGTCATTTGCAATTGCAAAACTGCTCATTAGCATGAAGCTGCCTGGAGAACAGGTCAATGTAGACCTAGCCTTAAAGTAAAATACTTCTTAAATGATAGCTATTGGTAACTCTCTTAAATACTATCGTCAATTATTCACATCATTGGGAAAGCTGTGTTGAATCAAAGCATACACAAAATGCCTTCTGTACCTGATTGTGATAATCTGCCCAAAATTCAGTTCAAAGTTGTTAACCTGTGCAATGAAAATTGCAGCCAAAGCCTCATATAAAGCAGTCCCATCCATGTTAATTGTGGCTCCCACTGGGAGTACAAATCTTGTAACACGCTTGTCCACTCCATTATTCTCTTCTAGACATTTAAAGGTTATGGGTAGGGTGGCAGAACTAAAACAAGAAAAAATGACAATATAAACACACATACACACACACACATAACAATCTTCTGTCTTAGAGAGCAGTAGGCCTGAAGTAGTGTCCAAAACCACAACAAATTAGTATATGACAATGAATGTATTTAGTTATATCGGCCTGTGTAGTTTAGCAGACCAACAGTAGTACAGTGTAGATTTCTCAGATTTAGATATTGTTTAACTTTGTGACCAGAGTAATCATAGTAGTACCTCCAATTATATTTGTAAATATCTTCATAGGAGAAAACTACCTTTTCTAATGCCTCAGGGTATTTGGGTATATTAAAGGCCCTCTCTTTGACATCCATGGGAGAGTTGTACTAGGGACTGCAGGACTGGAGAAATTTTGGTCGGATTGCATTTATAATTGTGCCTTAAAATTTCTTAGCATACCTCGAAGATGTTCCCAGAGCTGTGATCAGAGCCTGCAGAAGTCCTCCAATAAATACCCATGGGTTCTTACGAACAATCAGGAAATAGAGCAGTGGTAGAACAATAATAGCATGAATGAGCAAACCAATGATAACTGTTACAGTGTACATGGCAAGCTGTCCACCAATCACACCCATATCTTCCATCTCAACAATTTTCCCAGCAATCAAGAACAGGATACCAACAGGGGCATACCTACAAATAAGTAAGCAAATCAGTTTGTACAAATGTTTGTTTATATGCTAACATACTGATATAATGACCACAAACATCCTGAACCCAATTCAAAATCCTGGGCAGTGGTAACTCAACTTGGTGAAGACTACTTCAGTGGAGACTACCTGCCTCCTGGTTTCCAGCGCTGCATATGTTTAGGGAAAGAGATACAGCCAGGAAGCTGTTAGGTTTGGCTGATGCCTGGTTGTTTCAGGTCATAGGTAGAGAAGCTTGGAGCCTGCTTTTATGATGGAGACTGTGCATAGGGTTGGGGCTTTGCAAAAGTAGCTTAAACCACATTGTGCCAAATACATTGTGCCAAATGTATTGTGCCAAATACAACTCAGCCAGAGTGGAGAATCTAGCTTTGAACACGTGAACCTGCTGCTTAAGGTACATAAAAAAATCATCTTAATTGGAGCCAGACTTTTCACAGAGTCTTATTGAAAAAGTCATCTGTCATTTCACTGCACATATGTAAGATAGTATAATTTGATTATCTGATGATATCTAACACTTCGCAACCATCAGACCGACCTTGAAGTTTTCCTCTTGTACTAATTCTCACCCCATATTTTAAATTCCCAGACATTTCTAATATAATACCTAAGAAAACACTCATGTTTAGAAATGGGTTTGTGAAAGGCAAAATGTTTGAAAAAATATGAGAAAGATAAACCTCTTTATAGTTTTACTCAAGGAGTTTCCATGACACTGGAGATAGATGTATTTATGTAAGATGATATGCTGTAGCATCTGAGGGAACACGTCATCTAATGAATAAATTGTTTTATTAGGCCTCTGACCAAGAAATGTCGCATCTTAGACTTTTTGTAAAGATTTCAAGGTAACTTTTTTAAGCAGGGATTTCAATTTGATTTGTCTGTAATATAACATGCAAAACTAATAATTATTCATGGGACAATGAGCATTTGTGAATGGCAGTGCCATTAATATGCTATGCACATTACACAAGCAAACAGTGTTCTGAAAATAATGGATGTATTGTTGGTAAATGGGATTGTGACATCTTTCCTTTTCTACACATTTAGAGGGAAGGAATGATAGGAATTAGGCTATGATAAGATGATCTTTATATGCCAAGCAAGCTGTGCTCTGGACTGTAAAGTATGTATTTACTGCTTAATCATAATGCTCATAGAAATTATTCATATACATCTAGAGATAACTATACACTGAAATGTTTAGATTCTCTTCAGATTAATCAGTGTGCAGAACTAAATTTTCAGAAAAAAATCACGTATAGTTAAACAGGTATCACTTTTCAGGACTGGATTCTCAGAAGCTATAGTCTGGGCTAAGTCTAATGAAATAAATGTAGCTATACCAATTGCCAGTAGAAGAAGATTCTTAGAATCATAGATTTTTAAGGCCTGGAGAGACCATGATGACCTCGTTGTCTGGTTTGAAGGAAAATGTATGTAGTCCTTCATAGGTGGGAAAGGCTGCCCCCCTAGAAAGACTGTGGAGTATGAGAGTGACATGCTGCAGCAGCTTCAGACCAGACCAATGTGGGGATGCTGACCCCTCTCCTACCCCCAGTGAGTGCAAGAGAAGGGTGACTCTAAGTGCGGGAGAAGCCCTCTTCTTAGCTGAATTAGGTGAAACAGCACCAATCCTCCCACCCACATGAAACAGTTAAATACAGGTTGCACCTCCCTCATCTGGTGCCCTCAGGACCTGACTGGTTCCAAATGAGGGAATTTGCTGGATGAAGGGAGATCCCCTGCTGCCAGCTACCCCATTTGCAACCCACCTCACTGCGGCGACCTCTGCTTTTGTTCTTTGCACCAGTTGAGCCCTGGGGACCCTTTATCTTCTGCCTGGACCTCAGCCACTGCTGGGTTGACACCAGCCTGGCCATGCTCAGGCTGCCAGTCATTGCTGCAGAGGCCAGCTCCATCTGGGCTGATGTACCAGGTCTCAGCCCCAGCTCCATGGGAGCCAGATGCAGCCATCGCCATGACTCTGCAGGCGCCAGCTCTAACTGTGACTAGGCCACCAGCACATCCCTGGCCCTTGTCCAGCCCCGTGGAGGCCAGCTCTGGCTCAGGCTGGCTGCTGCCTCCATCTGGGGACACAAGCCCAGCTGACTCCTCTATCACTGGGGTCTGCCCAGCCCTCCCCCACAAGCCTCCCAACCCAGGGTTTCTGGTCCAGTAACACTTGTGTTTCTACCAGACGACAGTGGTTGATGGACCAGAGAATGCCGGTTTTGGGAGGTTCAAATTTTCAAGCTTTTCATGATCTGCTATGGGGATTGTACCAGGAGTGTGTGGAGGAGCGGGAATTTTTTTTCCCCAAACCACCAGACTGACCAAGGTAAAGTAGGTTTTTTCACTTTCCCCACAATGGGTAGAGAGCTTAGTTTGGGCAACCACGAAATGGTGGTTAGGCTATGATGTTGCAACTCATCATGTAAATGTAGGGTGGATGGCTAATGCAGATACTCCTGAGAGGATGGATAAGGTGATAAAGTGGATTGTTGCACATAAAATGGATGGGCAAATGATTAAAAGGTGATACTTTTTAAAGCCATGTCTAGATGGCTGTTTAGCACAGTGCTGCTGCCAGCAGTCCTATGCTAATGACAGGTCATGAAATTGCAAATGGAAGACGGTTTGCAAACTCACACGACTAATTAGCATAACTGTGTAAGATTTTGCTGTCAGCAGGGGGCGTGCTGGCAGTACAGAAGCTGTGTGGATGTGCCTCTGCCAGCTAAGCCCCTGCCTTTGTCACCAGACCCTGTGCTAACAGGTCATCTAGATGTGGCCTAGATGAAAAGAAAGTGGGGATGCAGGTTTCCTATGCCTGGCATGTTAGGGAGTCAACCCCCATCTTTTATATAACTCCCCTTCATCTATATTTGTTGGGGGTTAGGGGAAGTGAGCTCCTGCCAGTGGATTGGCTGGGGACCAGGATGGGTAAAGGAGGAGGGCTGATAGCAGCTTCACCTCCTGCCCCTGGGCATATGTAAACAATTATGGAATTACTTGCCTTATACACTTTTATCTGTTGGGTGCTCACTGACATTTAGGACTAATTAAACTACAGTCAGTTCTCCTATTCTCCTTCTAGCTTAGCTGAAAAAGTAAACTTCTAATCTGACCTGCTACAATATACAGATCCTCAGTATCCAACACATGCTGGTGCTGAATTTTCAAAACATTTGGAAACAAGTTAGCATAGCATTTAACAGAGGCACTTACCACATGATTAGCGCTACCAATTTCATGATAGCTTCGTTAAGGCTATCGAAGAAGTCTCTTAATGGCTGTCCTTGCTCCTTCATGTTTCCAATCACCAGTCCGAAGCTTATTGAGAAGACCACCAGCCCCAGTGCATTCACTCCATTTACAGCACCTGGAACAGGGATCACTTCCTCTTTCATTCGAGTTAGGGTTTCCATTGCCTCTGATACATTGTTTATTATGGAAGGCACAACAGAAGTTTCATTGGGTGGAATTGCTACTCTAAACATTCTCTTCTCATAGTTCGTTTTGAACTTTAAAAAAAGGAGAAAAGACAGAAACCAGAGTGACTTAGTGCAAGAACAGACAAGTATACTCATTTATCACTGTCATGTGAGACAAGCAGTATTATGCCCCCAGACTGAGACGTCTTTTGATTTATTAGTTTGTTGGATTGCCAACCATTGAGGACTAGCCTGGAGTTCCCAGGACTTGAAAATTAATATTTAGTTAAAAATTATGTGATGTGATGAAATCACCAGGAGTACATACAACTAAAACTGGCAACCCTAGTTGTTTGTTTTATTTTTAGGGATAAAATAAAGGTTTAGGGTGAAATACTGGAGCCCCTAAAATAAATGAAAAATGTGCATTGACTTCTTTGGGACCAGAATTTCATCATTGTTTTCAAGAATTCAGGTTAAATTTTCACAGTTACGATTAAAACTGTATATTTTTCAGACATGATTTTTGTGACAAAACTGACTTTTAGATTGTGTTTTATGGGGTACTTTATATGCTTTTAAACTATTGATTACAGTAACAGAGAGGTAGCCACAGCAGTCTGTGTCTTAACAAAATGAAAAAGCAGTCATGTAGCACTTAAAGACTAACAAAATAATTTTATTAGGTGATTAGCTTTCATGGGGCAGACCCACTTCTTCCAAGTTGCGTGGGTACTTTGAAGTGCCCATGGCTACACGGCATGCCAGTGCTTCGAAGTTTGCAACTTCGAAATTGCCGCTGTGAGAATTAGCCTAATGAGCTGCTGCATATTCATTACAGCACCTCATTATTATTCCGTGCTCACACTGATTACCATGCCCCCTTCAAAGAAGGGGGCCAGTGTAGACAAGGCTCATTACTTTTCTTTTTTGAAGAACTGAAATTAGGACTTTTACATAATTTTTCCATGACAAAGCAATGAATTTATCTCTAATAATTTGCTATTGAGTTACCTCTTTGTTTGTAAAATAATTCTGTTTCATGTGACCACTGACATTAGATGGACAAAAGAGATTCAAGTTCTGAGCACTTTCCATATCTTTGCTTTGAAAACACTATTCCCAAATATATTCATTTCTGTTTTTCCCATGGTCATTTTATATCCAGAATATTTATATCTTTACCAGCATGGCTCTATCTTACATACACATCAGGAACCTAATTCCTGTTTATGCAAAGTAATTTAGGAACATTCATCTGATTGCACCCAATGGTACTTAGTCATCTAAGTCACTTAGGAGATGTTGATAATTTTACCCCAGTATACTTACACACTGAGAATGAGGATCAGGGCCAAAGAGTTCTGTACTATTATTCATAGTTTAAAACTATTGCAAAACTTTTGAAATTTCTATGTGAAATGAATGCACAGCTGGCTAAGAATTCTTGTGTCTAAGAAGAGCAACCTGTGTGCAGGGGAAGTAAAAAGAGTCCAACAAGTCTGAGATGTGGTTAGATTCCATATATCACACACACACATTCTTGGTACACTGCTGAAGAGTATCGGCTTAACCTTTGCAGGCATGCACTTCCAGCAGAAGTACTGTTCTGAAGATCTAGTGGAAACCTTTTATAAAAGGACATATTTCAACTAACCTTCAAGAATGTCAGATATTCCAGGTTTTAAATCAACTTTACAAAGAAACCCCTAACACTTCAATATGAGACATGGAAATTTCCTGGAATTTATAAGGAATAGTATTTATCTGACTCATCAGTATCTTGCCACATATCACCAGTGTGGTACTTCAGACCATTCCAGCCTTTTTTTCATTCACCTGTTAATGCTAACTGTGACTCATATTTGGTTGCCTTGCTATTAAGGAGGAAAAGTACCCCAGGAGGCTTTTGTGATTGTGCAAGAGCAGTGCATGTGTGAGTTACACAAACATATTTAAAATTAGCCTTAGGAGATGCTGGGTTATTGCCTTTTATCTTACACCATTTCTCAAATTCTATTTCAATATAGTGAAATATTTGATCCTTCATTAGATAATATTATCTTTGAAACAGGTTGTCAGGTTCAAGGATCTTACAGAGAGATGCAGAACTCTTCTGCTGATTCATACTGAGGGCAGATTCTAGAACCCTGCACAGATGTCAAAGATTTCTGATGACTCACCTTGTCAACCAGATTATGGCATTCTTTTAATGTCAAACCAGGATATGAAAGGATCTGAGTGGATAATGGGTGTCATTTTAAGGCACAGAAAACTAGGGTCTATAACATGGTAGTAGTACAGGAAGATTTGTAGTTTGTCTCAGGAGAAAATATAGGCCAGGGTTTACATTTTGTTCTTGCTTTTTAGATTACAGTAAAGGGAATTGCAATAAAAGAGTAAGTTGGTCTGCAGCCAGTGAATGTACTGTGTCAGGAGCTGGGTGGGAATGCCATCTGCTTACACAGGGCAAGATGAAACAATTTCTCCACAAATGGAGTAAATATTGGCAATCTTGAAATAGATGATTGGCTTGCCAAGTCAACAAAATTAACTGGAGGCTGCATCCTGTTCAACAAGTCTTGCTGCCATTTGTGTAGGAGTGCTAACCAACAGCAGCAACTTTTCTGGAACCAACTACTTTGAAGTCTCTGTGATGAAATGTGTTCATTGGTAGCATCACATAGACATTTTCTAGGAGGCTAGACATTTGCTTGTCCCAGCTCCAGTATTTCCTCTTGCCTTCAGTCACGATCCTCCAATCAGGTCATACATCAGTATACCTAGGGTTGCAGAGTCCCAAGGAAGATATGGGGTCTCCCACCCTCAGGATTGTGGAGAGAGGGGGAACATTTAGTCCAGTGATACTTAGGCCTCAGTCATTTGGGAGCCTAACGAATGAACCAACACTATGCAAAAGAATCACAATATTGTAAATTAATGTTTCATTTAGTGTGTGTATAATATACATAAATTTCTCACAAGAAAATGACCAAGCATTATCTTATCAACTACAGTATCAGCATCCAGGACTGCCTTAAAGCTGTCTCAGACCACTTCCTACCACATGCTCTCTCAGCAAAGTCTGAGGCTATATCTACGTGAGAAACATCGGTCAACAGAAGTTACTGTTGACAGAGAAATCTCGATGGACCCTCTGTTGAGAGATTGCTGCTACACACAACTTGCTCTGTCGACAGAAACTGCTAGGTTGCACTGCCCTCTGTTGACAGAAAGCAGAACGGCAACTCTGCAAATGGCTGCCCAGCAACCTGAAGCCCTCTGTGGACATAAATGTCTGTGCTGCACTTGTGTTGATAGTATTCTGAGCTCTGGGCTCAGCGCACAGGCTCTTTCTCTCTGCAGTACCCACCTTCAGGAGCTCTCAAGACAGCTCTTTCTCCATGCCCTTTCAGGTCTCCTCTGCTCTATCTCCACACATGCTTTGTGTGGCTGGGTTGGGTCACCTAGTCCCTGAGTTGTTCCTTAACCCTTTAGCTACATTGTGGGGTTTCATATACTGAACCACACAGTCTCCTGAATTGAGGCACAATGCTTGGGATGTTAATAAATTCTAGCTCTTATCAGTCTAAGCTGGGAACCAGAAGATGGTCACTTTTAAGTAGGCAGCTACTTCATCTCAGTGGGAGTAGAGCTAGATTATCTGTGTAGGCCCTTATTGGAAGGAAGAGACATAAGCTATGTCCTGGGGGAGTAGGTGAGGATGTTTCTGTAACTTAGGATGCGTCTACACTAGCTGGCTACTTTGAAGTAGCCAGCACAACGTCAAAATAGCACCCGTCGCGTCTACACGCGCCGTGTGCTATTTCAACGTTGAAACTGACGTTAGGCGGCGAGATGTTGAAATCGCTATTCCCATCCGAAGATGGGAATAGCACCCTACTTTGACGTTGAATGTCGAAGGAGGGTGTGTGTAGACGATACGCATCCCGCTCCTTTGAAATAGCGGGGTCCTCCATGGCGGCCATCAGCTGAGGGGTTGAGATGCTCTGTCCAGCCCCTGTGGGGCTCTATGGTCCCCGTGTGCAGCAGGCTTTAAAGCACCACGGACCCAGGTTTCCTGTGGCAGGAAGCTGAGAGCATGCAGGCAGCAGCACACGCACATGCTAGCCCTGCATGCTTTCCAGAGGACCCAATCTGCACAGCCACCACCCATGGCCTCAAGCCAGCCCCCCAAGCGCCCTCAGGGTTCCCGTCCTGTGGGGACCCAGGCACCCCCAGCAGCCAAGTGGGGGGCCAAAAAGAGGCAGGGCCACTCCTAGTTGGAGGCCGAGCTCTGAGACCTGCTGGGGCTTTGGGGTGAGGAGGAGGTGCTCCACGTGATGGGGAGCAAGCGGTGGAACGCAGAAGTGTTCGCCCAACTGGCCAAGGGCCTGGCTGCCCAGGGTCACTCTGCCCGCACTCCGGATCACGTCCGGAGTAAGGTGAAGGAGTTGCGACAGGGGTACACCCGGGCCTGGGACTCGGCCAGATGATCTGGGGCTGCTCCTGCTGCTTGCCCCTATTACAGGGAGCTCAGGGGCATCCTGGGCCCCCGGGACACCTCCTCCCCCCCCGGCCACCCTTGACACCATGGCCGACGAGCCCCCGCAGGTCTCGGAGCCGGAGTCCGGCCTGGAGGCCAGCTCCGCACCCTGGGGCCCACCTGAGGAGCCCCCCCTCTGGACAGCGGAGGAGGGGTCCAGCAGCGAGGAGTGGGGCTCCTCATCGACCTCCCCTCCCGGAGCACCAGCTGGGCATCTGCCCACCGGGCTTCCCCTGACTGCAGCAATGGACGGTCAGGTACGTACCCCACAGAGCACACACCCATGGGCCACAGGGCAGGGGCACCAGACACGACAGGGAGCCTCACACACCCCCAGTGGACCCCAACCCGCAACTGCCCAGCCACAGCACGGTCCCAGAATGGCGGCACAGCCATCAGCACCTGTCAGCACCTGCACCCATAGACAGAACTGTGCCTTAACCCCAGGTGCGGGGAGACAATGCTATTGGGACAGCCAACAGGTACATCAAACCCACCGATGGGGACGGAGACCCAGCACCCAAGGGCGGGGAGGGGGAACAGGCCACGGGCCAGGGCACTGTACTAACAGCCTTCCTCTCCCTCTCTCCCTCTCTGCAGCTGCAGCATCCAACGCCCCAGGCAGCCTCCGTCATCGCCGAGAGCCCGTCGGAGGTCAGCCACTGCCAGCGCCTGGAGACACCCCCAAGGGCAGGGGAACGGTCCCACCACCGCCGGACCCTGGAGATGGCCCCTGTGGACTCCCAGCTCCTGGCAGCTCTCTGGTGGCAGACGGAGGTGGCAGAGGAGAGATTCCGCTTTCACAGGGAGGAGTCCACCTGGCACTGGGCGGCGTGGGAGGACTTCATGGGGGTGTTCTGGGACATAGCAGGGTCGATCTGGGAGGCTGTCACCCGGCTACCGCCCCCCGCTGTCCCTGGGCCGCCCTCCCCACCACTCCACCCAAGGCCCCCCCGCCGCACTGCCTGCTGCCCCATCCGGCTCGCTGCCTACTGCCCCACCTGCAGCCCCACCCGCCTTGATGCTTGCAAGCTCCACAGAGCCCACTGGGGCTGAAGACCGGCCAGTGGAGGCATCCCGGCTGTACTTGCCGGTTCTCCCAGCCCCCAGCCAGCCACACCGGGGACCGCGGACATGGAGGGGGCGGTCACAAGCTGTACCCACCCAGGGTTGCACCCCTCTATACCCACTCCAGACTGATGGGCCAACGGCCGAGCCATCCGCCAGGCCCCCATGTATATAGTTGTCCCCCATGTATATAGTTGTCCCCCTTTTTGTATATTGCTTGCAATTTCTGTTGTGCACAAAACAAGTTACCAGTTTTCAGAAAAAAAAAAGGTTTTATTTTAAAAAAAGCTGGAGGCGTGTGCTTGTTGGGTGGGTCGCGTGCGGGTGTTGGGGGCGGTGTGCGGGCAGTGCGGGCTGTGTGTGTGGGGATCTTTTGGGGAAGGCCAGGGAGATGTTCAGGGATCTCCCTGATCAAAGTGGGCCCGCAGGGCCTCGCAGACCCGTACTACCTCATGGTGGACATGGTGGGTGGGTGCGGTGGCTGGCTGGGGGAAGCCTGTGCCAGCATCGACCACCCACCCCTGGATGAAAGCCTTCCCCTTGTTCTCGACGATGTTGTGGAGCGTGCAGCAAGCACCCACAACCTGGGAGATGTTTTGGATGGCCAGTTGGGCCAGGAGGCACCACCAGCGGCCCTTCAGATGGCCGAATGTCCTCTCCACCACCTGGCAGGCATGGTTCAGGCGGGCGTTGAAGCACTCCTGGCTGATGTTGACGTGGCTGGTGTACAGGCACATGAGCCAGGGCTGGAGGGGGTAGGCCACATCTGCCATGAGGCAGAGGGGCATGGTGGTGTCCCCCAGAGGGATCTCCCTCTGGGGGATGTAGGTCCCTGCCTCCAGCCGGTGGCACACGCCCGAGTTCCTAAACACATGGGCATCGTATGTGCAGCCGAGCCAGCCCATGTACATGTCCTGGAAGCGGCCCCGACTGTTCACCATGGCCTGCAGGACCACGGAATGGTAGCCCCTGCAGTTTATGTATCTTCCTCTGCTGTGGTCCGGGGCGCGGATGGGGATGTGGGTCTCATCCAGGGCCCTGAAGCAGTTTGGCAACCCCATGGTGGCAAGTCCGGCAACGGCTGCATCCAGGTCCCCAAGTCGGATGACGCTCTGGAGCAGCATCGTGTTAAGCACACAGACCACCTGTGGGGAGGGAACACAGGTGCCCATGAGGCTGTGCAGGGTGCCCCAGGGCCCTCCTGGGTACCTCCCTGGGCACGCCCCCGCCCAGCCCCTCCCTCCCCAGCTCCCCTTCCTCCCCAGCCCCACTCCCGGCCCTTCCCTCCCCAGCCCCATACTCGGCCCCCCCATCCCCCAGTGGGTGCATGCCCAGGCCTCCTTACCTCCATGACGACAGCCCCGACCATGGCCTTTCCCACTCCAAACTGGTGTCCCACGGAGCAATAGCTGTCTGGAATGGCCAGCTTCCAGACAGCTATTGCGACCCTCCTCTCAATGGGGAGGGCACGCCACATCCGGGTGTCATGGTGCTTCAGTGCGGGGGTGAGCCACTGGCAGAGCTCGAGAAAGGTCTGCCGGCGCATGCGGAAGTTCTGCAGCCACATGTCGTCATCCCACTCCTGCATGATGAGCTGCTCCCACCACTCAGAGCTGGTGGGGTAGCTCCAGAGGCAGAGGAGCAGCTGGCAGGGGAGGAAGAGGGCAGCCTAGTGTCAGGGGCGTCCCTGTCTGCCTCCGGGGAGGGCTCCTCTGACAGGAACCACTGGGTGGCCTCCTGGGCATCACCTAGCAGGGTGCTTGCCCCCTGGATGACTACCTGGAGGGCCTCCTCTTCCTGCTGCTGCTGCTGCTGTTGGGTGTCCATATCTGCTGTAACTTGGTCTGCGAGAGTGTGGCTACTGCTCTTCAGACCTCGTGCTGTGCAGGCCGGGTGTGTCTGGGAGCAGCCCTTTAAAGGAGCGGCTTGCTGTTGACCCGGAAGGGCTAGTCCAGCCTGTGACCGGGTCCGCGGGCTTTGCTGGCCCCTTATTTTGAGATGGAGCACTTGTGTGTGTGGACACTCCGCATTTCCTTCCGGGGCAGCTCCTTTCGACTTTCCCCATCACTAATTTGACGTTGAATGTTGACAGCACCAGCCCTGGAGGATGTGTAGACAATATGCATCGAAGTAGCCTATTTCGATGTTCTTACTTCGAAATAGGCTACTTTGATGTAGTGTGCTAGTGTAGACGTAGCCTTACAGTGTTAAACTGAACTCTAGTAGAATGTACTTAGATCAGTGACATTTTAATATCTTGTTTCCTGATGTTTCAAGTCTTTATTCTTTTGATTATTTTTTCAATGGAGCATTAAGACTATCCATGTATGAAAGACATTAAAAAAACTAGATTGTTACATATTTTGCACTAATGCACAAAGTCCCAGTCACCAACATATGATGGGCCAGAGATCCTTACAAGCCAATGGAGCTATGCTGATGTACACTAGCAGGTGGTATGGTCACTTTATTTCTAGGTAGAGACTTTTTTTCCTTGATAGAGTTACAAATAATGTCATTATTGCATTTTGGCAAGCTGTGGTGTTATTTCAGTAATGAATAATATATTTTAAGATACATTTTAATTCAATTATCCCAGTATGAAAACAAACAGCATCGATTGACTTACATACTAAGATGAAGTACTTATTTAAATTTCTATCATTCATGTCACGGTATTTGGTGACACAAACCACTGAAAGCAATTTTACTTGAATTTACCTCAAAACACTTAAATCAGAAACCTCATAATAGTGCAAACACTTCAGCAATTAACTTGCCAAAATAGTGACATGCAACAGCTGCTATTAAAATTGAGTATTTACCAACAAGGTGCAAGGATCTAAAGGAACTGAACAGATTCTCTCCTGACAGCTAGCTGGGAGGGAACGCCTTCTGGGGCAGACTGTATTTGCATGAACACACCTACTCAGCTTGGTGATGCTCAAAGTGAATAAACCATGGAGCATGTTAGGTTACAACCACTTTAGCAGTGAATGCAGGGGTAGTGAAATATTTTTTCAATGTTGTTTCATGGTTTCATGAATATATAGAAGCAGGACTGTGCTTAACCTGTCCCAAATGAGGGAGTCATCCACTTATCTGAGAGGACCTTGTTAAGCCAGAGGTTCAAATGCTAGAGACCTGTAAAAGTAAGAGGTATGGGACAGGTGTTCCAGCCAGGCGGTGTCAACACTCCTGCAAGAGTCTTTCCTGGACCGGTTTAACCTGTCTCTGAACACTGTTCAAAGAAAGAGCTGAATAAGCTTCTTTAGGGATGTGTAACTGGTTCTCACACAGGACTTCCAGCTTTGGGACCCTTTTGAACCCAAAACCAGTCAGAGACCTTCTTCTTGTGCAAGGACCCATGCCCTTTATTGTCCTGTCAGTTCCCACCATCTTCTAGATGCAAAGATTCAGCTCAGCGAGTGCTCACTTCAGCAGCTAGCTGGTTCACACATCTTGCCACTTCTTGACTACTCTTCCTCTCTCCCTACTTCCTTCTTGCCAGGGTCACATAGCCCTGTGGCTAACAAGGCCCGCAGGTCTACCCCATTTACCTTCTTGGTTTGGGCTTAGTCAGCACCAATTACCATTTCTGCTGCAGTTGGTGTGGCAGATCTCTGGCTCACTCTCTTTAGCCAGCAGTCTATCCCAGAGTATCATAGTTTCATCAAATGCTCCATCAAAGCTGAAATCAGTTTTGGTAGAACATTGTTTCTACTCTTCCTGCTAAGAGCTAAAAATGCCTGAGAGCTGAAGGCACTCACGATGGAGTAGTGTTTCTGCCCAGCCTGCAATGTTCTGAAAATTACTAAGAGACTGATATGCAGCTACCACAGCAAAAAGACAGGTGACAGCAGAAATTGACTGATAGTCGGCTGGTGAACTAGCGGTGAGGTGGAGAGGTGCAGCAAGTAGCTAGTAGGGCTCCTGGCAGAAAGGAGTGGTGAGCAAATGTCTGAGTGGTAGAGTGAGGAAAGTGCCTCTGTACACACTCCTCTCCTGACAGGGTAGGAAGTGAACTCAGCAGATGCATCTCTGAACTCTGGGTCAGCCACTGTGAGGGGGGTCCAGAGAAGGATTGGGTATGTGAAGGGAATGTTTAGATTGCTGGACTTAAGGATCTGAGGGGAAAAGGTCACTGCCCATCCAGTGTGGGGTTGGGTCTGTTGCTCCTGGTTTATGTTTATGACCCCCGTTTGCAGTGTTTTCCTAAATTAATTCCAAGTTACTTCCCTCCTTTTAATAAACTTCTCTTTCTTCCCTCAGACTCTGTGCTTGTGACTGGGGAAGTATTGCCTTTCAGAGATGCCCAAGGGTGGCGTGTAATCCCAGGTTACTGGGTGCACACTTGAGCTAGTTCTGTGTTGTATTGATAGAAGGGACCCCTAGATATTGAACCCAGGCCAGGTTGCTGCTGCTGGGTTCACCTGCCAGAAGGGTTACACTGGAATGAGTGACCATGAACGGATCACTTCCTCATAAGATGTTATGTTCATTTCCTCTGAATTGCTTGGCCTTGGCCATTGTCAGAAGACAGGATACTGAGCTAGATGGTCCTTTCGTCCGACCCAGTACTGTAAACCCTTGAGTTACATGACCCCAATTTACTTGACTTCAGAAATAACGGACTCTGTCCACCAACCCCCACATTGCAAATAAATGCCAGTGACTCACCAGAGTCGCTGGGGCTGGAGTGGCTACCGGAGCAGCTGGGGCCACCAGATCTGGAGGAGCCACTGGCATGGCTGGGGCTGCTGGAGTGGCTGGGGCTGCTGTGACTGGAGGAGCCACAGTGCTGAGCTTGCCAAGAGCCATGGGAGGTGGAAGGAGTCAGGCCGGTGTGCAGCTCCTCTCCTAGTACTTAGGAGAGTGAGATGGAGATATGAGGGGAAGAATGGGGAATGAGGGTGGAAGTGAAGAATGGTGCAGAGGACAGGACTGAGTGATGGACTGGGAAGATCAGTGCATTGTCATACAGTATAACCATTCTGAATTGACGGACTTTCAGCATTAACAGACATCCCTTCCTCCCATTACTTCATTAAAGTGGGGGCTTACTGTATAGCCGTTCTTATGTTTTGTTCCATTTTGCAAGGACTTGCAGGGAAGAGTAATAATAAAGGGATGAATAAGTTCAGAAAAAAATATAGAAAGCAGGATGAACTTTACCATTCCCTTATGTCAGACCTTGATTCCCATCATTAGGTACCACAAGTTGCTCTTTGTGATATTTCAATAGCCTTCAGTTCCACTGATTTGCAAGTGAAAACTGTCAAAATGCTGACAATTCCATGGGCTTTTGTGCTGCCTTTCCTTCCCTATGAACATCTCTCTCACCTCCTTGATGCAGCCTCAGAATGTGAAGAATTGGAACTGAAGAGGTAATTGAAGGCTACTAGATCAGATGCTAATTTCTCTAGATCATTCCATAGGCTCTTCAAATTTAGAGGAGGAAAAGAAATGAGGGTCAGAGCTAGAAGGCAGTGCTAGGGCTCTATCAGAATGTTGTGACAGAAGGAGAATATGGGGATCATGAAGAGAAACGAGTTTAAATAAATTCATCTAAAAATCAAATAAACACCTTGCCTATCTGGATACTTACTAAAACTGAATATTTTCAAATTCATCTAGTGCTAATAGCATGAAAACAAGTTGTCAATATACAATGGAGTGAAGGCTCTGACTCTTATCACATGAATGAACCCAACTGTTGTAAAGACATATTGAATTTTGTCCAACGTATTATTGATGAACTGGAAGAGATGCTAAGAGAGACAGGGAGGTAGTAGTGTATATGTTTTTCTGGAGAAGAGGAGAGTAACAAAAAATAAAACTCCTCATTGACATAGGCAGTTCCCAGACATCTAGGGAAGTATGTTATCTATATTAGCACAAGACGTTGCTGGTGATGATGAACCTTCCTGGCAAAAGCTATGCATCAGCACATTTATTCCGGCTTGACACACCACAGAAGTGTGAGTCTTTGTTCGTGTCTAGTGCTGGGTCCACAAAGTCCACTATAGGTTCCTTTAGACCGTGGAGTTGCATTCCAGTGGTGGGGACCTGACAAGTTTGTGCTACTTTTCTGCTGGGAATTTGTTGGTGGGGATTTCCCAGCTCTGACAAACATCCTTCATATACACCAATTAGGGACTCAGCAGGGCTTTTTTCTATGCTGTAGTGATTCCTCCTGCCCACCAGAGGCTGCTGTATTGCTGAGTGCCTGAAAACTGCACCACCACACTCAATGACCCTCTCGCTGATGCAGCTGCTCCCGGAGTGGGGGAGAACAAGGAAGTAGCTGCTTGTTGCTTCAGGGTTTTGCTGACAGAGAAGAGAGGGGGACAGAGCAGGGTGGAGGTTCAAAGGGCAAAAGAGCGAGTGGAAACAAGAGCACAATGGAGAAGACTGCTCCAAGGTCCTGCCTGAACAATCCCAAGTGTTCCAGGCTTCCTTCCCGCCCACAATAGCCTCTTCCAGTCTATCCCAGGGACTCCCTCCTGCAACTGGTCTGCCATGATTCCTTCCATTACCTTACCACTCACAGTCATTCCTGAGCCGTGTCTACACGTGCACGCTACTTCGAAGTAGTGGCACTAACTTCGAAATAGCTCCCGTCATGGCTACACGTGTTGGGCGCTATTTCGATGTTAACATCGACGTTAGGCGGCGAGACGTCGAAGCCGCTAACCCCATGAGGGGATGGGAATAGCGCCCTACTTCGAAGTTGAACGTCGAAGTAGGGACCGTGTAGTTGTTGTGCGTCCCGCAATATCGAAATTGCGGGGTCCGCCATGGCAGCCATCAGCTGAGGGGTTGAGAGACGGTCTCTCTCCAGCCCCTGCGGGGCTCTATGGTCACTGTGTGCAGCAGCCCTTAGCCCAGGGCTTCTGGCTGCTGCTGCTGCAGCTGGGGATCCATGCTGCATGCACAGGGTCTGCAACCAGTTGTCGGCTCTGTGGATCTTGTGTTGTTTAGTGCAACTGTGTCTGGGAGGGGCCCTTTAAGGGAGTGGCTTGCTGTTGAGTCCGCCCTGTGACTCTGTCTGCAGCTGTTCCTGGCACCCTTATTTCGATGTGTGCTACTTTGGCGTGTAGACGTTCCCTCGCAGCGCCTATTTCGATGTGGTGCTGCACAACGTCGATGTTGAACATCGACGTTGCCAGCCCTGGAGGATGTGTAGACGTTATTCATCGAAATAGCCTATTTCGATGTCGCCACATCGAAATAGGCTACTTCGATGTAGGCTTCACGTGTAGACGTAGCCCTGGTCTCCCAGGACCCCAGCTGCCCTGGTTCCTGTGCTCTGCCCTTTCTCCTCGTGCTTTCCTCAGTCATGCAAATGGAAAACAAGCCTCCATCTTAAGTCACGAAAAGACACTATAACGTCAGAGACTACAGTACTGCAGCATATCCTGCCACAACTGGGGAGGCTGGTGTACAAAATTTGGAAATAATTGGTTTGCTCCATTTGCCACTGAATAGAGCTACTCTTCTAATTCAAAAGGAAAGGCTCATGTTTCTAGTGTTGAAGTTGGAAATTCAAACAAACGCAGTACTTATATGTAAGGACAGGAGAGTAAAACCTCAGTATGTTTCACTACATGTATTTCCTGTGTGAGCTTGTAGGATAAAGAAAGAAATTACCCTAGTCAATTTCTGCAAATCTCTTTGTAACCCCAGAAGCACTGAACTAGTGCAGAGACTTCACTCTTTCTTGCCAGTAGTCTCAGCATCTCTGGAGTTATGTCTTCAAGCAAATAAACTTGTTTTTGAAGGAGACAACAGAACAGAGAGCAAAGTGTCACCACAGAATTCACCACATATTCTAGTTTTTAAAAAGATTATCAGAATTGCTTGACTTTGATGTAGGTTTGATAGGAGTTGTATGTAAGGTTGATGGCAATGGCTTCCATATTTCTGCAGCCAAACATCATTGCAATCTCTTGAGAGCAAAGGATTATGAAATATGCCTGCCAGAATTTTCAGTCTTTAGGCTGATATTTAAAATATTAGTGAACCAGATTATGCTTGTTGAATAATATCTTCTTCACAAATCTTCTGAGAATTACACTGAAAACTTTTATGTAAGGGCTGGGTATTCTGATGTCTAAATACCTTTGTAATGTGGTACATAAATACTTCTGCTGTGAAATGCATTGATATTTTACATTAGAGATTTGATTATGACAAAATAAACTCTAGTTTCTAAAAGTTCTGTTGTATTTTATCTATTTTATTTAATTTAAAGTTCAAGGGTTTGATTTAAACATTAATAATGTCAATATCGATGGATTTGAAGCACATTCTAATTATGAAAGGGACCAGCTAGAAACAGTTGTTCTTAAATATCTCCTGTTTCTTCAGTTACATCTGGCAATAGTTCACAGAATCACAGGGCTGGAAGGGACCTCAGGAGGTCATCCAGTCCAGCCCCCTGCTTCAAGCATGATCAACCCCCACTAAGTCATCCCAGCCAGGACCTTGTCCAGCCGGGACTGAAAAACCACAAGGGATGGAGAATCCACCACCTCTCTAGGCAATGCATTCCTATACTTCACCACACGCCTGGTGAAGTAGTTTTTCTTAATATCTAACCTATACCTTTCCCTCTTCAACTTCAGACCATTGCTCCTTGTTCTGCCATCTGACACCATAGAGAACAGTTTCTCACCCTCCTTTTTAGAGCTCCCCTTCAGGAAGTTGAAGGCTGCTAGTAAATCACCTCTAAGTCTTCTCTTCTGTAAACTAAACAAGCCAAAATCCCTCAGCCTATCCTCATAGGTCTTGTGTTCCAGACCCTTAATCATTTTTGTTGCCCTTCGCTGAACCTGCTCCAGCAAATCCACATCCTTTTTATACTGGGGGGCCCAAAACTGGACACAATATTCCAGATGTGGCCTCACCAGTGCTGAATAAAGAGGAATAATTACTTCTCTAGATCTGCTCGAAATGCTCCTCCTAATGCACCCTACTATAAGGTAAATTAATTAACCCTATATTATAAGGTAAATTAAGGAACACAGTACTTTGTCAACAAAACCTTCACAAAATTTTTGTTTGTATAACAGTTTTTGCACTTTATAGAATGGAAATTGTGCATTTAAGTAAAATCTTTACTCTCACAATAAGGTAAAAATCTCCTTGCATATGTTGGGATTAAAACAACTAGTATGAACTACTTTGCTGTTCGCTGATATCAGCCATTTAAACTGTCCCCATTCAGGTGTTTGTTCAGAGCTATTTTCCATGGTCGTGTAGTACCCAGAGGCACTCAGACCTCATACTAGGGTGAGTGAAGTCTCTGCTCTACAGCCTTAGCTGAGCAGCAGCTGGCCTTGAGCTCATGCAGTAGAGCACAGGTCTTTAGCCTCTAGGATTACAGGTTCAGTCCCTGTTGCTGGTAACCTGTAGCTGTCAGTATTACAGTAGCGTGGAGAATCACTGAGGTTACACCTGAGCTAAAGATAAGAAACTACTGTGCAAGATAGATGTAATCATAGTTACAGCAATGTATGCATATGTAGAAGGCTCACTATATCCATCCATTGCCCTCCAATGTTTTTAAAGGGGAAATTAAAATTCTCATTAGTGTCTTTTGGTTTTGTTTTCCCTTTTAACAGGAATGTTGGCTAGTGTAGACTAAAAATGGAGGAACAAGTGACAATATTTTTGGCATTCCCAGCAATAAAAGAGAAGTATGAGCACAGTTTTATATCAATTTGACCTCTTTGCTTTGCTTTTGACATTTGCAAGTGGTTCCTCTACTTCCAATCTCTGTTCTTTTGAGACTTCCTGAATATGTTCCAGCCTTCATAACAAAAGTATATGGGCACGTCACCATCTCCTCTTCTCCCTGAGCCCAATAATGTCTTAATAATGTACCACTGTGCAAATGACTGAAAACAAAGTACTCATTTTAGTTAACTTTCTTTAGCTGAAAAGTAACAGTACATGAAATATCCATAATTGCTGAAGGACAAGAAAAATCACTGACTGTTTCTTAAAAGAACATTAATAACATTTCAATATGTAATTTACTATATGAAGCGTGCCATTTTCAGTTGGAAACAATAACACAGTTTTACCTGTTTAAAGCAGGCTTCTACCAAGTTTGGAGGGAACATGTTTCTGTGAAAAGGAGATAACATAATGTGAGAAAGATAAACCAAGATCTAGCAACTTGTTAATCAGTAGTTAGCTGATAGAGATAAATTGATTCCTGAAGGCTCACTAATATGTATATGTTACAGTGAATAGATTTACTTACAGTATTATCTTTATTATCTTTTTCAGTACAAAATATAGGAGAAATGATTTGGGCCAGCCAGTAAAGAACTGTGTTTCAAATCCTACACAGTGAATGGTTATGAAACAGAAAGTTATTGTATTTGCCAGAGGAACACGATTAGAGGAGCTGTACTAACTTTAGGGATATAAGTATTTATTAAAATGATCCGGATACCAATTAACTTTGCTCAATATGTAATACAGTTCCACTTCTTTTCAAATGAAAACAGCTGACATTTTAAACTATCTAAACTATCTTATTGTGATCTCTGGAAGGGAATAGTCAATAAGTATTCCTAATTAGGACTGAAGGAAGTTTTTCAATCAAAACATTTTTGTCAGCAAATAATGCATATTCAGTGACACTTAAACATTTTAGAAACTTCATGCCAATTTTGCCAAGTTGTTTCAGTAAAAAAATCTAATAAAAATTTTCCCAAAATATCACATTTTGTTTTGACTTAGAACAAAATGTTTTGATTTTCCATTTGAAATTACTTTTTGTTTTGAAACTTCCTTTAATGTTACCTTTTTTAAATTAACAAGTGCGACTGCTGAAAATTGAACAGAAGTGTTTAATTTTGTTTGATTCATAGACATGTTTTCTTTTTCAGTTTGCCTAAAATTTTGAAAAAAAATATTTTGGTTTCATTATTTTATTATTTTTTGTAATTGCTAGCAAACTGAAAATTCTGTTTCTACTGCTCCCTTTGTATTGGTTTACGTACATTTGACATGCCATAAACAATTTTAAAGTAATTTGATAGGTATTACAAATGTTTTTTTTTCCACAATGCTGAAATTCCACAGGGAATAAATGCCAGCCTGCACCTGGATGGTCTTGAAGAATTTTGGGGAATGAAAGCCTCTTTGAGGCTTCCCTCCATATTTGTTTTCTCTGATCCCCTCCAATGGGGTTAACAAAGCATGAACGTCTTCTGGACTTCCTGGTGGTAAAGCCATTGAGTTCACATTATCTGCTTCCCTAGTTCCTAGCATACCCTGTGGAACACTGGTTGGATAGAAATGGCACTGCATAGTGTCTGTGAGCTTGGATGAAACATGCTACTTTGTTTCTGCCCCATTGTTCCATGCAGTTTATCTACTTTTCCCTTGTTTATGACTCTTCTCCATTCAGGTTGAGCAAAGGTAACCATATGCCCCCAAAGCAGGGCCGGTCAAGTAAAATTAAGACAACGGACTAAATGAATGGATTTGGGTGTAGTGAGACTCTTTTTGGAAAAGGGGGTAAGGCAGAGGAGTAGAACTTGGTGTTAGAAGCTGTAATATGGGGGAGAGAGAGATAATATTGTTCTGAATTTTCAAAGCAGTTTCTTACTTTGCCACTTTATTCAGCTGGTGTCAGGTGTAATGACATTATTGGCATTACCAGCTTCACATGAAACTTGGCCAGTTTAGCTACTCACTGTCCTACATTTTCTATGTTAATTTTCCTTGAGATATACATCTAAATATTACCATTGTTGCCATTGGTACTGAAGAGGTACAATATAACAGCCATACCTGATCAAATCAAGAAAGGCATCTGCTGCTGTCACTTGCATAATTTTGCCTTCCCTGTGCATATTTTCCTTTGTACCTTTCCCAGGGTGGATGATGACCACAATGATTATGCCAATGATTACAGCAATGATCGTAGTACTCATGTAGTAGACTATTGCTCGCATTCCCATCTTCCCTGATGCTTTACTATCCAGGGCAGCTGTTCCTAATAAATTTAAGCACAGAAACATTTACCTCATCAAACTGTGAGTAAAGATTGTAAACTCAGCAATCTGAATATGGTTTTGAGGGAAGAGTTCTGATAACCAGTACATTTAGAGCTACCCAAGTTATCCTGGCTCAGTAAAATTACTCCGTTTCTCTTCAAAGGTAATACGACCTCTGTTACCGACCCTACCTCTCATGCTTGCATAATTTTCTGTTACAAGCGCTTAACTTTCCTCTGAATTATCTGGCGTTAGCAACTGCTGGAATCAGGATATGGAAACAGACAGACCCTTGATCTGATCTGATATGGTAGTTTTTTTGTACATCCAGGATGATACACTGAGTTTTTCTTGTCAGATTAAGCATAAATCAAAAATGCTTTGGAGTTATCTGCTGCACTTGATCTGGAATGGCAGGGAAGAATTCCAGAGTACCCTGCAATAATACTCACTATATGATGGGTTTAAAGAAATGTATGTGTATGGGGTGCCTTTCATGAATATTTAATACAGTGATCTGGGTTTACATGTAGCCCAAGCTATGGGAGATCAAATAGACTAAGTGACCTCGCTTAATTCAGAAAATCCTGAATTGCTACAGTATGAATAAATATTTGGAGTGTTGTGTAGGCATCCCAAAAGCTTGAGACCTCAATTCTAAAGATAATCTAATCCTCATTCTAATCCCAATCTAACCCTAGTCCTAATACTGATAGCAGTACAATTCTGATCTACTATGAAGGCCAGGGTACCCAGTGTGACATTTACTTAATCACAAACAGAGCCAGATCATAGAGTCATAAAATCTTAGACTCATTGGACTGGAAGGGACTTCAAGAGATCATCAAGTCCATTTCCCGGCACTCCCAGCAGTACCAGGCATCACCTAGACCATCCCTGACAGGTGTTGTGGCTTTCAAGTAGAGGACTTTCTGTAGTAAGAGGTCCAAGAGGAATCCTGGCTCCGTGAGTAAGAATTTCCCAAAGATTCCAGAAAGTGCACAGTTCAGGTCGTTGACCTATCACTCTTTAAACAGGTACATTTAGTGCATCTCTTGTCACTATTTGAAAGGGTGAAGTGCCTTTCCAGCTTGTATTTGGGACACTCCCCAGCTATTGAAAAATATTAATAATACCTCCATTGAAATTGTGCCTCCCACCTGTTGAATGATACAAGGGATGTGGAATGATCCCTTTACTCTCTCTATCTCCATCTTAAGAACCCACATAGTGTTGGATGCTGTCTAGCCCAGAGTGTATCTGTTTCTGCCTGTCTAGATATTTACATCGGTACTGGTGGTTCCCTCTAATTTTTTATAACCCTGAGCAGAATGAATTTTCTTATGTGCACCAATACGGGGGTGATGTATGACACATCACCTTCATAGTGGTGCACATAAAAATGTGTTTGGTGGGAGTGGAGTTTGGAGTGTGGGAGGACTGGGCAGAGGGTTGGGATGCAGGAGGGTGCAGGCAAGAGTGTGGGGCTGGGTTTGAGGGGCTCAGGCCTGGGACAGAGGGGTACAGAGTCTGGACTGGTAGCTGGGGAGCAGGAAGGGGTTAGGGATATAAAATCCCATTTAATTGTTTAATCGGTTGAATGCTAGGTTTAACTGGTTAACCAATTAAATAGGTGTGGTGGGGGGGCTGCTGGGGAGGCCACTCCAGCCTACCTGGGCTGGAGTGGCCCCTCTGCAATAGGTGGTGGTTCCCCCAACCGTGCTGGAATGTCCCTGTCTGTGGCACCATTGTGGGCGAGGGGAGGTCCAGCACAGCCAGAGCAGCCCCTGTCCACAATGGCCCCAGGTGCACTGCAGGTGGGGGTGCTCCAGTCTGGCTAGAGCAGTCCCTGTCTGTGGAGGCCACAGGTGCACTGTGGGTGGGAGTGCTCCAGCCAGGCCGAATCAGCCCCTTTCCTGGAACTGTGGGTGGGGATGCTCTAGCCTGCCCAGCATGGGGGGCCACTTCAGTCCAATTGGCTGGAGTGGCCTCCCCCTGCCACCTCTTCCTCCTTCCCAGCCATCTCTCCCCCACAGGGCTGCCATGGATGGGGCTACTCTGGCCTGGGAGAAGCACCAGTGCTGGTCCTGCCAGGCTGGAGCAGCCCTCTTGCCCATGTCAGCAAAGGTCTGCTCCAGTCCATACAGGTCAGTCGGTTAAACTTTAACATCCCTAGAAGGGTTACATGCTCTGTGCTGGGGTATTTGCTTTGGGGTGGGGCTGGGAATGAGAACTTTGGGACATGGGAGAGTGTTCAGGACTGGGAGCAGCTCAAGGAGGGAGAAGGAGGGTGGGGTTGGCCTTACCTGGGCAGATTTCTGATATGGCCAACAAGGAGGGACACCCCACCAGCTATGGAAGCTCTGTGTTGAGGTCAGTGGGCAGGAGCTTACTTCATAGTCCCCAGTACACTTCAGGGCTTGAGAAGAGTAGTCTCTCCCTGTGGCAGCCCTGAGCCCCTGCCCATGTCTTAATAATTCCTGTGTGAGGCTTAAAGGGAATCTGGCTGGCTGCACAGCTCACAGGGAATTATGACTGGCACCAGTGACAATATCTGAGCATTATCTCTTCATTTATATGTTTGACTTTATGAAGTACAGTTAAATGTACCCATCCTCTTTCTAGTAAAGCACACAGCATATGAGAAAGGAATGCCCATGAATATAAAGTATCTGAACATAAATTATATGCAAACCTAAAACAAGAACTATAACCTAGTTAAACTGATTTGTTTTTGTAAAATATGTAACACGTTCACTGTAATTGTTATAAATACGCACACTTTGAATTTCAAGAGAAATGTACATTAATGTAACTGAGACCAAAGAGAGACCTGGGTTCCATTCCTGGCTCTGCAACAGACTTCTAGTGTGAATTTGATCATGCCATTTAGGCCTAACCTTTCATACGGGATGAGGCCTGTGTTCCCTTTTCATGGAAGAGGTGTGCCGTTTAAAAGTGTATACTCAGAAGGAAAGTGTATGCAGAAGGAGATTGATATTATACCTCTTCAATGGCTTGGTTTATACTTATACTTCTAATTCAAGAGCAAAGTTTTACAGGCCCAAATTTTATTCTCCAGTGGAAATCCAACCTTTGGAACATAGGGCCTCCAACTCCTCTGTGCCTCAGATGTTTCATCTATACAGTGTGGTAATGATACTTTCCTACAGTAGCTCACTGTGATATTGTGAAGCTTAATTCTACCTTTATGTACTTTGAGATCCTTGGATGCTATAGACTAGTGAGTGCAAAGTAGTAGTATTATTGTTTTAAACAAGAAGTAAATCATAAAAAGCCCTTTTATCTAAGGATGGGATTTTCTTTCTTCCCCCTCCCCCACCAAGTTTCCATAAAAAGAATTCACATATTCAGTTTACTTTACTAGTATGTCTAAATGCAAGTCTAGTAATTGTTGGCCCTTTCTGATCCCTAATGAATATGTTCAGTTTTCATACCAGATGGATTTGTTAGGATTACGCTATTTTTAGTTCCTCAGAATGATGAAAATAAAGCATATTAGTAACAAAGACTGAAAGAAAATATGACAGTAACAAAATCAAGAATAAATTTATATTCACTTTTCAAAACAATTTGTTAAAAACTTTGCTTATGTATTTTCAGTTTAAATGACTATAAGTTTTTATTCCCCTTGCACTATATTGCTAAGCAAATATCAATATGCTGTGCATTTTTTTCCCTCTGTATTTTAGCTAAGATCAGGTATAGTCTCTGTAATGTCAACTGTCTGGACATACTGTCCTCTTCTTATCGGGCAACAGACTTTTGCACTCATGCCGAATGCTCTTAATGCTTGGAGGCTTTGTAGAATTGGCTCCTTAATGCTTTTATAGGTTTTACCTGTATTTATACCTCAGCTCCCAAAGTTAGAGTTGGGACTGCTCAACACCTTTCTCAGGGTGGTCAGCACTTTTGCACAGTCAGACCCTATGATCATATTTCACTGATGGACTGGCAGGGGGGTAGTGGGATAATCTGGATTTGTTGTTTTACAGTATTTCTACACTATATTAAGGCTATGTCTACACTTGCCCCCTTCTTTAAAGGGGGCATGGTAATCAGGTTAATGGGAGGTTACTAATGAAGTGCTGCAATGCATATGCAGCACTTCATTAGGCTAATTCTCCCCCACATCAACTTGAAAGTGTCAAACATGCTGAACCCGAAGCACTTCATTAGTAATCTTCCATCAGCCTGATTACCACGCCCCCTTCAAAGAAGGGGGCAAGTGTAGATGTATCTGATGAAGTGAGTCTGTGCTCACGAAAGCTCATGCTCAAAACTTTTCTGTTAGTCTATAAGGTACCACAGGACCCTTTGTTGCTGATACAGATCCAGACTAACACGGCTACCCCTCCGATACTAAAAAACCTGTGGCTCAGCTGCAGCTGTCCCAAGTCTGCCACCTCTGGCTCATGGAGCTTGAGCTTCTGCACTCTAAAATTGTAGTGTTGGTGTTCAGGCTTGAGCTGGAGCCTGAGCTCCAGAGTTCCTCCCTTTACAGGAACTCGGATTCCAGACTCCAGCTCAAGCTTGAATGTCTACACTGCTACTTTATAGCTCTTCAGCATAAGCCCTGTGAACCTGAGTCAGCTGACCTAGGTCACTTCTGGGCCTTTTAGTATAGACATACCCTATGGGCTGATTCAGACCCCAGTGAAGTTAGTGGGAGGTTTTTTTTTCAGTTGGTTTTGGATGAGACCTCGAGTGTGTACCAGGAGCCATACTCTTTTCTTACTGAGCTGCTTTTCAAGTTGGCTTCCTGTTCTGTGATCAGGCTGTGATGTTGCCTTGTATTTCAGTTGTTCAGGTCTTATTCCTCTTCTTCCTCTTCAGACAAAGGATTTTCTAGTTTTTGGGGAAGGGAAAGACTGACTGCTCTGTCCCCTATTACTGACCCCTAATTGCTGGTGGAGAATGTTGAAGTAAATGTTCAAGATTGAGTGTGGAGAGCCAAATATTAACAGTCTCAGGTTTCCCTATTATGAGAAGGCAGATTTCTGCCTCACAGAGACTATTCTTGGGAGGTGCTGAACATCCTCACTTCCAACTGCAGTCATTAAGAGCAAAGGGCATGCAGTGCCTCGCAGGAAGCTGTTGGCACTTTGCTGGATTGATCCTGCAGCTTTCAATCATTTTCATCATGTCAACACTAAAAAAAATTATCCAAAAAATCCAGATGTTTTAAAAACATAGATGAATGAAAGGTTTTATTTTCCTAATTATGTTAAGAGTTGATGAGGCTCCTTAGGGCTGAGTGGGTCTCTGGCAAGGTCCTTAATGGAGAAGCAATAAAGTTAGCTCTGAGGCTTTTATGTGCCACAGGCCATTGTGTACATATTCTTTTCTTTCATAGAGAGCCAGCAAAAGCACCCATTGTTCTGTGGAGATGTATGTGCCCCTTTAATTCTGGTTGCAGCTTGCTCTCCCACATGGCTGCTGGCTCTTAACAACTCTGTCATCTCATTCATCTCTGGTCCATCTTCTTTATGAGTCCTCCTCTTTCTTCCCCTCCCCATAGGCCTGGGAAACCTGCTGCTCCACTGGTCACTGTAAACAAGAAACCCTGGCTGTTGTCAAGGCAACTATGAGCAAAGTGCCCGTAATCTTTGTAGGCACACACACAGAGGCCGAATGGGGGTCATGTTTTTGGGGAAAAAGAGGTCTCTAAAATTCAAAACAACCCCAAATTACCTCCCTCCTTCACATACTCTCTGCCTCTCTCCTGAAATGAGTGTGATCAGTCATACTGTGGCTGAAATAAAGACATAACAAGCAGTTCTCCAGAGTGCTTGGGACAAAGGGCAAAGCAGTGCATCATTCCCTAACAAAGATGTTAGAGAGGAAATTGAACAAAATGTTTTGAGAACTAGGAAAGGTAGCAACAAGTACGGTAATTGAGAGAGTGTAAAGAGTTGTCATTCATTATGGACATACAGTAATTAAAGACTGCATTTTTTTAACCAAAAGTGATTGAGTAGCAGCCTCTATGTTGGTCCTTACCCAATTGGATCACAGCCATACAAATTACCCTAAGCCTTTGCTTCTTGAACCCAGTTGTATTATTATTGTTATTCTATTTTCTTAATCATTGCACGCAGGGGGTCTGTAAAGTTGTTGTGAAATGGATGTAAACAGATGTGTAGTTTTGTGTTGTGGTAAGGTAAAGAACCAACCTTTAATGTACACTATCACAACAAAAAAGCAGTCATGTAGCACTTTAAGGACTAACAAAAAAATGTGTTAGGTGATGAGCTTTCGTGGGACAGACCCACTTCTTCAGATCAGACTAACATGGCTATCTCTCTGTCACTATTCAATATGAAAGGCACTTTAATATACAGTACTTTATAGTCCATTAAGGATAAAGTTCTGCCTTTGACCTTTTAGCTTTTTTACACTTGCATAGAATTTGATAGAATAACTGAACAGAAAAGATTGCAAAGGTAATGGCACACTGCTGCTCGTGACCAGAATCAGAAAACAGGCGGGTATTGCAAGAGAGTTTCAAGTGAAGGAGAAATGGGTAGGTGAACCCTGGGGAGAGTCTGTTGTCTATTTATAGTGTTCTTGCTGTTTGACTGTAGTACGTAGTGTGGTCTATTTGGGGAACCACATGCAGAGTATAGATGCTTGCTAGTTAAATCTGAGCACTTCTTAACAATGCGTTTATCCCTAATCCCTTTTGACTCCATTAATCAGGAAGAGGGGCTAATGGAGGGAAAACAGGGATTTAAAAGCCAGCTCCTGAGCAATCAGAGGAGCTAGAGACCAGGAGCCACAAACTGGGAGGTTTACAAGAGAGTTTAGCGAGGGAGTGAGAAAGCCAGATACATCTAACATTCTCTAAACTTAGGCCAATAATCCCCAGCACCCAAGACCCCCACAAAAGAAACAACAACATAAAAAACCCACATGTGAAAAAGAAATCCAGGCAGAAGACCAGCAGCAGCATGGGGGTTATTCAGTTTATTGTGCTGAATGCAGCATGTGTAATTACCTGCCTTGTGAGCAGGTGACATATTTGTTGCATTCAGTGCAAGGAGCTCATGGCCCTCAGCAACTGAAAATGGGTTCTTGAGAACAGAGTGGTTGAACCAGAGAAGCTAAAGAAACAGAAAAATACATTCATGAGATGTTCTGGGAGCAGTAGATCAATCCCACCTCCAGGGTTTCACAGCTCCGTGCTGCTATTGAGATCTGCTATTGAGTATGAAAGTCTTAAACAAGCAAAACATCAAAGAGGAAGGGAGTTGATACCACGCTAGGGGAAGCAACCCAGTTATTAGGAAATGACAGGTAATAGTAATGTGGGATTTGACAATTAAAAATACAGATAGCCACGCTTATGATGACTGGGATTGCCTGCCAGGTGTATAAATTGCAAATCTCTTGATATGGCTTGCTGAAGCTGGGGAGAAGATGGCAATCGTATATGTAGTAATAATGACATAGGAAAGAAGAGGAGAGTGGTCTTGGAAGCTAAATCCCTGCTGCTATGAGTTTGAGGTCCAGGATATCATTCTTTGAAGTGCTTCCAGTTCCATGTGCAGGGCCAGTTAGATAGGCAGAACTGCAGCAACTTAATGTGAAGTTGAAGTGGTGGTGTAGAGGAGGAAGCTCTTAGGTTTATTAGGAATTGGGAAACCATTTGGGAAAGGAGGAGTTGATACTGGAAGGATGGGCTCCACCTAAATTAAAATGAAGCTGGATTGGTGGCATGGAAAATTAAAAAAAGGTCTTAAAGGGTTTTTTAAACTATGCGCAGGAAGAAAGCCGACAGATGCAGAGGAGTTCAGGGGACATCCCACAGGGAGGATCTACTACTGGGGATTCTCTATAATCTAATAAGGAGGAAAGAAGAAAAGTTAATAAAGTACAGGTAGGAACTGAAGAGAAATGTCAAATAAAAGAGTCCATTTCAGTTGCATCACAGGAAAGCAGACAACTAAAAAGTGAAAAATATTATACAGTCTGTCCTAGCAGTTAAAGACTTGGGTGGAATAAGCTTTCTGCACCAACATTTGGGGCACCCATCAGCCACACTGGCTGCCCGCTGCGAAGGGACTGCCTGTCTTAGCAGTTAAAGACTTGGGTGGATCTTTGGGCCATCCGTCAGCCATTCTGGCTGCCCGCTGCGAAGGGACTGCCGGTCCTAGCAATTAAAGACTTGGATGTAATTAGGCTCACAGACCACTCATTACCCGGCCATCGGTTAACACAGACCCAATCTGCCATGGCCTTAACCCCTCCCACTCACCCCACAGACCCAATCTGCAGCAGCCTTAACCTCCCCACCCACCCCACGGCTCCCTCACCTGCCCCACAGACCCAACCCCCCACAGCCTTAACGCCCCCCTTTGGTTCAACAGACCCAATATGCCACCAGTTTTTAACCCTCCTTCCACTCATGGCCCCAAACTGTCCCCAGCCTTTAACCCTCTCCAACCCCCTCCCCTAAACCCAAGGTTCACTTCCCTTTCCAAAGCAGTGCCACATGCTCCCACTCCTTCACCAAATTAGGAGCACTTGGAACAAATCAGAAGCTTTTATGTGTATTTTAATGGGCATTTAGTGGCCCTCTTATGAGTTTTCGCCTATGAGCAGAAAGTTGGGAACCAACTGAGCTCATACAGTGAGGGATGAGTGTACTGAGGAAAGTGGAAAGAAGCATAGACTCAGGCAAGTCAAATGTAAAAGTATAATTAGACAGAGCAAAAAAGAATTTGAAGATCAACTAGCAAAATACAGAAACAAATAGGCTGGATGATCTAGGTGTTCAGGCAGCACTGAAAGAAGATAAGGCCACTATACTATTAAATTAATTCTTTGCTTTGGTCCTCACTGGATGTGCATGAGATCGCCACACTTGAACCATTCTTGTCAGGTGACAAATCTGAGGAACAGTCCCAGTTTGACTACAAAATGTAATATATAACCTATCACTTAAACCAGCTTTTGTACCAGATGACTGGAGAATAGCTAATGTGATGTAATTTTTTAAAGACACCAGATACAAACCTACCAATTATGTCTGATAAGGCTAACTTCAGGCAAATTGGTTAAAGCTATGCTAAAGAACAGAATTATCAGACATGCAGATGCACATGATTTGTTGTGGATGAGTCAACACAATTTTTGTAAAGGGAAATCATGCCCCACCAATCTATTAAAATGTTTGGGTAGAAGGGTGATCCTGTACATGTGGTATACTGGGCTTGCAGAAGACTTTGGTAAGGTCTCTTTTTAAGGCTCTAATCAGTCATGGTATAAGAAGGAAGGTCCTTTTGTGAATTAGTAATTGGTTAAAAGACAGGAAACAAAGGGTAGGAATAAACTGTCTGATTTCAGAATGGATAGTGGGGTCCTCCCAGGGATCTGTACTGGGACAACTGCTGTTCAACATATTCACAAACGATTTGGATAAAAGGTTATCAATATGGTGGTAAAGTTTTTAGATTACTAAATTACTCAAAATAGTTAACTCCAAACAGACTAGAGAGAGTTGGGGCTCACACAAAACTAGCTAACAAAATGGCAGATAAAATTGAATACCATAAATACAAAGTAATGCGTATTGGAAAACATAATCCCAAGTATACCTACAGAAGGACAAAGTCTAAATTAGCTCCCATCACTTTGAAAAAGAGATCTTGGAGTAACCATTAGTTAAGGGAAAGAGCATAAGACAGAAAATACCATTATGCCTCTATATAAATCTGTGGTAATTCTGGTTGCCCCATCTTAAATATATGTATATTGAAAACAAAACAGGTACAGTGAAGGGCAACAGAAATGAATTAAGGTTATGGAACAGCTTCCACATGAAGAAAGGTTAAAAAGCCTTGGCCAGGTAAACTTGGAAAAGAGATGAATAAGGGGAAATAAGGAAAAGGTCTATAAAATCATAAATGGTATGGAGAAAAGGAAAAAGGAAGTGTTATTTCCCCTTTCATGTAATACAAGAACCAAGGGTCATCTGATGAGGTTAATAGGCATCAGATTTAAAACAAAGAGAAGTACTTTTTCACACATCACACAGTCAACTCTTGAAACACATTGCTAGGGAATGTTATTAATACAAAATAAGTATAAATAGAGTGAAGAAAAGAATGGGGTAAATTCATGGAGAATAGGTCCATCAATGGTTCTTAGCCAAGATAGTCGGAGATGGAAGCCCTTGTTCTGGTTGTCCAGAGGCTGTTGTGACTGGACAACAGGGGCTCAATCACTTGATAATTCTCCTGTTCTGTTTACTCCCTTTGATGCATCTGGCATTGGCCCATCAGAAGACAGCATACTGGACTAGATGGATCATTGGTTAGGCTTATAGAGGCCATTCTTATGCTCCTTTCTTGGGGTTTTCCATATGATGTCAGTAGAGTTTGGGGTAATCTCCAGTTCCTGGATTTCACCATTTAAATCACACTTACTTCTTTGCTCTCCTACAGTAACTAAATATTATCTGAGACATAACATTATGCCCCAAACCTTTTTCAACTTTTTGCTTCTTTAAATAAATAAAGCTGTTGTCATAACACAGTTTTAATGTATGATTATAAAGCACTTGACAGCAACATACACTAACCTCTTTGACATTCGGCAACCCTGGGACCGGGAGGGTGCTGGATATTCAAATATGCTGGATATACGGGAGGTTCCAATACATTCTGGGCGGGGCACTGCGCAAAGAGTCGCTCTGGGTGGCTTGGTGCATGGTTGTGCCACATGAGGAGCTGCTCTGGGCAGGTCATGCATGGCTGTCTCGAGCCTGGCTGTGCTGTGTAGGAGCTACTGTGGGTCGCTTGTGCATGGCTGTGCTGCATGGGGAGCTGTTGTGCGTGGGAGAGCAGAGAAGCCACCTCCCACAACGGAATGCTGGTTAATAGTGAAGTCCATTTATTTGAATGCTGGCTAAAAGAGAGTTCACTGTAGTTTAATTTTTAATTTATAGACCAATATCCAAATGGTGAGTGGTAATAAGCAAAGTGATTTATGTTTTAATTAATATTTAATAGGGCAAATAAATAGAAAATAATTTATGGGATCCATTTTAAATTAATATTAGCTGTACATTTTTAAACAAAATTGGCAACAAGCTCTTCCCAAAATATTTTTACATACATTTCCCAGAAATTAACAGTGTAGTTCTTTTTTTCCAAAATAAGACATTGAAACCTGAATCATTTTGTTGCTAATCATTTTCATGATTAACCTCTTACAGACTATTATGAGGCTATAGTTTCTAGGAAAAGTCTGTAATGGTAGAAGAGTGGCAAAGTCAACTGTTGATTCATGAATGTGTCCCTAATTTTTTTAAATTTGTTTTTCATTCTATAAAGACATAGGTTTAGGCCACATCTACAAGCCGTGTCTACACGTGCACGCTACTTCGAAGTAGCAGCACTAACTTCGAAATAGCACCCGTCACGGCTACACGTGTTGGGCGCTATTTCGATGTTAACATCGATGTTAGGCGGCGAGACGTCGAAGCCGCTAACCCCATGAGGGGATGGGAATAGCGCCCTACTTCGATGTTCAACGTCGAAGTAGGGACGGTGTAGTCGTTGTGTGTCCCGCCACTTCGAAATTGCGGGGTCTGCCATGGCGGCCATCAGCTGAGGGGTTGAGAGACGCTCTCTCTCCAGCCCCTGCAGGGCTCTATGGTCACTGTGTGCAGCAGCTCTTAGCCCAGGGCTTCTGGCTGCTGCTGCTGCAGCTGGGGATCCATGCTGCATGCACAGGGTCTGCAACCAGTTGTCGGCTCTGTGGATCTTGTGTTGTTTAGTGCAACTGTGTCTGGGAGGGGCCCTTTAAGGGAGCTGCTTGCTGTTGAGTCCGCCCTGTGACCCTGTCTGCAGCTGTTCCTGGCACCCTTATTTCGATGTGTGCTACTTTGGCGTGTAGACGTTCCCTCGCAGCGCCTATTTCGATGTGGTGCTGCCCAGCGTCGATGTTGAACATCGACGTTGCCAGCCCTGGAGGACGTGTAGACGTTATTCATCGAAATAGACTATTTCGATGTTGCCACATCGAAATAGGCTACTTCGATGTAGGCTTCACGTATAGACGTAGCCACAGTGCAGGAACTGTATCAGCAAAGCTGTGGCACCATAGCTATGCCAGCATAACTCCAATGCACATAGTACCAGAAGGGATTTGCACACTTCAAGGCAACTGCTCCTATATTTCCCCTCAGTTGTCTAGCAAGGGCACCCACTCTCAAGGGTCCAACTCCCCAGACGTTGCTTTTCTGGATGGAGAGATGCGTCTCATTCCCTTCTGACTGGGGTATTTCTAGTCTGCACAGTTTCCTGCCTTCACTACAGTATTCCCAGCACAGACAGGCTGCTGAAGGGAACTTGTTTGCTTCCTCTTCAGAAATGAGTAACTGTGTGGCTGCCCACAGTTATAGTTACCACATGGGTCTTTCTCAGCAAGCCTACCTTACTCTTAAGATAAAAAATGAAAACATGCTAAACATTAACACAGAAAACATAATATAAGAATGCAAAAACATGCGAATAAACTTAACAGAGAACCCGCCGTTCTAACATGGATTCTGGAGAAGCTGTCCTTCAAGTCCCTACTCCATAGGATTTCTTACAAGTTCATCATAGCATCCTAATAACAGGCATAGTTTTCCCTTTATACAGTTCAGGGAGTTTTGACCTGTAGTTTCCAGGAGCAAGTCATTTGAAGACAATACATTTTCTCCCCAGAGTTTAGCTTCATAATAGTGGATTGAAAGTATGTCATGTACATTCTCCAGGTACTTCTTAGGAAATCCACTTCACAGGTAGTGTTGCAAAACATTTTTTGAAGTTCCTAACACCTTCCAGTAATTGAATTTGTCAGTCTATTGCAGAAGGTACATACATAAAATCCACAATAACACACACACACAATAAGGTTTAATTTACTTTAGTAAAGATTATTTTAACACAAATAAACCTTGGGGAATGATTAAAGAATATTGTCAACCTGTCATACATTTTTTCTGTTGTTGAAGGAGCACAGCCTCTTGAGTGGTGGAAGGTAGGCTGACAGAAACATTTCTTATATTGACCTGTGGGGATCAATTGGGCATAGGCTGAGCAGTGAGTGGTGTGAATTCTTTTGTGCTCTGAAGCAGCTTAGATATGTCAGTCTAAGACTTACATATGGACCAGGCTTTATAAACACTGCTTCATACTTCTCCCGCGGCCATCTCCTTCTGTACACTGGATGATGAGTAAGATGATATCTGGAGACTATGTCTATGTCTACACTAGAAAGTTTAATCAACAAAACCTGCGGAGTGTCCAGATTCCTAAGGTGTTCTGTTGACAGTAAATAGTCAGAACTCAGCAATTTTGTTGACAGCCTTATCCCACTCCACATGAGGATGAATGCCTCGGTCGACAGAGATCTGTCAACAGAAAGCCATTCTAGATGTCTCCGAGGGCCTTCTGTCGAAAGACACCCTGTCCACAGCAATCAGCACTCTTTGGTTCCTGCTGCTAGCCCCTCTTAAAGTCACAGGGAGCCCAGGGAGTCCTGTGACAGGAAGCTGAGAGTGTGGAAGCAGCAGAGGTACCATCTGCAGTCCCCCACACACTCTCAGACACTTTTTTCATCTGAACCTTCCCAGATGACAGACAGACAGCCACCCTGAGTCCCCCCGGGCCCTCAAGGAAGCAGTCCGAAGAGTTCCTGGAGTCACCCCAAGGCACCAAGTGGCAGGCCCCCTACTTAGCCCTGGCAAAGTTCTTTTACCTTCACCCATACCTGCTTCATGCTCTGTGTGGGGTGGCCCCATTCTGCAAGAGCGGTGGCCATCCAGGCATGGGGGGGCATCGGGGCACTTTGTCTTGGGTTTGAAAAGGGTTTTGTCCTCACCCCACAGGTGAACTTCCCCGGAGGATGGTGGGTCGCACCCAGGTGTCTTGTCTCTGGAGAGTTGGGTGTGAGGTGGTGAGTCAGGCACAGAGCTCCAGGAAGGTGATCTTCTGCATCCAAAATTTCTGCAGCCACTGCTAGTCATCCCACTGCCCCATGACCAGTCAGTCCCACCAGCTGGAACCAGTGGAGTGCCTCCAGATCTCCCTGTGCGCATGGGGTGGGCAGGCAGGCAAAGATGTGACAGTCCAGCAACCATGGCAAGTTCCTCAAAAGTGGTGTTGGGCTTGCCCTCCATGAGGAAGAGGAGGATGGATATCAAGAGGTGCAGCAGGTGCTGAAGCACTTCTGGGTGGGGCCAGTCAAGCCCAGGGGCTGCTCTGGCACTATGGCTCACTGGAAAGAGCTGTGTCTGCCAGAACGTTTTGAAGCCTTCCTCTAGCAGCTGTGCTGTCCCTCATGGAGGAAGGCCTACTTCAGCATGGGCAGGAAACAGACTTTGGTGGGGGGCCTGTTAAGGGCATGTATCACCAGGGCTCGTGGAAGGGATTGCTGGCTGTGCAACCCTGTCTGAAAGTGTTCTGAGTGGCTGTTTTGTTGAGAGAGCGAACGAGCAGTCCAGCTGCTTTCTGTCAACAGAGTAGATCAAAAGAGCAATCCACTTTGTAGTCTGGACATAAATTAGTTGGCAGAAGTTTTGTCAGAAGATATCTTCTTTTGACAGATCACTCTAATCTAGACTTAGCCGTTTATGTAAGAACAATTCCCATTGTGGATGGTGATGATGATGATATGTGGAATGAACAACAAGATCAGAGCAAGTATCTACCTGAAAAAGATCTCAAGAAAAGTCACTAGTTAGCTGAAACTAGTGGTAATTTTTGTCTGAGTGTGGTCAACATTGCTTGGGCTCAATGTGTCCCCTGAGAAGTACTGTCCACACTGGACTCCCATTGAAGCCAAAGGAAATGGAAGATGCTGATCACCTTTCCATATCAAACCCTACGTTAATACAGAGTTAGACAGAACTAAACTCCAGACGTAACAAAATTAACCAAAGACATAGAAGGAGATAATGCAATAGCAAAGAAGTATAACACTTAATACTTCAGCATCATATATGTATGTTAACTCACCAGTGCTAAAATGAATACAGCTGATGACAACCTGAATTCAAATAGAAGATGTGTCTAAAATGCAGCATTGTGCAATGTTTTGCTGTGCGGATCTGCTTCATGGTCAGAGATGTTGACAGGACCCTTAAATTTCTCAATTTCCTTTATCTTTACTTAGCTAGAAGTTTAATAACCAGATTACACATTTTAATAGGTTTTGCCCACTTTATCAAACACTGGCCTCAAAAAAACCTCATGAGAAAATCGTATTTAAGTAACATAAATATACTCAGTCCACACTTATGTGGCTCTGAAACAGATCATCTAATAATCATATTCAGGGTTTGTCAGAGAAAATCCTCCCTCATGTGAGAAGGCATCCCATCACTTGAGGCAGTCAAAGAAAGTACAGACTATAAGAAAAAGATGGGAATTGACAGGGCATGGAAAAGCCCCAAAAGCCCAGATGGGCAGCCAAATAGAGTAATGTGCTGCAAGGGACTCTCACAGACCCTTTGTTAACATTTCACGGCCAAACTAAAGGGATCATTGGGATGATTCCCTGCATTTGAAGGAGTGAATTCCTCTCTGGAGCCTGCTATCAACATTTCTGTAAAGTGTATGCATGGATGTGCACACAAAACATATATCCATGATAAAAGTAAAAAGACATTTGCTCTGCTATCAATAGATTCAGTAATTTTGTCAGACAATAAAAGCACTGCTACAGTAGCAAGTATGCCCATTGTAGATTCATTTGCCAATCCCTCCTTGGTTATTCCTATGAGGACACGTTTAAATGGATGAACAATTGAATAGATTTCTCAGCCCTCCATCTCTTCTGTCTGTAAATGCATGCCTGGTACACAGAATTTTATTACAGGAAGAAAGATTTTTGTGGAAGCTGTAGGCACCAATGACTGACTGAGTGTTTGCTGTAGGCACCAATAAAAATCTCAGGTGGTTTTACACTGCATTTTACCTTCTTAATACCTTATAACAGCAAAACTAAATACTATAAAAGTATTTTTTAGCACATTGATATTTAAGTTGTTATTACTTTCTTTTTAGACTGTTAACTTCATAAATCCATGTTTGGTGCATTAAAACAACCAATTTGTCAAGTAATATAGTGATTTACAATGATAGTAGGACATGATTTACTTGAAAATGGTTTCAATTTTAATACTGAAGCTTTTAAACTAAATATTCTTTCTATTTTCTTTCTATTTTCCCTTTGTGAGTTCTGCGTGATTTACATGAAGTACATAAGGAACTTATAAAAAGTTCTTTGTTGTAACTTCATTAGGACAGTCTGTTAATGAAGGCAGGAGAAAGTTAAATGAACCTCTCCAGGGCAATGACAAGTATCACTAAGTAATCTAAAACTAGATTACTGTACTTCACAGTTAAGTGAAAAGTGTACTGTATAATAAGTGCTCTCAAATGTTGCATGCTATTGTTTGTAATTCACCCTCTTACTGCAGGAAATGACAATGCAGCTGTTGGAGAAATGTATTGTAGTGTTCTGCAGACCACAAATGACTTACTTTGAAGTGCTGCAAGGCAACAGAAAACTTTCAGGTAACCGAATGCCAAAGTACATTTCCTGAAACCCACATCTGCTAGAGCAGGGTCCTGCTGTGGGGTTGTTTAGATACCCATTTAACTCTTCACATTATTCCATTCTTTGCTCACAGTATTGGAATGTGCCAAACAATATGGTTTTTGAAGGGAAACTAGGGAGTAATTTATCTTCTTTATGTGTGCTAAGCAGAGCAGGAGGGAGAAGCAAGTGGGGATTCACAGCAAGCCATGAAGCAATGATTAGTAACAGCTGACAATCTCAGACCAAGACTCTTTTTTTCTTTGGTTACTTCATTGTAATAGCAGAATACAAAGGACTGACTGTCCCAGTGCCAAGAATCAGAAACCCAGGAGCATAGAAAATAGCTGCTCAAAATTTTTGTAGGTAACAAAACACTGCTGCTACCTGCACAGTGTAGTTCTAAAAAGAAACCCTTTTATGTTCAGGGCAAAACTATTATGTTCTCCTAGAAATGTGATTTTTTTTCTGTTAGGTTTAAAGCTTCCCATTCATTAGCACAATGGCAAAAAAATCAACCAGAGAGATATTTGTTTTACAAAAAGGCTTGCTAGTTGATGACTGGTTGACTCTACTAATGTTAAATAAGCATGATTAACATGGTAAATAACTTCAGTTTAATTAGAAGTTCATAGTAGTAAGAAGCAAGACAAAGCACAATAACATAATTTGAAATTTACAGAGTTGTCGTTATAAGACAGAAATAAATGTATCAGTAATGCAACAAACATCTAAAGTCTGAAAACTAAATAAAGGAAACTTCCACTTATTCAGTACATTATTGCCAAAATATTCTGGCACAATGCTACTGTTCATAGAGATGTAGGCAACTTGTTTTCCCAGCTGTATTAAGCATGTTTCACCTGTATTCTACAGGTTTCTTTGGCTTGTAAATGTAGGTCACAGTATTGGATTTAATCTATTAAGACTTCGATCTGGATTCTGGCAAATAAAAGCCCTGATTCTTCAAAGACATATATATGAGCATAATTTTCAGCTTGTATGTATTCCCATTGAATTTGGGTTTCAACTGCTGAACCTGAAAGCTGGAAGAAAAACTGTTTTGCTGGGAAAATTAAACACTTACTCTAAAACAATATATGCTGTGCATATAAGGCATGCCGTTCTATGAATAGATAGTGTGCATATTACCTGATTGTAAACTTGTGATGAAATCACAGAATGTGACTTATAGTAACAGAGAGGGAGCCATGCTAGTCTGTAAACTATCAAAACAAAAAAGCAGTCAAGTAGCACTTTAAAGACTAACAAAATAATTTATTAGGTGAGCTTTCATGAGAAAGACCCACTTCTTCAGACCATAGCCAAACCAGAACAGACTCAATATTTAAGGCACAGAGAACCAAAAACAGTAATCAAAGTTGACAAATCAGAAAAAAATTATCAAGGTGAGCAAATCAGAGAGCAGAGGGGCGGGGGAGGGGAGGAAGCCAAGAATTAGATTAAGCCAAGTATGCCAAACAGCCGTTATAATGTCCCAGAAAATTTGTATCCCGGTTCAAACCACGTGTTAATGTGTCGAATTTGAATATGAAAGAGAGTTCAGCAGCTTCTCTTTCTGAAGCACACTGAAAATTCTTCTTCAATAAGACGCAAACTCTTAAGTCATTAACAGAATGGCCCACTCCATTAAAATGTGACATGTTTTGAGTACAGTTGTGAGCTGCAACATATTCCTAAATAAACAGTACCTACTATGTATATCTATTTTCTTTTAAATCTTTATTTTGTGATACATATATTAGCATACATTACCTAATTCAGTTTAAAATGAAATTAATTTATTGTTTCTCAGAAAGGTGTTGATTGAAAGGAAATTGAGATTCTCTTTCTATAGAAAAAAATTTATATGGAGTATAGGCACAAAAAATTTCCTATACATTGTCTTAATTTGCCTGAGCTCTGACCTGAGTGACTTTGAGGATGAGACAGTACTGCAGTCTATTTGTAGAGTCAATCCTAGGCCTCTTTGCTTAATCTTTCAGTTGTAATGATAGTTTCTTTAGTGAAGGTGCTTGTCCACTGGGAGCTGGACTGACACCACTACCACTCAATTTACATAATTCACAGAACCATCATAGACTGGTAATATCTCAGTCACAAGTGACTTAATTAGGATTTGAACTAGTATGGAGGGAAGGTTCTATACCCCATTATCAAATGCAGAGCCATTTTTCCCTTTTAAGCTAATTAATGTCCATCATGAAATTGGTTCTGAGTTACACAAAGGACAACTTCAGCATTCAAAATGTAAACAAGCCAACCAGAAGTTAAGCCATTCTCAGTCTTCTGTTTAGGGCCAGATTGTGATATCTCCTACCCAGCTGTAAATCAAGGATAAATCTACTGAAATTATTTAATATATATTGGTTTATAACTGGTGCAACCATAACTGCAAATTGACCTTAAGATATTTACTTCCAGAGTTTAATTCTTAATGCAATTAATAAAGCTCTGAGATGTCACCTTTCTTCTGTAATTTAACCATATTAAGATGATCTGAAACAAGAATTCTGCTAGGAATTGTAAATATATTCTCCAAATGCATTTTCCCCCAAAGGGTGTGTTTAATCATTGGTTAGTGATTTCCTAACCCGTGCTCTTTTGTGAAAATGTCTTTATTAAGTCCAACAGACTTGAATCTTGGATTCTAGTAACTGCCACTCAAAAATCCAATGTGATAAGAAGATTTTAATGGCATAATTGTACAGTAGGGTCTTGAGATTTATGAACTATGAATCTTTCTCAGAGGGGTAGCCATGTTAGTGTGTAACTTCCAAAACAATAAGCAGTCCTGTGGTACCTTAGAGACTAACAGCTGTATTAGGTTGTGAACTTAGGGGGATACACAATCTTTTCCAGAAATGCAAAGAGTACATTTCTACTCCCTAGGTCAAAATGCTTTTGTGAGATAAATGAAGGTGATGTCAAGGGTTTTTTTTTTCTCCGTATTTCTCTTGTAGATATCTGAGCAAGATCATGTAGACAATTAGATATTTTGGCTCTGAAGTCAAACTGTGATTCAGGATAGATTCTGTCTGCAAGAACTTAAAGTCTTTTCAGGACAACTCAGGTCAAGGCTTTTCCTGTGATGCTAAGAAGGGAAATGCCACAAAGTTCTTAAAATCATACTGGTCACCCTTGTTTTTATGGAGATAATGATATTGGCATCTTTTTTTTTCCCCACTTCACCTTCTTTCCAGAACAGATAGAGCAACTTGTGAAGGTGTTGCAAGAGGGTAGGTTTTTTGCATTTTATGACCTCTGACACAGTTTCAGTCCAGGGGCCTTTCCCTGGGGTAGTTCACGTATAGCAAGACTAAGCCCCTCAACAATTTGGTTCATCAAGTTGGTTCATAACAGGCAGAATTTCAATGGTGTTGATGGCTGTATATTTTCATGAGAGCACAGCTCAGAGTAGTGCTCTGCCCAGTTATCCCATCTGCTTGGTGTGGTTGTTGATTGTTTGACATCTTATTGATTTCAATGGGGCTGTCCCCTTTGAAGTTGACCCCAGGCTTTCTGAAACCAATCATACATGTTTCTGATGTTGCCTGTATTGGCTGCTAGCTGGATGGTTTTGCAGAAGTGTACCCTATTATCATTTGCACAACATCAAATGGTTTGTTGTGCCATGGGTCTTCTGCTGTCAGTGGTAGTAAGATTTTTTTCATAACTCTTGTCGTTTGTTTGGGCTGCGTGTTTGGCCTCTATGACTGGTGTCATCTCACTGGAATATGTGTCAAATCAATCATTAGCCTTGCTTTTCTTCTTCCCAAAGATTGACAGTGCTGCATTGTAACTTGCATTTTTTAGTTGTTAACATTTCTGCTAAGCACTTGTGGCATAATCACTGGAATCAAGAGCTTTTTCTAGTATATTCTTATATGGCTGACTTTTCTTGATCTACTACGTTACTCGTGTTAATATGAAGATATTCTTTTGCTTTAGATCTGTATATTTTCTTTGTTTAAAGTTTAACCTTGCTGCACACCAGAGAGTGTGTCTGTCACAATCAGCATTTTGTTAGCTGTGGGTAAAGAGGATGTTGCTAGGATTGGTATGCCTTGTGATAATAAGATCCAGTTGGTGCCAGTGGCCAGATATGGGATGTTTCTCCATGACAGTTCATGTTGCAGTATTGTCTGGAAGGATGATCTGTTGTTACGCAGAGGTCAGAGTGGGAACAAAATTCTAGCAGTCTCTGACTGTTTCCATTCATCTTAGCAGTTCCAAGACACCAAGAGAATTGGGCCATGCTTCATGATCAGCTTCCACTCTTGTATTGATGTTTACTAGCATATTCATAATTCAGAATCTTGCTGATGGTCGCGTTCAATTGGCCACCAACTGCTTGGGTACTTGATGTCAGAAGATTAGGAGAGTGTTGGGGCATACACATGCACAAGTTACCCTCAACTGTGAGCAAAAGTAATACCAAAATTCTCTGTGATCCATTTGCAGGTGACTCAGTCATCCCCTGAAGTGAGTTCTTATGGTGAATCCCACTCCATGCTCTTGTGTTTCTTCATCTCTTTTCCCTTATCAGAAAAACGTGTAGTCTTTTCCCTGAGAGAGCAGCTTGATCCTAACCATGTTTCTTGGATGAATGTGATAACCACATTTAATTATTTGAGGTAACCATTGATCACAGCCGTTTTACATGCATTGTTGATATGTTGAAGATACTCAGATAATCCAGCTGTCATGATACAAACATTCCAGCACCCTATGATTAAGGATGCTACCTTTCCTTTGCTGGATTTGTCTGGTGTGCTGGTCCATTTGTCAAGTTATAGAACTCTAAGCTTCAAGCACTCATTGAAGTAGGCAGACTGTGGTGGGACAACACTCCTATTGTCTGGGGCTTCCCACTTTTGTGATGGATGGTGGCTGTCCAGTGAGATGCGATGATCTTTCCCACTATTGGAGGCAGCTCTGATGCTCAACTCTACCCTTGTGAGTACGAGTTTAGAACAAGGGATTGCAGCCTCTTGGAGTATTTCAAAGTTTGAGGCAAAACTGGAGTATCTCTCCACTGTGCAAGTCTGCACAGATGACTTGGAGGCCCTGAGTGCCTCATGCATCAAGACCCCCTTCTCAACATCACTGGTAAAATCCAGAGATGAGGAAGAACCAATAGCTCCCGTACCTAATCTGCTGGAGGAGTTGCTAGAAAAATAGTAAAATGTTAGTGCCTGACTGCCTTAGGCAATCCACTCTGGATTTTTACTCTGTAGCTTTACAGTCTTCTGAATTCACATGCAAGGAAGTGGGTCTTTTCTGTCAACTACTCAGAAGGCTGTAAAGCTGCCTCAGTCCTCAATAACATGGTATGAAATTTGAAGAAAAAATGTACTGCAGTGTAGACTTACGTACTTTAAAGCTTATTACCAATGACATTTGGATAAGAAAATACTAGTTCATACCCCTGAGTGGATTTCTTAGTAAGAAATAACCAAGATGTTCTGCACCTGACTTTTTGCCCCTTCCCCTCTGTCAGTCCTCAGAAGTAAATGATGAATACAACCCCACTGTATTTTCAATTGATAAGGATCAAGAAGAAAATTGTTTCTCATTTCTGTGGTTAAGAATGGATAGTCTAACAATGTGCCACATTAATAGTAATGTGTTCGTTGCTTTAGCTGCAACTAGATCATTACATTTTAGTTATTTTGTAAATCACTAATGTTGCTTATACTTTTAGCAGAACTCATTACAAAATTGCACACCTGACATTTCTCTGAATGGGCTTTTGTTTATATTTTTCCCTGATCCTTGATCCTTAGGTCACTTAGGGCACTAAGCCAAAACCTCACATGATCAAAGACCTACATTTTTTGCTTTATCTTTGTGTACATGACTGAGGGACGCTAAAGAAAGAAATGAGATTTCCTCCAGAATACATGACCGTAGCCTTCAGTAGCTTTCAGTACTATTTTTCAACCGCTTTCCAGATCCTGGTGATCTTACATAGGACGGAAGAGTACGCTTTAGCTTACACAGCTCATAGATTACACAGTTGTCATGTGTGCATGACCCAGTTTTGGTTAGCATAAAGGGTCAGAAGTTCTTGGCAGTCTGAGGTTCCCAGTCCAAAAAAAAAAATCTTGCTTATTTTTGAGGGAAATAGATGAAAGTGAAGATAATTTTAGAACATTATTAGTTTCTGAAATTATGCAGAGCAGATAGGAAGACTCTTCATATCTCAAGATGTTGAACATTTATGCATTAAAAATCAATATTTAAACATCCTATCCTGATTTTGGGGGTTTGATTCTTTTCTCAAATCTATCTTCTTTTCATTTCTTGAACCATGCAGAGAGGTTGATATGGCCTGCATTTAATCAGTTGAGAGTTCCCCAAATTAGTTGTTTCAAGTGATTTAAGGGTTAAATTCACAGCAGTTGTGAATTTTAAATAAGTAGGCTACTGGAATAAGAATATTTTGATAATAAAATGCCCATTCATTAAGTGAACTTTTGACCAAATCCTACTTTTCTCTAGCTCTGAAAAGAATCTCTTTTCATTGGAGAATCCCTGATACTATCAAAGTATTTGTATATACACTTGGAGTGGACTGGTGAAATGACCTTAATAATGTAACTGTTGAATTGTACTTTTATCAATTGTGATGTTTCAGTATGAGAAAGATAAGTATTGGTGCACAAACTGATAGTGTCACAGCCTTTTTTTTTAAATTACCATCAGCAAAAAGTGGTTATGTTGGATAAATAACTACTATTTCTCACTGCAGAAATTTAAGTGCTTGTTAATTGTGATCAGAATTGTCTGTGGAATTACTATAAGCTAGGGTCTTGAATCTGAAGACATTTGCTCACATGCTTCATGGTAACATGCCTGTATGTGTTTTCAGGATCATGGCCTGGGATAGATCATAAAATAAAATAATTACAAAATAGGTACTATAGTAGTATCAGACACTTTGTTGAGTGAGAACAGACCTGTGAAATATTATTTACTGTTGTTGAATTCAAGTGTCCAAAAAATTTGAAAATTTTTTCCTGATAATTAGTGTTTTGTATGACAACTCTTTTAGTGTTTCTTTAACAAATGGTTCTCCTAGGAGGCTCGTGTGCATGGCTTTTTGATGTACTACATGCAGCTCTTGCAAATCCACATTTGTTTGGGCTTCATTAGTGTGCTTGATCTCAAGGAGAATTAGAAATATACTGAACCTGTTCCTGCATTCAGTCATAACTGATTAGCTGAAAAATAACCCTACTGAAGTAAATGGGGGTAATGAGGGTGCAAAACTGGCATTCTTTTTCTCTTTGTGTTTGTAGTGCTTGCCAAATGACCCAATAGCACTTTTATCAGGAGAATGAAGGGGCTTAAGGTTATCATGAAATCTGGTCAGCTGACAATCCTCAATAACATGAACCATTGACTGATGGATGCCACATTGACAAAGTGGGTTGTTGCACAGACCTTGTGCATAGAGGTTACCTTGGCCAGTTGGGAAGCTGTTCAGTAAAGGTACTGTGGCAGGTCAAGTTCTGGCAGTCACCTGGTTAGATCTGTGACAAGAAAACATTTGAAAGGTCTTTAGCATTTGAAATATTTGAAAGGTCTGTCCATTCATAATGCTGTGGAGTTGCTGCTGACAAATTCTGGTTTGGCAGTTGAGACCAAAATAGACACTTCAATGTAAATTGTGCTCTGGGGTGACTGAAAATGTCCATTCACAGTGAGAGACATGGAATGGCACAAAGCTTTTCTACCTGTCTTTCTGTAGGCTGTCTGCAAAAAATTATGTGGAGGGACTTTGTTGCTTAGCCATGGGATAGGAGTGATTCATAGGGTGCCTTTGATGGCATACATGATCAAGTTGCATCTGAAATATACCAATTTAGTGTGAGGTGAATGATGTCACACAGTGGCACATTATTCAAATGAGGAACAGTACAGTGCTAGAACTAATGTGTGAAATATCTGTATGACTGCAGCCCCATATTGAACTGGCTGATTCGCTGATTAGATTATTCCTGGTCCTGATTTTGACAAGAGTCTTTCTTAGATGGTAGTGGAAAGTCAAACAGCAGTCCAGTAAGACACCAAAGTAGACTGGTTTGGCCTTGTATTTTAGTACTTTTCTATTTAGCACTTGTGTTCTGGTGGTGGAAGATGCCTGAAACTGTCTTCATCGCATGTGGTTGGAGGCGCTGATCACTACAGTATGGTACCCTCTTGGTCAGGTCAGTACACAAGATGTTTTCCAATTTGGTGAAAGTGCACCAGTGGATATTGCACTAATGTGATCTGCGCAGATAAAATTTCATGACTGAGTCAAGAGCAGGTCTTTTGTGTACAAGCTGAAGAGATGGGCACAAATATGGAGTCCTGGGGTAAGGTGTTGGATTTTTTTCTCCATGTACTTGGTGTGTATGACCCATATGGACATGAAAATGCTGTCATGAAGTAGAAGTTCAGCAGCATCCACCATCTAGTCTGGAAAAGATTTTGATATTTTTACCAGAAGACTAGTATGCCAAACTGTTTCATAGGGTGCTCTCAGGTCCAAGAAAAAAGCTCCTGGGTTCATATTCCATTGAAGCCCATTTTGTATATATGTAGTGATGGCTAGGACTTGATTGCATACTCTTCAACCCTTCTAGAAGCCAGCTTGATCAACACTGGCAGTTGTCCCCTCCTCTGGAGATATAAGATGGAGGATAAGCCAATCAATGACTTTAAAAATAACAGGCCATTCTGAGGCCAAGCATGAGTGGGGCAATGATCTGGAAATCCACTGCCTCCCCAGTTGGAGGAGTTGCACACAATCAATGCTTAAGGGCTAACCTCATTAATAACCTACATCAGGAATCTGGATAACCATTGATGGGTGTTGGTGCCAAAGTGTTTCAGGAACTCTGATGAAATACCGTCATAGCCCACCACCATTCTTGATTTGATTTGCTCAGTAGTGTTTCATTATTTCTTGTGAACTGGGCTATGCTCTGATGAAGCAGATTACATCATCTGAGTTGCCTTCAGTTATGGAGTATCTGCTTTGTAATCAGCTTATTCAGGGGAACCTTTGCAACCTGAAGCAAGTGACTAGTGACTTGGTTTGGGGTGGTAGGAGAATGGGGTAGCATTGATGGTTGTGCTGTGTGAAGTCAACGAGGAAGAATTCAGGATTTCTGGCTGGAATGTGTGAAATTCGTATTCCCTGTTGTTTCTTCCTATCTTGTTCCTTTCACAGCAACAATATCTGGATCACCAGATGATTCATAGCACTTCAACAGTTCTAAAGATGTAGTCCATATCTATCTCCATTCGCAGCTTCTTTTGGAAAATCTGGCCCTTTTCTGAGAGAACAGGTGGAGTGTCTACATGCAAAATTTGCTCTTTCGAAAGCAATTTGAAAGAATGCAGCTCTTTTTCCAGATTCCCTCTTCCACTCCCAGATCAGGAAGAGTTCCTTCTTCCAAAAGAATCTTTTAAAAAAATGCATGTGTAGATATTCCGTGGGCCTTTCTTTTAAAAAACGACTCCTCCACGGTGCTGGCTAGCTGGAGTACAGAGACACCCCTGCCAGCATCATCAGGGCCCTATGGTCTCTGCCTCTTGCTGTTCTTAAAGCAGCAGGGACCCAGAAACCCTGTGGCAGGAAGCTGAGAGTGTGGAGGCAGCAAGCACACCAGCTGCTGACATCCACACCCTCACACCCACCCATCACAGCTGGATTGAGGCCATGGCTAGCAGCCAGCAACCCCGTGACCCTCAGGTCTTCCAGGGACCCTTCGGAGGGGTCCTAGAGCCTGCCCAGGGCAAGAAGCAAAGGGCTCCCTCCTGGACTGAGCCAGAGCTCAAGGACCTCCTGGTTCTTTGGCAAGATGAGGAGGTCCTCCAGGCCACCAGCAGAAAGAGCACACCTATGCCCAACTGGCCACTGGCTTGGCTACCCAAGGCCACCCTGCCCAGACTGCTGACTGGGTCTGGTGCAAAGTTAAAGAATTACATCAGGGCTATGTCCAGGTCTTGGACAGCACAAGGGAGTCAGGGCAGGAATTGGCTATCCGCCCATGCTACAGGGAGCTACACAGGCTCCTTGCCAGAGATGACAGCTCCCCACCCCACACACTGCTATACATAGCAGTCCTGGAGAGCCCGGCCACACTGGAGTGGGAACCTGGTCCAGAAGGAGACCAGCCCAGACCCTCCAGCCAGGCCAGCGTGCTGGACCCAGGCCTCCTCCAGCTATGACACCTCGAGCCAGGCATCCCCCAACCTCTTTGAGGGACTCTCTGATAAGTGCGTGGCATATCGCATACCCCAGGGTGGGGGGACACCCACCCCGGCCATGGCGCAAGGCAGTCTGGGTACACAGGCAATGGCCCAACCCCAGATGTCCCATCCAGGAGTGCACCCCCAGCACAGGGGCACATCTGCAGGTGACACTCATTACCCGGACTTGTGGACAGCACTGTGAGCTGCACGTGTGTGTTGGGGGGTCTGGGAAAGGCCAGGCTGTGCCCAGCTCACGCACCATCCAAGCGAGCCCCCCCCCCGAGCCTGGATGACCTCCTTTGCCTGCTAGCCTATTCCCCGGGCAGTTGCAGGGGGGCGTGCAATGGCCAAAACCGTCTCCAAGGCGTTGCAGAGGCCACGTGTGGCATGGGCCACTGTGCAAGGTACACATGCCACTGCTACAGGGACATACCCAGGACATCCGTGTCCCTCAGCCCAAGGGCAGGGGCAGCAGCTCATGGGGGGCGGAGGGCATGGCAACCACAGCTGGGCTGTGGGACTGACTCACTCTCCCTTTCCATCCCTTACATCTGTGCCATCTGTCCAGGTTGCTGGGCTGCCAAATCCATGAGTGAGGACCAAGAGGGTCAGACCATCCCCACCACTGCTGTCTGGATGGGCCCGCAGATGGAGGGAACATCGCCGGGGGTGGGAGGATGAGGCCACCATTTACATGGCTACCCTCTGCCACCAGAACACCCTGGTGGAGTTGTGGCTGGCACTGGATAAGGCTGACATGGCCTGGCATCAGAACACATGAGCAGAGCTTGCAGGGCATGCTGTGTGCAGGGTCCTCTCCAAGCTGCTGCTCCAGCCTCCTGCCCCCACAGCTGCCCCCCAGCTGTTCTCCCAGATGCCCCTGAGACCCTTACTGCCCAGCTGCCACCCAACCTCTCCCCTGCGACCCTACAGGGCCTCATGGCCTGGATTATACCCAGGGTGGGCCCTGCTGAGGCAGCTCCCCATGCCCCCTCCACCAAGGCCAAGACTACTGCCTCTTCACCAAGGCTGAGACTGCAGCTCCCACCCCCGACCCATACCTCCCTATGCCCCTAACCCCATACCAGCCCCAACAGGGACCCCACACCTGGGGTGGACAGGGCTCCTGCAGCTGCTGGGGATCACAGCTCTCTCCACAAGAATAATGCCCCCCAGCTCCACCACCAGCCTTCCCTCCAGGTGGACATTCCTCCCCATCCCAAGCCTGCCCCCAATGCATGTAGTTACCCCCGGTCACCAATATATATAGTTAAATGCATGGTTTTCATTTTTCTACAGTTCCTATTTTTCAGTAAAGTTCATTAGTTTGAATGTTGCCCATTATTGTTGGGGTGTGGTGAGGGGTTGATGAGTGGGAGGGGCCTGTGTGTGAGGGGGTGGATTTCCTGGGGGAATGGTCACTGTGGCCTGCAGGCAAAAGCCTTCCAGAGGGCTTCCTGGATGTGGAGCCCATTGCAGTGGACCTGGCAGTCAGGGACCACGATGGGCTGCTCGTATCTGGGGCTGGCCTCAGCCATTCAGCCGTGGAGGAAGGTCTCCTCCCTGGCTTCAGTGAGGTTGTGGAGGGCACAGCAGGCCCCCCATGACCTGGTGGATGTTCTCCATCCCATCGTAAGGCACATTAGGAGGCACCTAAATCTCGTCTTTAAGCGGCCAACGACCTATTCAATGAGGTAGCATGCCCATGTGAGACAGCCATTGAAGAGCTCCTGGCTGGTGTGCCATGGCCTGTGTATAGCTGCATAAGCCAGGGCTGCAGAGGGTAGGCTGGGTCACCCACCATTCAGAAGGGCATGGCCATGTCCCCAAAGATGCACTCCCCCTGGGTGATGTACATCCTGACCTCCATCCTTTGGTACAGGCCTGAGTTCCAGAACACACATGCATCATTTGCCTTGCCTGGCCAGCCCACATAAATGTCCGTAACAGTCCACCAGCACCTGGAGCACAATGGAACGGTAACCCTTCCTATTCATATAGCAGCCAAGGCTGTGGTCTGGAGCTCAGATGGCGATGAGCGTGCCATTACTTGCTCCAAAATAATGGGGGAAGTAGAGGTCAGTGAACCCCATGATGGCCGTGTCAAATTCTCTGACACACATGAGCCTCCGGAGAAGCACCCGGTTGATCGCTCTCATGACCTGCAGGGAACAGAGAGCAAGCACATTTGTGGGTGTGAACAGGGGTGTCCTTTCCCTCTCCTTGGACCGGCTCCTTGGATCCCTTCCCTGCGCTCCCTTCTGGACCCTCTTCCAGGCCCCCCTCCCATGGCCTCCTCCTGGAGCCTCTGGGCACCCCCTCTGCAGTGCCACCCTTCTGGCAGTGGGTCTGTGTAAGGGTAGGTTGTCTTGGTTGCGTGGGGCTGGGCTTCCCTGCCCCCGGCTCTACCCATTCTCACCCATGCCCCTGGCCTCCAAGGGTCCCCCTTTGTCACATGACGGCCGTGTCTACACTAGACAAAAACTTTGAAATGGCCATACAAATGGCCATTTCGAAGTTTAATAATGAAGCGCTGAAATACATATTCAGCACCTCATTAGCATGCGGGCGGCCGTGGCACTTCGAAATTGATGCGGCTCGCCGCCGCGCGGCTCGTCCCAACGAGGCTCCTTTTTGAAAGGACTCCCAGTAAGGGGACTTTGAAGTAGCCAGGGTCCTTTCGAAAAGGAGCCCCGTCGGGATGAGCCGCATCAATTTTGAAGTGCCGTGGCTGCCCGCATGCTACTGGGGCGCTGAATATGTATTTCAGAGCTCATTAGTAAACTTCGAAATGGCCATTTGTATGGCCACTTCGAAGTTTTTGGCTGGTGTAGACATAGCCAATATGTCAGTTGATGACTCATTGTGAACTTTGCCATAAAAGGCTTGCATCATTCTATTATTTTTATTCCTGATTTTTATAGTACCAGTAATATGTTTGCTGTTTTACAGATGAGCAGATAGAAAAATTCCACAACACAGAGGAATTGTAATAACTATAGCTCAACACAGAGGAAGAACGTGAGTAAGAAATGAAACATAAAAACAAAAGCAGACTATGTTAGCTACGGGTCATGCTAAACAGATCTTGGAATCATTGTGGATAGTTCTCTGAAAACATCCACTCACTGTGCAGCAGCAGTCAAAAAAGCAAACAGAATGTTATGAATCATTTAAAAAGGAATAATACTGAGAATATCTTACTGCTCCTGTATAAATCCATGGTATGCCCACAGCTTGAATACTGCATACAGATCTGGTTGCTCATCTTGACATTGGAAAAGGTTCAGAAAACGGCAACAAAAATTATTAGAGGTTTGGAATAGGTGCCATATGAAGAGAGATTAAAAAGAACTAGGACTTATCAGCTCAGAAAACAGGAGACTAAGGGAGGATGTGATAGAGGTCTATAAAATCATGACAGATATGGAGAAAGTAAATGAGGAAAAGTTATTTACAGTAAACCCTCAATTTAATGGACTAATAGTGGGGAAGAGATCTCCATTAATGCCAAAAGTCCATTATATGTGAATGGTTGTACTGTATGATGATGCACTGACTTTCCCAGCCCATCACTCGCTCCTGTCCTCTGCCCTGCCTCTTCCCTTCCTCCCTCCTGCCCCATTCTTCCCCTCACACCTCCATCTCCCTCTCCCAGCTACCAGGAGGGGAGCTGAATGCCAGCCTGGCTCCTTCCACCTCCTGCAGCTCTCAGTGCTGCAGCTCCTCCAGCCCCTGGCTGTGCACTGCCCAGGTGAAGGTAGAGAATGGCTGCCCCCAGCCAGCCAGTAGGCAGCAGCCTCCAACATCATGGCTGCTGCTCAGCGCCATTGCAGGGGGCAGCATCCAGCCACCAACATGCTCCATGCACATGGAGCTTGGGGAGGAGATCTCCTGTGACCCACCACAGCCCCCCACTGGCTCCTCTGGCCTTGGTGGCCTCAGCACTGTGGTTGCCCCTCCAGCCCCGGCAGCCCCAGCCATTCTGGCAGCTCCTCCAGCCCTGGCAGCAGCTCTGGTGAGTCTCCAGCATTTATTGGTGGGGTGGGGTGGGAGCTGGCAGGCATCATCCATTATTTAGATTGGGGTCCATTAATCCAGGGTTTACTGTACTTGTTCCCATAATATAAGAACTAGGGGTCACCAATTGAAATGAATAGGTAGCAGGTTTAAAACAAACAAAAGGAAGTATTTCTTCATGCAGTGCACTGTCACACTGTGACCCTCCTTGTCAGAGGATATTGTGCAGACCAGGACTTTAACAGCGTTTAAAAAAGAACTGGATAAATTCATGGAGGATAGGACTTTTGGGGCAAGTACTAGTCTCTGTTCAATCTGTGGTATTGTATATGAAAACTAAGGAGGGAGCTAAAGATCTGCTTTAAAGCAGCACTAATGGTTGTGGCTGATACTAAGCAGACACAGGGTCCCTTAGCAAATGAGAGCATGATTTCTTCAAGGAAACTTGTTTCTAGGTGGAGAGAAAACCATCAGAGATATATCAAGGGGGTACAAATTCATGCAGTGTAGTTCATGAAGATCTGGGGAATGAGGGAAGATTCCCTGCCTTCCTTGTTTGAGGGACTGATTCCTAGAAAACCCCACAAGGTGAACATCCTAGAGATTTTTGCTGCCTCAGGAATATTATCATTTAGGAGTTAGTCTTTACATTTTCTGCTAATGCTCATGTCCATGTCTTATGAAAGGATACTTATGACTGTCATAATGATAAAAATTTACTAGAAGACTGTCACAGGGCATCGCTGTCACTTGAAGATGCCATTTCAGGAGGGTGTGTGTGCAGAAGGGGGTATAGATATATATGTCGAGACGTTGCTTGCTCTTCCCCTCAGTGTCAGGGACAAATACACAGCTGGCATGGCTTATTCCTGTGCCTCCTCTGCCACTCTCACAAGCTGGATGTGAGAGGAATGCACACAGGCGCTGTACTTTCCTCTTCTTCCCTGATGCTGAAGGGAAGGGGAAGAAGAGTAAGCAGCATTTTACTGTGCACAGCTTTAGACTTCTCATAATGATGCCCTTGCTGTCACTACCGGGTAAAGCACACTTCCTGGCTAGTTCAGGTAGTTTCACAGTCACAAACACATAATGGCTGCGTCTACACGTGCACGCTACTTCGAAGTAGCGGCGCCAACTTCGAAATAGCGCCCGTCACGGCTACACGTGTTGGGCGCTATTTCGAAGTTGAAATCGATACTAGGCGGTGAGATTTCGAAGTCGCTAACCCCATGAGGGGATGGGAATAGCGCCCTACTTTGAAGTTGAACGTCGAAGTAGGGCACGTGTAGATGATCTGCGTCCCGCAACATTGAAATAGCGGGGTCCACCATGGCGGCCATCAGCTGAGGGGTTGAGAGATGCTCTCTCTCCAGCCCCTGCGGGGCTCTATAGTCACCGTGTGCAGCAGCCCTTAGCCCAGGGTTTCTGGCTGCTGCTGTGGCAGCTGGGGATCCATGCTGCATGCACAGGGTCTGCAACCAGTTGTCGGCTCTGTGGATCTTGTGTTGTTTAGTGCAACTGTGTCTGGGAGGGGCCCTTTAAGGGAGCGGCTTGCTGTTGAGTCCGCCCTGTGACCCTGTCTGCAGCTGTTCCTGGCACCCTTATTTCGATGTGTGCTACTTTGGCATGTAGACGTTCCCTCGCAGCACCTATTTCAATGTGGTGCTGCCCAACGTCGAAGTTGAACGTCGACGTTGCCAGCCCTGGAGGACGTGTAGACATTATTCATCGAAATAGACTATTTCGATGTCTCTACATCGAAATAAGCTATTTCGATGTGGCGTGCACGTGTAGACGTAGCCAATGAGTTCTTTTCTTACACATGGTAACACTGTACAATGCAGGCTTACTGGCAGGGTAGGCTTCCCTGCAGCCCTCAACCTCAACCCTGGTTCACCCTCTGAAACTTTTTCTGAACTTCACCTTGCATCCTGTTTCTTTCACTTATATTCTCCCAAATATCTTGCTGGCCCAGTGATTGCTCTCCAGGATGCTCACAATCCCCTAGCAGCAAGTGTTTTATTTTTAACTGTTGGGTCTGCAGCCATTTTCAGGAAATATCAATGATTAATGACACCTAATGGGTGCTGCTGATGGTAACCTGTCACAAGAACAAGTGTCATCCATAAGCACATCTATTACTTGATGCTGAAGGTAATGTTATGAAAACAAAACTTATAAATATGATGTGTGTTTGGATGGAATTGGTAATAGAAACTAATTTGGACAGATGCAGCAGGCTTGGTAATAAAATAGACCAGGACAAATTCTCATAGATATAACTTCATTGGTGTCCATGGAAGTTTGTTTATTTGTACCAGTGCAGAAAATAGCTCAGCAGCTCTATCCAATTTGAGTTCTAGTTCTGAGCACAGAGCTAGAATCCTTAAAATTATAGCAATAAACTGCAAAACCAAAATTATGCCACATACTAATATATGAATTGCTGTCCACTGTAAAGAGTGTCATAAGTATGTTTCCTTTATTGACTTGAATAATAACAATAATAATAATAACAACATGTGTGTATATATATATATATATATATATGACATTAAGTGCCAAATCATTTGGAAGCATTTAATGTGTTTGCTCATCACATATGTTCATGCAGATGATTTGTTTTGGAATGTGCACTAAAAGCACTCAAGATGATTATCATTATGTTTGCCTGGTTGCTTCTGTTTTTCCTCTTCTCATTTTTTAAACTTAGTAAACATTAGGCATTGTAGTGTTTTATTTATATGAGGTAACCTTTCCATGCCCAATCCTTTACACTGTATTGTTATTATCTTTGGGATCACAGAATTCAACAGCATTTAGAGTAACAGTCTACTCTTGCGGAGAGGACACCGGGACAGGGGCTGTGTCTATACGGGCACAAATCTTCGAAATAGCTGTATTTCAAAGATTACTAATGAGGTGCTGAATTGAATATTCAGCACCTCATTAGCATTAGGACGCTTCCGGCTGCGGCGCTTCGAAAGCGCTGCTTTTGAAAGCGCACGGCTTGGTGTGGCTACACGGACTCCTTTTCGAAAGGACCCTGCACCTTTTGAAATCCACTTATCCAGATCACTGATTGGAATAAGGGGACTACGAAATGTGATGGTCTTTTCGGAAAGGTGCCCCATGTAGCTGCGCCAAGCCGCGTGCTTTCAAAAGCGGCGCTTTCAAAGCTCTACAGCCAGAAGTGTCCTAATGCTAATGAGGTATTGAATATTCAGTTCAGCACCTCATTAATAATCTTTGACATACAGCTATTTCGAAGATTTGCACCCATGTAGACACAGCCAGGGAGTCCAGAGATTTGGTTCTGTTTTTAGTTTTGCCTTTGACTTGCTATGTAATGTCAGACAGTCATTTCACTTCTCTTTATCTCTCTTACCACTTCACCTTTTGTCTGTCTTATTTATTTAGATTGTAGATTCGCTGGGGCAGGACTGTCCGTTAGTATTTCTGCTGTTTCTAGCCCAATGAGGTTTTGGTTTGGATCTCTAAGGTCTATTTTAACATATAATAAATAAAATTATGTGTCAGTGAAATATTGCCAAGGGTTAGACATGCTGTTTAAATCTACATGTCATTGGATAGTAACATTGGTATTACAAGGACCATTATCAGGTGGCAATGAGTGTGCCCAGACACTTTAACATAGGAGGAAAGGGAAATTTATGAAGAGGATGCATGATGTCAAAATACACACACACACACACACACACACACACACACACACACACACAAAATAAGAGAATATCTATTGACAGTCTGAGTTAAGCAGGCCCTTAGCAGTGGAAAATCAGTTCCCAAAAAAACTACTCATGAACTTGCCTTGTAGTTACCAAATAGCCAGGGTCATAACCAGGTTAGTCCTGATCGCTTTGTGTTGAATGTTCTCTCATACATGCAGCAGTGATGTAATGAACAGGGCTTTTTTCTCCTAGAGGTGGCAGTTGTCTCAATACTGGGGGACTGGGAGATTCTTGCCTCTTCTGCTTTCAGTGCCTTCCCACACTGATGCACAACTAGTGTGGCACCTTCCAGGAGAAGGACATGGGGAAGAGGAAACAAGGAGGTGAAAAGGACAGAATTTGAAGGGAAGTGGGAAGATGGAGGGCAGGTTGGAAGGAAAGGGACTCAAGGGGAGATGCACAACTCGGTCTCTAGTTTCACTTTGTGCCAGGCTTTCCAGACCTCTGTGAGCTATGTGCATAGAAACAAACTTCTCTATCCCAGTTAAGTTTGTCAAAATAAGTACGGTTATTGCAGTACAAATTCAGGTTTTCATAAATAGCAGAACTACATGACTATTGTCTCCAAGGGCATTATTTCAGAAACATTCTGGGAGAACAACATTATTTCAACCTTCCCTCTGAGGCTAGGTACAGTGGGGTGAGGCTGACGTTATGGAGATTTGACCCCTAGCCAGCCCCAGGCCTGCCCCACAGGTCTGAAGAGATGCCACAGAGCTGGCTGGCAAGGAGCTATGCAAGGTCAAAGAGGGGCACAGCTCCCCCTATGCCCCATATAAAAAGTTCCCATCATTCTCTAGCACATGTGAAGGTGGGATGTGTGCTCATTTGCTTCCAGAGAAATAGGTCCTCATGGTAAAGAGTTTAAGATCCGCTGGAGTAGAAGATTGTGATACTGTGTATGAATTGTATAGCCATAAAACTAGTATGGCCTAGTGCTTAGATCTGAGCCATATGTTTTGGATTATATTCCTGCCTGTGCCATGGAGTTGTGGTGTAACTTTCTGGAAAACTCAACCTCTCTATATTCCAGTTTCTCCCTTTCTCCATTGTAAGAAAATCACTAGGAAAGGACATCACATTTTTACAATTTCCCCACCCTTATTCTCAACCACATCACTAGCTTGACTAATATCTGGAACAAATTAAAAAGGACATCTTGAGGTCTAGAAGAGCTGCCCATTGAGTGGAAAAGGGAACTCAGAACTGAGGCAGAAGTTCCACAAGTGATGGAATGGAGGATGAAATTTCCTGAGCAACAGATACATATTTTTCCTAACCTCCATTCTGCTGCTGAACAAAATGGAGGTAGACAAGTCAATGACAGAGGAATGGCAGAGGTATCTACCCAAGCTCCTCACAAAGCCAGTCAAATCTCCAATGAGCCTTGGAACAACAATGGAACACAGACTGTTTCTCTTACCCTTAACAGCAGTGGGACATTGTGGAAAACAGTTACTGCATAGGATGTAAGGACAAGGAGGAGGAGTACAATCAACTACAATATGTTGTCCCACATAGTTACAATGACTTTGGCATTTGAAAACCCCAGTTCTTGGATCACTTGACTGATTTTTGAGGGTGGATCTACTTTTTTGTTACACTATACGTTAAATGGCAACATCAGCTGTGTCTCTTTGCAGGTTAGTATAATCTTTTGTATAGCTTTGCAATGCCATGTCTATCTAGATTCCAGACGTATGACTCAGTGGCTTTTATCTTTAACAAATTCATGGAGAGTAAAGCAAATTTTTAAGCAGTTGATTAGGCTTTTGTACCTGTAACTAAACTGGATACGATGAGTGGTAGGACCAACATCTGCAACATTCTCATCAGTAGTTCTCCTGGAAAGGAAAAGTACTTGACTTCCCGGTAGCTCATTTGGTATGGTCGGAGACAAAATCCAAGAATTATTCCTGAGGGAAACAAAAAGTATGACTCACTCTTTTAAGTTAAGCACTAGTAACATAATATAAACAAAAATGTTTCTGCAGTAGTTGCCATTTAGATGTCTCAGTAGAATATACAGAGTGTTTATTATGGACCAGATTCTCATATCCTTACTAGGAATGCCAATTCTGTCTGAAGTTATTTCAGATTTTTTTCCCCAACATGATGTATTATCTTTTCTTAAACTATCCTATTAAAATCTCCAGGATTACTTTCAGTAGTCACCAGGAGATCAATGCCAGTTCTGGGAGGCTCCTGGACAATCCCAGAGGGTTGGCAACCCTAATCCTTATACACATTGAATGCACCTTATGCACCTTACTTCATGAATAGTCCCATTGAGGTCAATGGAAATTGCTTCTGAACATGACTAAGAGTATCAGAAAGTGGTACATTGTTTGCACTTATATATTTTTTTATTTATCGGATTTAGGGAAGAAAAGAGTTTTCAGGCATTAGGTGTCCAGTTAATAGCCCAGGTGCCTTTACAATATTTAAGAATACAGTTTCAAATAATTAAAAAAACCCACAAACCAATGACAATACACTGACTATGAGGCCATATGGCCTGGGGAGAGAAGGAATCTGTGAGTGTACAAAATTGCAATGCATGTTACAGAGTTGGCAACTTGCTCTGAGTGGAGCTATTCTTACATTCTACTGAAGTATGTTTGAGATTGTTCTCATCAGCGGTGATGGGTGGGTGGGTGAGGATGTGTTAGATCAAGTGCCCCCCACCCACCCAATTAGCCTGCTGGGGACAGGGAAGAAGGGCCCTGTCCTTTTCCTGTGCCTCCCCCTTCCGTGGCATGGTTGGACGCTATTCCCCAGTAGATGGGCAGGGAGCAAGAGGGTCCCACTTCTGCCAGAGAGACCCTGGCTAGGCACCAGCAGCAGAGGCCAAATATCTGCCTGGGCTCAACTGCCTGGGACAGGGCCTACCACGATGGCATGGTGGGGGCTCTGGTTTGTTTGGAGCCAGCCCCTGCCAGCAGGGCCAAGGGAGGGCTCAAGGCTTTGATTCTTCCCATCTAGGTTTTCTCAGGCAGAAATGGCTCTGTCCTGCTCCCTGAGTTATTGTCAGGGCAGTGGCCAAACACACTGAGGGGATAAGAGGGCGAAGGAGGGAGAGAACAGAGTCCCTGCTCCTCCCAGCAGGTAACATGGTGTGGGGAAAGCAAAGTGCCCAGGCTGAGTGCAGGGCAAGTGAGTCACTAGGCAGAGGAGAAATGTGAGGTGGTGATGTATCCTTCCCTTTCGACTGTCCTCCCTCCCAGTACAGGGAAACATGAATCATCAGTGGTCCTTTTCTTAGCGTGGGAAACACAATTTTTGGGCATAAAGAATCCATTGGTATAGTATATGTGGACAGTTCATTTCCACACTTTAAAAGTGTTATGTTGAATAAGCAAGTAGAAAAGACCAGTTTCATATGTAGACTCTGATCCTGCAATTATCTTCAGATGGATTTATTCTTGTGCCTGACTGAAATCAGTGAGGGTCTGTGAGCATATCGGGATTCAGTTCTGATACTGTGTTAGAAGGGGCACATTTTCTAGTTCACTAAGGGCATTTTTTTGCACATAGTTCAGTTTGTGCCTCCTTCAGTGAATAGTTCTATGAATATTAGCTGAATGTCAAAGCAAATTACTGCAGCTCCATCCTGAAACTTGAGAGATGAAAAATTTCTCCAGTTTTTTTTATTATTACTTAGTATACTTTTCAGTAAACCGCTATATGCAGTATAACAATGGTGGTCTGGAATTACATAGTAGAAGGAAACACAACTCCTGAGGTGCAGAGAATCATTAACTGACATCCTGGCACTGTAGTCTACAGGGCTAAGCAGAGTCCTAGGAATAAGAAACTGAGCATTAGTCTTTTTTTTTTCTCTTTTTTGCCAAAGACATAATCTACGGTTGTGGGAAAGTCATTCAGCCTCTTTGGATTTCCATTTCCCCATTTGTAAAGCTGGTGTAATGACTCATAAAGCACCTGTTTCACAGTTGTGCTTTTGGAATTAATTATGGTGATATAATGGTACTAGTGCAGGTGAAATTTCATAAATTTTAAGGTCAGGCCAGGATGATCATAATTATTCTACCTGACATTAACATCTATAAAAATAAATATTTAACATGACTTTAATAGCGATTTTTTAATATTTAAATACCATGTTGTATTTCCTTGCTATAGAACATGTTGACAGTGGTTTTTTCTTAAGTTACAATGAATTTGAACTTAAAAACATATAGAAAAGTTTCTTAACTTGTTTCAGTTCAAGTTTTAGCACTAGCTTTTAAAAGTCTTAAACAATGAGACAAAGGTAAAGCATAGTGATAAGGTAATCTATGAAAATCAAATCAGGAAGCAGTGCCTGGTCTAGTATTGCTGTGAAGCAAAGTGTTTAACACCCCTCTGCATTTGCTAGTGCCCTCCCCTCAGAAACAGACTTGAAGCAGCTGAATGCTGGAACTGGCCCTTTTCAGTAAGAGTTTCAGGTTTCGAATTCAGTCTGAACATTGTAATAGAACAAAGTCTCCCATAAAATGTTCCCATAACCTGCTGCACAGGTTTTTCCTCTACCTTTTTATACAAGTAAAGGGCAAGCACTCTATGGTATCAGAAGCCGAACTTTTTAAATGGTGCGGCCCTCCTGTGTTGTAGTGGAGAATCATTATGCAATAGAAGCTTTTAGACAGTTTCAGGGCAAAAATCAATTTTGTTAAAGTCATAGAGTGGAATTTTAAATTTTATGATGCTACTGCAGTAAAACTAGACCCTTGGTTAAACTGTACAGTTATTCTTGTAAACAAAAAGAACTGACATTAGGAATATTCAGAGATTGCTTTTAGGATGTCTGTTGATTATGCACAGATGCAACTGAATTCCTGGAAGACCACCAGCCTGTGTGAGAGGCCCCTTTTGCTGTCTTTCATGTATTGACTGACATTTTACTAACTGCCTAGAAGTATAGAGAGCTAAAAGTGTTGAGGGTGGTGTGATTTCTGTTGATCAGCTGTGAGAAAACACTCAACGACTGGCGCTCCTTCCTTAACTTGACTTGAATGTGAAGTTGCAGGGATCTTGATGCTGCGACAAAATTACCTTTGGGATGCATGAGAGGAAGTAATCTGAAGAAAGGACATAGAAGGTTAAAACATATGTGAGAGGAGAGGAATGAGGGGAAATTTGCAGGAAGAACATGGGGCTTACAAAATTCTACGTCCAGCCTTGGGAATATTTTATTGCTGTATTTTTCTTTACTGATTATATTCAAATAAGAATCATCATGTTTAAATACAATTGATGAAATGGTCCAAAATGCAAATTATTAGTAGCAAGAAGAAATCAGTAGGGCTGACAATTAAAGAGGGATGAAAATGGGTAGCAAGTTAAATGTGATCTTGTAGTACCTATGGTAGGAAAGAGAGACACATGTTCTTAGATTGCTCATGTAGATATGACAGGGAGAAACATGACTCAGATAAGCTAAACCTGGAATATTTCATTCAATTCTAGGCACCTTCACATCAACAAGATGTAACAAATTTGCAGTGTCATTTTCCCCCTATTTATATCTTAGAAACGGCATCTGTTCCTGTAATGGTTAGGAAGCATAACAATTGTCTGTAATTATCCAAAAGGTATACACACTAAGGTGGAGAGCAATGTAGTGCACTACAACTAAACTTTCTGCCAAAAGGAAGTCCAAAATTGATATATGTTAACTATGTTGTATGTGGACATGGCAAAAGGAAATTTCTGAGATTCTACCAGAGTAATCTAAGCACCATAAGTTTACTTTAGAAGATCAAATATTATGCTTCATTTTCTAGAAATTAAAATGAACATAAAGTTCCCCTATCAAAATGATAAAGAACTTCTTATGATCCTCTCTGTGCAACAATATGGACTTGGTCTTGAAATGTTTCAGGGCCTGACCCATTTGTTGTATATCTGGGATGGATAGCAGGCCACACATCTTCAAAGAGGATTTAGTTTCTTCATCCATGGAAACATCTGGTCACAGTTAGAAAATTAGAGGACCCTAACCCAAAATCAAGCCTGTGAACTCTAGGCAAATTTAAATAAAATCTCCTCTCTAGTGCTGATTCTTTTCCTGAATTCATCACCTTGATATCTATCCTTTATAGTTGAGTCTTGCAGTAAGTTTTGTAAGTTCAGAAGACTTCTTCCCCTGAAATAATTGAAATAGTGAAACTAGCCCTGAAATTCTCAAGTTCTTTGGCTGAAGACTTTCTGACACACTTCATCTGCTGCATCCAGACTATGTGTCTGCTTTTCCAAGACCACTCTTGGAAAAGTAGACACATTCTGGCAACATTCCTGTACACCTGTGCCATGAGGAAGAAGGGATGTCCTGGCAGATGGGCATTTCCTGACGTTTGGCCCTGTGCAGATGGGCCAAATGTCAGGAAAGCCAACAGAACTGTTGACAAAAGATATGCAGATTGTGGTGTGCAATTTGTGTATATTTTGTCAACAGTTCCCTGCAGTCTAGACCCAGCTAAAGATAAAAAGACACCCTTGAAATGAACTGTAATAGGAACCCTCTTGTGTAAAACCATCAAGTTTCCAATTTTAAAACTAATTGTGGAGTGTTTTGAATCTCTATCCAGTTCTCTATTTCAGAAACATGCAGTTATGGATGTTTTTAACATACACATGTCTGTAATCTTCCCTAACATCAAGAGATCAAAATGTCATTATTTCAATTATAGAATCTATTTCAAAATGAGTGGACTGCCCTTCATGGAACTAAGAGTCCAAAAATATGCTTCCAAATGCCAGAATATCTGGCTTTGAGGCTGCCCTGCCATGTGGACTGCCTAAGCCCATCTAGCTTACTGGTGATTCAGGCTGCCAGCTGACTTGGGAGTCTGGAAGCCCTAGTATATTTGGGCTGAGGTAGCCCAGAGGTTGAGCTCTGCCCCAGAACCACAGACTCTGGGAGCTCCAGGCAGCTCCTGAGTGAAACTGTCAAGGGTATCAGTTTCACTAAGTAGCTGTCAGGATCCTTGGGAGCAAATTTAGTTTCAGAAATACCATGTCTTGGTGTTTCAGAAACAAAATATTGTTGGAATTTTGATTTAGGGGAAATTTTGAAATACCAGAATTTCCTATGAACCTGAACATTCATGTTTTGGCAATTCTATTTGTATAATGAATTGGGATGGTACTGCAAGTGCTATTATAAAGCTAATTACTTGGAAACTGCAATTGTAAACAAGTTAAAAACAATCATTGTAATCAACTCTTTGCTACCTTCAGATGTTCCTTTTCTGCTGAGTTTTGCTGTACCTTTGTTTTGTTTTCAAATCTGTCATCCACCTCACTCTTTACTGTTAGGCTTCAGTAAATCTTTTATGGTGCTTTGTATACCCAGATCTTAAATACTTTCTTGGTTCTTAGCTACAAAATGCTTTCTCTATCATTCTTTAAATTTCTTCTTAAAACCCTCTTCTTCCATGAATCCTTCTTACACTGGTTTCTCACTAATGAGTTCTCCTTTACCTGAACTGCAAGGAAAGTGGGTCATGTGGGTAAAGCATAGGATTGAGAATCAGCAGGTGTAGTTTCCATTCCTGGCACTGTCACAGATTTCTTGTGAGTCACATGACTTCTCTGTATCTCAATTTCCTCATCTGCAAAATAGGGATAATAATGCTGTTGTAACTACTGTACCTAGCCAGAACATGTGTCGAGAAAGATAATTTCACAGGGCATTTCAAAATTTTGAAATTTGATTTTGGTCCAGTTAGGAATGAAAATTAAATGTTTGAAAGTCTCTTCTATAAAGGAAAGCCCTAGAGTCTGCATTTCCAGGGCAGTTCACCTGGCTGGTTTCTTCAGAACTGCAGAACTTAGAAGATGTGAAGTACTTGATTCTGGCTCAGTTCACTTGTCTGGCTCCCATTGAGCCATGGATCCAAGGCCCCAACTCTGGGGTAGGTTTTCTGGCTGTGTGCCCCTAACCTGTGGACCCTGGAAGCCCTTGGACTGTGAAAGCAAGCATCAGGAAACCAGATATATTTCAAAAGTTGCCTGGCAGGCAGAGTTCCACAGGAACTTCATTGAAATAGAATAATCTATAAGGGATGTTTCGATTTTGATGAACTGAATAATTCTGACAACTATTTTGGAAGAATTTTTTGACTAGCTCTAGTTTCTGAGATTCTGTAGTCCATTAACACACATTGAGATCCTCAGACATTATTTAGAAATGCAGAATAGTACTGTCCTGTTTTTAAAATCTGCTTTGAAGCATAGCGAGTGTAAGAGGGCCAAGGCAGCAGATCCCGGGTGGAAGGGTGGAAGGCAGCCCAGAACCCAGCCTGGGCTAGGGAAAAAAACAGAAGGAGTTAATTAAGCTCCCAGGTGGAGGCAATTGGGTGTGGTGCAGGTAATCAGTTAGCAAGGTCCAGTTGAGCTAACTGCCAGGGGAGGCAAACAGAGCAGAGGGAGGAGAGAGAAGGCAGAGGAGTGTGAAAGACATCGTGAGGGAAGAACAAGAGTAGACCAGGAGGAGAGTGCCGATAGCAGGGCTGGGGAGGGAGGAGTTGTGGGCTCCCCTCCCCAAGCCAGGCCGACAGATCTCTGAGAGAAAGAGGTAAGGGGCCTGAGCCAAGGCAGAGGGGGACACCTTGCCACAGGAGTTAATGTTAGTTATGAAGGTGTAAATCTTAAATATTCTGCTGAAGTCACCAGAACTACCACAGATCATTATTAGTGTAAGGAAGATCATAATCTGGCTCATAGATTATATCCCATTGTATCAGAGAGGCAGCTGAGTTAGTCTGTATCTTCAAAAACAAGAAGTTCTGTGGCACCTTATAGACGATCAGTTATTTTGGAGCATAAGCTTTCATGGGCAAAGATGTAAAAGAATAAATGGACATAAATCTGACATCAGGAACGGTAACATACAAAAACCCGGAGGAGAGCACTTCAATCTACCTGGACGCTCACTAATAGATTTAAATGTAGCAGTCCTACAACAAAAAAACTTCAAAAATAAACTCTGAAGAGAGACTTCAGAGCTGCAATTCATTTGCAAATTTGACTCCATCAGCCAATGACTGAACAGAAATTGGGAGTAGTTGGCCCATTACAAAAGCAGTTTCTCCGCTCTTGACTTTCACACCTCCACATTAATTACTGATAATGGGCCACGTCCTCCCTGGCCGAACTGACTTGATTTCTCCTCTCTTGATGTGCACAACTCCACATGAACTGCTGATAATGAATCACATCCTCCATGACTGAACAGACTTTGTCAACTCTGGCCCTCCCCTTGACTGAGACTCCCTGTTTAAACCCTCCTCTGAAACCCCCTACTCATGCACCTGACAAACCTGATCTTTGCCTACAAAAGCTTATGCTTCAAAATATCTGTTAGTCTGTAAGGTGCCACAACACTTCTTGTTTTATTCCATTATATGTATTAGACAGATCTATGTACGATTAAGGTGCTATTAGTCACTTTGTAAAAATTGTAATAGCAACAGGTATTTATATTATACTTATATTTATATATATATATTTAATTACATTTACATTCTCTCTTCCTTCTGGATATTCATGCCTGCAGCACCCTTTTGACAAGTGCTCGTATTTTTGGTCCTTGAAATAATAGCTTTCAAATTTGAAAAGTAGAATATTGAATTTTAATATGCTAGTCAATTTACATAGTTTCTTTATTAACTTTTTCTCTCCCATTTCTTTGTTTTCCAGTTCTCCCTGGATTGGAAGTGTATATATTCCCTAACAGCTTATGATTCTTCCCAATTTACCATGGAACCATTTCAAAATGTCAACATCCATTATAATCTTTCCTTTATATTGGTAACTACCCAAAGACCACAGTTAGGAGCCTGGCCTCATAGAGTCTGGCATTGTACAAACACACAGGTGTTTTTTCCTAAAAAGTTTACAATTTAATTGTCCTTCTCCAATCCTCTGCGACTTCACCTGTCTTCTGTGAATTCTCAAAGATAAGTTTATTATTGCTTTAGCTTCATATTGTACTTCTTATAACATCAAGCTTCAAATACTCTAACTCCTATCCATCACTCCCTCTAACCCTTTTGGGAAGGAGTCAGAGGCACCATGACACAGTCTTGCTTATAAACAACGTACTCATTGTTTTCACTAGTTCCCAACACTTGGCTCTTACCGTATGCATAGCCCTTGAACATCCAGAATGCACAGTCTCTGTAGAGACGTATCATAACTCTTGATTCCTGCCATGCCCATCCATTAATGTATGAAAACTGGTATTTGGGGAGTCTAACTGTGTAACTGAGGCGTCTGTCATTGTTAGGCTGACCATATCTCCCTGTCCCAACTATGGGACGGGGAGATATGGGAGGGGGTGGCTCCCTGGCTGCTCCATGCCTCAGGGAGCCAGGAAGGAAACTGCAGTGGTGCCTATGGTGCTCCCAGCTCCCGCAAGGCACGGGGAACCAGGAGCTGGGCAGCAGCCATGTGAGTAGGCTCCCTGCTCCCTGTTCCTTGTGGAATTGGGAAAGAGGCAGCAGCAGCACCCATGCTCCTCCTGGCTTTCCTGAGTCTCAGGGAGGCGGCAAGGAGGCGACAGCTATTGGACCTCCCCCAGGTTCCCCGAGCCTTGGGGAGGCAGCAAGGGGGTGGCATCTGCTGACAGCTTCCCCAAGCCTCAGGGAGCTGGCAAGGAGGTAGCAGCTGCTGGAGCTCACCTGGGTTCCCTGAGCCTCAGGGAGGTGGCAAGGAGGTAGCAGCTGCTGGAGCTCACCTGGGTTCCCTGAGCCTCAGGGAGGTGGCAAGGAGGCAGCAGCTTCCCCAAGCCTCAGGGAGGTGGCAAGGAGGTGGCAGCTGCTGGAGCTCCTCCAGCTTCCCCGAGCCTTGGGGAGGTGATCAAGAGCTCCAACCTTTTTAGTGCCCCCCTACTGGCTCCCTCATCCTGTGGCTGGAGAGCACATACTTACATATAATATGTGCTCTCCAGCCAGCAGCTGCACCTGTACAGATGCTGAGGGAAAAGGTCAGCTGGTGGGGGCCAAATATGAGACAATTGGCCCCTTTTTAAAAATAAGTAGGGATGCCTTTTTGGTGCCCAAAATATGGGACTGTCCTGCCCAATACAGGATGGATGGTCACCCAAGTCACAGTGCAAAGTAAGTGATGACTCAAATTTTGCTTCTGACAAAAGTATTTTATGTCTGTAAACACTAGAGAGCAAAGATGTTTCATTTCATTCAGCACAGTCTCTTGGGAGGGACATTGTCAAAGAATTTTTGAAAATCCAGTTCAATTATATTTCCAACTTTTCTCTTATCCAAGATTTCTTAACACACACAAATACTCTGAGTAGCTTAGAGCAAGGATTTCCCTTAAAAAAAGTCAGGCTGGTTTGTTCCTATAATATAAGTGTTTTTCTATTTTTTAATTATCTGTGCAATCATATCTCCTGGCATTAAAATAAGGCCTTCTGATTTGTAATTCACAAGATCATCTCAATTAACTTATTAAAAGAGAGGTAGGTTTCTATACGACATTTGCAACCTTCTAGCTCTCTGGTATAGTAGTTGATTCCAATAAGTTACACTATTTTTGCTAAGGTACTCCCTTTTTAAAATTTCTTAACAATTCTTGGATGAATACTTTCCAGTACTTCTGCCAGTACAGTCTATTTATTGTATCAATTTGTTACAGCACCTCTACTGACATTTCATCCTCAGAGTCTGTCATCTGCATCTTCCCAACAGTCTTTTTGGTGCTTAACCCCTTGAAAGATCACACTCATTGGAAAGAAGGGTGGTCCATGAATCATGAACCTGAAATCCTGTTGAATACAGAATTAATGTATATTCACATCATCTGCAGATATGACACCTACAAAAACAAAAAAAAATCTCCTGGTCTGTTAAATGTCTTTCAGATAGGGCTACAACTCACTCATCCTCAAGGCTACACTAATGGCAAAAAGGTTAGGTGAAAATAATTGTAACTCCAAAATCTTTGCACTAGGCAGTGTCACCTGCCTTTTTTGTACTACTTATAATCTTTGATTAAGTAGAGTCTTGAGAGATTTGATACCTAATCATGTTGGCATTTTTTATTTGTTTGTAAAGTTGATCCCCATGAAACAGGAATGGATACAATGAACTAGAAGCAGTTAGGGGTGTAAGGAGACCCTTGTAATCGTCTCTTGTATACAATATTACATGTAACGTGTATCAACCAGAATGTACAACCCACTTCTTATTCAATCTTATACTTTTCTTTCAACAAACATATTTGCAAAGAAATGTTGAAACCATTCCAATATCTACTAAGAATGAGCATGAAACCATCTGTCTGGTTTGTATTTATGATCTAGAACCCATCGCAATAGCCAGTCTCCAGATTTATAAAAGAATCAAACAAAAATGCACAGAAGCACACCTATTTCTTCTATTTAATGTTATCAGTTCAAACTACCTCTAATTCCCTTCATCTCTTCTACTTAATTCTGCTTCTCTTCCCAGGTGTACATTTCACCTAAACCTATCATCTCTTCTTTTGTATCTTTCAAAATTTTCCTCAAAATTCAATTTTGGAAGTATTTTTATGACTTTTCAACTTTTCCTAGCTGTCACACAGCCTACCTTCTGGGACTAAGGTTATATCTGGTAGCCTCAGAAATATGACAGTTTTCACTTTCTTTTTTTTTTCCCCATAATTCATACTAAAATTCTTAACATCACAAGTCCTTTATGTACTTTCCAAAATGCTTTTTCTCAGAATTAATCTGTAAAAACTTTTTAATGTGCCATATCATGTTGTCTCCATAATTACCTTGAAATACTCTTTAAATATCATCTGTAAGATTCCAGATTATTTTAAAGAAATGATTGTTAACATTTCAGACTGAAAGGTGAAATTTTCAGAAATTTGTAAACAACTGAATCATAGAAGAGTCAGACAAACTTAACAATAGTTTTTACAACATTTCCTGCTAAAATAGTGTTTTGATCATCCTTTATGCATATGCTGCGTGCAATGCAAATATATAGCCCATAAAATTACCGTCATACAAATTTCAGGTAAACAATTATTTTTATTGTAATATTTTTTTCTTAGAAGCTTTGTCATGTTCTGCTATAATTTTACATAGGGAATTTCTTATTGAAATCATAGTTAAATTCATAAAAACATCCTTAAACTATGCTCATGCCAATCTCTCATATTGCATGCAAAATAACCTTGTAATCTAGTCTGTAAGAAGTAGCTCTTCTATTTAGAAAAAGTTATGGTATTCCCCAGTTTGTATGTAGAGTATAGAAAATGTGTATGTGTGTAAACCTATTTGATGATTGATCCAAAAAGTTATATTTCGGCACTATTCTACCTTTTGATCATTCCAGAGTTTGGTGCAAGGAAGTTTATACACATTGGCCATGTCTACACAGCCTGTTAGCACAGCACTAGTGTTGGCAGTGCTATGCTAATGACAGTTTATGAAATTGCAAATGGAGGACCATTTGCAAACTTGTGTGGCTAATTAGCATAGCTGTACAAGCATTTGCTGTTGGTAGGATGGGTGCCAGCAGTACAGAGGCCATGCGGACATGCCTCTGCCAGTTAAATCCCCTTCTGTCGCCAGTCCCTTATGCCTGAAAAAAAAAAATCTCAGCAGCAGTGCTGTGCTAACAGGCCTGGTAGATGTGGCCATAGTTATATATCTAAGAAACCTTGTATCTTGGTTGATCCATTCCCAAGATGTACATTTTTGATTCCCAAATTGCCCAAATAGATGATTTCTCTTTATTTCATTTGGCTTTTAATAAAATAGTAGTCATCTGAACTTTTGAATGCTGCTTAGTTTCAAAAGATGAGTGTGCATTAACTGAAAAATTAAAGGTGTAGTAGTATCTTAAGAAGAAACTGCTAAAGCAAACTTGGTACATTGGAATTTTCAGGTTTTGTTCTTCAGTAAGAAAATTAAAAATAATCTTTTGCACTTTTCCCCACCGTGATTTTTTTCACTCAACTCCAATTTAAGTCTTTGTTTGGGAATATGCTTGAGACATTTGAAAAGTTCAGAATTACTCAGTGAGGCTATGTCTACACTATGAAATAAAGTCAAATTTATTGAAGTCAACTTTTTACCACTAGATTTTATGAAGTCACCTGCTCAAAAATTCGACATAGTGTGCCTGAGCTAGGTTCGACTGTCAGCAATGCATTGTGGGTACCTATCCTGCAGCCCCAGAGTACCTGCAGCCCCATTGCATTCTGGGTTTTTGTACCAGTGTGTTATGGGAAAAAATGTGCTGCAAGTGCTTGTGGGTGGCTGATGTCATCACCCCAGAGTGCAATGCCCTCAATCCTACCACTGTTGGAAAGCAAACAGCCAGAGGAATTTTGCACTATTTTTGGGCCATTTTCCCAAAGCCTGCCACTGGCTCACATTGCTGCATGGCACTAGTATGGATCCTGAACAGCTTCCAGCCATTTCAAAGTGTGTTATGGCCACTTCCCGTCCAGTGGTTTTATCAGACAAAGCCAGTGGGAAATTGAGGTGGATCCAGACCTTTATATGGATGACATTGAAAGACTGGAAACCAGGAATGCACAGCAGCTGTCTGCCCTGGATGTATTGCATGTAGTAGAGTATGGGTTCTGGAGACGTGAAACCAGCACACACTGGTGCGACCACATCATTTTGGAGGTCTGGGATGACAAGCAGTGGATGTGGAACTTCCGCATGTGCAAGGCCAATTTAATGGAACTTTGTGATTTGCTGTCCCCTGCCCTGAATTACTGTGGTACCAAAACAAGAACTGCTTTGACAGCTCACAAGCGAGCAGCAATTTTTTTGTGGAAGTTTGCAATGCCCAATAACTGACGTTCAGTGGAAAATCAATTTGGAGTGGGCAGATCTACAGTGGGGGCTGTGGTGATCCAGGTAGCCAATGCAATCAATGCTCATCTGCTGCGAAAAACCATGACTCTGGGAAATGTCCCGTACATAGTGGATAGCTTTGCTGCCATAGGGTTTCCTAATTGCAGTGAGGTGATAGATGGAATGCACATCCCTATCCTGGCCGCAGACCATCTGGCCTCAGAGTATGTAAACTGTAAGGGGTAATTTTCCATAGTGTTGCAAGCATTTGCGGATCATGAAAGTCGTTTCACCGACACCTACGTGGAATGGTCAGGAAACGTGCACAATACCCACATCTTTAGAAATTCAGTTCTGTACATAAAGCTCCAGGATGGGACTTTCTTCCCAGACCAGACACTCAAGATTTTCCCTCTGCTCCCTTGGCTCATGAAGCCGTACACAGGTGCCTTGGACCACAGCCAGGAGTGTTTCACCTGCAGGCTGAGCGAGTGCCTTTGGACATTTAAAAGCCATATTCAGTTGCCTTTTGACCTGTTTGGACCTTTGCGAAGCCAACATCACTGCCATGGTTTCAGTGTGCAGTATTCTCCATAACATTTGTGAATCAAAGGGGGAAAATTTCATGCCAGCCTGGGGGGCAGAGGCAGATGCCCTGGGCAGTGTTTATGACCAGTTAGACACAAAGCCAATCAGCAATCAACAGATAGAAGCAATGCAAATCAAGGAGGCTTTGAAACTTAGCTTTATGAATGAGCCGACAGCCACACAAACCTGCTGCATTTAACTATTTTGATACCACCCCTGGCCCCCACAATGAAGTGTGCTTAACCTTTATGAAAACACCTCCAAATGCATTCCCCATGTGAATCAATAAATGACACTATGGTTTTCACAAAAGCGTTCTTTTTATTTAGGGGGTGAGGGGTTAAGAGGTGGGGAAAAGAAAGGGAATTCTGCCATCATGTGTGGGGAAACGTGAGCCTTTTGCAGTGTAGAGAGGTTCTGGTGGAGGACCGTAAGACTGTCCTTGCCCTCCTATTACCTTTGGGGCCCCTGATGAAAGGAGGTCAGGCAAAATCGAGGGGTGATCTGGCAACAGGGTGAGGAGGCTGCATAATTGTGGGTTCTGTGGTTGGTGGCCCTCTGCAGTTCCAGCATGTACTGTAGGATTTCAATCTGCTTCTTGATAGCCATCAGCAGCTCTGCTGAGTCCTTGTTCCTGTATTGGAGCATGCTTTGCCACTAGTGCAGGGTCTACTTTCTGTGAGCAGCAGTTTGGGCTTGCTATTTCTGGGCCTCTTGCAAACGCTTCAGGGTGAGGTCCTGCTTTGTTCTCTTCCTGCATCGCATCACAGTCAACACGCTGATCCATACAATGAATGGATGTCTCTTTTACAGTCCCTGCAGCTTTTGTTTCCTAAGGCCACTTTTGGCTTTCTTAAGGATGACAGAGATCAGCCTCTGCAGGACAGAAGTTAAACTTTTCCAGAGCATTTCATTGTGGACATGGTAAGACCCTGGAAGCTAAGGGAGCAGTGGGTGGGATGGGGAGTTTGAAACAAAGCCCTGTAAAATGTAAAGTGCAGAAAAAAAACTTTCATGGCATCTTTTTACTGTTCAGGGAAAAAGCCACTTAAAGCAGGGAAAGCCCACGCTGGACGTGCCAGTGTCTGGAAGCAGGGTCCACACAGCCTGGCAGCTGTGTGGTGGAGAGAAGGAGTCAAGCCCACTGGCTGCATGGTGGGCTGGGGGCAGGCACCCTATAAAATGTAAAGTGCGGAAAAACACTTTCTCGCTGTCTTCTCATAAATCCACTGCAGAAATGGGGGCAGGGGGAGAGCCAGGGAACCCACCAGCAATGCAGAGGGGGTCAAGCGAGAGACCACCAGTCAGATGGTGTGGTAGGGCAGTCCTGGGAAATTTAAATGGCCAGGGAGCAATGCAATAATTTTGACAGGACAAACTTTAATGGCATTTCCTGTATTGTTTGTAGGGTTAAAAAAACAAAAAACAAACAAAAAAAACCCCACCAGCCTTCTAAGAACTCCTAAGATAGTAAAAAAGAAAATATGCTCATACCTTGTGAGCACAGGGCTGGAAAATTTGCCAGAATGCTGTGTGGTGCCATGATGCCAGGTTACTTACTGGTGGCTTGGCATGGCAACGTGTGCTATTGTGGAAGCCGGAATAAATCAGGCGTCCCCAAAACCTTGTGTGAAAAATAAGAGTACATGGCCAAGACCTTTATGGAGAACTTTCATCCCCAGAAATATTAATAAGCTGTTCTAGGGGCATAGAGCCACCTCACCCACCCGCAACCTGCTTGTAAGCAGTTTAAAAAAATATGATCAGCAGAAATAAACCTATATCCCAACCCAGCTGCAACCCACTTGTACCAAATTAAAAAATATACTCACAAAAATGTCCTCTCCAGTACTGATGGACTCCGAAGCATCCAGTGTTGATGAAGGGACTGGCCCAGCGTGAGGAAGAGCTCCTGGCTGGCAGGATCAGCTTTTTTAAGCATCTGCTGACTGGCAGCATCTTCCTCATCAGCCTGTCTCTCCTCCTCAGCCTTGCTGTCTCTCTGGAGAGCCAATCATGGTGTCCCGAAGAGTCCATGCAGTTCTTGGCAACTGTGGTTGGGTCCTTCCCAAGAATCGTATTGAGCTGCTTGTAAAAGCGGCATGTTTTGGGAGATGTCCCAGATCACCCATTGGCTTCTTTCACCTTCTGATAATTCTGCCTGTGCTCCTTGATTTTGCCTGGTGTTGATGAGCATCCCTGGTGTACCCTTTTTCTCCCTCATACCCTGGGAAGCGTTTCCATTAAAGCCCTCATTTCTTTTGCTGCCACGCAATTTGCTTGGCAATGATTTGTGCCCCCACCCCAAACACACACACAAATGAGATCCTGGCTCTCCTGATGGCTCCATGCTGGGGCTCTTTTGTGACTCTGCGAATTCTGATCAGAGCTAGAACCCTGAGAACTCATAATGGCTAAATGTGATTGCTCCTTTGGTGCACTCCTGAGGTGTGCTATCCACTCTGGGTGGAAAGAAAATTAATTCAAATTCCCAGGCTTCCTGCACACTGGAGAGCAGCAGAGGTGAAAGTGGCCAAAAGGGACACATGGGGCATTGTGGGATACCTCTGGAGGCCAGTAAAATCGATTTAAAGTAACACTGTTTCTACAACACTTGCATTAATTCAACCTTTCACATTTGAACTTGGCATTACTTTGCCTGGGAGGGGTGGTGCGAGAAAGTTGATCTTAGTGACCCTTAAAATTGACCTAATGGTATTTGCAGTTGACTGTCACTTTGAAAACTGAGCTAAATGCCTTAAAATCGACTTTATGCTCTAGTGTAGACAAAGCCTGAGAGGAGTCAGTGTGGAGCCTGTAAACTGTGCAGGTTCTTTAGCAGAACACTGAAACTGAACAGACTGCTTTATAGCTTCTGAACTCCACATGAGTAGAACTCAGTTCCTCATGGACCACTGACTTCTTTTTAGGTGTCTCTGTCTCTTTTGCTTGCTTCCTGGTGCACTCTTTGTGCCCTGTGTGATGTGCTCATGCCTGCTCACTTAAGACCACACCTTGGTGTGGTTCCTTACTATCAGCTCCTGATGTCTTGGTCCCATAGAATTTTAAAGTTCCTTAATGCATGCACTATGGCCATGGGAACGTACAGAGTAAATATTATGGTCATGTGCACCTTACATGGGTAAAATTATATTCCTCTTCTCTGGATGACAGAGGGCTCTAGAGCAGCAAAGGAGGTGCAGTTTCACTATGCAAGGGAGGTAAAATTTGAGGACACCACGTTCGAGTGTACATAATCTGTGTTGCTCAAGAGTTCTACACTTCAGAACTCACTGGGTGTTTGTTGCATAGGGGCTTGTGAGGGTGAGTCCTGAAAATCTTCTGCTTTGCACATGCGCTAGTCCTTCACCTATTCCAATCAGGCTCAATTAGCAGTCACAAGGCAGCACCACTTTCACTCCATGAACTGTGGAGTGGATTCCTTCCCTTATCCAACAGCATGTCCTAGTGCACAGCCAGATAAGTTAGGCAGGTCACTGTGAAAAGATTTTAGCTAGAGTTCATTAAGATTATGATCACCTCTCAAAATATGCAGGAACTACTGCTTATCTCATATACTCCCTACTCTCCTTAACATCCCTGGACTTCTTAGTTTTAATAGTTCTCCCTTGTTACCAACTTCACAAGAGGGCTACTCATAAACTCTGTATGACTCTATCTTTTCCCTTGAATAGCTGCCAAACTCCACTGGAGTTTGTGTGGGGTTTCAGAGTTCTTCTGAAAAAAAAATGGTCTCCTGTGGAGTTTTGGAGACTGGGTGGGAGGAAGGAAAAATCAGGAGCAACTGTACGTGGAGAGAAGCATGGGGGAATGGCACAGCCACTGAGATTATGCCAGAGTTTTTGGTGAACATTTCAAAGTCTCTAAGACCTCCTGCAAACTTACTGAAAACTGTAAGTACCCACCTCCCTGAACACCTTAGAACTACTGGTCATTTTGACATACTCAATTCACTAGTGAACAACTTGCTAAATACGCCTTTCTCCATCTCATAATAGGTCCTGTACCCTAGATCTTGCCAGGATTCACTGAAAAGCTAATTTAAAGTTTCTAGACACTCATTTTGCAGACAAAAATAAATTACATGAGTTTTTAAAGCATTAGCGTGACCAATTTTTTCCAGATCATATAACTAAATAATAGCTTGTTTGAAATCCGCTTCAGTTTTATAAAAATGTAATAATAACCACCTGATATAATAATGATCACCTGGTCAGCCCCATTCAAATTTGACTCCAAAAGGAATTTACTTGGCGATTTCAGAAAAGGGGCAAAAATCTGGCATAGAAATTAGTTTCAACTTCAGCTTTGGAGAATCTTCTGCCATCTCCATATAAGTATTTTTATTTTTACTTTAGTTGCTTTTATTGCAGCAGCTAGGGAAGCTTTTTATTTGTACCACAGCAACTGATTCTGTGCTTCCCCCTCAAAGATAATTGGCACATTGTCTTGCCTTTTCTCATGTTTCATGCTTTGCAATAGCATGCATGCATCCATCCTCTTTTATCAATTCTCTTCATTCTCTTCAATTTTCATTGCCCTCACACCAAATGTTAGAGGCAATAGATATATTTCCTCTAATCTTCTGAGGATCATGATGTTGTATTTCCTTGTGCATTATACTCTTACTTATTAGTGTTAGATAACATCAAGTCAGCAAAATATATGTGCACAAATCAAATACACCTGTACCCACTTTGTATGAGTAAATATGTGTCTACACATACTTAACAACCATTACATGAGCTCAGATGCCTATTTGAAACTATGGTCCTGAAATAGTAAGCTAAGGCCTGTGATCCTAACTTCTCACAGAATCACTCTGACATATGGTGAAATGGGAAGTGCCATTTTAAACATGTCCCTTGACCAAAAACCAAAAACAATGTCTGGAAGAAAAATGATGGCAAACCAACATTCTTACTTTCTTTTTAACCTTTGATTTTATTATTAGTGAATTCAGTCCTTGTACATTGACAACCCTGGGAATTGAAGTTCTTGGTTTATTTATTTAATTGGTATAGTTTGCGCTGTTAGCAATAAAAGCTTCTTCAAATGTGCCGTGCCTGATACCCATTGCCTTGGAATAAAAACAGTTGAGTTTTCCTATTCATTCAAACACATGTCCTTTTACTGAGCCAACAAAGGTATCAATTTGTGCTAATTGTGGTTAGTTTTGTGATGTGGACTACTGTCCACTCGAACTAGACCAGGCCCACCATCTGATTTTATGTGGCTTGCCAAACAAATAACAAATGGTAATAAAATTCAGTCATTACCAACCTGAGCCAAATTCCAAATGATGATTTAGAGGTGCCCATACTCTTAATTCATCCAGTACCTTATTGATTAATATTTCTGCATCAGCATATCCGTTACAGGAGTGCTATTTAATAACCGCTAAGAAGTGAAGTTGCAGTTTTACTGAGACCCATCTGTATGCTTCCACTTTGTGCATATACTGTAAGTTTACACATCATTTTAAAAAACACAGGCAAATTCTGTCCTCCATTGTATACAAAGTAACTGCTCTGAAGCTGCTCGAGGTATTTTAATTATATTGGTGTGTGAACAGGCAGTATATGCTACAATGGTCGCTTCTACACTGGGTATGCTCAGCAGTTCTACAGGTTGAGCATTTCTCATCCAGCACCCTTGGGACCTGGCCAGTGTTGAACGAGAGAATTTGCTGGATGATGGGAGATCACTATTCTCTAGCACAGTGTTTCCTAAACTTAAAACATTCATGTACCCCTTTTAGGACTTCGGTCTTATTGGCATACCCCCTCTTCCAGTGCTGTCCCAGTGCTTATCTCCCAACTTTTAGTAATTTATTTTCTGCTGCATACTCCTTGAAATCCTTTTGCATACCACTGGTGGTACGCATACCACACTTTGGGAAACACTGGTCTAGCACATTACCAACACTTCTACTGCTTGCTGCGCTCTTAGAAGACATTTGGGGCAAATTACAACTAAATAACAGCACAGGACACTGGGAGCCAGGATGGATGGCTGTAAACAAGCTTTATGGGATTACAGGAAACTTGGCCACACCTATGACATGTGGTTGTCTGGCTAACTAAAATCATGTTGTCTGGCTAACTAAAATCATGTTGGATGTTGCTGGATGAGAGAGTTCTGGATTAAAGACAATCAACCTGTAGTACCATTGCTGCTTCATCAGTACTAGCAAAGGTGGATGCATTAATGAGTGTATTTTTAACTTCAGATTCTATAATGCACCCTTCTCAGTGGACAACCAGTTAAAACATATAATTCTGTTATGTTACTGATATAAATTTTTTGCTGAACATGGCAAATTTTTAGCAATCAAATCATTGTTAATCAATTGCTGTTGTTAAATTGTGAAAGCATATTATTTCTGTTATGGATATAAAATGTTTGACCCACAAACTGCATTTTCTGTCAACAGAATAACACCAATGAAATCAGAATTATTACACATACCAATAGATACAAGGAGCTGTAAAAACAATGTCTGATTTCTAAAGAAGCTTTGAAAAAGATGTAATCACGTCCACATACAAAAGCATCACTACAGCAGTTTTTACAAGGTATCAGTGGGACTGCTCACCCAAGCAGGATTTGGCCTTATTTGTAAACTCTAAAATATGGCATGTGGATGGTCAAGTTAATATGTTTAGGCTTGAAATTAATCAGCTCTCACCAAAAAAAAAAAAAAAAAAAAAGTTATAGAACAAAAATCTACTTGCTCCACAGTAGATGTTTTATTCAATGTGAAAGGGTATTGTTTAGACAGTGATGTTCCAGTAAAGAAAAATAATTATGAGCAACAATAAAATATTTCTACATAGACCACATTTTGGTGAAAGTTTATCAAACCATCTTGTATATGGCTATAATATTTTAAATGAATATTTTAAAAATATTCACACATTCTAAATACAGTAATGCTCATTTTGCAGGTCAGACCAACTTCCATTGAAGTCAATAGAAGCTGAAAAGTTTGGGTGTACTGTTTGATCTTCTGAATTCCATCCTGTGTAAAAATAGTGTCTAATAACGCACCAGCCTGCAGTCCTTGAGTGGGTAGGACTTTCACTATTCCTAAGATTGCATCAGAAAGATGCAAATGTAAGATAAGAGTTATTGAGAAAGTATGACTTTGGCTTTATGTTTGTGTTTTCTTTTAGATTTATGAAGAGAAAACAAAAGGTTTAGGCTCTGGGTTCTGATTCTGATGTTTTGGCTTTTCTGAGGAGCAAATGATCCTATAATTAATATTTGGGATTTCTGCCTCTCATTTCAATATGTTATTAAAACAAAAAGCAGTCAAGTAGCACTTTAAAGATAAGCAAAATAGTTTATTAGGTGAGCTTTTGGGGGACAGACCCACTTCTTCAGACCATATCCAGACCAGAACAGACTCAATATTTAAGACACAGAGAACCAAAAACAGTAAGCAAGGAGGACAAATCAGAAAAAGATAATCAAGGTGAGCAAATCAGAGAGTGGAGGGGTGGCGGGGGGAGATCAAGAATTAGATTGAGTCAAGTTGACTCAATCTAATTCTTGACCTTCCCCCCACCCCTCCACTCTCTGATTTGCTCACCTTGATTATCTTTTTCTGATTTGTCCTCCTTGCTTACTGTTTTTGGTTCTCTGTGTCTTAAATATTGAGTCTGTTCTGGTCTGGATATGGTCTGAAGAAGTGGGTCTGTCCCCCGAAAGCTCACCTAATAAACTATTTTGCTTGTCTTTAAAGTGCTACTTGACTGCTTTTTGTTTTGATAGTGTATAGACTAGCATGGCTTACTCTCTGTTACTATTCAATATGTTATTGTATGGGTTAGTGGAAAGTGACATTGTAGGACAGTGTATTGGAATTGTTTGATTATTCATTCCTTTTGGTTCTGTTACAGTAGGATTGATTCTTAAAAAGAAGAAGAACAGAACAGCTGAATTAATTTTCTTCACAAAACTGATTCACCTCTTTGAATACTAGAATAAATAAAACTATATGTTCTCCAAAACTTCAGTGCACAACTTTCATGGCCAAAAATGTTCTAAGCTAGCAAGTTATTATCAGTGGAGAAGAAATTGGGATCTCTTTCAAAATGCTAATTGCTGAAGCCGAGAGACCTTTTCTAAGGCTGTTAGTTGCAATATCCCTATAGATCAAATTACTCACCAACAATGACAGCAATGATGGTGAAGAGCACAAAGGAATTCCTCACTAGGTAACTTTTAACATCATCCTTAGTTATGCTCTGCACCTTCTTTTTTGCCAAGAGTGTACGTTTCCGGACTCCTTGCTGAAAGCGCTCCATTCTATTTCCTGATCTTGGATCTTCTCCGTTACTTTTAGTCATCTATATTTTGAACTGTGATTTCTTCTTTTATAATTTACTGCTGTTAAAGTCTCCCAGAAAGAGTACCTTCTTCCTTGGGAAGTGTGGGAGGAAGCTAGAAGACAACATATATCAAATGTCAAAATAAGTTAAACTTCAGAGGCACGATCAGTTCTAACTGCACATATAGGCAGATATTAGTCATGTAAAGATCAGGTGCGGGTTATTTAGATTATCAAATTAACTGATGCAGTATGTGGTAAATAACAATGTTTGGTGGAAACTTGATTTGAAAGTACAGATTTGTTCAGATTTGTATTTCTGTATCTGCAGAGAATGGGCCTGATTCTTCTTTCACACTGATATAAATGAGAAGTAACTTCACTGCAGTCAATGAAATTACAATAATGTAAAATGGATGTCACAGGAGAATCAGATATTGTATGTTTATAGCTCTTGATCAAGTTTCATTTTCATCTGTCCAACAGGCATACATTTGCCTGAACAGAATCTGCTTATCCCATGTTTCAAATTAAATGACTGATAAATAATATTTTTAAAAGTATAGGTTTCAGAATTTTATGTATTTCAGGTGTTTCTAAATAATTTTAATGCTTTGTCCTGCACCATTTTCTCCCCTATTATATGGCAAAACACAGCAGGAATAGTTTATCTCATTGGTTACTACTCAGAAGGTATGCCTTTGATAGTAACATTCACCTTTGAAGTTTGTAAGCTACTTTGAACACATCTGTAAAACATCAGAAGATGTAACTCATCTTGTTGCTTCATATTTGTTACAAGTTAACACTATAAGATAATATTTTGCTTTGACTGGTAAAGCACTGATATATTCTGATAAAACCCATGCTATAGATTCGGCTTTAAGATTGATTTTTTTAAAAGCTTTAATTAAAATAGCTGGGACAAGTTAGCATGATAAACTTTTGTTTCTGACAGAAATTAATTTATTCTTTAATTAAATCTGCACAAAGCTATGTTGCAAAGTGGGAATCTACTTTTTCATAATGTTGGATAACACAATCTGCTACCTATCCCAGTATATCTCTGGGGGGCATGGGTGGGCATGGGAGGAGGATGGAGGGGTTAAAAATTCATGAATGGATACTGCTGGCTGCAGCATTGAAATCCTACAGTTATTTAGATGGTTTACATCTTTCTTCCTTGCTATACCTATTGTCAAATTAACTTTGCAGAAAGCATTTAGACAATTCAGGTTTTTGAAGTGGGAGGATTGAACATGTTATCATGTTATTTAAAAGGTAAGAAAATTATTTTGCTGGAATTTGGTCTTGCTTTTGGAGTTAAATATATGATTTAAAACTAGTACATTACTGTACTATTCTCTCTGATTTTAACATGTTGCAGTATGATTTTTAACAAGATTGTCTACTCTCTCTCACACACGTGCGCACATGCATACACACACACACACACATTCTCCCTTGCGTACTTCCCTTCATTCATTTATTTTTAACAAATGCATATTTTAAATTGGAAAGAGCTATAATAGTTGATTAGCCTTTTCTAGATTGGCTACAGAGTGGGGACACAGTCTTAATTTGAGCTAAATATTAAAACTATTCTGTACAGTTTTTTTGGTGTTGGAGGTGTGACTGCTATGTGTTTGAAGGATTTTTATTTGGTAAATTAGTTTATTTGTAACAAACTTACAGATTGACTTAGCCCCCTTTTTCCCTCCAGTACCATATTATCCTGAGCTACCATTTGTAAAGTAAGATTAAGATAAGCATTCATTATACACCCCCAAGCATCATAATATCAAATGACCTAAAAAATATTTTACAAAGAAAAAGAATGAAAAACAAGACATGCCAGCAAAATAAACAAGCTCACCTTTTTCAGTTCTGCAATGTTCCAAGCACAGAAGTCCAGCAATAAGGTAAATTTCCCGACAACAGCATAGAGAAGAAAAATTCAGTAAGGAAGAGAAGGAGAAGACTGACAATATTCATGTGCTCTGGATACAGCAACTTACTATCACTGCAACTTAAGAAAAAGGGGAGGAGACTATTAATCCAAATCAGGAAAAAAAATAAAAAACACTACTGGTGTAGGGAAAAAGCTGAGCTTCTGGAATATTGATTAGTCTTGGCACAGTAAAAACGGAGTTGCTTTCTTTGTTTTTCCCCTTTAGACCACTTTCACGCTTTGTCAGTTCAGTTTCATTAGAAATGCAAAATCAGGATTCAGGAAGAATTAAAGAATGTCACACCACACAGAAGGCTGGAAGTCTTTGTAATTAGATATTCCAAACCAGGAGTCTGTAAAAATTAAACATAATTATATAACATTAATCCACTACCTTTAAAGAAAGATGGGCTGTCTGAGAATATGAGCGCATTATAAGAAGTGTTTTAGTGTGGGGTTCCAGTGTATTTCCTAATCCTAAATGTCACTTATTTAAGAAAGCTTCTGTAGGGTGGGGAAAAAGCTTTACACCTCTCAGGAATAACTGAAACATGACAAAGAAAATATCAAAATCTGATCATATAGAGTTCTTCGTTATTTTTTGTTGTCAAAAAGCAAGATGAGGCTTGTCTGTAATTCAGTAATTTAAACTCTTTTAGAGCTAGACCAGTTCAGCAAAGATTGTCTCAACAGCACAGAGTGTGACTAACAAAGGAACAGCACAAAACCTGCAGCTTGTCCTGGAAGAATGTTTTTTGGGAGAAAGCATCTTGTACTTTTTCAGAATATGAATTTTGATTTTTAATGCTAGTTCAGTCACTGACATATGCCAAGTGATAAATCATGTGGATTAAATACAAGAGGCTTACATGTTAGCATATCTTTTATGAGCTTCCTGAGGTATAACTCCCTATTGAGCATTATAAATGAAAATGATAAGTATGTTATGCATTAGGTGCTAATATTACTACTTCTATTTCAGAGAACAGGACTTTCAATTAATAAGATTTCTTTAAAAAAGAAAAGTATATAAAATGTCATAACTGTCATACAAATAAGACATAAAAAGGGTAAACTCAGAGAACAAATTGAATTTGATAGAACTAAAATTATTTGCCAAAAGCACACCAACAATTCTCCTTTTTAATCAGGGAGCAAGTCTATATTCACTATGCGTTCTGTGTCTGATTTCAGTTGCATTCGAAATAAAATGATAACTATCTAAAAAGATCTCTGTCAAAACCAGGTAGAGTCATTGGATAATTACTGTCTACTCTCCTTAACAATGTTGCTTTTAGGCACAAACAATATTGGATTAAAGAATGTTTACAGTCAATTTAGGTCCAAATTCTGGTTAGAGACTGAACAAGATGGTACTTAGATATTTAATCTTGAAAAAGAAAACAAATAGCAAAATGAACTCCTTGTGAACGGTCAGTGAATTGGATGAATACATGTATAGTTTTTTCAATTAAAATTACTTTATATAGTATCTATTTTAATAAAAAGAGGAAGCAATTGTAGACATCTTATATTGCAAATTTAATAGCAATTTCTATTTTTAACAGTACCTGCTGAAATTTAAATTCCTGACTAAGGGGTCCTATTTATCCCATCAATCAATAGAATGGTATTTTTCATGATGGAGTTTTTAAATGCCTTTGCTATGTAGCCTGAAACTGGTATTTGACCTTTTATCTGACCTGTGGGTCCTGTTTTTTTATTTTCCCTTGCAGGCTGTCAAGCTTTCTGTGGAACTTAACAAATAAGGGTTTCATCCTCTCCTGGTTGAAATCAATAGTAAAGCTCCCATTGAGTTGATTGGAAGAGGATCAGAAACTGAATCAGGTGATTTGCAAGTATTTCTTAATTTAATTTCTTATAGATGTTATGAGATTGTAGTATTTTCTTGTGAAAGGAAACAAATTTAGTATAGAAACCTAATGAGAAAATGGACATTCTGCTGTCCTAAAGTTTAGCATTTTAAATTCAACCTGTGGCTCCAGTAATGCTAGAATTTTTCTCGTTTCTGGGGAAAGGTGTTTTAAACGTGACAATGTGAGACTGAAGAAAATCAAGAAAGAAAATGTAAGAGAGAGAAGGCAATGTGTCTCGAGGCTAGAGTGAGGGAATGTGAAAGAAGAGATCTGCAATCTATGCCACTCACTCACTGCATGATCTTTATCAAATTACACTAACTCCTTTGTGCTTCAGTTTCTCTAGCTCCAAAATAGAGTACGTTTTTCTTTGTCTGTGTAGGGTTTTACTGGTGCTCATCACTGAAATAGCTGAGTGACTCTGTGAACCACTTTGAGGTGCTTGGATGAAAGGTTCAATATGAATGGAAAGTATTGCTATTATATCTCTGTAGATATCAATCTATTATATAACAACCAAACGAGTCTAGCTGTAGAAAATGTCAGAGAAGGAAATTAAGTAATAAATAATAAACTTCAGTATGCCTAATTTCATTTTTTGGGTGATAGTAATATATGTAACACAAATGGGTACATTGACTCCAGCTGAAGTATATGCTTTAACCTTATAAAATGAACATATTCTCACCTTTAAGCAAATGAACACTGTATGAGAATGCTGGGTGAGCCTCAAAAGTTCTGGACATTTAGACATGCTCAGGAGTGTCTCAAAGCCTTACTCAAATTATCTTGCATCAGAAAAATTGGCATGGAAAGCTCATGAGAACTTGTTCTCATATGTGATATGTCCTGCTTTTGAACCTTTGGGACAGCGTGCACTTAGTGCTCATCCATAGGCCACAGACAAGTTTTGAAATGTGGCTAAGTATCATTATCTCCTACTGTACTATTGGAGAAAAGGAGGAGCACAGAGTTACATGATCTACCCAAGGTTACATAGAAAGTAAATGGCAGAGCTAGGAGACAGATGATGGCCTCTAGCTTTCTGGTTTTGTCCTCTATCCACTAAAAGCTGTGTCTACACTAACCCCCTCCTTTCGGAGGGGGCATTTTAATGAGGGATTTTTGAACTTGCTAATGAGGTGCACCATGAATATGCAGTGCCTCATTAGCATAATGGCCGCGCGCAATTTGAAAGTGCTGCCAAAAGGGAAGAAGGGCCTTTCAAAATTGTGAGTTCTTTCAGAAGGCCCCCGTCGACACAGATGGCATGCATTTCGAAAATGGCACTTTGAATCACGCATGGCTGCCATTATGCTAATGAGGCACTACATGTTCATTGGCATCTTCCAAAATCTCTCATTAACATTCCCCCCTCCGAAAGGAGAGGGCTAGTGTAGACATGGCCTAAATTATGGTCTCTTCCATGTTGTGAGAATAGTTTCTTTTGGGATATTTTGGCGGTTTTATTTCCAGTCTAGGTGAGTTAACAAAAGGGGCTCCATCCACCTCTGATTATCACAGGAGATGCTAATGTGTCTGATTTTCCAATGACCATATGTGAAAAATGTATTGTATTTGTGCGTAAGGGCCAAATTCTGATCCAGTTACATGTGATGGCAAAATTCTTGTTAAAGCAAGTGGAACCTGAAGATGGCCCTTTATTCCACTTACTAATATGTGTTCAACACATGTCCAAGACTATGTTATCAAAGCCGATCTAATTCTTTCTAATGAATGATTCTTTTTTCCAAGCACATGCTTCAGTGATGTTTTTTTTTCTAAATATTACTCAAGGAAGAATGAAACAAGAAATACAATTTAAATTCATACAGAAAAAACAGACTAAGCTTACTGTAGGACTAGTCGGTTTTCTTTCCTCAGCAGGAGGTATTTTATGATCATATTTGAAAATATAAAGTGTCCCCTAACAAGGTGTAATTCCATATAGAGAAAACGATATGAAATTTACCTAAACTGTCCCTTGTCTTCTAACTGAAAAAACATGATTCCAGAGAAAATTAAGTTATGGAAAAGTTCCCATAAGAATTGGTTTAATTGACTAAATAAAGAGGGTGCCATAAAAATGCTGACATTTGCCAGTTTTTCACCACACAGTTATTGCAGCTATCACTGATATCTCAAATGACACTGTGTGCTAACTACTAGCAATGCTAACTCTTTAATGTTGATCATGTCAGGCTGTTTTAGAGCTTCACTTCTTAGGTGTAGTAGACATGTCTGCATCTGTCTGTGGCATGTGCCAGGTCTACAGTTTTACAGGAATGCTGGAAAAAGAATGTGTAGTAATTATCATCCCCTGAAGGAGTTATTTCAAACCTACTCCTGTGCTTGCCAATTAGTTGAATGTAGTAAGGGGAAATCCAGTATTTCCCTCTATATCTTAGGTTGCAGCTACACTTCATTCCACTTTTGGAAGCAAAATGCAAATGAGCAAGATCAGAAATGCACATGAGGTGCAGATTTACATATCTCATGCCTCATTTGCATATTCTTGTGTGACCTCACATTCAAAAGAGCCTTTTCTGCAAGCAAAAACAGCTGTGTAAATGGGGTTCCTTCAAAAACAAACTCCTTTTTCAAAAGAACCCTTCTTCCAGTAGCAAAATGGGAAGACAGGTTCTTTCGAAAACAGGGTTTGTTTTCAAAGGAACCCTGTTTACCGCAGCTGTTTTTGCTTCCAGAAAAGGCTCTTCTGGAAGAGTGATTGCACATGATACTCAAAAGAGGTGTGAGATATGTAAACCCACACCTCATCTGCATTTCCGATCTCGTTCATTTGTATTCCTCTTCTCAAAGCAAAATGCAGTCTAGCTGCCGCCATATAGTTTAAACTAAGAAATTACTATTTGTAGTGTTTTGAAGGGTGTTTATCAACACTAGTGCGTAATGACATTTTCAAACAGGGTTGCCTTTCACCAGAGGAATGACAGTGTTTGAAATATTGCATTCCCCCTTTGTGGTGGACTCAGTCTCGTTCCTGGGCCCCAAGTCCTCTGTTTAGTCCACTGGCCCCACTGTATGAACCATGTTACCTGTGTTGGGGCATGGCTCAGTCTGGGGGGGAACCCAGTCCCCACCTACTTGCTCTGGGTTCTGGCCCAGGGACCCTGGACAGCTGCTACCCATGAGGGCTGACGCACTTTGCCCTGGCCCCTGCAGGTCCTCTCCCGGCGCCACTTCCCCCAGACGCTTCTCCCTGGTATCCCCTTCCTCGAGTGGTAGTCGTGACAGCAAGTCCCCTCCTTAGTTTGGTTCCTTCAGCTGACCAGTTCCTACAAGCCTCTGGTGAGGCTCCAGGCCCTCCCTGGGTTGGGGCAGTACAGCCCCCTGGGCTGCTGAGGCTCCTCTCCGCTTTCGTGGCCCCAGCTGTCTCTCTCAGTCTCCTTCCTTCTCCTCACTCATCTCCCAAACTCTCCTTCACCGCCCTCTCCTTGCCCTGCATGGAGAAGAGCTTATAAAGGTAGCCCTGAGTAGGGTCAGCTGGCCCTAATTGATTTAGGGCGGCCTAGTCCTCAGCTGTTCCTACTGTGGTTGCCAGTTCTGTCTCAGCTCCCTTTTTACTCCTGCCTCCCCTCTCCTGGCCCCACCCTGCCACACCTTCCACCCAAACCATCATGCAGAGATAGATTGTACCCTGCTTGCTGATGTGATGGAGCAAGGATCCTTTCAGGTACTACAACGTGTTCTTATCATGTTCTCTGAGAACCACTCTAAAATGGGGGGTGGGGCATAGGGCCTTCATTCAGTTCTGATCTGAGCAGTTTTGTCTGCAAACTAAGCCAATGTCTATATTACAAAAAAAGTTGAAATAAAATTAAATTTATCAAAGTCAGCTTCGTAGCACTGGGTTTTATAAAGTTGAAGTTGAGTGTCCACACCTCCCCATAAAGTCGACTTACTGTGTCCACACTAAATTGTGAAAGTTTGACTGTGCAACAGTGCACTGTGGGAGCCTATCCCACAGTTTTCTCAGCCCCATAGCATTCTGGGTTTTTTTTGCTAGTGTTCTGTGGGAAAAAATGCCCCACAAGTGGTTGTAGGTGAGTTATATCATCTGCCCACACTGCCTTGCCCTCATTCCCCTCCCTTTGAAAACAAATGCCTATTTTTCAGCAGGAAAGAAGAAAAGGTAGGGAATCCCAGAGGGCATTGGTGTTTAGTGGTTAGCATTATTCAGAAGAAGAAAAGAAGGAAAGACAGAGTGCTTTGGTTTTTAGTGGTTAGCATCCCTTCCCCCAGTGAAAGTAAACCAGACAGGAGACAGGAGACAAGTGGCTAGGGAAAGACTTCATATTATTTTCAAGGAAAAAAGAGACAATGAAAAAGTGGTAGTGTATCTGTCTGAAGGCAGTTTGAAGCCAGGTTTGAAGCAGAGAGTGAGAGAAATCTGTGAGTAGTCACCACATGTAAGTGAAGAATGCACGAGGGATAGATAGAAAAGTGCAGGAAAGAATGAAGGAATTCCTTTGCCTCTTCTAGTACAGAAGGTCCAGCATCAGCAACTGCCTGTGTGAAAGAGGGAAGCTGCAGAGAGGAGGGTCCATAAGCTCCATTCTGTCAAAGGAAATCCCCCCTGAGCCACATGGTTTGGGAAGGGTGCATGTGCTCCAGATGACTGTGCCGTGTCAACAGGTACCTCAGTTCCCCCCCCGTAAAAATGCAGCAAACAGGCCGCTGCTGAGACTGTGGGTCCCCCAAGCCACACAATTTGGGAAGGGATAGTCCTTTAGTGGTGTGCCCATGTAGGGAGGCCAGTCCAGAAAATTTACGCTGACCTCTGTGGCAGCCTCCATAACCTGTTGACATTGCTCTATCACTTGTGTGCCGAGGTGGGGGACCAGTCCAGAAAATAGATGCAGCTGGCCAGTCCCTCCACAAAGCTAAGGAGCCAGCTGAAGCTCTTGTTCACATGTTGCAGTCAACTGGTTTCTTACTAGGCGGGAGGCCAGCTCAGAAGTTAGTTGCAGCTGACGACAGCTCCTCCAACAGAGCTCATGGGCCAGCTGAGGCTTCTGATGACATGGTGCAGTCAACTGGTTTCTTATGAGCCCTCCTCCGCTGGTGCATGTTGCCTGACGGGCCAGCCAGACCCCAAAATCTTTGCTGTGTGGGGAGCCATCCCCCAGTGACAGTCTCATGCAGGTCATTATGCTTTCTGGAAGTATGGTCTGCACTGCACCACCGGCATGTAGTGTGATGGGGTGGGGGGCTAAACCACTAGCCACATGGTGCCTGTGTGGGAAGGGGGCTGCACCATACTAATGTGAAGAAGTTTCTCGGTCTCTCCTGCAAGCACAACCCCCACTGCCCAGCCACCACGTGGTGTGGTGAGCCAGCGCTAGCTTGCCAGCCACATGGTGCCTGGGGGTAGAGGCTACCCATGTGGTGTGGTGGGGACTAGACCTCTGACTGCATGGTGCCTGGGGATGGTGTGCCCCACACAAATGTAAAGGTCAGAAAAGAAGTTTCTCAGCCTCTCCTGTTGCATCCTGTGCAGGGAAGAAGTGTTTACCCCATGCAGGGCAGGACATGTTGCCCCACTGTCTGATGTGCTCTTGTTTGGCCCCAACACCAAGCTGCCATGTGGTGTGGTGGTGTGGCTAGACTGACAGCCAAACTGAGACCTGGCTGTCCTGACGGTTACATGCTGGGGCTCTCTTTCATGGCTAGATGCTATCGCCACACTAATCAGAAAGATATGAATTTAAAATGCTGAGCTTCCTGTTTCCTACATCCCGCACATCTGGAGAGCATTGGAGGTGAAAGTGGACAGAACACACACCTGTGGGGCATTGTGGGATACCCACAGGACACTTCTGCAAGCCAAAATATCAATTTAAAGTAACACTATTTCCACACTGGCATTAATCCAACCTTTTAAATTTAAATTCGGATGATGGGCACAAGAAAGTTGACCGTAATGCTCATTAAATTTCACCGAATGGTATTTGCAGTGAAGACACTCACATTGTAAAATTGAGCACAGTGCCTTAAAATCAACTTTATGCTGCAGTGTAGACATATCCTTAAAGGTAGTTTCCTTGTAATAGGAGGTACTCTAATCAGCACCTGTGTGAGAGAGCAGTTTATCGAGCACATGGAATAAGTCTGGTGCTCAAGATTTTGCAGGTGCTCTAAGGAGGCAAAGAACCTCTTCTTGCTCAGCCATAGCAAAATCATGTCACAACTGGTCACCAATGTGAAACCTCCTCTATTGGCAACATCAGCCATCTCTTTTCACTTCATCTGTTGAAAATAGTCAGGAAACCAATGTGATTTATCATGGTGAAGTTGCAGAAAAGAATACCAATGGGTTACTCTATTGATGATGGAGTATAAAGGATTATTATAAAATCCTACTGAACCACCAGAAGTGTGATGTTTTGGAAGCACATTTTTTTCTGAGGTTAGGTAAATCTCATCTGCAGGGCTCAGATTTTCAGTGATTTCTATCTAAATTTGTATTGGTTTCAGATTACAGTATTTGCCATTTTCCTGCATTAGTGTGTTTCTGTTGACTGTAAACAGAAGACAAAAACTCTGATTTTGTTTCTAATATATTTCCTCCAAAATCCATTTCCTTTTAATTAGAGAGCGTTCAAAAGTTTTTGCTATGACTATAAATGGTGACTCTGTGCTGTGATTTTTGGCAGCTTTAGACCTAAAACTGCAGCAGTCTCTCTGCCCTGTGAAAGTTCTCAGCAGAGAAACCTGAACCTCCAATATCACCATTCAACATCATAGATTGATTGGACCATAACATATATTGTGTGTCTGGCTGTAGCTGAACTGGAAGCCTTGTTTTCCTTAAACATAAGGACATTGATCACCACTTCCTGCTATATGTTGGAGGAATATGTAATGGCTTTCTACAAGCAGAGAATAAAACTTATGGCTTCCCTTCTGCCCCAAAAGTATCACATAAAAGGAAGGTAACAGAGAGAAAGAATTAATGGGCACAAAACAGACATAAGAACACTTCTGATTCACAAACTGGCCAGTCAACATTTTAATGGAGTGGGCCATTCTGTTAATGACTTAAACGTTTGCGTTTTAATGAAGAGGAATTTTCACAACAGTCTGCAAAGAGAGGCTTCTGAACTCTCTTTTATGTTCAAATTTGACACATGAACACATGGTTTGAACTGAGATGTGAATTTTATGGGTCATTATAGGGGCTCTTTTGCACACTTGGCTTAATCTACTTCTTACTTTTTCCCACCTTCTGCCCCACCTACTCTCTGATTTGCTCACCTTGATGATTTTTTTCTGATTTGCCAACCTTGATTACTGTTTTTGGTTCTCTATGCCTTAAATATTGAGTCTGTTCTGGTATGGCTATGGTCTGGAAGTGGGTCTGTCCCACAAAAGCTCACCACCTAATAAATTATTTTGTTAGTCTTTAAAGTGCTATTTGACTGCTTTTATTGTTTTGATAAAAGGAAGCGGGAGAGTAAGTGTATGTTTGTGTATGTAGTCAATGTCCATGAGGTAGTTTGCTCACAGAACAAGTAGAGAGTATCATGTATCATGGATCTACAGAGGACTTTACACTACCCATAGACAGCATTGTTCCCAAGGTGTCTTGTGGTGTCTCCACCACAGCTTCTGGCAATGTTCTGCCTCTTAATGGGATTCCAAGACAGCTTTAGGACTAATTATGGAAGGGGGACTGGATGGACTGCATTGCAGTGAGAATCCTGCATTCTTTTCCCTGTAGTTCTATTTAATTCCCATTCCGTTCTCCTTTACCTGTTTCTTTAAGATGTTCTCTAATCTGTTCTAACCTTTACCAGTTTCTGTACAAACGGAGCTGCGGAGAGTCCTCAGGAAAAGATTTTCCTGGGAAATGCACACTGAAGGGGCATCTCCAGAAAATTTCAAGTCAGTGGTGTTCAATGTGGGAAGGGAACAGAGCTGTAGTCCCACTCCTGCCTCTTCCAGGAAGAGCAATGCCATTGGAGGATCCAGCTGTGCTCATTGCATGTATTCCTTTGATACTTCATAGGAGGCCTCAGTGCAAGGCACAAGAGGGACTAGGCTTTTTACCCTGAGTTGGAGTTGTACTGGTTGGGGCTGTACTAATTTCTCTGCAGATTTCTCATACAATTAGTAGAAGACAAGGTGAATTTCTTGGATCCTGCTGCTCACTCTCCTACTTTGGGTATCCCCCCACCCCTGGGATACAGGAGGCATATGATGCTGTGGAGGTAGTGGGTGACTTCTCTTCCATAAACGGAAATATCATTAGGACATGATTGGGCTCATACAGTGATCATAATCACTTTGGTTCCTTTTCTCTGTCTCTCCCTGTCTGTTTTCTAAACATTCTGCCTTAGAGTCCCCCATGAGAGCAGGACAGACAAATGAGAAGTATGAGTAAGGAAATTACTATTTTTAGAATCAAGTGATTCTGACTGCATCTCTGTGTGGTGCTCATACTATGCACACACTCTTCATTTATGCATCTGCTACTTACCTCTAATGAAATGCCATGTCTAAACTTAATGAATTCTGTGTAGCTGTTATGGTTGTACATAAAATACAAATGCAGAGAACATCAGTCATTTAAATGTAGCTCAATTAAGGAGACTCATTTATGCAGAGCATTATGTAACGTGCGTTATTTAATACATGTACACTGTTATAGAATTGTAATTATGGTAATCAAAACCCCATATAAATCTTTTGTAAAAATAATTATAATTTAAAACACAGCTCAAAGTGCTGTTATAATAACAACTATTACAGAAACTGTTTAGTGTTTGGACTTCTCTTGGCAGAAGGACTATGCATTGTTTATTGTGAGAAAGAAACGGGCTCTGAGAAAATATGCAAATTTTTAGCAAGTGGAAAATGCAGTTTCCATTTTAGAAAACTGAACAGCAAAAAGTCTTTTGTGTTATTGTCTGTGTATATAATCAATCCATAACGACTGAGATGATTTCAAGTCATTATGTTCTGCTGGTTGGTCTCTATTTTATATAACACAGAAGAGAACTCAAAATGCTATTCAGCTTCAGAGTATACGTGACATCTGCCATTTCTGCTATGAGGTAGGCATCCTTTTTTAACCCTTTCCCTGCCCCCTGCCTTTTCCCAGCTTTTTTTTTCTGAAAGCCTGTCCTCTGCTGGGGTCTGATCTAGTGCCCCTAGAAGATGTGGGGAGTCTTTTTCATTGACTTAAAAGGGTGTTGGGTCAAGCCTTTGCTTCCCATTACTCTTTCTCCATCTGAAAAGAAGGTCAAATGACTGTCTTCAGACCCTGTAGGAAAATTAGGCTGGTAAAATTACTACACAGCACAACTCCTTTCAATGGAGAACTGACATGCCACTTACATGAAAGATGGTTTCAGTTTGCTCAGTTGGGTGGCACTATATTCTTTCTTTCATTATTCATGTTGAGTGTTAAAGGTGATATGAGCATTCATGGAACAGGCATGCTGTATTTAAGAAAAAATAATACATCTATTAAATGTGGTATGCTTAAACTTTTGCATAGAGGGTGACCATATCAGCAGCTGCAATGGCTACGTTATATGTTATTTATTTAAATACGTTCACTAACAAGTAAAGCACTATTGATACATTATAAGCACAACTGTAGAAACAAGAATTAAACTACCCCAAAACTACTTTATTCCAAACTACACAATAACCTACCAAAAAACAAAAAATCAAAATGTACCCTCTTCTACCCACAAATTTACTATGTATTAATATCAAAATTGCTTTTTTATTTACTTCATGTTCGAATTATATGCTATTTCTATCACATAATCCATAAATGGTTTGTATATGCTCTTGTACTGACATATAACTCTTATCATAGTTGCTCTGAAGTTGTATACATTTGTATAGAGCAAAAACTTACAGGATCAAGGCCTCGATGTTTGGCTGATCTTTGTTCTCATTTCCCATGTATATTTTAAATTGCACTACTAGTTAAATCTAAATGAAACTTGCATAATCAGATAATTGGTGTGGATTAAGAATGATTTTCTTCTAAAGCACATCCAGGTCCAAGTAGAATAGTTTCTGTAGATGACTGCCTTGTCAGACATGGCTTTAAAATAAATAAGTTTAGTATGATCAGTCTGTGAGGTGAAAAAATGCCAGATAGATAATTTATCAAATTCAGAAAGATCTTTAGTGTATAGAGCAGTGTCTGAAACACAAATTATGTGATGGGGCCAAAGTGCTGTATGCTGCTCCTCCCATTTTTGTTGGGGTGATCAGATTTTCAGTGTGCAAAAACCCTTCCCTCTCCTGTTAATCCCTCTATTCTCTTTTTTAAATACATTAGTCTTGTGCTTATTTCCTCTGATTTACAAATGGTTTATACTTCACTCATGCTGTCTCCCACATAGTTGTCCAGTCCCTCACTTATGTACACACTTATTCCCTTTCTTACCCTTTCATACATTCTGACCTACCTGCTGCCTCTCACTTGCATTGCTTTCCCTCTCAGAGGTGGGTATCTCATGCTCCCTCCTGTGCTCCTTTCCTCCATGGAGGCACAGGCCCTGGGTGACGTGCCTGTTCTCTCCTACAGACAACCTCCCAACCTTATGAGCATCCTCACTAACAGCCACAGTCTATACCCCAGGAATACCAGTCCTGGAACCTTTCCCTGCAACAAAGCCTGCTGCCAGCTTTGTCCACATATCTTCTCTGGAAATACCATCGCTGGACCTAACCAGGTTACTCACAGAATCACGGACACTTTCTCATGCTCCTCTACTAATGTAATATATGCCATCATGTGCCAACAATGCCCAGATGCTTTGTATATTGGACAGACTTCTAACTCCCTTAGACAAAGGGTCAACGGGCACAAAACAGACATCAAAACACTCCAGATCCACAAACCAGTTAGTTAACATTTAATGGAATGGGGCATTCTATTAATGACATAAAGGTATGTGTGTTACCGAAAAAGAATTTTCGCACCATTTTTCAAAGGGAAGCAGCTGAACTGGCTTTTATATTCAAATTCAGCACATTAACACATGGTTTAAACCTTGACAGGAACTTTCTGAGTCACTATAGGGGCTCGTCTGCGTACTTGGCTTAATCTAATTCTTGACCTTCCCCCCTCCACCCCTCCGCTCTCTGATTTGCTCACCTTGATTATCTTTTCCTGATTTGTCCTCCTTGCTTACTGTTTTTGGTTCTCTGTGCCTTAAATATTGAGTCTGTTCTGGTCTGGCTATGGTCTGAAGAAGTGGGTCTGTCCCATGAAAGCTCACCTAATAAACTATTTTGCTAGCCTTTAAAGTGCTACTTGACTGCTTTTTGTTTTGATAGTGTATAGACTAGCACAGCTTCCTCTCTGTCACTATTCACTCCCTCCTGTTAGTCTTGTATACAGATGCCCCTCTCCCAAATGTGCCCATTGACAATAGCTCCTTCTCCACCTCTTTGTTCAGTTGCATCTATGGGGGACAGACTTCACTCCTTCTGAAATATGATGGGAGTTTACCACTGGCTTCAGCAGGAGACTGTTTCAGGCATTTTATCTTCTTCTCCATTGGTCTTTGCTCATTTTTGCTCTTTGAAATCCCCTCCCCTGACTCCCAGTCATAACTTATTTTGTTCTCCTTCTTGATGTATCCTTTGTCCAGAGGTGCTGGAACAATTTGTCTAGTTGGGGTGATGAGAGCCAAGGAACCAAAATGTAGGCACCTTATATAATGGTAACCACTTCAAACCAAGGGGAGTGGCAGCATCCTTTGCACCTCTAATTCCAGCACCTATACCTTTATCCTTCTGGTTTTTGTTCCCTCATTTTTCTCCTTCCCCCTCTGTGTCCCTTTTCCTTCCTTTGTCCTCCCCCTTTAAAGCCTCCTGCTTTCATTCTCTGCTCTCTCCTCTTGTTTGCCCTCTGCACTGAAGTCTGCAATTCCAGACTAAGCAGTGAGAAGGAAGGGGTTGGAGAAGTAGTGGGAACCTTTGGGAGGGAGATGGGTCGTTTCCTGGAGCAAGAGAAGAGGAGGTGATGACTATGGGGATCTGACTGAGTCTCTCCCTGGTTCCTAAACTGGATGCTCTCCAAGAGGGAACTATGGGAAAAGTCATTACAAAGCTGCAGGAGACTCTCAGCCACATCAACATTTACAAGTTTACAGCAGCACAGCTATACTGACACTGCTGTACCTCTGTAAGAGTAGTCATGGGCTACGTCTACACGTGAAGCCTACATCGAAATAGGCTATTTCGATGAGTAACGTCTACACGTCCTCCAGGGCTGGCAACATCGATGTTCAACTTCGACGTTGCGCGGCACCACATCGAAATAGGCGCTGCGAGGGAACGTCTACATGCCAAAGTAGCACACATTGAAATAAGGGTGCCAGACACAGCTGCAGACAGGGTCACAGGGTGGACTCAACAGCAAGCTGCTCCCTTAAAGGGCCCCTCCCAGACACAGTTGCACTAAACAACACAAAATACACAGAGCTGACAACTGGTTGCAGACCCTGTGCCTGCAGCATGGATCCCCAGCTGCCGCAGCAGCAGCCAGAAGCCCTGGGCTAAGGGCTGCTGCCCATGGTGACCATAGAGCCCCGCAGGGGCTCGAGAGAGAGCGTCTCTCAACCCCTCAGCTGATGGTCGCCATGGCGGACCCTGCTATTTCGAAGTTGCGGGACGTGCAACGACTACACGGTCCCTACTTCGACGTTCAACGTCGAAGTAGTGCGCTATTCCTATCCCCTCATGGGGTTAGCGACTTCGACGTCTCGCCGCCTAACGTCGAAGTTAACTTCGAAATAGCGCCCGGCGCGTGTAGCCATGACGGGCGCTATTTCGAAGTTAGTGCCGCTACTTCGAAGTAGCGTGCACGTGTAGACACGGCTATGGTCACATTATGCTGACATATGAAAAGCAGTTAGACAAGCAGCAGTAGCTGTGTTGGCAGGAGAGTGTCTTCTATTGACATAGTGCTGTTCACACAAGCATGTATGTTGGCAAAACTTATGTTGCTTATGGCTGCAGTTTGTTGTGACTATGCTCTAAGCTGAGATGCTGTGGTGGTAGGGAATGGGACAGGGAAAGGTGATTAAGTGGGCTGGCTAAATTTTGGCCAGTGCACACTGCTTGAGTTTCAGGGCCCTGGACTGGGGCATGGTGAAGAGTGAGAACCCAGGTCCCTCTAAACACCCTGGAGCTATGCTTGTGGCCTCAAAGAAGAGTTACCATAAAAAAGGCTCATGCAGCTAAGGCTTCATCCAGATGGCAGGAACACCTTGAACTAATAGGCTGGAATTGGAGGCCCAGGACTAACTGTCTGATGAGCATCCAAAGCACCCCACTAGAGACTGATAAGAGTGGAGTTAGAGGCCCAGACAGTAGGTCTGCAGGCCAACTTAACCATGCTGCAATAACTGATGGAGAAACTGGTATCAAAGACCCAGATCACCAGGCCTGCTGACGGCACAGATCTCCCACTCCACCGATCCTCACCAGGATCTACATGTGCTTGACGCCTTCGCTCCACAGATCAGCACATACAGCAGCACAATGGGAATAGTGGAGCTAGGTGGAAATCTCCTGGAAGATCACATTTACTCAGAATATATTGAAACTGAAAAATATCCCCATTTTCAGTACACTAGTAGGAGATGCAGGGATATCCCGTCAGTCCACAACAGGAGTGTAAACAAGTAATCATTTTAATGAATTTGTTAAACTCAAATGACCTCAAGAGCAAACAGCCAGATACCTCACAAAACAAAAATTTAAACATTGATATAAGGCCAAACAAGTGAATTCATTTAAAATGCCTCTTTATGCATGTTTTTCACATTACTTCACAAAATGCCTGTATTGCTTCCAGTTATGTCTACCACCTACCGTTAACTTCAGAATAGTGATGTATTGGGTGTCTTACTCAGCTGCTCCGTGAATGGGCCCCATTCAACATTGCTCCTGACTCATTCCTCATGCAGGCAGAGCTCCCACTGAAGACAATGGGAATTCAGCACTCCTGACCCACTCTTCACTCAGGCAGAAATACCATTGTCTTCACTGGGAGCTTTATTCACATAATGAGTGAGTCAGAAATGCTGAAGAGGGGCCTGAATCAGAGGTGTCTTGATTTCTGTTTCCTGATGATGATTTTTTTAGCCTCTAAAATCACTATAGAACTCCTTTTCATGCTATTAATTTACACTTTCAATTCATTCCATAAACTTAAAATACATCCTCTGGGATAGAGCTTTATAAAGGTGTATAATCTGATTAAAGCATGATCCTACAAGGTGGCTGAATATTTCCTGATAAGAGATGATTGCTCTCAGCTCCCAGTAACTCCAGTGCAAGTTCAGACCACTCAACACATTGGAAGTTCAGGTTCCTAATATCACAGATAGAATTCCAACAATTCCAAAACTCATGGCAGAAAAATAAAATGAAAGCTGTATATCATGATATAGGGTAAAGCTCTGGGATTATGGTCTGCTACTGAAAAGTCTAAGGGAAACAGCCCTTTCTTTGTGGTTGTTTATTGCTCAGCATGTGGAGTTCATAGTCCATTCTATAACTGTTTAGTTGAGTATGGGCACAATGGAGAGCCTGTAGGTTGATAGTACAGGACATACTTAAGTAGTATGGGAGCTGGAGGACCAGAAAGGAAGTACAGCTTCCAGAAGCTATATCCAGAAACATCAGTAAGGACTCCCATTTTATAGTCATTACACGTTCCATTGATTTCAATGAGAGCTAGATCAGGGCCTTGGGTAATAGTTAGACATTACATATAAGCTGCGTCTACGCGTGCATGCTACTTCGAAGTAGCGGCACCAACTTCGAAATAGCGTCCGTCGCGTCTACACGCGTCGGGCGCTATTTCGAAGTTAACTTCGACGTTAGGCGGCGAGACGTCGAAGTCGCTAACCTCATGAGGAGATAGGAATAGCGCCCTACTTCGACGTTCAACGTCGAAGTAGGGACCGTGTAGACGATCCGCGTCCCGCAACGTCGAAATTGCTGGGTCCTCCATGGCGGCCATCAGCTGGGGGGTTGAGAGATGCTCTCTCTCCAGCCCCTGCGGGGCTCTGTGGTCACCGTGGGCAGCAGCCCTTAGCCCAGGGCTTCTGGCTGCTTCTGCGGCAGCTGGGGATCTATGCTGCAGGCACAGGGTCTGCAACCAGTTGTCAGCTCTGTGTATCTTGTGTTGTTTACTGCAACTGTGTCTGGGAGGGGCCCTTTAAGGGAGTGGCTTGCTGTTGAGTCCGCCCTGTGACCCTGTCTGCAGCTGTGCCTGGCATCCCTATTTCGATGTGTGCTACTTTGACGTGTAGACGTTCCCTCGCTGCGCCTATTTCGATGTTGGGCTGAGCAAAGTCGAAGTTGAACATCGACGTTGCTGGCCCTGGAGGACGTGTAGACGTTATTCATCGAAATAGACTATTTCGATGTTGGCTGCACGTGTAGACGTAGCCATAATCTGATAAGAGATTGAAACGTAGCCACCTTTTCTTCAAGAGTGTGCTCCTGTCTATTAAACATAGGAGTGTGTGCTCACCACATGCACTGGTGACAGATGATTTTCTCTCAGCAGCATCCGGAAGGGACCAACTACAGCAGTCCCTGGAGTAGAGCACAGATTCTACTCTCTTTAGGGTGCTGACAGACACTTTCCACCCTCATTTCTTCCTTGCTGCCAGAAATGATGCTTCAAACTAGGGTAGTACAGCTATCACTGTTACTTTTTTCTTATTGTCAGGAGATATTGACTTGTAAATTGTTTCTTTCTTAGTAATTAATAATTCATAGTTTATCAGAAGCTATAAGTCCCTTAGGGGCACTGCCTCAGGATGGAGCATGCCCCAGACCCCTAGCTTTAAGTCGTGTGTTCACTGCCACAGGCCTATGCCCACTAGTGACCCTCATGATGATTGTTTATGGTGTTTAGGAGAAGCTCATATCAGTGACAAGTGCCAAATCTGCAAATCCTTTCAGCCAAGAACTAAAAGGGGAGAGACATTCACTTAAGAGCTCTCCTCTTGGAGTCGGGTCTTGCCACACAAGAACAATGCTCTGATGTTGCACTGTGCAACAGTGCTTTGGGCACAGTGCTCTGCTGGTACCATCCAGAAATTGGCGCCCAATCCCCATCCTTCGCTCCAGCTAAGAGGCCACAGAAAGCAGAAAGTGATAGGTGTCTGGGGCTGTGTAAAAACAAGGGCAACTGGGGAGGCAATCTGGACATCACTGAGGCAGTTCCATTGACCTCCAAGGCCCCTGGTCAAATGGAGAGCTGTACTCCACCCCATTCTGTACCATCTACTTCAGGGAGTAGAGTCCAGCTCTGTGTGCCATCCATCCTGGTGGCTCTTCAGGCAGCCCAAGACATTATGTCAGTGCTGGTGCCACCTACTCCAGTTGCAGCTGGGCCCCATTATAGGGCAAAACCAGTGCTGGGCTGCTTCAGTTCCCTCTTAGGAGGTGTTCCTATTTTAGAGTGGCATCACACCAAAGATCACCTCCTAACGCCAACAGGCAGATGGCCTGCAGCACAGTCTTCAGATGGCCTGGCAGGGTGTTGTAGCTTGAGGAATGGCTTGCTGGGTTGGGCGTAGCTGGGCATAGAACTTCTGAGGCACGCAACTCCATGGCACACCTGGCATACCTGGGACTGGTGCTTATTGTATAAAGCCTCTGTTCAGAGCAGCATAATGCAGATGTACATCCTGTAACTTTCAGTCATGGTGGTTTTAGGTCCTGTAACTTTCTGTAAGCTTTGTAACAGTAGCTTTGTTTTGTAGACTTAGCTTTGTTCAATACAGTTGCGTTTTGTTTCGTGAGCTTTGTTTTGTGGCAGCTGCTGGGTCTATGTTGACTGTTACAAATCAGTAAGAAATTGTTTATAGATACTGTGAAGTTAAGAAATTCTGACTGTTCCTCTCTGTAAAAGAAACAGCTTTCTCTAAAGTGAGCTTTCCTTTGTGTGAGTGAGGAAAGCGTGAACATGGGTGTGCAATGGAATCAGTCCCTGAAGCCTGCCTGTCTGGACAACCAACTGCCAGAAGCACCTTGAATGGCCAGAGAATAATAGGAGCTGAGCCCTGAAAAAAATCCACCCAAGAAATAGAAAAAGGCCCCGTCAAGTGAAGATCAAAGTCTGATCTGCTGTTAGCTGATGACTCATGGTCATACAGAGTCCTGGAACAGCGGTGGTGACTCATGGTTATACAACATCCTGGGACAGTGGCACAGGACAATTGCTATTGGCTTGTGTAGTGAGTCAGTATGGCCTCCTGCTGACTCAGAGGCAGAGGAGGCTGCGCAGAGGCCCTGGTGGGCGGGCCCGGAGCCAGAACACCAGTGGCCCACCCCTCAGAGGGCAGGGCCCAGGGCTAGAAGGGCCAAGGGCAGGGCTCGGGACCCATTAAAGCCTGGGCCTCCGGGCAGGGAGGAGGCTCCTGCACGAGCTCCCTGGCGCCAAGGGCAGAGGGCCTGTCACCGCCCGGCCGGGCCGGAGGAGTAAGCCCCCAGCGGCCCCGAACAACCATGGATCCAGATGCCCCAGGGGGACTACCCGGACTTCCCAGACCTGCCAGGACCCTCACGCCGGTGGAGACTCCCCGCCTTGGAGGAAGCCCTGGACGCGGCCAGATCGGCAAGGGTGAGCAACTCCGAGGGCCCAGGAGCAGCCTGCCCCAGAGTCCCGGTGGACCACTGCAGCTCCCAGGCCCGGGATCTCCTCGAGCCCACCGGGCTACCGCCGCCAGACTATCCCAATGACATTGAGATGAGCGACTGGCCGGAGCCCCCGAAGGTGGACGATTTGGAGGAGACTGACCCTGCGGGACCCCCTGACCAGATGGACTGGGACCTTCCCCCGGTGGAGGTAGAGGTAGGAAGTGGCCCGGGGAACGACGCTCCCGAACCCAGGGCAGTGTGTTGCGGCCTGGATCCCCACTGCCGTGGTCATGTGTGAGCAACACCCAGGGCCCCGGGCCGGGTGGCAGTGGAGTGGGAGGGCCTGCGACCCCCTACCCCCTCCCTGACAGGGCCAGCCCGTGCTGGGCCTGTGCTCAAACCCTTGTGCTGTTGCCCCGCCCCAAACTGAGGGCTGGGCCTGCACTCAAACCCTTGTGCTGTTGCCCCGCCCCACACTGAGGGCTGGGCCTGCACTCAAACCCTTGTGCTGTTGCCCCGCCCCACACTGAGGGCTGGGCCTGCACTCAAACCTGTGTGCTGCTGCCCTGGCCTGAACTGAGGGCTGGGCCTATACTGTGTTGCAATTGTGAACCGCTGCCCCACCCTGGACTGAGGGCTGGGCCGGTACTGTATTACTGTTGTGAACTGCTGCCCCGCCCCGAACTGAGGGCTCGGCTGGTGTTATAACCCTCTTTTGGTTGCCGCCCACCCTCGGCCAAGGGCAGGGCGTCCCAGGACTCCTGCAGCCTGATGCATACAGAAGATGGATGCAAAGCTATAGGAGGTCTCTCCTTTTTTCCTTTCTCTTTGTGCCGTCACCACTCTGTAGGAGTTAGTCTCAGCTGGGGACAGGGGTGGGGCCAAAGTGGGTGGGAGGCAGGGAAGGATGGGGAAGCCCAGGGCCAGGATGGATGGCACTGAAGGTTCCTGAGTACTCAAACTGACAAAGAGAGCAAGCTGCCAAGGGGATTATACAATCAGCTCAGTGCCCTGGATTCATGACTGCAGCCAGCCACACTCAACCTGCTATGCCTTGGCTTCCTCTGCTGTCCCTGTGCAGCTCTTCACCTGCTTGAGTTCCTCTTTGTTAGTGTGTGAGTGCAGGAAGATATGAGTTTGTGTGGGTGCTTGACAGCTAGGTCCACCTTTTCCTTTAATCCAATAGTGGCATTTAATAAAACACATAGGCTACGTCTACACGTGCACCCAACTTCGAAATAGCTTATTTCGATGTTGCGACATCGAAATAGGCTATTTCGACGAATAACGTCTACACGTCCTCCAGGGCTGGCAACGTCGATGTTCAACTTCGACGTTGCTCAGCCCAACATCGAAATAGGCACAGCGAGGGAACGTCTACACGCCAAAGTAGCACACATCGAAATAAGGGAGCCAGGCACAGCTGCAGACAGGGTCACGGGGCGGACTCAACAGCAAGTCGCTCCCTTAAAGGGCCCCTCCCAGACACACTTTCATTAAACAGTGCAAGATACACAGAGCCAACAACTAGTTGCAGACCCTGTATATGCAGCACGGACCCCCAGCTGCAGCAGCAGCAGCCAGAAGCCCTGGGCTAAGGGCTGCTGCCCACGGTGACCACAGAGCCCCGCAAGGGCTGGAGAGAGAGTATCTCTCAACCCCCCAGCTGATGGCCGCCATGGAGGACCCCGCTATTTCGATGTTGCGGGACGCGGATCGTCTACACTGTCCCTACTTCGACGTTGAACGTCGAAGTAGGGCGCTATTCCCATCCGCTCATGGGGTTAGCGACTTCGACGTCTCGCCGCCTAACGTCGATTTCAACTTCGAAATAGCGCCCAACACGTGTAGACGTGACGGGCGCTATTTCGAAGTTACTGCCGCTACTTCGAAGTAGCGTGCACGTGTAGACGCAGCCATAGTGTAAGCCTGGGGTGGTCTCTAATGTAAATTAAGGTAACTGTACTCTGCGTGATCTAGGCACCAGTCAAGGGACAGGTTGCCCATCCATCGGCATCACTCCTCTCATTGGTGCTGATTGTGTGCACTACTTTCCCTGAGATGCATGTCAGAGAAGTGCATGGGGTCTACATGATCCTGCTGTGGATCCCAGCAATGGTTGTCTGCTGCTCAGTACTGGTTGCCCACCCTCTACTGGCTTAGATTACTTTAGTTCCACTAATCACAAGAACACTAATTTAGAAATTTCTTCCATTGGTTGGGACAACCTCGACCAGGAGTGGTCGGGACAGTGCTGAAAAGAGTGACCACTTGCCCATATCATGATCTCCAGGCATTGTCTGATCTGTGAGCCTTGCATCTGTGCCTTGCTTTCTAGTGCTGTCCCAGGCCTCAGTACTGACATCACTACCCTTGTCAATGATGTCACAGACAGGGCTGCGATCTATGGTTTGTCTTCAGACCCCTGCTTACCTAGTGGTGTCTTTAGAACCCATGGGACTTCCCTGTGCAACGCCAGATGCCCTGTTTGGTAGCCGGGGCATCAGAAGTACCATCAGTCTCCTTTTCAAAACAGACCCCAGCACCAGTAGCATCCTGGCCTGCCACCCCACCAATAGAGAAAGAGATAATACATAGCAGAGCAACTTTCTGCTCCCCAATTAAGTCCAGGCAAGCATCCTCCTGTTTGTCTCCAGGCAAGGGCATTGTAGGGCCTCTACCAGTGTTCCCATCTAATTAGCAGAGTACCCACAGCCAACAACACGTGTTTCTATTGGTGCTGCATATCCTCACATGCCTTGATGCATACAACATTTATTCTGCATGCGTATGGAAAAAATGAGAGGGAGCATTGGGCTCCACCAGTAGTCCCTCATGATAATGTGAGGGACAGCTAACTTTCTGAAATGGGGGGCCTCAAACTTAAATCGCCAGGCTGACGAGCTGTAGGTAACCCACAGATAACCTCTTTGGGGTAGCCCCAGCCAGGGTGGCCTTGCCCCAGCATGACGTTGTCATGAAGATCATGAAAGCCCTGTAAAAGACTCCCTCCTTTCTGAACCCAATCTCCAAAAAGGCAGAACATAAACATTTCATCCCCATCAAGGGCCAAGAGAACTCATATATACACCCAGCCCTTAATTCCCTTGTTGTGGAGGCAGTGAATCACAGGAAGTGTCCAGGCCACCCCATTGCCACCCAAAAGAATAAAGATTCTAAGAGGCTTGATTTGTTTGGTCACAAAGCTTTATTCATCCTCCAGCCTCCAAATCTTCATTGTGAACCAAGAGGCCTCAATAGCCCCCTATGACATTAATATGTGGTAGGCACGGGCTGACAAGGGTGCTTCTGTGGCAAGAGCGGTGCTCTAGGCAGCATCTGATGTGGTGGAGTCTGCAGTTCGTTCCATGGCAAAAGCAGTCTCCATACATAGGACTTCTTGGCTGCTATTCTCAGGCTTCTCCATGAAGGCACAGCAATCAGTTCAAGCTTTCACCTTTGCTGGGATTGTACTATTTGCTGAGCAAGCAGACACTAAGGTGCATGGGTTGAATCATAGAATCAAAGAATACTAGGACTTGAAGGGACCTTGACAGGTCATCGAGTCCAGCCCCCTGACTTCATGGCAGGACCAAGTACTATCTAGACCATCCCTGATAGACATTTATCTAACCTGTTCTTAAATTTCCAGAGATGGAGATTCCATAACCTCCCTAGGCAATTTATTCCAGTGTTTGACCACCCTGACAGTTAGGAACTTTTTCCTAATGTGCATCCTAAACCTCTCTTGCTGCAGTTTAAGCCCATTGCTTCTTGTTCTATCCTCAGAGGCAAAGAAGAACAAGTTTTCTCCCTGCTCCTTATGACACCCTTTTCGATACCTGAAAACCACTATCATGTTCCCACTCAATCTTCCTTTTTTCAAGACTAAACAAGCCCAGTTCTTTCAGCCTTTCTTCACAGGTCATGTTCTGTAGACCTTTGATCATTCTTGTTGCTCTTTTCTGGACCCTTTCCAATTTCTCCACATCTTTCTTGAAATGTGGTGTCCAGAACTGGACACAATACTCCATCTGAGGCCTAACCAGAACAGAGTACAGCAGAAGAATAACTTCTCGTGTCTTGCTCACAACACACCTGTTAATGAAAGACTCTCATACTATGTTAAAGACTCTGGAGTCGTGCATCCCTCCTCCTGCATGCAAAAATTTAAAGTTGCAAGCTCCCTAGCCCCAGGGATCCCATTCCTTCCAGGAGCTAGTGCAGGGCAAATACAAGAGCAGGCCAAGCAAACAACCCATTTCCTTCCCAATTGTTCTCTGACCATTCCAAACTAGGGGCAAATGCTTTGTTTCAGGGTACAACTGATGTACCACTCAGGGTCTTGGAATCCTCCCCTTTGTTTGCCAACCATGTACAGTAAACTCTTTCATATCCAGCAATCTATTAGCCAGAACTTTCAAATTACCAGCATTTTAACCATGAGTAAATTTTAGTTACATTTTCCATAAGTACAGGATAGTGAAAGTAAATATAAATAAATACAGCAAATACAGTATAAGTTTACAGTGTACAAATACTACTGTTGTAGGTAAATAAAGTATTCTGCATACATTTTTGTTTATTTTTAATATCTAATCTTGTTTTTCTTTAGCATTATGTGTTGCTAGATATATCTATCTATTATCCAGAATATTTGAATATTCGTCAACCTCCTGGTCCCGGGGCTGCTAGATATGAAACAGTTTGCTGTATGTCCCTTCCTCCCCGACTTGCACTTTGTGATTATGGACAGTTATTCCCTGCAGCTCACCTCTACCCTACTCCCACTCCACCTCCTCATCCCTCTTCAGAGGTGCCTCTCATGAAAATTTACTCATGCAGGAAGTAGAGGGATTGTTGCAGATTGTGCAGTGGGGAAGGTTCCACCCCAGTACAGGAACCAGGGGATTCTATTTCTGCTACTTTTTAATCTCCAAGGCCAATGGTGGTCTTCAGCACATCCTGGATCTTTAAGACCTGAATTACTATCTGATGAGACTCAAGTTCCGCCTGATCTCCCTGGCTTTCATTATTTTTTTCCCCTGGATCCAGGAGATTGGTATGTTGCCTTCAGTCTCAAGGACACATACTTTCATATCACAGTTTTTGAGCGATGCACATGTATCATCCTGTTTATGCTAGATGACAACCATTTTCTGTTTGCAGTCTTCCTGTTTCCCTGACTATAGTCTCTTGGGTGTTGGTGAAATGTAAGTTGGTGGAAGCAGCTTTCTGACAGCACCAAGTATCAGAGAGGTAGACGTGTTAGTCTGTATCTTCAAAAACAACAAGATGTCCTGTGGCACCTTATAGACTAACAGATATTTTGGAGCATAAGCTTTTGTGGGCAAAGACTCGCTTTGTCAGATGCATGAGTGGGCATATGATGAAGCAGGTCTTTGCTCACAAAAGCTTATGCGACAGCACCAAGACATTCAGGTATGCTCATTTTTCAATGACTGACTCCTCATGGGCACCTTCAAGTCTAAGGTCTGCAGAGACATGAGTCTCCTTCTATGCACATCACCAGTTTGGCCTGTTTATAAACACAAGAAATTAATGTTAGTGCCGGTCCAGAGAATTGAACTGATGATGAATTGACTTGACTTCAGCTATGGCGTCGCTACCATGGGACAAGTTCCAATGTGGAGGAGATTTCCACCTCTCTATTGACCACTGCCAAGGTCTGTCTTCATCTCTTGGGACATATGACAGCATGCAGTTGTGTGGTGTGCCATGCCAGGATCAGGCTGTACACTTTTCAGCAATGGCTGGCAGAGGTCTGTTCACCCTCTAGGATCAATTCATGACCAGCTCAGCAGGGATTCTTGACTCACTCTCCTAGTGGACCAACCAAGAAAACATCATAGTGGAGGTTCCATTTTGGGACACCCCACATTCAGCTGAATGGGAGTCTGAAGTTTTGGGTCTCAGATGGGTCACTCATCTTGATGGCCTTTGTGAGGTCTTCTGCCTCACTGGTTGTACAGAATGGTCAGAGTCCCCAGGGACAACACAGCCAAGATATTCTACATCAACAGGTATAGCAGAGCTCATTTCTCAGTGCTTTTTAGGAAGTGGTCAGTCTGTGGGATTCCTGTGGTCTCTACAACTTTCATCTGGAAGTGCATCACATTCCAGGGGCCAGGGACTCCACGGCCAATCAGCTGAGCAGAATTTTTCTCTTACCACGAGTGGGTTCTCCACTCAGAGGTAGTTTCTAGTCTCTTTCAGCAGCTGGAGGACCTGTTTGCCACCAGAAAGAACAGGAAGTGCCACAGTTTCTGTTCTATGCAAGGCCTGGACAAGGAATCACTCTCAGACACTTTTCTCCTTCCATCGACAAGTGGGCTGTTCTATACCTGTCCTCCAATTCCCCTCATTGTCAAGGTCTTGCTGTAGATAAAAAAGGGCAAATCTATAATCATCCTTATTGCCCCAGCATGGCCACACCAACCTTGGTTCAGCACTTTAATGAACATGGCCGTGCTCCCACCATGGTCCCTGCCAATCCAACCAGACCTGCTGTCTCAGGATCAGGTTGTCTGCTGCAGCCCAACCTGGTGTCCCTACACTCACTATATGGCTGAACTTGGAGGAGCTTTTTAGCTCTGAAGAAGAATGAGTCCTTTTGGAAAGCCAAAATCATACAACCATACAAACAGACATAGCAAAATGGACAAGATTCTCAATTTGGGAAAGATGGTGTGGGATTTCTTGCTCCATCGGAAGCATCAGAGCCTACCGCACACTTTTATCAGGGTATAGCTGGCAGCAATTTTGCCTTTCCATTTGCAAATTCAAGGTCAAATCAGTATTTTCCCATGGCATGACTGTCAGGTTCTTGAAGTGCCTTGAGACACTATTCCTGTAGGTTCAAGCCCCTTTTCCTCAATGAGACCATAACCTGGTTCTTTCCAGGATAATGGAGCTTCTCTTCAAGTCCATGGCCTCATGCTTTCTCTCATACCTGTCATAAAAGGTAGCCTTTTTGGTAGCACTAGGAGAGTCTCTGAACTGTGTGCCTTGACTTTGCATCTGCTATATACTGTTTTTATGACGTTCTGGCCCCACCAGACCCTCCCAAGGTAGCTTTCACATTCCGCATGTCAAGACATTTTCCCACCAGTTTTCTATTCACAGCCCCATAAGACCAATGAGGAAAGGCACCTCCATGCTCCAGATGTAAGGAGAGCTCTCGCATTTTACCTAGATCGGATGAAGCCCTTTTGTAGGTTGTCCCAGCTTTTCATCACATCTGTTGAAAAGATGAAAGTTCTCCCAGTGTCTGCCCAGAGTATTTCTAACTGGATAACTTTTTGTATCCAGGTGTGCTATGACATGGTAGGAACTGAACTGCCACCATTGATGAGTGTACACTCGATCAGGGTGCAGGCTTCTTTGGCAACCTTCGTGGCTCATATCACAGTACAGGACATCTGCAAAACTGTGATGTGATCCTTGCTTCATATGTTTACATCCCACTACACCGTCACATAGCAAGCCAGGGAAGACGCAGCATTTGGCAGAGCTGTGTTGCAGCTGGCATGTCCTTAAACACCTATCACCCTCAGAAGGTACTGCTTGGAGTCACCTAAGTTGAATAGATATGAGCAAGCACTCAAAGAAGAAAGCACAAGTTAACTATTTCAATAACTGATTTATCCAAGGTGTGTGGCCATCCATTCAACACCCCACTCTCAGAGTTTCTAGCAAGAAGGAACTGAGGGTGAAGGGGGTCCAGCAGCACTGAGTATCGTATGGTGTGTGCTGGAGCCAGTCCCCAATGTATACTGCTGAGGGAAAATCTTTCAGCACCATTGCATGTGGTGAGCACACCACCTATGTTGAATGGACGTGAGCAGCACATCTCTAAGAAGACCAGTTACAGAAACTGTCTCTTTCCTCTGGTACCTCATGCACCAAATCACTAAAAAAAAAGAAGCTGAAAAATTCTATCTAGCCTCAGACAACAGAAAAGAAATATGAGTTGATAGATCAAGCCTGTCTGTCCCCATTTGCAGATTGGCCAGAGAGTGGCTGTCTGGGTTTAATGATTAAACTTGAGAATAGAAATGATCTGGAGGCTGCAAAGAGTTACATATCTGGTGATGGAGATTGTGTATAACTGGACTGATCCCAGAATGAATATAAAACACTCTGTAGTAGAAGCAAGAAGATTTTATTCGCTGCACAGGTGAAATTTACTGAATCAGTTCCCTCTGAAATGATATTTGAGGTAAGTAAGTTTTCCTCTATTACACTTTTCTGAAGTATGGAGTAGGTTCCAACCTTCAAATTTTCCCTTTTTGCGTGTCTACAAAGCTTACAATAATAAAGCCTTGCTGTTTGAAGACCTTTTCAGCTTCCCCTTGATTTTTTTTTAAATTACTAAACTGTTTTCCCAGATTAGGTCTGCTATGCTGGTTTTGCAAGCAGTGTTGGAACTATTCACTGTTCTATTGAGTTTCTATCTGAGTGTTGCAGGTAAGAGCTGTGAAGAAGGAAACACATACACATTCCACAGTAGGGTATTAGAACATTATAATTACCTCTCCCACGGTTTCAAGATCTCAGAGCTATTCACTTCATACTTTTAACGCAATATAATAAAGGGAAACTTTCAAACTCTCCATGCACTACCTCCTACTGAGAGCCCGGAACTCAGGATGCACAGCAGTCTTCAAAAAGAAAGAGAAATTCTATTATTATCTTTGTGTTTTTTATGACACACTTCTGTCCAAATTCAGCAGGACAGCTGTGTAAATAAAACTGTTTTCAAGACATTTTCTTTGTGTGATTATCTTGACATAAGCAAGCTCCCTGTACATAAACACGCATGTGTGAAAATTCATCCTTAGTGTGTATACACAAGCCAACTGTTGACATCAGTATAGTGTAAGGGAGTGAGGGGACGGCCTGGCAGTGCAGAGGCTAAACAAGGTGTGTTTTCTGAATTAACCCCACCCCATTTCACCTGCAGCCAGTGTCAGACCTGGATGGAGGATAAAAGGAGGGAAGCTAGCCCATTTAAGGGCTGACCAGCAAAGAGTCAGGAGCTGCTCTGCCACACAGAGGGCCTGAGCAAGAGCTGCCCCCTGGGTTGGCTGCAGGAAGACACAGCCTCCAAACCCTTCCCAAGGTTCAGTGGGGCAGGACCCCAAGGAAACCCACCTGAGAAGGAGGAATCTAGACTCTTGGGGCCATGTGCCAAACTGAAGCTATGTCCACTTTAGTCAGCAGGCTGAACTCCTACACCTTGGGCCCCTAGATAGCTTGGGATCCTATCCACTAAGCTACCCTGCTGCTAGTGGGTCCCACTGACATATAACTATGCCGGTTAATCCCAGCTGATGATCCGGAACCTATTCTCTGTAATCTTTATTATATATTGCACTATTCAGAGTCTAGAAAAGTGATCAACTACAATTGTTAATTTCATATGTTTCTCATGGTTTTATTTTATATATTTTCATATAGAAATATTCTCTCCTGTTTGACAATTATAATGCATGATAATATTATTTTTAAATAAAACTGAAGTTGTAGTTTGGGGCACTGTGATGTCTTTTTTTCTTTAACAGAACATTAAGTAACATTTAAATAGCTAAACAATTTTTCCTCAGCAACACCGTCTATAGAAAGAGTTAATGACTCATTTCCTTGACATGAATATGTTTGAAAAAGGTATCAGATGGCTTTCAAAGTTCAGAATGTATTTAAATATACTTTTTAATTACAACCTGAAAGAGAATGCAGCATCCTCATGCTATTTTTTTCTTGTTGATATTCTTGAGTCCATACCATCCTCCTTGTGAAGAATTTTTCAATGTCTGAGTTACCTATGGCTTTTCCTTGAAGTTTTTTTCCTTTTAAATGTCATTTACTTTACAGGTAGAGCTAGTTGAAATATTTGTATGAGTTAGCAAAATGGTGAACATTTCATTAATTGCTAAGAAAAAAATCAGGGGGAAAATTGTGAATGGGATGATAAGTTCAGGTAGTTAGAAGAAGTCATCAGTTGTTTAAAGTATTGAATGTGAAGAATTCCAACATGATGTTTTGCTCTTTACATAACAAATGTAATATGGAAGGCCTAGATAGCCACAGTGGGTATAACCAACGAGGCTCGGGTTCCCCAGAAACGAGGCTGCACCCAGAAGGCGAGTGCTAGATTTTGGTTTATTGAAAGCGCGTGACACCCACGACGGGAGCCCCGGAGACGCCGCAGTCACCAGTGGGGGGAAACCTGAAGCGTCGGAGCTTCGCTTGGGGAGAGGCTCTGTAACAGACCTCCTAACACTAACTGATAAATCTCAACTCATTAGCATAAGATTGCCTAAAATTGCCTATGCATTCCTTATCACTATCTCTTGTGGCCTACTGCCAGTGTAGCCTTGAAGTGTTGGTAAGCGTGCTTTGTTTTGCAGGTGTTGTCATAGGATTTCTCTGAGGGTTCACAGAGGGGTCAGACTGCTCTCATGAGACCGTTACAAACTCTTCTCGCACCCTACAGTGGGGTTCAACTAACCTTTTTCTAACCATACCTATAACATGCAAAACCTAGCTATATATTTATTTACTGCTAGAGGTGATATGGAGGATGCCCACGTGGGGTTACGTGCCCCTGCAGATTTGTGGTTTGGCATGTACTAACCATGCTCTTATGAACTAAGCATGTTCAGTAATGCTGCTGAAGCCAGCTGCTTTCACTCTGTGCCCTCCTTCCCATTTCCAGGTACTCTATGTACTGCTTTTCTGGCAGATTTCTAAATCTAGAAGACAGGGCATCACTAGCTGAGTTTATGCAGGAGAAGCGTATTATTAAGGTAGCAATGCAAGCATGGTAGGAAATAGCATATTCATTTAAGGTTGCTTTGACTATATGCTTTTAGTTTTTCCACTATAGGGTAAAATTTGCAGATACTGCTGGAATGAAAAGGCTTCAAAGCATATTTTTAAGTTTCTCAGTAGATGGAGGACACCCTAGGAGTTAGCACATTTTAGGGTTATTTCAATGTAAGACGTTAGTGTACAAATTACTATTTTCACCCATTATTTGGCAACAAGCCATGGAGCAGGTTTTATGGGCCCTGTCTTTAATTCAGTTGTTATTTCATCATGTGCTGCTAGTCATAACAGCTACCGATGAAAAGCATCCTAAGACCCTCGAGAAGGGACTTGCAAGGCTATCTGAGAAGGGCCACACCACTGATAAAGATAATTTGTATAAATGATAAGGCAAAGCTGAATTTATCCCCTCATCCCAGCAACAAGGGGTGCGTCTACACTAGCCAGCTACTTCGAAGTAGCCAGCACAACGTCAAACTAGCACACGTCGCGCCTACATGCACCGTGTGCTATTTCGACATTCAAATTGACGTGAAGTGGCAAGACATCAAAATCACTATTCCCATCCGAAGATGGGAATAGCGCCCTACTTCGATGTTCAAAATCGAAGTAGGGTATGTGTAGATGATCCGCGTCCCGCTACTTCAAAATGGTGGGGTCCGCCATGGCAGCAATCAGCTGTTAGGCGGAGACATGCTGTCCAGCCCCTGCGGGGCTCTATGATCTCTGCGCCCAGCGGTTCTTAAAGCTGCATGGTCCCAAAAACCCTGTAGCAGGAAGCTGACACCATGCAGGCAGCAGCTGTGCCACGAGGTGCCCCTGCACAGGCCAGACGGACTCCATGGCAGTGAGCCAGCCTCCCGAGCGCCCCCAGAGCTCCCCCTCCAGGCCATCCCAGGGCTCCCAGGCCTCCAGCCGGCAGGGTAGGAAGCGGGGCCCCTCCTTGCCTGACTCTGAGCTCTGTGACCTGCTGGGGCTCTGGGGTGAGAAGGAGGTGCTCCACATCATGGGGAGCAAGTGGTGGAACGTGGAGGCATTCACCCAGCTGGCCGAGGGTCTGGCTGCCTGAGGTCTCCCTGCCCGCACTCCTGAACATGTCAGGAGTTAGGTCAAGGAGTTGCAGCAGGGTTATGCCCAGGCCCGGGACTCGGCCAGCTGGTCTGGGGCTGCCCCCGCTACTTGCCCCTATTACCAGGAGCTCAGGCTATCCTGGGCTCCCGGGGCACCTCCCCCCCGCCCAGGCACCCTTGACACCACAGCTGACGAGCCCCAGAAGGCCTCAGAGCCAGGGTCGGGTCCGAAGGCCAGCCCTGCACCCCCCAGGCTAGAGCCGGGACCCTCCACTCTGGCCACTGAGTGGTCCAGTGAGGAGGGGGAGCTCATGCTGGACATCCCTTCCGTCAGCTCCAGCCGGGTGTCGGCTAGATGGGCCTCTCCTGATCCTGGCAGTGCACCGTCGGGTATGTACTCCACAGGGCACAGACCCCCTGCGCATGGGGCTGGGGCACCACTTGATCAGGGGCCCCCCCACATCCCCACAAGACCCCAGCCTGCCATGGCCCAGGCAGACCACGGCCCAGGGACGGTGCCACAGCCACCAGTGCCCAGCAGCACCTCCACCCATGGACAGTGCCCGTGCCCCACCCCTGGTGGGAGGTGAGAGGGGCAGACCACTGGAAGGGGCCACCCACAGGATCACTGCACACACCAACGGGGGATGCGGGGGTACCACAGGCCCCTGGGGGGATGAGGGGTGGGCCACGGGTCAGGGCTGGATACTCACGGCGTCCCTTCCTCCTTTCCCCCTATTTCTGCAGCCGCACCATCCGTGGTCCCAGACAACCCCCCGAGACCACTGGACCACCAACAATCGGGGTCGCTGCCTGCACCGGGATGGGCCCACCCCCACCAGGGCCACCGCTGCAGCACACATGACCCGGTGGTGGCTGCTGCCCTCTGGCGCCAGGTGGACATCATGGAGCGGAGATTCCAATTTGAGGAGCGGGAGGCCGCCTGGCGCCGGGAGGCCTGGCGGGAGTTTATGGCCACCTTCAACTGGGTGGCTGACACCTTTGAGGAGCTGGTGGCCCGTCTGCCCAACCCCCCGCTGCCCCGCCTGCTGCCTCACCTGCTGCCTCACCTGCTGTCCCGCCTGCTGATGTCCCACCTGCCGACCCACCCACCAGCTCCGCAGGGCAGGAGCCACCCAGGGCCGATGACCGGGCCGAGGACCCGCCTCGGCCATACCTCCCCATCCTCCTGGCCCCCAGCTGGCCTCACCAGGGACCCTGGCTCAGAGGGGGACCGGCCACCCGAACACACCAGGGGTCGTGCCCTTCCACCCCGCCTCCCTGGAATGATGGGCTGATGAGTGGCCTGCCCACATCTCCCCCCGTATATAGTTGTCCCCACCCTTGCATATAGTTATTTATAGTTGACCCCCCTGTACATAGTTTATTATAGATGTCCCCACTTGTATATAGTTATTTTTAATTATTCTGTTTTATTGGGTTTATATATGCTGAAAAGAGGTGAAATTTTTAGTTATTTAAATAATGACAGTTTTATTTTTCAAAAAACCTGTGTCCCATGTGCTTTTGGTGAGGGTGGGATGTGGGTGCTAGGGTGGGGTGCAGAGATGGCCTGGGTGTTGCTCACTAGGCCCCCTGGTCGAAGTATTCCCTCAGGGCCTCCTGGACCCAGACCCCGTCCTGGTGGGCCTGGCAGCTCGGCGCAGCGGCTGGCTGGGGGTAGGCTGTTCCAGCTTCCGGTGCCCAGCCTTGCACGAAGGCTTCCCCCTTGCTTTCCACCAGGTTCCGGAGTGTGCAGCAGGCACCCACAATGTAGGGGATGTTTTGGAGGCCCAGGTCTAGGCATGCCAGGAGGCAACGCCAGCGGCCCTTCAGGTGCCTGAAGGCTCGCTCGACCACTTGGCGGGCATGGTTGAGTCGGGCGTTGTAGCGCTCCTGGCTAGCATTGAGGTGGCCTGTATGGAGCTGCATAAGCCAGGGCTAGAGGGGGTAAGCCGCATCCCCCACAATGCAGAGGGGTAAGCTGGTGGTAACCCCCGGAGGGATCTCCCTCTGGGGGATGTAGGTCCCTGCCTGCAGTTGGTGTCATAGTCCTGAATTCCGGAAAATGCTTGTGTCATGGGTGCAGCCGGGCCAGCCCACGTATATGTCCTGGAAGCAGCCACGGCTGTCCACCATGGCCTGCAGGACCACAGAGTGGTAGCCCTTCCTGTTGATATAGCGGCCAACACTGTGGTCTGGGGCACGGATGGGGATGTGGGTCCCATCGAGGGCTCCAAAGCAGTTGGGGAAACCCATGGCGGCAAATCCCTTGATGGCCGCATCCAGGTCCCCAACTCTGATGACCCTCTTCAGCAGCAGGGCATTGAGTGCATGCACCACCTGTGGAGAGGGAACATGGCTGCCTGTGAAGGTTTGCAGAGTGTGACTCCCTCACACAGGACCACCTCACCCAGGCCCCCTTCACTGAGGACCCCCTCCCAGGCCCCCCTCCCTAGGGGGTTCAGACCTGGGCCTCCTTACCTCCATCAGGACAGCCCCAACTGTGGCCTTTCCCACTCCAAACTGCTGTCCCACGGAGCGGTAGCTGTCTGGAGTGGCCAGCTTCCAGACAGCTATTGCAACCCTCTTCTCGACAGGGAGGGAGCACCTCATCTGGCTGTCATGGTGCCTCAGTGCAGGGGTGAGCCACTGGCACAGCTCCATGAAGGTCTGCTGGCTCATACGGAAGTTCCACAGCCACTGTTCATCATTCCATTCCCCCACAACCAGGTGCTCCCAGCACTCTGTGCTGGAGGGGTAGCTACAGAGTCAGCGGGGCACCCGGCAGGGGGTGGGGGGGGGAGCAGGAAGGCCCGATGGTCTGGGGCATCTCCTGGTGCCGGCTCCCATTCCAGAAGCTGCTGGGAGGCTGCCCAGGCAGCATCTAGAAGGGCGCCTGCTCTGCGGGAGGCGCCTTGGAGGGCTTCCAGCTGCTGCTGGACGTCCATGTCTGTGGGCTTGAGGTCTGCGAGGCTTGTATCACCAACGCAGGGCTGCTCATGCAGTGCAGGCTGGGTGTGTCTGGGAGAGGCCTTTAAGGGAGCGGCTTGCAGCTGCCCCGGAAGGACTAGTCTGCTCTGTGACCCTGTCTGCGGGCTTTCTTGGCCCCTTATTTCGAAAGAGGGGGCTTGTGTGTGTGGACGCTCCGCATTTCCTTCCAGGACGGCTCCTTTCGACCTTCCCCGGCGCTACTTTGACATTGAACGTCAACGTCACCAGCCCTGGAGGACGTGTAGACGATAATCGTCGAAGTAGCCTATTTCGATGTTCTTACTTCGAAATAGGCTACTTCGACGTAGTGTCCTAGGGTAGACGTAGCCAAAGTGTGTCATAGTTCCATTCCCTTTTGTAGCAGTTATTTCATAGGTTCCTGCCTAACGACAACAGCATTTCATCCTCTAAATAAAGTGTTACACAATGAACGCAAATGGTGTTAGTAAACTATGTGGACCAAAGGTTTTGAAGATGCCAAGAAGCTTATAACATCTGAAAGGGTACTTATACACCACAGCACACCTTTGTCTGTGAAATTAGCTTGTGATGCTTCCCCTTGTGAAATGGAAGCAGTGATTTCATATGTGATGGACGATCATATTGAAAGACCTATATTGCCTTTCCTTCTAGATCTTTGTAGAACATACCGATAGCCAACCTGATAGTCAAGCTATTTTAGTTTAGATTGGGAGTTTAAAAGTTTAATCTATATTAGCATGGGAAACCATTTACTCTAGTTACAGATGATCGGCCTTTAATTTCAATTTTGAATACAAAGAAAGGAACACCAGCAACGACTGCAAATACAATTAAAGAGAAAAACAATATACTGAAATCTGTAGAACTTACTGCAGTGTTTTGGGACGTTCGTATAGAGTGGTTCTTAAACAAGTGTATGTGTAGTCCAAGGGGTGTGCAGAAGTCTTCCAGAGGGTAAATAAATTTATCTAGCTATTTGCCTACTTGTCTTCATAGTCATAGTAGAAGCTGTAAATGAAGTCCTCAATTGAAACTATAAAGGGCGCGATCCATAGTCTATGCAGACTGAAGGATGCCTGCTACTACCTATTACAATAGGTTACATAAAAAGCACTAGTGAAGTCAGTACAAATTAAAATTTCATATAATTACTTGTTTGTAAGAAGCTAAGAATGGCCATGCTGAGTGAGACCAAAGGGCCAATGTCCTGTCTTCCGTCAGTGGCTGATGTCAGTTGCCCCAGAGGGTGTAAACAGAGCAGTTAATCAAGTGATCCATCCCATCTCACCCATTTCGAGCTTCAGGCAAACAGAGGCTAGGAAAACAATCCCTGTTTATCCTGCTTACTAGCCATTGAGGGACCTATTCTCCATGAATTTATCTGGTTTTTTAAACCTTGGTATAGTTTTGGCCTTCACAACATCTAGGCCGTGTCTACACTAGCCAAAAACTTCAAAATGGCCATGCAAATGGCCATTTTGAAGTTTACTAATGAAGCGCTGAAATACGTATTCAGCACCTCATTAGCATGCGGGCGGCCGCGGCACTTCGAAATTGACGCGGCTCGTCCAGACAGGGCTCCTTTTCGAAAAGACCCTGGCTACTTCGAAGTTCCCTTATTCTATCTGCTCATAGGAATAAGGGGACTTAGAAGTAGCCGGGATCCTTTCGAAAGGGAGCCCAGTCTGGATGAGCCATGCGGCGGTGAGCCGCATCAATTTCAAAGTGCCACGGCCACCCGCATGCTAATGAGGTGCTGAATATGTATTTCAGCACTTCATTAATAAACTTTGAAATGGCCATTTCCATGACCATTTTGAAGTTTTTGGCTAGTGTAGACGTAGCCCTACTGGCAAAGAACTCTACACGTTGACTGTGTGGTGTGAAAAAAATGCATCTTTTTGTTTGTTTTAATTCTGTTGCCTATTAATTTCATTTGGTGACCCCTAGTTTTAGTGTTGTAAGAAGGAGAAAACAAAACTTCCTTCTTTACTTTCTTCAAACCACTCATGATTTTATAAACCTCTACCATATCCCCCTTTAGTCATCTCTTTTCAAAGCTGAAAGTGCCAGTCTTATTAATCTATTCTTTTAGGGAAGCCATTTCATAACCCTAATAATTTTGGCCCTTTTCTGTATCTTCTCCAATCTCAATATAATTTTTTTTGAGATGGGGCAATTGTATAATCACACAGTATTCAAGATTTGTTGTCTCATGGATTTATATAGAAACAATAGGATATTTTTTCTTATTATCTATCCCTTTCTTAATAATTCTCAACATGTTGGTCACTTTTTAGACTGCCACTGCACATGGAGTGAAAGTTCAGAAAACTATCCACAATGACTCCAAGATCTCTTTCTTGAGTGGTAACAGCTAATTAGATCCCATCATTTTATAGGTCTTGGGTTTAACTTTTGGTTTTAAATAAATCTGAAATCACAAAGCAGATTGAGAAGAAACAATAGCATTTTGAATGGCTTAATGTTTAAGCCATTGTGATTTACCAAGGGATAATCCAGACCAATGTAGGGGCTGTGACACCTCTGCCCTGCATCTTTGCCTTACAGTGTCTTGCTGAAGTAGCTCCTGTTGTGAACAGTCCAAATATCTAAGTGCACTATTCCCAGAAGGGACTAATGTGCTAGTTCATTATCTCAAATAATTATTCAGAAACTTCAGTTAAAAACACACTGCATTTTCCTCCAACATTCTTCTCCTGTTTGAGCTTCCTTTGTCTTCCCTTTCTGCTTGTTGAATCTGTTGACAGCTTAAATGTGAATTAAGCATAGCACAGATTCCTTTGTCAAGGAACCTTTTTGACCGCTTCTGTTTGGGCAGAATTGTATAGTTTGAAATATGTGCTAATACCGCTATGCTGGGAAATCTTATAATTTCAATTTTGCCATGTGTGTTTTATCAAGACAATACTTATGAGCAAATTATGAGTTTTCAGATGATTCTTTACAAGGTATACTTTGTGCAAAGATTATGACAATAATGTGTAGGTTTGAATACAGGGGTGTATTCTTTCATAGCTGTCATGCCCACCCTGCACAAGTGGGAAGACAGGAGATGACTATGAAGCTTGGATTTAAGTTCATCCAAAACATCAAAGTAGGACAAAATGGTTAGCCCAATAGCTTTCATCACCTACGCTTTTTTGAAAAAAGGGTGTATGAAATGTTTTAGATTAGAGAATCAGTTTTGGTTTCCCAAACTGTTTTAAATAATTGCAACTGTGACAAGAAACACTGTTTAATGAATTCAGATAGCTTTATCATTAGAGCAGTATTATTGTTTGAAATTCTATCTCCCAAGCTACAAAATTTCCATTATAACCATGAATTTAAGTGCTGTGTAACCTTCTCCATGGCAGGAATTTTGGTATCTGAAGAAGTGAGTGGTAGTATGCCTGAAGAGAGAGCACCAAAGAGCTAATTCCAACCTCCAGAAGAGAATGGCTCCCTTTTTACATGAAGGACTCCTACTATGGGGTGAGTTACTTCTCTTTTATTATTATTATTATTATTATTATTATTATTATTATTATTATTATTACAGAGTGATGGGAAAATAAGAATGAAAAAGCAAACAGTGAAGTATTCTTCACTCATTTTCCTCATTGTATAAATTTTTACTTGAAAAGTATTCTCAGTGTACTAGGCATTTAGAAATGTCTAATTTTGAAGGGAAATGGAAATGGAGCTCCTGACAAAGATCATTTTGTTGAGAGTATATGAAATTGAACAATAAATACTGCATGTATCATTGGCATAACATACTCTTGCCTCTTCTTTTTCATTCAGTGCTTATGTTTACAAAGGGTCAAGAGTTGGCACAGTAGAGGTTTGCTGTTTATCCTTCAGCTAGATACAGTGCTGTAAGATACAGGCAGCTTCACAGGGAGCTCCCCTCAGACCTTGCCAGTAACCATGACACCTTGACCAAAAAGGAATACTCTCTCTGTGTGAGATGTAATTCAATATCCCTGCTAGTAAAATCTGGGGCTAGGGTCATGAGCAGAACAGCAGTTACGTTTGCATGGTGGCTTGGTAATTTTATGCAGAACTGTGTGTTTTAGTCAGACACTCAAAGGGAGCTCAGCATGATCTCTGTATTTGTGCTTGCAGGTTTTTGCATGTACAAAACATTGTACTTGAATGTGCAGATTGCATTGTTTGCTATACCAATGTCTGAGCAGTATACACCAGTCTGTACATACCATGGCAGTATGTTGTGTGACAGATATGCAATTTTCTACAATATCTGTGGGACATCTTACAGTGTTAAATTTACATATCATTATGCATCATTTATGTGTCACATTTACTGTATGAAGTCATTGTACGGTTCAGTGGTTCTCAAACTTTTGTGACCCCTTTCACGCAGCAAGCCTCTGAGAGTGACCTCCTCCCTTGCATATTAGAACCACATTTTTATATTTATAACACTAGTATAAATGCTGGAAGTGAAGTACGGTTTCTGAGTGGAGATGACAGATCATGGCTCCCCCATAACCACCTCTCAACACTCTGAGAGGTCATGGCCCCCAGTTTCAGAACACTTGTACATTCAGAATAACTAGCACTGGAGAAAGCAAGGAGGTGTTTAAAGGAGAGAGCTATAGGCAGGTGAAGAAACAGGGACTGCTGGCAATAAAAAGGTGAGGTCAACATCATGCAGACTTTTAGATCAAAGAGGTTATGAAGGACCTTAAAATATGGGCAGGAATCTTATATTTGATTAGGAAGTGATGGGATGCTAATTGTGAGACTTAAGAAATTGACACGGTCCGAATGAGAACTCAAAATGATCATTTTAATTACAATATTTTGAATAGAGTGGAGGGGACCAGCAGGGGTGTAGTCAAGGTGAGAAAAGATGAGGTTATAGTTGTCATGATTAGAAATTATGAGGATTTTGAAGAGAGTTTTGTTCGCATGGACAAGGTGACTTACGTTTAGTACTGGAGAGGAGGTTGTGGTATATGCAGGTATCAATGACATACAAAAATGTAGGAAAAAGGTCCTGGAGGCCAAATTTAGTTTGCTAGGTGAAAGATTAAGGTCTGGGACTCCCCTAGTAACATTCTCTGAAAGGTTTCCAGCTCCATGTACAGGGCCAATTAGGCAGCACTGCAGGGCTACTATGCATGGGTGGGATGGTGGTGTAAGGAAGAGGGTTTTAGATTAATTAGGAATTGTAGAATCTTTTGTGAAAGGAGAAGCATACACAGAAAGGATGGGCTGCACATGAACCAAAGTGGAAATGGGTTAGTGGCATGTAAAATTAAAAATAATAGAGAGGATTACTTTTAGATAGGGCCAGAGGAAAGTAAATTTTAGTGACGTTTTCCCTAAGTACAGTGTCGTGAAAGTAAATGCAAATAATATATATGTTTACAGTAAACAGTATTACTGTTGTTGGTAAATATAGTACTCTGCATACATTTTTGTTTGTTTCTTAATATCTAATCTTGTGTTTTTTCAGTGTTATGCATTGCTAGGTATATCTCCTCATTATCTTGAATATCTGAATATCTAACAACTTCTGGGCCTGGGCCTGGGCCTGGGCCTGCCAGATATGAGAGTCTACTGTAGGACGAAAACAGCTGAGGATGATGGCCAGTCCTGCCAGGGCACAGGATAGGATATTTATTAGCAGTGAACAGTTTAGCCGGGCCCATACTGTAGCTCTTCAGAGCTCTATGCTGCCTACTGTTAGGCTTGATCTTTACAAAACATCAGGTTTCATATTGAATACAGCATGTATTAATAAAATGTAATCTAGTGAAATCAACATTAGGATTTCCAGCTTGGAATATGTCATTGTGACTAAGTAAAATAATTATTGGGACAGTTTTGATAGACAAATACATGCTTTCTCATTGGGAAACTCCCATTATGTTTCTTTAGAGAGAAATGGAACTCTACCCCACTCCTCCCAGAATGGAAAATATTTCAATTAGTCTATGCCCTGATTTTCTTTATTTTAGACCAAAAATGTGCTTTAATTAATGTAGAGATACAGTTTGCATCTTTAGAAAATTAAAAAGTATATACAAAAATACTAACTGTTGGATTAAGGTAGAGTTATCCCCACTGAAAGATGACCTTCTAAATCTCTTTGATAGTTGAGTGCCAGGAGATGCTAATGAAGTGATAGGAAGTGGCCATATGAACTCCTCTGACAGCACTTCACTCTGAAAGCTGAGGAAGTTAGACCAGAATAAAACAAATGTACCTCAGCTCATTCAGTTCTCCAGATTATATAGTGTCCACCTGCATCTTCCAGGAAGAAGTGCAAAGCAGCAGTAACACTTCAGTGAGCACAGTCTGGTGAACACAGCAGAACATTGGCTTGTGTTTCTCAGTGTTCCTATGAACTGGTAAGGTGATTAAACAGGAAAAGGATGTTGGTAAACAACTGGTTTGTTCTGCAAGAGCAAATCTTTAGCAACATGAATAGAAATTGCTGATCATAAGAAAAACGAGATGGAGACCTGCCTTCTGATATACAGCCTCCTCTGGTTCACCAGCAGCCATTCTCAGAGCTCACACCCAAACATCTGTGTAAGTGTAAAGCGACGTTCGAATTAGGCTTTTCTAACTTTAATTAGAATTTGATGGATGTACGCACTATGCATATCCAAAGGCACCTTTGAATTCAATAGGGGATCTGAGAGAGCTATAACTGGACATTAACTTTGTGTCCTCTTGCAATAGCCTTGCACATTAATATATCCCCAAGGCTACGTCTACACGTGAAGCCAACATCGAAATAGCTTATTTCGATGTAGCAACATCAAAATAGGCTATTTCGATGAATAACGTCTACACGTCCTCCAGGGCTGGCAACGTCGATGTTCAACTTCGACGTTGCGCGGCACCACATCGAAATAGGCGCTGCGAGGGTACGTCTACACGCCAAAGTAGCACACATCAAAATAAGGGTGCCAGGCACAGCTGCAGACAGGGTCACAGGGTGGACTCAACAGCAAGCCGCTCCCTTAAAGGGCCCCTTCCAGACACAGTTGCACTAAACAACACAAGATACACAGAGCCGACAACTGGTTGCAGACCCTGTGCCTGCAGCATGGATCCCCAGCTGCCGCAGCAGCAGCCAGAAGCCCTGGGCTAAGGGCTGCTGCCCACGGTGACCATAGAGCCCCGCAGGGGCTGGAGAGAGAGCATCTCTCAACCCCCCAGCTGATGGCTGCCATGGAGGACCCGGCAATTTCGACGTTGCGGGACGCGGATCATCTACACGGTCCCTACTTCGACGTTCAATGTCGAAGTAGGGTGCTATTCCGATCCCCTCATGAGGTTAGCGACTTCGACGTCTCGCCACCTAACGTCGAAGTTAACTTCGAAATAGCGCCTGACGTGTGTAGCCGCGACGGGCGCTATTTCGAAGTTGGTACCGCTACTTCGAAGTAGCGTGCATGTGTAGACACAGCTCAAAGGTGGAAAGCTTTGGATTTTCCAGGTTTTTCTTATACATAAAATCCTTGATAAAAGTTCAGGGTGGTGAGTGGTTGTTCCTTTCCCAGTGTTCCAGAGTGAATGCAGTAGGCTGATTTGTCTTTGCTGATGTCCTCCTTGCACTGTGTTCATTTTAGGACAGGCACAGAGCCTCGTTGTTTCCATAACACACTTTCTTGATGTCTGCCAGCAGTTGTCTCTGGGGCTGAGTTTAAGGTGTTTGAATACAGCAATGATGAATAACAGCATATGAGTACCTATATATACGAACTGTGCTGGCCTTTATGGTCAGTGCATCTTTGACCATTTTGTCTTCCCTTTTCTCACCAACATTTTTATCTGAGCTATTTTTTTCTTGGCTCTTCTGTTGGCAAAGCAGTTGCTTCTCTCTGGGCCACTTGGTCCAGACTTACTTTATTTATTGTTGTTGCTAACTTTTGTAGTGCAGCCGGTTACATGGGGATGGGTGTTATATAACAATTACAACAAATAAATAAGGTTCTTGCTGTTCAGAGGGAAGGCTGTGGTCATGGAGAAAGGAGCTTATTACACAAAAATGCCCTTTCTGATCTTAATTGGGGCAAATGGCTAAAGAACAGGAGGGTTTATTTTTGGACACGTTGGCTGGGAGCTGTATGTAAAAGTAAATAGGCTATCAGCCAATTTAGGGACAATAGTAAAATTATCAAAAGTTTTTGTTGTAAAACAGTTGATCCCTAATATTGCCTTTTAATCCAAGCATGCCACATGTTAAATTCTTGACTCTTCCCCATTTCATATGGCTCAAATCCAGATCGCTTCTGGCTTCTGATGAGGCGTACTGGCAGATTCTTGACATATTATGGAAAGTTGATTATTCAGAACCAAGGATCTAATCAGGGATTTGTTCATATGAAGCACTCAGCTGAGTTGGTTTGAAGCACTGGGGAGTAGTTTGTATAATTTAGGAATACAGGTTGAACTTCTCTAATCTGGAACTCCCTCATCCAGCAAACTCCGTAGTCTGGTGTGATTTTAGTTTGCTGGATGACGAATTATGGGTGTGGCCATGTTTCCTGTGATGCCATAAAATGTGTTCCCAGCCACCAGTCCTTGTTCTCAATGTTCTCTGCTGTCATTTAGCGATAATTTACCCCTGAATTTATTCTAAGAGCCCAGTAAGCAGTGGAAGTGTTGGTAATGCTACTAGACAATCTGACCTCCTGTGGTCTGGCAAATTCTCTCATCCAGCGCTGGTCAGGTTCCAAGGGTGCCCGATTAGAGAGGTTCAACCTGTAAATTGAATTTGGGAAAGAGAAGGAAGAGTAGGTCATAAAGGCCTGTTTCTGCAGTAAGCAATAGGGTTTGAGAAAAAGCCATTGCTAGTGTGGCTACCTTTCCAATAGGCTTAATAAAAGACCAAAGATCTTTTCTCCTCTGCCCCTCCACCACTTTTGTGGGACACTCCACTTTTCCCAGCTTTCTGCACATCTAACACTTTTCCTTACCTCTTACTCCTGTTATTCCATCTCAATATTTCTCATGTCTTCTTCTCTTCCTCTGAACTATTTTTTTCTTGTCTTCTTTAATTACTGGATTCATGTACAGTACATATTATATTGTTTCTCTAGGGGAAAGGAGAGACACAGGCATTGGGGAAATAAACATTCTCGCTAGGAGAAGGTCTTTTTTATTCTGAGCTGTGTAACAAGGTATACACTTATTTTTGCATGCTTAAATACTGAATAAGAGAAAGAACATGAAGATATGCTCATCTTGTAGAAATGGAAGGGACCTTGAAAGGTCAGTGAATCCAGTTTCCTGCACTCACAGTGGGACCTATCACCATCCCTGACATTTTTTTTTAAATGATCTAAGCTGCTCCTAACCCTTGGAAGGCCTCCTCAGGGAGTGAGCTCACAACCCCAGGTTTACAATGCCAATGCACTAACGACTGAACTATCCCTCTCCTCAGATATTTTTTTAAAGTGCCACATTCTTCTGATTTAATATCAAAAGAAAGCATTTTGTGCACAGATGTTCCATGGGATTTATCAAAAAAGCCCCATCTTTTTAAATATAACTTGCTAGTGTAGATGTAGCCAAAGATTGAGCCTAGGTTTATGAGGCCAGTGTGCTAACCACTGAGCTATCACCCTCCCCAGGTATCACTTTACCTTTAGTCGTCTCAAGAAGAGTTTTATTTTACTTGAACTCATAATCCAGAGTGTCAATCCACTTAAAGTTTCATTACTGTCAGTGGCAGCCTATTTTGACAGGCTTCAGGATTATCATGGTACAGTATTCTCACTCTAAGGTAATCCTACAACAGCTGAAAATGGAAGTAAGTAGAAGCGCTGCTTTACACATACTCCATGGAAAGACAGCCTTCAGTCTGTAGCAATAAATCAGGAGAATGGTCTTAGGCTGTGTTGTTGTAAGGAAATATGCATTGTTTCCTTTTAAGGTTGACTTGGAGGTCTAAGGTTGAGGATGTTCACTGCAATGAAGAAGAGGACAGATTCAATTTCTGCTTCCAGTCCCATGTTCTGTTAAGGTAGCAGGGCTCCAGGAAATCGTCAAAACATTGCGTTTTGCCCCAGTAAGAGTGTGAGGCAGGGGTGGGGTGGGGGGACGTTCACACTTCTCTGCAGTCTTTCAGAAAAGTTAAGGAGTGGTATAAAAAGCAGTCTGATGCCATTAGATTAATGCTAGCTATTTCAGAGCCACCTTTGTAGTGTTAATACAAGAAGGAATGGAGATGTTCATGTTTCTTCTTCATTGTAAATGTTAAGTTCAGTTTCCACTGTGCACAGTCCAGCACACAAACAAAACCAAGGTAACTCTCTTGGGCGCTCAGCAGTAGTTGAGGAAAAACATGATTAGTCAGTTTGGCCAGAAGGAGTCTTGTGAGAAATAAGGAGATTTGTTTATAGGTATTTAAATTAATGCCAACTAAAGTAATAAGCAATACTTCTGTCTCTTTAAAGGTGCAATGAAAATGAATACTCTCTAACAGTTCCAGGAGAGGGCTGAGCCCTATAGGACAGAAAATTTTGCTGAACTTCAGGGCTGGGAGTGTGCTGGGGTCACCCTGAAGGTATACCCAAGGCCAGGTTGAGGCCTGTTGTGATGTAGACAGGCTACTGGGTCATAACACTGACCTACAAAGCATGCAGAAACTCAGGCTGTCTGTTGAGCCACAGAGCAAAGCATTTAAGGAATCCAGGGTTACAGGCCAAGCAGTGACACGACTTCTCACTGATCTGGGTTGAACCCAAGAATGTCACAGTTATACAAAATTGTTTGAAACACTCAGTGAGACTTTTCTGCTAAACTTTCCTCACTACTTCTGAGCATTCTTTGGGATTTGGTCAGTGTCCTTTCAGGGCTCCTAGTCCTCACTTTTCCAGTTCAGGCTTGTCTTCTGGACTATAGCATCTTTTCTATGACCCCTACAACCAGTTTAAGTGGAGGAAACTTGTAGATGACCTATGCTCCACTCTAAGGGTTTAAGTCAAGTAAGAGTATATACAACCAGCTCCCTTCAGCTGCATTTGGTGCAACAATCAAACTGTTCTTAGTTTCTCAACTTTTCAAATGTTTAAAATGTACTTTTGTCATCTGGTTTTCTTACTCCTTCCTTAACCCTCCTTCAGGAGTTTCCACTCCTGCAACCCCTCTCCCTTCAGATCACCTGGAAAAAATTGATTCCTCCAGCTCGGGCACGAGCTTTAGCATAGCCACTGTCATGGCAGAGCATGATTGTTACTTAGTACTAATAACTTCTGTTTGTTCTTTAGCTTCTTCCAAACAACGTGTCATATGTAGCAGAATCTTTGTCAGCCAATGGCTGGTACTGAGAGTTGGAATTATACGTAGAATTCATAAAAAAATCAATCAAAATGTGTAAATTGTACACAGATTATCCAAACTATCATGGCCTTAATATTCATGCTTGATAAAGTCCAGACATATCAGGATTCAGCTAGATGTCTATTGGCACTGAGGTTTACTTGAAGTTCTTGAACAAGATGGCACATAGATGAAATCCATCATTAGGATATATATATCCATACTCACATTTTACATAAAACTAACCACAATTTTGTCACATTTCCTATTAGTGTTTTTGTAAATAATATATTTTATTCTGGAATGACATAAGAAAAACTATGAACAAAAATCCAGAGAAACAACTTATCCTGCCTTCATGATTAATTTATTATGAGGCTGAGACATCCTAATTAATTGGATTAGAAGGAATTAAAATCATTGGGTCAAAATGCAAAAAGTTGTTAAATTTTCACCTACTCCCTCAGCAACTAAGGCCCTTTCACCAAGCTGAGGCCTGTAGGGTCCTGCTTTCCCTCAGTTTTTGCAGCAGGGGACAGGCTTTAACATTTACCTGAAATAAAACAGTCTGTTGTTTATATTGTGCCAGCCCCAATATCCTCTTCTTGAAATGTGTCACTGTAGTGGAAGTTCTTGGTAGATTAGCTGCCATGGGGCTTCCTCCCTCCCACTGGGGTTTGGTGTCAACAAAACCCCACAATTTCCAGCTACCCTTCAGTTGTTAGCATAGGCTAATAATATTTATTGCAGATGTGTACAGCAGAGGGCACTAGTTTTATTTCTGGAGCAAAAAGAATTTAATCAATGACTGACAGAATAAAAAATGTTGGCTAAATTATTTGTCAAACACAGCTAAGCCATCTATACAGCTTGTTTATTGAATAATATATTAAATGAAAAAAAATCAAAGTTTGATGCTTCGAAATTGCTGCAGGGGCGAATTAGCCTACTGAAGTGCTACGTATTCATCGCAGCACTTCATTTGTAATCTCCCATCCCCCTGATTAACATGCCCCTTTCAAAGTTGGGGGCAAGTGTAGACAAGCCCTGAGGTTGTCATTCGCTTGGGTGGTTTTAATTCTCAATGTCTCATCCAGATAATAAACAGATTAGGAATTTTGTTGGCATGAGTTTGCTATTGGGAGTATAGAGGGTTGATTTACTGCTATGTCTCCTAATCTAAATGCTAGTGTACTATGTATTTAGACTGGCAATGTAATCGTAATATTTCCCCCTACAGATTAACTGTGAGAGCTTTCAGCTTTTCTGTGAAAACACCACATTTTTGTTTTCATCCTAAAAAAGATGACGGCAAGGAGGAGGAAGACTTAATACAGTGAGTGTGAGCTACATTGTTTTAAAATGTGTTAAAATATGAGACAGTTCTTCAGAGACATCCTGACTTGTAGAGTTGGAGTGATTAAATTGCAAAGTAAAAACAGGTACATCTGAAATAAGGCTAAGTGCTTTACTGATGGAAAGTTCCTAATGAAAAATTTCTCCTACAGTCACACTAAAAATCCAGTCAGAAGGTTAATCATCCATTTAATAAGAGATAACACCTTTGATCTTGAAGCTCTAAAAAGTCTAACAAAATTCCCTTGAAGGAGAAGCCGCATTAGTCTGTAGCTTCACAAAAAACAATCAATCCTGTAGCACCTTAAAGACTAACACATTTATTTATTAGGCAATGAGCTTTTGTGGGTAAGACCCACTTCAGATTTTCAGATTAAAGCAGACTATTAGAATCTAGGGTTAATATACTGGGTGTGAGGGGAGGAAGGCAGGGAAAATGAGTGGGGGTCATCTCTCAGTAATAGGACCAGTGGAAGAAGTAAAGTAACAGTGAATATCGAAGGTGAGGAAATTCCCCTTGTGATGTGTAAGATAATTGAGGTCTGTTAAGACCAAACTTCCAAATGGATTCGAATTCAGATGTCTGTAATCCTGTGGTAAAATTCTTTGGTAGAAGAACGGCTACTTTCAAATCCTTTATTGAATGTCCAGGGAGGCTAAAGTACTCCCCTATAAGTTTATGTATGTTCCAGTTCCTGATGTTGGATTTATGTCCATTCATCCTTTGGTGCAGAAACTGTCCAGTTTGTCCAATTTGTCTCAAGATAGAGACTTTTCCTATCTCTGAAATATGAACACTGCTTGAGTGAAATGTGGCAGCAGTGTTGTATTTATGGGCTTGTCCAGATCAACAGTCAGTGCACAGCAAACTAGGGTATATATGTGCAGTGCAATAGCAGGGTATGAACTAACTGTTTGTGTGGACCGAGCTCCATCCATAAGAAATTCTGAAACAGGAGTAGGTCAGTGTGCACTGGGGAAGTTTTAAAGCACAGCACTAAAGTTCATATGGACAGTTGGTGCAAAGAATGCTAGAATGCTATAAACTGCCACGCCATCTGAGCCCTTGGCACCTAGCAGTTGATCTACACTAATCTTCAGAGAAACAATTTACAACAATAAATGAAGGAGAATACTGTATTTGGTTGAAACTGCAGGGAGGAACATAGATGTGCAAAATTTAAGTACCCAGATTGGAATCTGACCAGGATTTCATTACTGTTAACTCCATTATTCTTACCAAAAAATGTCGTGCAATGTTCAGTGGCCACATTTGTTCAGGTTTTTGTCTTATATCACGTCAAGGATAAATGGGAAGAAAGAACGTGAGAATCACTCATCACTTTGAAAATACAGTTCTGGTGAGGTTGCAAACAACATCCCACTATACACTCTTCATCGTAATACAGAATTGTAGAATTAAAATGGAGAGTTTCCCTTAGCATGATGCAAAGGTCTTATTCATAATGTTATGCAGCCTCGAAAAAGGGACTTTTTATCAAAACATAACTGTGTTTAGTTTAACTGTGAGAACTGTACATAGCCATTTTATGAATGCACTTTGCATAGGTCTTCTGCAATATTTTAATCTTGCTGTTTCAAACTACGAGTACATTCTGTTCTCTTACAAGAATGGATACCTTCAAAAAGGTTTTTGGATTCTGTCCACTTCATGTGGTACTGCTATGACCTTATCTTCCTGTTCTTTGGACCGTTGCTTTAGCTTGGATTCCCAAAACCCTGAATGGTGAGTACAAAATAGCTTCTCTTCTTTTTACTTCCCTCAGTTTTGCAACTTAATATGCAACATTAGTTAGCCCTGTAAACGTTTCTCCAGTGTTTTTTAAAGCATTCAGTCTATTGCCTACTGATTGTTAGAAGTCTTTAGAGACATCCAAGTACTAACAATTTAGCAGCAAACAAATGCCAAATAAGAGAACCTACTTTACATGTAGCCAGAGGAAAACTTCAAACCAAAGGGAAAGGAGTAGAAAAGAAATTTTGTTCAAAGTTCCTTCAATTTAATTGTGAACGTGACAGTTCTGGTAATGCTGTTTCCTGTATTTTCATGCAATTCTCTTATTACAGTTGAACCAGTTTATATGTTTACGTGAAATTAGAATTCACACTCTTTATGCCTCAATCATTTTATTCAAATACTAAAGTCAGAGCTTTTGTGGCTTCTTATTCCATCCCCTTACAGAAAGATGAGTTCAGACATAAATAAAATAAAACCAATTTCTCAGACAGTTTTCATGCTGTAGAGCTCTATATTGCCCTGTTTATGCTCCTGAGTTTAGTTAGAAGACTACAGAGCCAGCCTAAGAATTGTGGGGTTGCCCTGTAAAATTAATTTTATACCACTGCTCTTCCTCTCCTGCCATGTAAATAGGTCTTGCCCACAATGACTACCCTGGTGCAGGATTTGAGGGTAGGTCAGTGAGATAGTTTAGGGAGCATCTTGAATCTTAAATTCCTTGTTTTTTTAAAAAAAGTGCTTGGAAATCAGAATATAATTCCTATCCTCCAGGATAGTGCAAAAGAAGTGGTGCCCAGGTAATATCCTGGGATCTATGCAGAGCTGACAACAACTAGAAGACTTTTTAAACCACAGGAGCCATTTTACAGTAATTTACATTTTCTAATCTTGTATTTTGCAAAGTAAGAGCTATCGAAGTAGGAGGGGCAGAGACCAAGGTTTCTTTGGCCTCAAAGACTATCTCTATGTAGCCGCGTCTACGCTAGCTGGCTATTTCGAAGTAGCCGTGCCAACTTCGAAATAGCGCCCGCCGCGTCTACACGTGCCGAGCGCTATTTCGAAGTTGAAATCAACGTAAGGTGGCTAGACGTCGAAGTCGCTATCCTCATCAGGAGATGGGAATAGTGCCCAACTTCGACGTTGAACGTCGAAGTAGGGCACGTGTAGATGATCGGCGTCCCACAACATCGAAATAGCGGGGTCCTCCATGGCAGCCATCAGCTGAGGGGTTGAGAGACGCTCTGTCCAGCCCCTGAGCTCTATGGTTGCCGCATGCAGCAACCCCTTAAAGCTCCCTGCCCCCTTATTTCCTGTGCAGGAAGCTGAGAGCTCGTGCAGGCAGCAGCACAGCCACGTGCCCAGCCTGCATGTCCCCAGCAGCCCCAACCCACCACCCTGCACCCCATGGCATCCAGCCAGCCCCCCAAGCGCCCACAGGGCACCCCCCCAAGGGGACCCAGGGCTCCCAGCCTGGAAGCCAGCAGGGGAAGAGGCAGCGGGGCCCCTCCTGGACGGAGGCCGAGATCCGGGACCTGCTGGGGCTCTGGGGCAAGGAGGAGGTGCTCCAGGTAATGGGGAGCAAGAGGCGGAACGCGGATGCGTTCGCTCGGCTGGCCGAGGGCCTGGCTGCCAGGGGTCACCCTGCCTGCACTCCTGACCACGTCAGGAGTAAGGTAAAGGATCTGCGGCAGGGTTATGGCCAGGCCTGGGACACGGCCAGCCGATCTGGGGCCGCCCCCACCAATTGCCCCTTTTACAGGGAGCTCAGGGCCATCCTGTGCCCCCAGTACACCTCCCCCCGCCCCAGCCACCCTGGACACATCGGCCAACGAGCCCCAGCAGGCCTCGGAGATGGAGTCCGCCCCAGAGGCCAGCCCTGCACCCCAGGGGCCCCCCCAGGAGCTCACCCCTGGGACACCGGAGGAGGAGGACAGGGCCTCCAGCGACGGGGGGCTCCAGATCAACCTCCCCTCCCGCAGCTCCAGCAGGGCATCTGCCCGATGGGTGTCCCCTGACCATGGAAGCGGAGCATCAGGTATGTACCCCCCTGGTGCACACCCCCAGGGTTAAGGGGCGGGGACAAGAGACATGACCAGGGCCCTCCACACACCCAGATGACCATGCCCCTGAGGACAGCAGTGGCATATCCCTCAGAAGAGTCCATCAGCCCCTGCCCCCCAGCAGGACAGCGCCGTGCCACATCTCTGGGGAAGGGGGGAGCGGAACCTAGGGTCCCCCGGAGGGGGGGGTTGGACACCCATCAGCAGCAGCAGCAGCAGCAGCATCGTTGGGGGACGGGGATGGGGAACCAGCAGCAGAGGGGTGGGGGGACAAGGGCCATGGGTCAGGGCCCAGACTAACAGCTGTCTCCACTCTTCTTCCCCCCTCTGTTCTGCAGCTGCACCATTGGAGGGCCTGGAGAGCACTGGTGCGCCGTCTGTGGTCCTGGAGAGCCCACCGGGGCCATCCCACCAGGCCAGCCCCTCAGCAGAGCACGGACCAGCCCCAGGACGAGCCCAACAGCGGTGGAGCCATCTGCAAGTGTCCACAAACCCCCAGCTGCTCACCACCCTCCGCCGTCAGCTGGAGGTATCCGAGCGGTGCCTGCAGGTGGAGGAGCGGCGGCTCCATCTCCAGGAGAAGCGCTGGCCTGGCGCCAGGAGGCTTGGGGGGCCTTCATGCGCAACTTCGATGCCATTGTGTGGCACTTGGCCCCCCCCCCGCCTCTCCGCCTGCCGTTCCTCCACCGTCAGCCGTCCTGGGGCCTGCCACCGAGGGGGACCATGGGCCTCCAGACTCCGCCCGGCCCTATCTGCCAGTTCTCCCGGGCCCCACGCAGCCTCGACCGGGCCTCCGGCTGAGACATGGGTCGCGCCCCCCAACACCAGGTGCAGGACAATAGGGGTGCGTGGCCGAGGACGTTGCCCCCCAAGGCCCCCTCCTTTGGACTTTTTCCCCCCATCTTTGTAAACAGTTTTTGTTCTACCCCTGTTTTGTACCTGCCCCCCCATGTACATAGTTCCCCCCTTCTTCTTCTGTTAATAATTAATACAAGGTTGCAGGGTTTTGTTTAAAAAAAAATTCCATTTTATTGCACAGAACTGTGGGGGGGTGTGTGCTCTCGGGTTCTCTGTGGTGTGGGCGTGGGGGGGCAGGGAGTGTTGTGAAGGATGGGGGGGGTGCAGTGGCTGGCTCACCCGCAGCTGGTCCTGCCAGCGTTCACCCTGCAGCCTGGTCAAAATGGGTCCGCAGGGCCTCCTGGACCCGGATCCCCTCAGGGTCAACCTGGTGACTTGGGGCAGCGGGTGGCTGGACGTCGGCCCTGCCAGCCTCCACAGCCCAGGCCTGGAAGAAGGCCTCTCCCTTGCTCTCCGCCAGGTTGTGGAGTGTGCTGCACGCGCCCACAACCTGGGGGATGTTGGTGAGGCCTGCACCCAGGCGGGTGAGGAGACACCTCCAGCGCCCTTTGAGGTGGCTGAAAGTGCGCTTCACCACCTGGCGCACATGGTTCAAGCGCGTGTTGAACCGCTCCTGGCTGGCTGTGACATGGCCCGTGTAAGGGTGCATGAGCCAGGGCTGGAGAGGGTATGCCACGTCTGCAACGAGGCAGAGGGGCATGGTGGTGTCCCCCACAGGGATCTCCCGCTGGGGGATGTAGGTCCCCACCTCCAGCCGGCAGCACAGGCCCAAATTTCTGAACACCTGGGTGTTGTGGGTGCTGCCAGGCCAGCCAACATTAATGTCCAAGAGGCGGCCCCGGCTGTCCACCAAGGCCTGGACGACCACGGAATGGTATCCCTTCCTATTGAGGAAGTGTCCTCCGCTGTGCTCTGGGGCGTGGATGGGGATGTGGGTCCCATCCAGAGCCCCAAAGCAATTTGGGAAGCCCAGGCTGGCAAACCCTGCGATGGCAGCATCTGGGTCCCCAAGCTGCCCAAGCCTGTGGAGGAGCAGGGCATTGATTGTGCGGACGACCTGCAGGGGAAGGACATGAGAGAGCACCAGTGAGGGGTGTGTCTGGCCCTCCCCCCCGGGGCTCCCCCACCAGGGCTCCCCCCCTCCCCCCCAGAGCTCCCCCCCGGGTCCTCTTATCTCCATGAGAACAGCCCCGACGGTGGCCTTGCCCACGCTGAACTGCTGCCCTACGGATCGGTAGCTGTCTGGAGTGGCCAGCTTCCAGACAGCGATGCCGACCCGTTTCTCTACAGTGAGGGCACGTCGCATGGGGGTGTTCTGGTGCCATAAGGCAGGGGTGAGCCACTGGCAGAGCTCTAGGAATGTCTGCCAGCTCATTCGGAAGTTCCGGAGCCAGTGGTCGTTGTCCCACTCGCCGAGCACCAGCCACTCCCAGTAGTCCATGCTCGGGGGTATCTCCACAGCCGGCAGCGTGTGCAGCAGGGGCAGGGGGGAATGGCTGGGAGGGCAGCAAGGTCTGGGGCTGCTTCCTTATCCCCCGAGGACAGCTCATCTTCCTCAAATAAAAGATGGTCAGCTGCCTCCTGCATGGTACTGAGCAGGGCAACCGCTGATCCTCCAGGGGCAGGTGTGTGGGCCTCTGGCTTCTGCTGCTGCTGCTGCTGCTGCTGCTGCTGCTGGGGGTCCATGCTGCTTACACGGGGTGTGCGTGCCTGTGGCTCTGCAGACCGCGTGCTGTGCAGGCTGAGTGTGTCTGGGAGGGGCCCTTTAAGGGAGCTGCTTGCTGTTGCCCCGGAAGTACTAGTCCGCCTTGTGACCCTGTCTGCAGCTGTTCCTGGCACCCTTATTTTGATTTAGGCCGCTTTGGTGTGTAGACACTCCCCTGCAGCGCCTACTTCGATGTAGTGCTGCCCAACGTTGACATTGAACGTCGATGGCACCAGCCCTGGAGGATGTGTAGACGCTATTCGTCGAAATAGCTTATTTCAATTTCGCTACATCGAAATAAGCTATTTCAATGTAGCATCCCAGTTTAGACGTAGCTTGTGAGTGAAAAATGGAAAAATCAGTCAGGAGGTCTCTTGAGTCAGGCCTCCAATTAACTCTCCAAAGTATATAATTGGGGTTCGGAACTATTTAAAGCCTGCTCCCTGATGATGAAAAAGTCAAAACTACAAGAAAAATTTGCCCTAAAAAAGGTTAGATTAACTCTTCTGGGGGGCCCTGACCCTATCGGATTTTGTGCGACCCCCTAGATGCTGGGATGGGGCCAAAATGAGAGATTCAGTGTGCAGGAGGGGCTGTGGATTGAGGTAGAAGTATGGGTGTGGGAGAGAGTGAAGCTTTTGACTGGGGGTGCTGAATCTGGGGAGGGATTGGGGATGAAGTGTTTGGGGTTCAGGAGGGGACAGTAGACTGGACCTAAGGAGTTTGGTGGGTGGGAGAGGGTTCAGCACAAGAGGCTGGGATGGGAGGTCTGGACAGAAGTTATACTATGTGAGGGTATTCAGAGCTGGGGTACAGGGTCTGAGAGGAAGTTAGGGCTGAAGAGGGGGATTAGGGATGGTTCTGGGGTGATTTTATTAACAAAACAAAGAAGACATACTTGGTAAGTATACTTGGCTGCTAGGTGTTACAAAGCAACTAAAAAAGTTAGATTAAAACACAGAGAATTACTTCCCAGGGAATCAGTTAAAAGTAATAGTGTACAGCAGGGTACATCATTCAGCCTGAGAAGTCCTGCAAACCAAACCCAAAATTAAAAAAACTTGATCACAACTGACTAAACATTTCCTTTCTAAATTTCATACCTGGTTTCTGGCTCATTTCATCCCAGTATCTCTCCTCTGACCACACACAAAGGACTCCTTGCAGGCAAATCACTGCTTCAATTAAAAAATCTCCCTTTCTTTCAGTTGTCCTCCCTGACTCCTTGCCAACACCTCCTGGAGATTTTAAGGGACCCATTATCTCTGGGTTTAATCATTTACCGGCAGTTTAGTTAATTGAATGCTGGGCTGTCTAGAAACGAGATAATAGCCTTCCCATCCATCACAAATGCAAACCCCAACCTCAAACAAAATAGGAACTGGATATTTGACAATTGTTTTTCTCTGGATATTCAAAAAAAGGGGAGAGGGCTAACCCCTCTTCACTGTCGGGGCAGATATTACAGGTTGAACTTCTATAGTCCAGCACCCTTGGGACCTGACTGGTGCTAAACAAGAGATTTTGCCAGACATTGGGAGGTCAGTATTGTCTAGCAGCATGACCAACACTTCCACTGATGACTGGGCTCTTAGAAAATACTTAGGGGTAAATTAGAATGAAATAGGAGCACAGCACACTGAGAACCAGGACTGGTGATTGTAAACAAACTTGGCTACACCCATGATAAGTGGTCCTCTGACTAACTAAAATCATTCCAGATTACAGATGTTGCCGGGATGAGAGCATGCCAAACTAGAGAGGCTCAGCCTGTAGACTTCTCTGAGGGGACTACAGAAAACTGCAAAAATCCACCAGGCACTGCACACCCTACCCTTCAGCCAGTGCATACTCTGTGATGATGGGGCATGAATCACAGTTCTCTGGCAGGTAGCCGATCAGGTCCCTTCCAGAGACGCTGAATTCAGCCCTCACATCTGCTCCACCAGAACTGTACCAATGCTATTGCATTCAGGGAACAATGCTCCCTTGGGCTGGAAGACTGGGACGTGTGATAGCATCATAAAATACGCTTGCAGGGGAATCACTTGTTGCCAGGCGAGCGACTGAGGTACAACTTGGTATGGTGTACCAGTTGTTCTTGATTGCTGATCCCACATCCTGCAAAGGACTTCCTGGAAGCCTGACACCTGTAAAAGCCCATGCCACAGCTTTCTTTTTATTTACATTGAACCCTTTAGAAGAGTTTTGATTGTTGTCTCTACCCTTTAGAGAAAAAATAAATTATATAATGGCAGAAATAAATTACAACAAAGCTGCTACAGTAAAGAAGCATGATCCAGTGGCTGGAGTACAAAACTGGCACCTGAGACACACAGATTTAATTCCCAGATCCACTGCAGATTTTTCCTGTAAACCTGAAAAAGTCACTTAGTCTCTGTATACTTCACTTCTCCATCTGTAAAATGGGAATATTAGCACTTGTTTATCCTCCAGGGCTGTTGGCAGGATAAATATATTAAAGAATGTGAAGTGCTTGGTTACTTTAGGTTTACATTCCTAGATAGATAATAGTAAATAAAGGAAATGGTGGATGTCAAAACATGCCTCATCTAAAGAAACTTCAGTCGAGAGGGAGAGAGAGAGACAGAGAACTACATAAGAATGGGAAACTGAAAACAAATTACAGCTAGATTCTGATACAATGATTCTGGCTCAGTAGTACAGCACCCACTGGGACAACTCAAGGAGTAAGATACTATTGAATGTGAAAAAGGAGTTCAGAAACTGATCCTAACTTAATTAGGCTGAAAATCTAAAACTTTTTATCTTCCTCCAATTTATTCTAAAATGTCATTACTCTCTTTTGATTTTTTCCCAGTGACAGTTTATTAATAGTTTCCATAGCATCCATTGTTGCTATAGTAATGGTAAACAAACAAGTTATGTGATCGAAGCTGGAGGGGAGGCTGAGTAAAAGATGCAGATAGGAGCGCTGTGGCCAGTTCCTGTCATTAGTGAAGAGTGAAGGAAGTTATTTTTTTTTTAAAAAATGAGCTCTCTGACATCCAGAAAGGGTACACAAAAAGAAGTAGGAGCACTGGCTTTCTTTTTAGAGCGTGAAGAGTACTGGATCCGGTTAAGTGCAATGGATCTCATTTAGATGCAAATATAATATATGACTTCCAGTCATATTAAAGCCAGTCCTACCTCCAGTCATTTTATTTTGTTGGGATGAATTGTTATTCATATGCGTTCGTAATACATCAGTGTGCTTTGAAAAGCTAGTTATTTGAAAATGCTCTGTGAGCCAAGTTTTTTACATCTGAGTGACAGGACAGAATATGCAGATCTTGCTGGGGGGCGGGTCTCAGAAGCATATTTTGGAGGCTGTAATTTTTTCAAAGGAAAAACTACTCTGAAAGACTTTTTTCTAGCATCTGTGTTGTTGGTACTTATGCTGCATTGAGTTTATGATACCTTAAGTTTAAATATAGTAAAATACCAACTCTGAAAGTGTAGTTTTTAGTTTGCATTTGTTGTTGTATTACACAAAACTGGGATTGGGCAATATCCTGTCTATCTGGTACATGTAGAATTAGCTATCTGTTGTGCCTAAAACACACAGTTTTGGATACAGGATTCACAAATGCAACTGGAGCTCACAGACATAGTATCTCAATGAACTCTCTGGCTTCCAAGGGAAGCATACTATTCCTGGACTTGAAAACTTTGTTGGGTGCTGTAGGAGTTGTTAAAGCCCAGGTACCTCCTTTCTCTCTTTCGGGAGGTTTTTGCCCATACAGGCATTATGGGGAACTACAGTTGTGCCTGGTTCCTGCATGTGGGTGCATTGTAAAAGGAAAAAATATGGTATTTATAAACCAGGAACATGAGCTGTCCTTGGCAGGGATGAGTTAGTAATACTTAGAGAGTGGAATGAATTATGCCAAACATTAGGAAATACACTGCTCATTAATCTGGCCACATGCTATAGTACAGAGTAGCTTATTTCAGCCATATTGTCCCAGTTTTGCTTTTCCTGCTATTTAATGTAAACTTAATAAGCACAACCATAAGAGGAATAAATCACAAAGTTAACAGTTCAATGTAATTCGTAAGAGATGACAAGGAATGAAACTCTGACTTGGCAGAGTAAACATGCAAATGGGAGACAGTGTTTTTTTTTTTTAATCTAAAGTATTGTAGAGAGGTAAAAGTATCCAAATACCTTACTCTGTCTGAGGAGACTGGTGGAGAGTCACTGAATTAAAGTTCTGAAGTTAAGATTCTTGAAATAGCTGAGCAACTCAGGATACAATTGAGAGAAACTTTTATAGAAAATCCATATGGCATTTGGTAGGAATTTAAACAACACAGTTTTATAGAAATTGTTCTGATAAACTATGCAAATTCTCAGGGAACTTTATATTTTTTCTATACATTTTTGATCTATATTGTCAAATGCCTTTTGAGCATCAACAAAGCAAGTGTATATGTTCTTGTTCTTTTGTCAAGCTATCAGTCTTAGTGACAATATCTGCTGTATGTTACTTCTATCTTTTCTGAACCCTGCTTGTTCATCTGCTATGGCTACGTCTACACGTGCACCCAACTTCGAAATAGTTTATTTCGATGTTGCGACATCGAAATAGGCTATTTCGATGAATAACGTCTACACGTCCTCCAGGGCTGGCAACGTCGATGTTCAACTTCGACGTTGCTCAGCCCAACATCGAAATAGGCACAGCGAGGGAACGTCTACACGGCAAAGTAGCACACATCGAAATAAGGGAGCCAGGCACAGCTGCAGACAGGGTCACGGAGCGGACTCAACAGCAAGTCGCTCCCTTAAAGGGCCCCTCCCAGACACACTTTCATTAAACAGTGCAAGATACACAGAGCCAACAACTAGTTGCAGACCCTGTATATGCAGCACGGACCCCCAGCTGCAGCAGCAGCAGCCAGAAGCCCTGGGCTAAGGGCTGCTGCCCACGGTGACCACAGAGCCCCGCAAGGGCTGGAGAGAGAGTATCTCTCAACCCCCCAGCTGATGGCCGCCATGGAGGACCCCGCTATTTCGATGTTGCGGGACGCGGATCGTCTACACGTCCCTACTTCGATGTTGAACGTCGAAGTAGGGCGCTATTCCCATCCCCTCATGGGGTTAGCGACTTCGACGTCTCGCCGCCTAACGTCGATTTCAACTTCGAAATAGCGCCCAACACGTGTAGACGTGACGGGCGCTATTTCGAAGTTACTGCCGCTACTTCGAAGTAGCGTGCACGTGTAGACGCAGCCTATATGTCCTTGGAAGAGTATAGCTCGTCTACTATATCTGCGATCTTAGTCTCTCCATCAGTATCATCATCAGCACCTTGCCTAGATGACTTGTTAGGGCAATTGTTCTGTAGTTCTTGCACTCCAGTGTGCTTCCTTTCTTGTGTATTGTCACTAGCACAGATCTTGTCCATTCTTTAGGTGCCTTCCCTTCTTTCCATACTATATCATAGTTGATGTATTTCCCGAATCATGCTTTCTCCACCGTATTTGATCATCTCATTGATCATTATCATTGTGATCTCAGTGATCTTATCATTTCCAGGGCTCTTGTTGTTCTTTAGTCGTTTCACTGCTTTTTCTACTTCCTCCTTCAAAATATTGGTCTTACTCTCGTTGCTCAGGGGAGATATCTCTTTCAGTTCTTCAATCAGTCTCTCTGAGACAGTCGGGTCCAACTGTGCTTTGTATAGATTGCTGCACTATCTAGTCCATTGCTGCACAATCTTCTCCCTCTTCATGAGCACTTTTTCGTTTCATCTTTGATCGCCATCTGCTTCAGCTGCCATTTCCTATTAATATTCCTAATCGTCTTATACACCTCCCTGGTCTTACATTCGCTGTATTACCTCTCTATATCTTCATATTGCTCCTCTAACTATTTCTCCTTATCCTTTCTGGCTGCTTTTCTTACTTCACTGCATTTCACCCTATATTGCTGTTCTGCCATCTCGGAAACATCTCTTCAAGTATCTTCGTCACGCATCTGGAGAGAGCGATGGACAAGATCAAGGAAGAGATATCTGTACACAGGAAAAGAGTTAACCTGAGGTTCGCAGATGATATAGTTATAATTGCGGAAGATGAGGAGAAGCTAGCAAAAATGGTGCAAGTGCTAAACGAAGAAGGGAAGTGGTACGGACTGATTATGAATGTCGATAAAACAAAAACAATGGTATTTGGATATAAGGAAATAGGAAGGAAGAGCAGTGTAGATGGTATTGAACTAGCAAATATAGAGAAGTTCACATATCTGGGGAGCAACATAATGTGTGATCTAGACTGTAAGAAGGAACTAGCTAGCGACTAGAATAGTGAAAGCAGGAGAAGTTTGAAGGCGATGGATAAGATCTGGAAAAGCAAAGCAATTAGCTTAGGAATGAAGCTGGGCATCTTGAAAACGTGTGTATTCAGCAGCATGTTGTATGGATGTGAGACATGGGTGATAACAAAATATTCAAAAAGAAGAATATTGGTGTTCAAAAGGAGTTGTTATAGAAAGATTCTGAGAATAGGATGGATGCAGAAGGTCACCAATGTAGAATTATGTAGAAGGAGACAGCCGAAAGAGAACCTGCTGCAGAAGGTATAAAAAGGAAGCTACAACTATTTGGGCATATTTGTAGAATAAACGACCAATGAAAAATCAAGACCCTGGTATCTGGCATAATGGACGGTTCTAATAGGAGAGGCAGACCCCACTGAGAATGGGTAGATGATATAGTAGATTGGTGCAGAGCTAGTCGACAGAAACTAAGCCAGTCCACACTGGACAGGGAAAGATGGAAAAGAATAATGAGAGAGGTGTCAGAAACCAATGGGCACTGAGCCCAAGGTTATTGATGATGATGATGATATACATTTTTGAATCACCCTACAGCAGCAATATGACTCTGAATGAAATTCTATAGGATAGTTTAAAACAACAGTGAAAAGGTTATATTTTCTCTTTAATTCTGTAAAACTTTGCCAGAAGGAAAGGGCTCAAAGAATAATTTGTGAAAGCTATGCTTAATGTATAGCAGTAGTTACATCATCCCTGACTGTTCATATAACCAAGAAATGTTGAGTGTGAAGTGGTGGAAGAAAGGAATATAATTACCTGTTTTGTAGCTGCTATTAATTTGCTGAAATTTCAATATAGTGAAGTCAGTTGGAGAGCATCAATACCCTTTTAGCAGTACTTGTTGTACCTGAGAGTATCTAAAAGAGTTATGTTCATGTATTTTTATTTTTTTCATTTATTTATACTTCCTATCTCATTACATTATCATGCCTGACCAAAGTGATTGCCTTTTTTGATCATATAACTGGCTCTGTGAATATGGGGAAAATGTTGAATATGACTTACTTTATCTTTAGCAAAGCTTTTGATATGATCTCCCATATTATTCTTGGTTGAAGGGACTGTGAGGTGGACAGAAAGCTAGCTGGGTTGTTAAGCTCAACAAGTAGTGATAAATGGCTCAATGTCTAGTTGGCAGCTGGTATCCTGGGGGTCAGTCCTGGGGCTGGTTTTGGTCGACATCTTCATTAATGAGCAGGATGAGGGAATGGGTTGCAAGTTCACAGATGACACTAAACTGGAGAGAGTGGTAGGTAAGCTAGAGGATATGGATAGCGTTCACAGTGACCTCGACAAATTGGAGGATTAGGCCAAAAGAAATCTGACGACGCTCAACTCGGACAAGGGCAAAGTTTTGCACTTAGGGCTAAAGAATTCCTATACACTGCTTTAGACTGGAGACTGATTGGCTGCACAGGAGATGTGCAGAAAAGGACCTGGAGACAGCAGTAATCAAGAAGCTGAATATGAGTTAATAGGGTGCCCTTGTTGCCAAGAAGGCCAACACACATTGGCCGTGTCTACACTAGCCCCAAACTTCGAAATGGCCACGCAAATGGCCATTTCAAAGTTTACTAATGAAGTGCTGAAATGCATATCCAGCGCTTCATTAGCATGCGGGTGGCCGCGGCACTTCGAAATTGACGCGCCTCGCCGCCACGGGGCTCGTCCCGACGGGGCTCCTTTTCGATAGGACCCTGCCTACTTTGAAGTCCCCTTATTCCCATCTGCTCATGCATTTCAGCGCTTCATTAGTAAACTTCGAAATGGCCATTTGCGTGGCCATTTCGAAGTTTGGGGCTAGTGTAGATGTAGCCATTGGGTGACATAAGTAGGAGCATTGCCAGGAGATTGAGTGAAGTGATTATACTGCCTCTATTTGACACTGGTGAAAACACATCTGGAATATTATAGCCAGGTTTGGGGCCCCCATTACAGAAAGGACGTGCGGAAATTGCAGAGAGTCCAGCAGAGGGCTATGAAAATAATACAGAAAAATATGAATAACTCCGTTTCTAATTCTGGCTTCCACCTTTGAATTGAAGCCTCCTTTTACTACTTTCAGTGATTTTAAAATCCCTGGCTTTTCACACAAAATGAAACAGTGTGCATTGACTTGGCTGACAAAAATACAAGCTGAAAATAAAAGGCAATTTAACATAAAAGATTTTAGAATGTCCTCTGTCTCCCAAGTTTTATTTCTTATTTGTATCGTGGTTGGCCTTACTTACATATCTAGTAGTTCTTCTTTAGTGGATCATTTATTTATTTATTTATTTATTTCTGTTGGGGCGCATCTACACTAGCCCCCTTCTTCAAAGGGGGAATGCTAAGCAGGCAGGTCAGAGGAGGCTAATGAGGTGCTGCGATGCCTACCAGCAGTGTAGCCGTGGCCACTTCAAAGTATGCACCGAAGTTCCCTTACTCCCAAAAGGCCAGTGTTTCAAAGTTAGCGGCTTTGACGTTCCCACGGCAGCCATTATGCTAATGAGGTGCTGCATATGCATTGCAGCACTTCATTAGCCTCCTCCAACCTGCCTGCTTAACATGCCTCCTTCAAAGAAGGGGGCTAGTGTAGATGCACCCCAACAGAAATAAATAAATAAATGATCCACTAAAGAAGAAATTGTTGCTTGCTTTTTGGAAGTGCTGAGCATATATACCTCCCACTCATGACAACCAGGGTGGTTGGTGTTCAGGACCCCTGGAAATTAGGCCTCAGATGTCTCAGATTGGCCACTCGTGCTGAGATACTCAAAACTAGTTTTGACATTTTTGAAAATATAGTCCTTAGCCACTCTGGCTATGTCTACACTTAGGCCGTGTCTACACCACCACAAATCTTCGAAATGGCCATGCAAATGGCCATTTCCAAGATTACTAATGAGGCACTGAAATTCACATTCAGTGCCTCATTAGCATGCCACCAGCCATGGCTCTTTGAAATTGCTGCAAAAGATATAGTTATTGATATCTTGTATGAGGATTTGCTCTTTAAAATGAATCACTCTGACCATGTGAATGTCATATTATACAAGCAGGATGAATTATATCTCTATTATACACATTTGTGCTTGTCTGTGTCTACATACAATAAACTTTAAACACATGGGAAAGAAACTGAAGCTGTGTGATTCTAACACAATTTATGTCAGCTCTGGATATCAACAAAAGAACTACTGTGCATGTTTCCCAACCATGCCAAAAGTCTTTCACATGACATTGTCAAATCTCTAAAGGCTAATAACGAAGAGTCTTGAAAATTAAGAGCTCTATACAGTTTCAGTACTCTGCTTATTTGTCTCAATTTATAACTGTATCATTTAACTGCTCCCACTGTGAAGAAATTAACTGAACACAAGAACAAATAAGCACTTTTAATTCATGCATTTAAGAAGAATACATGTAAAAATTAAGTATGTCACAATATAGATATATACCATTAATTTTTAACCACAAAGTTTAAAAAGTTACGCCCCAGCCTCTAAGCCCCTTCCAAAGAAAAGGAAATTGGGTCAAATTTACATCATATAATTAAATTCTCTCTTAGGCTGTGATTTCAACTAGTTTCTCAAAATAAATATGGCATGGTCAACTTTGAAGAAGGCAACTTCTGTGTGGCAGTCAAGAGTACTGATGGTTCAGTAGGTGGCATTCTCTGAGGCCAGATCTACACTAGGAGGTAAAAATCTATTTTAGATATTCAGATCCAGCTATGAGAATTGCATAGCTCGACATATCTAACACTGATTTTTTTGCTACCATTACATAGCGGGCTGTTGATGGGAGAAACTCTCGTTTTGACTTCCCATACTCCTCGTGGCTGCCAGGAGTACCGGGGTGACAAAGGCACCATGACAGTTCAATTAGCGCATCCGCACAAGACACGATAAATTGAACCCCAGAAGATCAAATGCCAGCACATCAATCTTCCCATAAGTGTAGACATACCCTGAGCCAGTACTGAGCCAGTCACCTCTTATGATGACGACTGTGCTGCTGGAGTTATTTAAATGAAGCTGCTGTCCACAGTGGGATATAAAAGATCTTTACTGCACTCTTCTAAAAAGTAAGGATGTTCCCAAAGCCAAACTCAATTACATTCTGCTCACTTACATTTCCATGCAGTTTCCTTAGAACAACTTTCTTCACTACCCATCCTCAACACATTGGCAGTGTTGCTGCAGGCTGTTGTTGATCAGCTCTGCTGCCAATTAGAAGTGACTGCATTGCAATCACAGGTTATTTGGCTCATGTAGATTATGTAGTTTGCAAAATACTTTATGATCATTTGAGCTGAAAAGCAAAATGCATACAACATAAATGTAAGATACTAGTATTGTATTTTTAATTTGCAGTGACATATTTAATCAAGAAATGGGTATTTACTTCTAAAGTAGCTGAAATCACTTGCTGATTTCTGTATTCTAAAGAAATAGTGAAACCATTTCATGTTTTTGAAGAAGGATGGTCTTGTGGATACGATCTGGGACTGAAGAGATCACTCCTCGCTTTGCCACAGGCTTCCAATATGACTTTGGATAAATGATTTTATTTTTCTGTGCTTCAGCTTCCTCACCCATATAATGGGTCTAATACTAGTTGTCTACCACATCGATCACATTTCGAAAATGCTGAGTTTCAATATGTGATAGGAGTCTTTTCTGTAGGTAGATCCAAAAGTATACTGCAGACCACATACATGCAGATTACTTCACCCACCCCTAAAATACTTCTTGGGAGAAATTCAGCAGATATCAACAGTCCAGAACACAACACTCCATGATGGAAAGTAGGGTTGCAAACTTTCTGCTCGCACAAAACTGAAGACCCTTAATCTACTTCTGCTCCACCCCTCCTTTGAGACCCCATTCTTACACCTACCCCTTCTCCAAGGTCCCATCCATGCTAACTTCACCCCCTCTGTTGCTTGCTCTCTGAAACCACACTCACTTATTTTCACTGGGATGGCTCAGGGGGTTGGGGTATAGGAAGTGGCCTAGGGCTCCAGCTCAGGGTGTGGGCTCTGGGATGGGGTGAGAAATGAGTTCAGAGTGCAGAAGGGGGCTCTGTGATTAGACAGTGGGTTCGGATGCAAGAGAGGGGTACAAGCATTGGAGTGGGATCAGGGATGAAAAGTTTGGAGTACAAGAGGGGGTTCCAGGCTCATAGTGGAGCTGAGGGGTTCAAACTATGGGAGGGGGCTCTGAGCTAAGACAGGGGGTTGAGATGTGGGAGGGGGTACAGGCACTGGGCTAGGGTGTGGGTTACAGAGTGGAGCCACAAATGTGGGGTTCAGATTGTGGAAGGGGGATCCAGGCTGGCATAGGAGATTGTGGTCTGAGTCTGTGAGGATTTTGACTGGGGTTACAGACTCTGGGGTAAGGCTGGGGATGTGAGGCTTGAAGTGCACAAGAAAACTTAGGGCTGGGCAAGGGGGATTGGTGTGGGGGGCATGAGGGCTCTGGCTTGGGGTGTTGGCTCTTGGGTGGGTCTGGGGAGGAGGAGCTTTGGGTGCAGTAGGATGCTCCAGGCTGGCACTGTGGGGCTTGTAGTTTGGGAGTGGGCAAAAGGATGGGATAGGGGGCTGGAGGCACAGAGTTGTAGGCTTTGGATGGCATTTACCTCAAGCAGCTCCTAGAAGCTGCATCATGTCCCTACTCTAGCTTCTAAATTGAAGCACAGCCAGGGGGCACTGTGTACTGCACCACCCACAGGCACTGCCTCTGCAACTTCCATTGGTCACAGTTTCCAGCCAACGGGAGCTATAGAACCATCACTTGGGATGAAGGAGCAGCATGCGGAGCCTCCTGGCTTCCCCTTTGCATTGGAACTAGAGAGGGCACATGCAGCTGTTCTGGGACCTCTGCAGAGCCATGGCAGGCAGGAAGCTTGCTTTAGCCCCACTATGCTGCTAACCAGACCTTGAACAGGCCAGCCACCAGTGCTGATCAGAGCCACCAGAAGTCCCTTTTTGACCAGGCATTCTGGTAGAAGACCAGACACCTGGCAAATTTAGGAAGTGAGAATACTTACCATACTTCTCCAACTGAAACCATATAGGGAATTTTAGGTAAGTTAATTATACAAAATGGAATTTGGCCAGAGCAGTTGGGCCTAGTCTCGCTAAATTATGTGGACTATTTACAAATGCACCATGCAGGGGCTCTGGTTCAGTACTGACTCAAAGAGAAGAGAGCTGCCTACCAAATCATAAATATTTCCATCAGCCCTTGGGTTTTCCCTGGAGGCAAACTCTCGCAAGTAGTAATTAATTTGCCCTTGCTTAACATATGATAGCTGATGAGATCTCAGCTTAAGGCAGAATGGCTAATAATACACTTACACCAATGTGCATTTTATTCACAGTAAGAGGTACTAAGATTCCACATGATGGTTCAGTTTGCATATTTCATTATATGAAATATTTTCATGCCTGTGGTACAAACAAACACTGTTTTGGAATCTACCTTCTCACACCTCTAGCCCAATTCTAATTCAGCCTCTAAAGTTTTATGCAGAAAATTATGATAAACCATTAAGATAATTAAAAAGTGAAATACTTATGTAAGAAAAGATTGTTGCCTTTTTTCATGAATGAAATGTTCTCCATATAAATCCAACACCTACTGGTAAAATAAACTGTTGGAAAATAAAATTAAAGTAACTAAGTCTTTTTAAATAACTGTACTTCATGAAAGTGCGTGTTTAGAGTCCCAATTACTGTTAGGCTTTGTGCTAACAATTTAAAGTACAATTAGCAATAAAATAGCCAGTTCTTAAGGCCACCGATAAATTAAAGTTAGAAAACAATGGTGACTTGTGCTTAGTATGCAGATCATATAAACTCAGACTGAAAGGAAGGGCATTAGGATTCTGGACACCTGGTCTTCTCTTGCTGTGGATAAAGAACAGGGTTGAATGTTGGAGTTCACTCGTACAATTCTAATAGTTAATCCTGTTTGTAACGGTCGATTTACATGTTGAAGATCTAAAAGACAGGAAGTACAGAGTCTGCCTTTGAATTTTAGTCTTTAGAGTTTTCCCTGTTAATCTTTCTGAGACAAGCGTCACAGTTTATTACCAACTATTTTGAGGTTTTCAACACAAGTTTTTCATACACTTTGCAACAACATAAGTTAAAAGAAAAGAATTCATTCTTTGCTTAGTGCAATATATATTTTCCACATTTGGTAATACCTATATGAATTTAGTTCCACTTTTGAAACTATTTCTTCATTGTTTATTAATCAAATAATTTACTTAGTATTCAATCAAGTCTAGTTGAAAACTGCCAGCCGAACACTGCCTCATCTTTAGTACATTTAATTGTAATATTAATATTTTGGCATATATTTTAACAACTAATATAGATGTGTTAAATAAGAAGCATTTAGCTATTAGTTTCATAGCACATTACCAGAAAAGTCAATCTTATTAATTTGTTAGCTTTTGGTTGCAGGAGTAATATTATGAAGATATGTGGGCTGAAATTAAAGAATTTCAGTTTTAAGATAAACCATTAGAAAATTAATCAGCAAATAATATGCAGATACTCCTACTGCTAAATATCTGCATGTGCAAATCACAAACTCATATTATCCAAGCGCACTTGAAAATTTCAGCATGAATGATTTGCCCGGTCACATCTCCTGATTCAGTCCTGTGTCTTAACCACTTCCCCCATTATTTGTATTTTAATCAGTGTGCATGGGGTTAACAAGCTTTAATTGATGGTACTAAAAATAACAAAGGAAACAGAAAATTCAGAGAAACAGATGATAACTTGAACACATTTATTGCAAAAAAGAAACAAATGGAAAGGACATAATAATAGGGAAGATGATAAGATTTTTGTAGTGCTGAGTCAGTCAGAGAAGGCCAGGAAATATTTCTTGAAAGTCTAAGAAGCAACATGGCATAAGTAAACGAAAAAAGCTCACTGCTAAAACTTGCTTTCAAGACATCAGTAGCCATCACCTCTCATTCTGCAGATTTTTTTAATTCACTTTTAATTCCTTAGGGCCTGATTACCATGATTCAATGGAAAATTGTCACAATAATCCTCACTTTAGATGCAGGAACATCAGGATGATTGGAGGATATGAGTGATCTTGGATTAAAGCTGCCACAGGGAACGGCCAGTGTCGCTTAAAGCCAAAGCACAACCGTATAATGGTGTGTAGTTTCTCCTCACTTTCACCAACCTCAAGGCCAGCCAAAGAACAATAAGGAGAAAATAAACATTTTAACTGCTTGAGTCAGGGTCCTTCCTCAAAGTTTAAAAATCAGTTGCAATCTTCTCCATTTTTAAAGATTATCAAACATCTTAAAAATTAGACTTTCCTGGTAAAAAAAAAAACTTTAAAAAAAACAAAACAATGAAACAAACAAACAAAAAAACCCACCTTCCTGGTGTATTTTAAATCTAAAGGTCTGTGCTAAAATTACTTGTTAGAGTAAATTCCACACAGACTCACACAGCTTCAAACATACAATTTTATATTATGTGTGTGCAAAAAATGAGAGCACCAAGTTACAGTATCTATTTTAAGAAAAACAAGCTAATGCTGCTAGGTTAAATACTCAGATGTAAAGAAACACCGAAGTTATCGTTCCATTTACAGCATTAAATTCTGCTTATGCATTTTAGGTCACTTGTAATTACATGAGCAGGTTCACATTCAGAGAAATTGTGGGGGTGGATGGAGGTTTGTCAGCAGGTCTGCCAACACTGCTATGGCAGCCCTTTAACATTACTGCCCCTTCTGTCCCTGACAACACTCTTATGTTCTTACCTGTGTGCCGTACCTACCTGTGCCAGCCTACTTTCACATCTGGGCTAGAGGGACATATGACAGAGGTCTATACAATTAAGAATGCTGTAAAGAAAGTAAATAAGTATTATTTACATCTTCACATAACACACCAAGTAGGAGTCATGAAATGAAATTGAGGCAACAAGTTTAATACAAATGTAAGGAAATACTTCTTTATACAGTTGTAACCCCAGAGGCGCTGAGACCACTGACCAGGGAGAGTGAAGTGTCTGCTCTACAGTATTAGGCTATGTCTACAAGACAAGATAATACTGTTAAATCAGTTTATTGAGCCATAACGCCAATTACAGAATATCAATATTACCGGAAGGGTACAGTGTCTATCTTGAATTTAAAATCTCAAATCAAGGCTAGCGTGGAGGCACCATGTCCTTAACTCAAATTTGTTAGCCTGCAGAAGTGTCCCATATGTATCCCACAAAGCTACGTGGTGACCTTCCAAGTGTGGGCACTTCATTGTGCACCGTTGTCAGGTGTGCAGGAAGAAGGTCAAAGTAAGCCTGCAAAGTTTGAATTGAATTCGAATGAAAATTTGAATTTGAATCTAGCAGTGAGTCCTGGAAATAAAAAGGGCATTCAATATGAAAAAATCCCTTTGCCCACCACATTGCACTGCATTGAGAGCCATCGCACCACTTAGGTAGCAATTATCGGTAGCCCTGTACTGCAATCATGAGCACTCAGGGTAGTGATCTGACCAGCATTTCTCCAACTTGCAAGAGAGCCCTAGTTTGTACCCACCAGGAGAGTCTGGATTTCATTACCATTTGGGGAGACCAATCGGTGATGATGAGACTTCGGGTGGCTGAGAGAAAGGTGCCCATCTATGATCAGATGGTGCACAAGATGGCAGCCCGAGGTTACTCCCAGGACTCTATGCAGTGCCAGGTGAAGGTGAAAGAACTCCGTTAGGCCTATCAAAAAGTCCGGGAAGCCTACTAGCAGTCAGGGTGGCTCCACAAACCTGCCACTGTTATCAACAGCTCCACATGCTTTTGGGGAAAGACCCCATCATGGAGCCCAGACTGAATTATGATACTTGTGGAGGCTCTGGTATGTCTGAGATGAGCCTGGAGGAGCAGCGTGGACCAGAGGAAGAGGGCAACAGAGAGGAGGAAGGGAGCAACGAGCAGGGGACAGAAGGAGTTTTTCTGGATAGCCCTGAGCTCTTCACCATAGAACTGAAACCAGGCCCCTCCACAGAGGGACGCTCCATGCCAGTTCCCTCCACATCAGTCACTTCCATGCTGGTCCCTGGGCCCTCTAGAGCACGTGGTTTGGGTGAGTCTGCATGCTAGAAGCGGTTTAGGGGTGTGGATAGCTATAGGGTTTTGCATAGGTACAGGGTTGCTAGCTGTGCTTCTGTGCCTCTCAGAACAGCGTGTTAATGTTTCTTGGGAGGGAGCACTACACCTTTTTGGAGATCTCCTCGAAGGCCTCATCCAGGCATTCTTGGGCACAGCTGAGCAGTGAAACTCCCTGGTCCAAAGCAGACATACGGCTGAGAGAACCAGGAAGCGGGGAGGGGCAGTAAAACTCCCTTGTCCCACCAAAAAGGAGCATTCATTCATTACGACACACTTGATTTATTGGCATCATGGTAGAGGCATACAAAGATACCATGTGAGTTACAGATCATTGATAAAGCTATTTTTTTAAGGCATCCCTTATTGCTGAAGCCTGAGCATGGGTACTGGTGGATGACAGTGTAGATGGCTGCGAGTAAGCCCTACCTATTGCCTCTGCTTCGGAATGCCATATAGACAGGAAACTCTCCCACCTTGATTCACATATGTTGTGCAAAATAGTGCATGCTGTAATAACGATGGGAACATTAGCTTCAGAAATGTCCAAATGGGTCAATAAACATCTGAACGTCACTTACAAATGTCCAAAGGCACATTCCACAATCATTCTGTACTTGCTCAATCTGTACTTAAAGTTTTCCTTGCTGGGGTCCAGGGATCCCATGTAGCATTTCATCAGGCAGGGAAGCAGAGGATAAGCAGGTTTGCCCAATATAACAATTGGCATCTCCACGTTGCCAATCTTGTTTTTCTGATCAGGGAAAAAAGTCCTATCCAGGGGCTTTTCGTATGGTCCCAAATTTTGGAATATGCACGCATCATGAACCTTCCCTGACCAGCCAATGTTGACATTGGTAAAATGACCTGTGTGATCTAGCAACCCCTGAAGGACCATGCAGAAGTACCTCTTTTGATTAATATACTCCGACGCCAAATGTGCCGGGGCCATGATGGGGATGTTCATGCCATCTATTGCCCCACCACATTTAGGAAACCCCTGGGCAGCAAAGCCATCCACTATGGCCTGTACATCTCCCAGGCTCACAGTCTTCCTGAGGAGATGCCCACAGATTGCATGGGCCATCTCCATCACCACAGACCCTATTGTAGATCTGATCATCCCGATCTGATTTGCCACTGACCAGTAACTGTCAGAGGTTGCAAACTTCCACAGTGCAATTGCCATTCACTTCTGTACCTTTAAGGCCTGCCTCATTTTCGTGTTGCTGCACTTCAGGGTGGGCACCATTGTATCACAAAGTTCCATAAAGGTGGACTTGCACATGCGAAAGTTCTGCACCCACTGCTGGTCATACCAGGACTCCAAAATGATGTGATCCCACCAGTGTGTGCTGATCTCTCGAGTCCAAAAACGCCACTCCACTGTCATCAATGCAGTCATGGCAGCCACCAGCTTGGCATTCTTGGTCTGCAGTTGGCAAAATTGCAGTTCGAAAACACATCCTCCTCGTCCTCCTCCTCATCATCATCAGCAGCAGCACCACTAGGATAGACAAGCGCCATCAAGGTTTGGAACTGAAGGACAAATTGGGTGTCAGCTGCTGTGGTTGCCGAAATGATCTGTGCTATGATTTGGAGCATTTGTGGATCCATGCTTGTGCTGGAATGCTGCAGCAGGAAATGGCACGATTTCCAGTTCTTTTTTTGTGTGGTTACTGATGCAGTGCATTATGGGATAGTGATTCCAATTCTGGGATTCCAACGTAAAACACCCACAAGCAACCGGGACTAAGGCACTGTGGGATAGGTACACACAATGCAGTGTTCATGCTGTTGAACTTGCATGGGGCGATGGGGATGCAGAGATTCGACATGGGCAAAAGGTTGGTCAAATTTCAAGAAGCTTTGTGAACACTTTATTCGAATACATGATATTGAGATTAAATATTCAAGTTTATTGTATATCAAATTTATCTCATAGTGCAGATGCAGCCTTAGGTGAAAGACAGCTGGGTTTTAGCTCCGAAAGTTGCAGGTTCATTCCCCCCTGCTGACAACCTGGGTCTGTCAGTCTTACACAATGAATAGTTAACCTGTGGAACTTGTTACCAGGGGATGTCGTGAAAGCCAAACTATAACTAATTTAAAAAAAAAATTAGGCTATGCCTACACTAGGGAATAGCCAGTGGCATAGCTGTACCATGTGAAGGTCTCTCGTACGTGTTTTTTTCATCCCCTGAGCCACATAAATTTTGACAACATAAATGGTGATGTAGACATATCCTGAGATAAGTTCGTGGATGATGAGTGCATCAGTGGGTAGACAAGATGGTCAGGGATGGAAATCCATTCTTGACAGGCGGAGGCTGGGACTGAATGACAAGGGACAGATTAGTTGATAAATTCTGTTCTCTTCTCTGTTCTGTTTGCTTTTTTCCCTCTGAAGCTTCTGACAACCATTCTCAAAAGACAGATGAGACAGATGAGACCATTTGTCTGATCTGGTATGGCCAGTCTTATACTCATCCAGGGCTTGCTTAGAATCAGTGGAAAGGCCACCAGTATATCTTAGAGATAACGTTCCATTAGCAAAATGCTTGTATAAAGATATACATAATATACAGAGAATAATGCTTTGGTGTGTTCACTGGTCTTTGTAATTATTAATCCTCCTGAAACTCAGTCTCTTCACACTGGAGAAATTGCTACATCAAACATGAAGCAGTTGAACATACCTAGATACATTTATTTCAAAACATATAGTGCTTTTCTGCCAATTCTATACACCTTTCAATAGGCAGCATGCCCCAAGGCAAGTTCTATGTCTGGCCAGGAAATGTAATTGTTTGAGTAAACATTGACTGTTCCAGTGTCCATGTTGCTTCTGTCTGTTGAAAGATTGCAAGGTCCCTTATTTGGAGCTCGGCGCCATCAGTAGCTCATGAATGGCATTAAGCTTCTAAAAGTATATTGTTCTTAAATTCTAAAGGAATACACAGACCTTGATAAAGATGATGGATGTACATGTTACCCACCTTCCATTTATTTGTTTATTGACAGCTAAACCAGTGGAAGCCTCTGCCCAAATAATACGTCGAATGCAAGTGTAGAGGTGGGAATTGAAGCCTGGTCAGCAATACGAGGCTAGCTTGACATAAGCTGTTTTGCACTGACTTAGGTATGTAATTGTCTTCACTTAAATTTGGCTGTCACGGAAGTAAGTGTGCTGCTATAGTAACACCACCTCTCTGAGCGTCATAGAATCACGACTGATGCAATTAGGTTGACATTGTGTCAGTGTAGACACTGCTTTGCTTACATTTACATGAAACACAGAGACCACCACAGGCAAAAACACAGGGTGAGGTCTCAGCCTAACCTTATCCTTGTGAAACACTGTGTACAAGGGATCCACTGAAAGTGCCCTCAGCTCAGATACCCCACTTCTGAAAAATAGAATGAATGACCTTTGGGTGGAGAGACCATTCATGATCTGTGTTACATGTTACCCAAGCCATTTCCCTACCAGTATTTTGCCCAAAGCCTCATGCTTCCCTGAGGGAGAAATGTTTACATGCCTTGGATGTTAGATGCTGGCCGTCTATATGAATAGGACTAGGCCCTCTAGAAGAACACAGCAACTCTTTGTGGCAGTTGCTGATAGAAATGAAGGGCCTTCTGGTCTCCTCCAGTGGATTTCTTCCTGTATAGTGACCTGCATCAAGGAGTGTTACAAGCTCATGAGGTTCCTCCTCCACTGGTTAGGGCACACTCCACGAGAGCGGAGGTGTCGTCTGTGACATATTTGGTGCACGTGCCTGTCCAGGACATCTGTAGGGCAGCCACCTGGTCCTCAATTCATACATTTACAGCACATACTTTGACGCATCATGCATTGGAAGATACTGCAGTGGGCAGGGCTGTCCTGCATTCCATTCGGGGCTCCAACCCCGCCTCCTACACACTGGCTCGTATTCACCCAACTTGGAATGGACATGAGCAATTACTTGAAGAAGAAAAGACAGTTACCTGTTCTGTAACTGGTCTTCTTCGAGATGTGTTTCTCATGTCCATTCCAAACCCCTACCATCTTCCCTGCTGTCAGAGTATCCGGCAAGGAGGAACTGAAGGCGGGGGCATGTTGGGCAGTGCGTATATTGGTCTCCATATTGGTCGCCATATTGGTGCCACTCCAAGGGGCGCTGCACTGACCTATGGCTACTGCTAGGGCAAAAAGCTTCCAGCAACCCAACTTGGAATGGACGTGAGCAGTGCATCTCAAAGAACACCAGTTACAGAACAGGTAACAGCCTTTTCCAGTCTTCTAGTAGATACTCACTTTTCACAGACCTGTCCAAAATAATTTCTAGTGATTGAATGGGACAAAGTAGCCAGAGAAAAAGTGAGAACTTGCCTCAGTGTCTTTTGTTCTGACTCCTAAATCTTCTTTTACATTGATGAATTTTAATATTTCTCCTACTAACCCTCATATATGGCTTTAATTGGCCCCAAAACTAGCTTTACTGAATTATAACATCCTCTTGCTGCAGCATTCTCTATAGCTATTTCTGAATATGTCAAACACCTGATTTTCCCCAGGGATAAGGGGCTGCTGACAAAGATGGGTTTTGCATACAGAACCACATCTACACGGTATGTTTTCTGACGACATCAGCCTCTACCGGCAGAGTGATTCTGCAGGAGTATGCAAATTAGCCGTGTAATTATGCAAATTAACATACATTTGCATTTTAAGAGTCCTCCTTTGAATCACGCTGCCAGGAGCATGGCTCTATGTAGACATAGCCTGATAGTGTGTAGTCATCATTTTTTCCAAGCTTCTGCATTATACTCACTGTGAAGAGCTGATCAAAGATGGATTCTCTTTGATTCTGGTGTCTCTGCTCTCTGGAACATACATTGCTTTATGTGTAATGCCTGTAACTTTTACAAGCTGCCTTTGGGATTTTATTGATTTCCGAATATGTAGATAAATAGTTCAGCTTACCAGTCAGTACAATATCTTGTGGCTCAGAGCACCTTGGAAGTTAGTTCACTAAGCTTTTATGTGGGTTTCTTCTTTCCTTGTCATCAGCAGCAGGTGCCCACATTTATTTCTACTTTGGTTTTCATTCTTTGTAACCTTATCCAAAGAATTTCTCATTTCTTTGTTGTTGGACAATAGCTCCTCACACTTGTAACTGTTGATATATCACAACCTTTTCAAACCTTTGTCCTTTTCTCCTCTTCGATATAAAGTTTTACTCTCTGTAAATTACCTTCTGGTTATAAGACTCTTTATGCTTCCGACCTCTCATGAGAGTGGAGGGAGCATTGAGGCTTTAAATTGTTAGCTCGTCAGTGCAGTTCCTTAGTTTTTGTCTCTCTTGTACAGCCCAAAACATATTATTGTTCAATAAAAAAAATAACACAGGGATAAATGAGAAAGAGATGAATATTCATCATGACGCATAGCATAACACAATAAAAATATAGTATTATGTTAGCTCTGATATGCAGCTGATTTGTTTTATATTTAACCGGCACTAGTTGAACATAGAAAACCTCTCTGTATTAGACAAAGGTGTTGCATACAGTACATTGTCTCTATACTGTCTAATTGCAACTGTGTTTACAGAAGTCAATAACTGTCGAAAAGAAAAGTATGTTAAATGAAAAATCAATTACAAAATGCCCCTACTTATTTTAAATGGGAAAAAACCCACAAACGAACGAATACAGTCCCTATTCTGCAGATTTTGCTGTATGCTTTAATCTCCCTATTTTTCAACCTCAACTGTTTTGTAAAAAAACAAGTACTTTCATTACCTTAGCAACCACAGAAACATGTGGTACTGTATGTATGCAACCTTTTTAAGAAAGTACACAGCACCATGGGAACTGAGCTGTTGACTCCTGCGGAGGCACCAAATGGTAGCGATAGAAGCAATTCAAATACACTATTCAAATAAATGATAGAAGTTTCACACCAGTGATGTAAGACAAACAAAGACTGGGGCTTCTCCTCTACTGCAGGACCCTTTGGATATTTCCCATTATTTCTACAGGACTGAAAGCTCATACCGCCTAATCAATAGATAGAATTTTAAGCTACATTTGCATTGCAGAATACTTCCTAAACCTTCCAGTTATCCAGGCACAGTGTGACAATATGCAATTTTACAGTCATTTAAAAGGAAAAAGTGTTTCCAATTAGTTCTCTTGTCTTTCAAAATTTATTATGTTCATTAAATTATTTTTATCAGACAGCTGTTTTCGGACAAGGTACTGTATGCTAGTGCTAAGAGCTTTCTGTGTATAAAGGCATGTGTCAGGATGATTGCAGTGAACTTATAGATGAATGGAGCAAATATCAGACCAATGACCAGTCAGCTGAAAATGGCTGCATTACATGAAGTGTGTGCCAAGTTTATTTTCCAGATGATTTTGCTTGGATTAAAGTCATAGTTATTCTCGGGTGCTTTGCCTCTCTGTTTAAAATATAAAGATATGTTCCTGCCTTGTGCTGTGTTGTGCGGGTTAAATACATGTTATAAGGTGACACACTTTCTAGTCATCGCTCTCGTGGGCACTGTCACAGGGTGCCAGTCTCACCTCTCTAGGTAGGTACTTACATAGCTTCATCAGCTTAACATCTAAGAACCTCAGTGACTGTAGTTCACAGTACCACAACAGCTCTGTGAGGCAGGAAAGACAGGGAATGGATAGTAGATTAAGTGACTTGTGTAAGGTTATGATGCAAATAAGAACTGAACTCCATCTCCTACATCCCCATTAACTGACATTGGTTACAATGTATATGGCTCCATCAGCATAACATTTAGACATAGGAAATGCTTAGATGTTATGCTGATGGACCCATATAGATTTTATCCAGTCCCTTCCAGTCATTCTGTGCTGTGCACTATGGTTCCCCTAGATCAACGTGTATGGGTTGCCATGTAGTGACAGAAGAAACAGTAAGAGTGCCCTCTAAAATAAATGCTGCTTCTACACTTGCACCCTCTCATCCGACGTGGCATAGTAATGAGGCAAATGGAAGCAGGCTAATGAGGTCCTAACATGCATATTCAGTGCCTCATTAGCATAATGGTGGCTGTGCCAATATCAAAGTGCAGACTTTGAATTGCAGGTTGACAGTGTAGATGCCGGCACCTTCGAAATAAGTGCCCCACTTTTACATTTTCTTACTCCCACAAAACTAGATTGGAGTAAGGGAATGTTGAAGTGGGGCACATATTTTGAAGCTGCCCCCATCTACAATGTCAGTCTCCACTTTGAAATTTGTGCATCCACCATCCCCACCCACATTAGCGCCCCATTAGCCTGCTTCGAATTACCTCATTACCATGCCAGCTCTGATGGGAGGGGGCAAGTGTAGAAGCAGCTAAAATGAATTCCACCACATGGAAACTTTTTCTATTCAAGCAACTTTATGTGATATACAGCACTTTCACCAAATTCCATAGCCTCATTGCAGGTATGTGACATACCCCAGGGTGCAATCTAGAAGTGTGTGACTACTGTGATCCCTTAATTCTCTTCCGTGGGCTATCTCTTGCTGTGCTAATGACAAGCAGCAAATCCCTCCTGGTACTGAGAGCACCCAGCCAACAGCATGCAGGGACACATCCAGCTATGTTGTATGAATGCTCTATACATCATTCATGAAATATAAAGAAAGAGGAATCAGCCCTAGTGATGTCCCATCTTACAATGCTCAAGACCTTAAGCAGTATAAGCTCATTAATTGCTTCACCACTTTATCAAAGGAAAGTGCAAATGTACCAGCCTTTATAGCAGAGCAGATTCCCCAAGCACTTTCGACAAACCCAATCTGGTAAGTATAAATATTAAAATAAGTTTATAAACTAGTTCAATAGGTCAAAAATGTTAAATGATACCTCACAGGCCTATTTCATACAAAATGCATCATAATCTTTTCACAGTGGTGATATGGTTGTTCCAGAGTGCTGTTGTGAGTTGCATAGTGACACTATTAATTGTGGTTTTAATCACACTATTAAACAATAACACTGTTAACATTTTTACATTTTCAAATAATCATAGTAGAATACAAGTTGAAGCATGAAGGCGCATATGAAGGTTTAGTATTTCTGGCATGTAGATAACTTGTGACATTAGCTACAAATGTGCCTGTGAATATCTGCCACTTTCAGGTGTCACACTAAATAAGAACCAGTAGTATCGCCCATAACTGTAAACAAACTTGTTTATTTTAATAGGTGGTTGAACTAGAAGTAGGATTGAGTGGACATGTAGGCTCTAAAGTTTTACATTGTTTTGTTTTAAAGTGCAGTTATGAAAATCATTCTACATTTGTAACTTACACTTTCATCATAAAGTGATGGTGCTACAGTAAATAAAATAAATAAATATATGGAGATATACATCTCATAGAACTGGAAGGGACCTCAGGAGGTCATTAAGTCCAGTCCCCTGCCCTCTTGGCAGGACCAAGCACCATCTCTACTATTCCTTTTATCATTTTTAAAGTGCAAATAATTGTAATACAATAACGTAAAGTGAATACTATACACTTTGTATTTCGTATTACAATTAAAACCAATATATGTGGAAGTGCAGAAAAAAATCCAAAAATATTTGTAATGAATTGAAATTGGTATTTTACTATTTGATAGTGTGCTTAAAGTTGAGATTCATCATGACTGCTTTTTAAATCTAGTTAATATGTTGTATGTTTGTGTTAACTGTTTTTAATTGACAGCCCTACAAAGTATTCTTGCACTCTGAATTTACTTGAGAGTAACTGAAATCAGAATTTGGTACAAATATTAAACTTAGATAAGATGCCCACCCCACCCAGGTTGAAAGATGTCCAGGTAGGCCAACTAACTCCATAGACCATACCTGGAGAAGAAGCCACTGAGCAGGGAACTAATTGGAAGCATGCTCAGCTTCAGGAACAAGAGGGGCCTATATAAAGCCCAGGAGTTGTGAGCAGTAGAGAGTTGCTGAGAAATGTTCCAGAAGGGAGGGAAGCAGCCACTCTTTGGCTGTGTCTACACTTGAATAGCTCGATATTACCAGGTGACTGTCTTTACTGAAAATATCTTTAGCTCGATTTAGGGTGCACTAATCTTGAGATTATAGAATCACAGTTACCTATGTCAAGATCAAATTCAGAAGTTCAATTAAAGGCCAGTGTGGAAGCACCACATCCTAAAACAAAATTTATTAGCCTCTAGAGGTGTCCCCTATATAGCCCACAAAGCCGTGCATGCTGCATCTGGCTCCCAGCTCCCCTATACTAGCGGGAGCTGGGAAACTGACCAGGCTGCTGCACTCCTGTGGCAGGGACCAGGGACCTGCAATCAGGCAGCCTGAACCACGCAGGGCCAAGCACCCTGCTGCCAGGCTGCTTGAGCTAGACACAGGGCCAGGGACCCTGCTGCCAGGATGCTTGAGCAGGACACAGGGCCAGGGACCCTGCTGCCAGGCTGCTCGAGTTGTGCGCAGGGCCAGGTCCCCTGCAGCCAGGATGGTTGAGCCACGGCACCCCACTGCTGGGCTCCTTGAGGTGCGTGCAGGGCCAGACACCTCACTGCCAGGCTGCTCGAGCCATGCATGGAGCCAGGCACCCCGCAGCCAGGCTGCTGAAGACGCGCACAGGGCCAGACGTCCCTGGGCAGGCACCCACCCCACAGGCACTCTTGGCCTCCTGTGACCAGGTGCCCTCAGTGAAGACCCAAGCAAAGAATTCATTGAGTTTCTCTGCAATGACTTTGTCATCTTTGTGTCCTTTTGTATCTTGATCATCAAGGGGCCCCACTTGCTGTTTAGCAGGCTTCCTACTTCTGATGGACTTAAAAAACATTCTGGTATTGCTTTTTTGAGTTTTTGGCTAGCTGTTCTTAAAATCCTTTCTGGCTTTTCTTATCACATTTTTACATTTAATTTGGCCGTGTTTATGCTCCTCTCTATTTTCCTCACTAGAATTTGAGTTCCACTTTTTAAAAGATGTCTTTTTATCTCTCACTGCTTCTTTTACATGGTTGTTAAGCCATGGTGGCTCTTTGTTAGGTCTTTTACTATGTTTTTAATTGGGGTATACATTTAAATTGGGCTTCTATTATCATGTCTTTGAAGTTTCCATGCAGCTTGAACGGATTTTATTTTAGTCACTGTACCTTTTAATTTCTGTCTAACTAACATTTTTGAAATAGTTCCCCTTTCTGAAATTAAATGCCACAGTATTGGACAGCCGAGATGTTCTTCCCACAACAGCAATGTTAAATGTTGTTATATTATGGTCACTGTTTCCAAGCAGTCCTGTTACAGTTGCCTTTTGGACCAAATCCTGCACTCCACTCAGAACTAAATCGTGAATTGCCTCTCTCCTTGTGGGTTCCTGTACAAGGTGCTCCAAGAAACAATCATTTAAAGTATCAAGACATTTTATCTCTGCATCTCATCCTGAGGTGACATGTACCCAGTCAACATGGGGATAATTGAAATCCCCAACTATTATTGAGTTTATTTTGATTGCCTCTCTAATCTCCGTTAGCATTTCATAGTCACGATCACTGTCTTGGTCGATAGTATATCCCTACTGTTATATTCTTACTAGAGCATAGAATTTCTATCCATAGAGATTCTGTGTAACCTTTTCATTCATTTAAGACTTTTACTTCATTTGATTCTACATTTTCTTTCACATAGAATGCCACTTCCACACCTGCACAGCCTGTTCTGTCCTTCCAATATGTTGTGTATCCCAATATGATTGTGTTCCATTGATTGTCCTCATTCCACCGGGCTTCTGTGTTGCCTGTTATATCAATATCCTCCCCTAATACAAGGCACTCTAGTTCACCCATCTTATTATTTAGACTTCTATTTATTTGTCTGCCTTTTCCTGATTCTTCTTCATGAGATTGTTTCTCTTCTGATTCAGCTTATACTGATCCACCCTCTCCCCCTGACTAAAACCTAGAAAATTTCTATTAATAGACTCTCCTCTAAGAGAAGTGTCTATCCGATCCACATGCTCCTCTGCACCAGTCATCTTTCCCCCGTTTCTTAGTTTAAAAACTGCTCTATGACCTTTTTAATGGTAAATGCCAACAGTCTGGTTCCACTTTGGTTTAGGTGGAGTCCATCCGTCCTGTATAGGTTCCCCTATCCCAAAAGTTTATCCAGTTCCAAATAACTCTAAACCTCTCCTCCCTACACCATCGTCTCATCCACGGATTAAGACTCTGAATTTCTGCCTGCCTACCTAGCCCTGCATGTGGAACTGAAAGTATTTCTGAAAATGCCACCATAGAGGTCCTGGATTTCAGTTTCTTTCCTAGGAACCTAAATTTAGCCTCCAGGACATCTCTCCTACCCTTCCCTATGTCATTGGTACCTACATGTACCACAACCACCAGCTCCTCCCCAGCACGACACATAAGCCTATCTAGATGCCTCGAGAGATCCACAACTTTTGCACCAGGCAGGCAAATCACCATACGGTTTTCCTGGTCATCACAAACCCAGCTACCTTCATTTCTAATGATTGAATCACCCATTACTAACATCTGTCTTTTCCTGCTGACTGTAGTTCCCTCCCCCAGAAAGGCATCCTTAGTGCGAGAGGATACCACAAGACTATCTGGAAGGAGGGTCCTCACTATGGGATTGTTTCCCTCTGCTTCCATTGACTGGTGTCGTTCTGTGAGCCTTTCATCCTCCTTACCGGTTCAGGGGCTGTCTGACTGGAGGTGGGACAATTCCACAGTGTCCCAGAAAGCCTCATCAACATACTTCTCTGCCTCCCTCACCTCCTGTAGCTCAGCCACCCTGGCCTCCAGAGTTCCACACTTGGTCTCTGAGGGCCAGGAGCTCCTTGCACCGAATGCACACGTATGCCACCCGGCCATGGGGCAGATAATCATACATGCTACATTGGATGCAATAAACAGGATAGGCCCCACTCTGCTGCTGGATTTCTGCCTGCATTTTCTATGGATAATTAGATTATATATGGGGTTATTTAAATGTGGTACTTTAGGATAGAGTTATTAGTATAAAAGTTTTAGAGAATGTCAAAAGGAACTAGCTCCCCTCTCAAAACTCCCTCCTGTTCACAAGCTCCCCTAGTTGGTTACTAGCAGGCTTTATAATCTCTGGCCTTCTTTATTGGTAGCTCTGCTCCCTGGGTATGACTCAACCACTGAGCAGAGGGTTCTAGATTTCAAATCCTATCTGCCAGCGTCAGCACATGGATTTACAAACAGCTCAGCACATGGATCTCCAAACATAGAGACAAACACAAACCCAGTATACAGTCACAAGTAATCCCCAAACACAAACATGCACACTCCAGACAGCCACTTACCCCAAGGTCCTGTGAATTGCTCCTCCTTCACCTGGACAGTGCCCCTCTCAAAACTCTCTCCTGTTTGCAACCACCCTGGTCCCTTACTAGCAAGCTTTATAAGCTCTGGTCTTCCCCATTGGCGGCCCCAATTATTTTCCAAAGAGGCATGGTCAGGAAGTAATGTAAGTTACGTCTTTTTCATAAAAGTCTGAGTTTGTTTCATAACAGGAGCCAGGAGAAATGGATGAGGCATTGCAATGTAATGTTGTATTTATTATGATTATATCATGTCCTTTTGCTAAAATGCAAGCCTGCATTTCATCCTGAAAGGTTTGTGCTTAATGAGTAAAATGAAGTTTGTTGTTTGAAAAGTATGGGGTCATGCAGTCAAAAAATAAATGGGTTTCCTAAAAAATAGAATGTTAACTGCAGTTGTACATACTAAAACTGAAAATACATTAGAGGTGGTTTGGCTGACTTTGGAGTTTATCACTAAAGCCACTGATGTCAGCGAAAATGTGATTTGGCAGGAGAAGGACAAATTTCTTTCTGGGCAACTTTTTTAAAAGAAATATTGAGATTGACTCATTCTAACTCCCTCCCTGTTGCCTGGTGTTCTCAGATCTCTTGAACTAACTCACATAGAAATGTAATACTGCAGCATTCCAGTTGCCTGTAAATAAATGTTGAATCCACTATTTAATCGTTCTCGGCTTCTGAAAGTAGATTAAGGTGTGCCCGTTCTCAGGGGGCTACCAGCATTGATAGTGAGACATGGGATATGAACACTGAAGGGTCACTCTGAGGATAAAAACAATACAACACATTGGAAACAGCATTGTAACTGTGATTCTCATGGATTAAACTTCAAATGAGCCCTTCCGTTCCATTCAATTATTGTTCAGTGCAAATGGCAACAGCCTGTTCTCACATGTGAAACAGAACAAGATCTCATTTTTGGGAGCCTACTCATTAAATTATATTTGGATTTTCCCCTTTTTGTTAGACAGACAAGAAAGGTGGATCATTAAAAAACATCTGAACACATAGTAGCTCACCCTTCTCTGCAACAAACACATGATAAAGACTCCACAATGACAGAAACAGGACAACGCAGGAAGCAGGGAAGATAGAAATGGTTCAGTAATAAGTTAGTAACAAATTTCAGCATTTTTGAGATATCTGTAAATCAGGGGTGGGGAACCTTTTTTGGGTGGAGGCCACTGACCCAAAGAAAAATCAATCAGGGGCCACATTAATGTGAGAGGTGGGGTGGGAGGGAGGACTGAGGTTAAGGGCTTCCCCAAGGCCAGATTATGTCTTCTAGGGCCTGGAGCTGACAGAGTTTGTGGGCCCCCTATGGGACTTAAATTAGGGGTTCAGTGTGCAGAGGGGGCTGCCAGGGAACAGAATGGGCATAGGAATGTCGGATCTTGGTGGGAGGTAAGGTGCATGAGGGGGCTGGAGTTGGAATGTGGAGTCTGGGAGAGAGGGAGGGTGCAGGAATGAGCTGGGGCTGCAGGGTCTGAGCAGCAGGTAAAGCTGAAAGATCAGGCTGAGGGTGGAGGGTCTGGGTGGGAGGGAGAGTGTAAGAGTGTGCTGGAGGTGCAGGGTCGGGGAGAGACGGAGGGAGGAAGGGTACAGGAAGGGGCTGGGAGTTGGGGGTCTGGCTGGGAGGGAGGGTGCGGAAATAATGTGGGAGTGCATTGTCTGGGTAGGTGGTAGGATGCAGGCCTGAGCTTCTTTGTTGATGCAAGTGTGGGTGCTTACCTGTGCAGCCTGGGGGCATACGTGGCTCCATGCTACCTGCTGCTTCCAGGTACCACCCCACCCCCTGCTGCTCCCATTGGTGGCCCCAATTCCAGCCAATGGGAGCAGTGGGGGAAAAGCCTCCAGGCTAGCCCTTCTCTACCTCCCACTGCTGTTCCTCCAGCTGTGAGAGAGGGGGAACAACAATGCACAGAGCCACTTCCTCCTTCCCACCCACTACCAGGAAGAGCTCAGGGACCCAATCCAGATTGGGCCCAAGAATCTTGCCCCCCCAACCCGCCACAGCAAACGTCTCTGGCTCTGGCTCCTGTTTCTCCCAGTAGCTGCCTGACCCTGTTGGAGAAGTTGCTCTGTGACAGTTCAGCTGTAAGGGAGACAAGGAGGAGAGAGGGTGAGTCCTTCCCTCAACATGGCCCCTTGGGGGGCCTCCCACTGCACGCATGTAGCTTAAGGTGCTGTCCACAGGTGCGGGTGCTGCCTGCGTCCTGCAGGTGTGCCTATGAGTGGAAGGCCACAGTCCCTGGTGTTGTGTCTGGCATCAGACCTTTGCCCATGCAGCTGTCCTGCTCCCGGCTGTTTCAGAGCAGGCAGGTCCCCCTACCCCAGGGCCCTGGGGCTCTTGCGGCCTCTGTGGGACTGACAGAAGGCCCGTACCCAGGCCCTGGAGCTGCATGGTCAGACTAGGTGGAACACGGTGCCTTGCACACATGTGCAGGTGCTGGACTCATGGGGTGGGATCCCGCACCAGCTGGTCCAGTGGGGATTGTGGCACACCCACCCTCATCCATCCCCCGTGCTCTGTGGTGTGTGCCCTGTGGGATGCTCACTGGGAGATACCTCAAACAAGTCCAGCATGGCCCTGGAGGTGGTGGAGGAGGGGCGTGACTTCAAGCTGATCACCAGGGTCCCCTCACTGGCCTGGGGTGTGGTGTCACCCTCAGTCTCATCCTTGCCCTGGGTCCCGGACTGCTGCTCCTCTGGCTCTGATGGAAGGGGGAGGCTCCTTGAATGTGTGCAGGGTGCTTGTTGGGGTGGGAGGTGTCCTCTGCCCAGAAAAGCTCTTGCAGCTCCTGGTAATACAGGCAGCTTGGCCTTTGTGCCCCCACCAGCGGACAGCATCCTGTGCCCATGTATACCCCTCCTGCAGCTCTTTTATCTTCACCCAGACCTGCTCCATAGTCTCGGGAGGATATCCCTGGGCCTGCAGAGTGGTGACAACCTGGCTGTAGCCCAGAGCATGCCGGCATTTGACAGCCAGATCCAGGAGCTCCGTCTCCTCTGCCTGGAGGCCGAGCAGGTCCTGGATTCCAGGATCCATCCAGGAAGAGGCCTGCCTTCTCCTGGCTGGGGGTGTATCCTGGGGCTCCTCTCCCCGCTCCTTGGGTGGGCCAGGGATATCCCTGGTTGTCCGGGAAGCCACCATTTGCCTGGAGTGGCTGCAGGGGGTGGCTTTCAGCAGGCTGCAGGCACACATGCGGCCTGGGCTGCATGCACACTGCCTAGTTCCTGATACAGGGCTTCCAGGGCTTCTGTACCTTAAAGGCTGGCTGGAAGAGCCAAGCACAGAGCTCCGATTGTGGTGGAAAGGGCATCTCCCAGGTCCACCAGGCTGACACCATGGAGAACATCTCTGTCAACAGAAGTCCCTCCCCCACCACCCTCTGAGCACATACACTATTTTTTTTTGTTGACAGAATCTGTCAACGGAGGCGTCCTGCCTCACATGGGGAGCAACGGAACTCTGCCAAGAAAACTGCTGCATTCTGGTGAGTAATTCTCAACAGAGTGCATTTTAGGTGAGGACCTTCCATGAGTTTTGTCTAAAAAACTCGCATGTAGCCACAACCTTTATGATTAAACTCAGTGGGCATGGAGAATCTTCAAAGCAAACATAATTGAAGGTTCCTCAGCATATAAGGGAGGATGCAGAATCCAATCTGACAGAAATTTGTGTGAAGAATAAGCCCAGAGATGATAGCACTCAGGTTTGCTGAAGCTTTAGTTGGGGTTTGGATTGTGTTTATTTTTATATCATTTTAAACTAAAGTCCTGTTAGTTCTTAAGCTAAATAATGTTGTCCTAACCAAATTCTGGTTAAGTACACAACAATAAGGTACATGTAGATGTTGGTGACTGTGCTTAAGTAGTGTGAGTTCATGGAGTCGTACTGGTCTCATCAGTGCTCCAGAAGATAATTACAAATTGCTATAGTTATGTAGAAAACCTGGAAAAGGACCTCACCATTTTGATATATGCATTTGTCTCCTCAAATTAGACTACTACAATTCACTCTACTTGAGCTCCATGTAACCACCACAGAAAGACTTATGTAGTAGAAGACACAACAGTTCAATTCACAAGCAGCAAAGGCCAATGCCAGCATGTTGTATCTGTGCTTCACAACTCCTCTAGCTTCACATAACTTGTCATAAACTGCACTGACCTTCCATATCAGCTGTACTTCTTGGGGATAATGCTGAGGGAGACACTTAGGTTTAGGCTATTGGGTGCTAAGCATTTTAATATGAAGGAACCTGATTTGAGAACTTCTTGTTGGAAGAAATCCACTGATATCAGCTCAGATGCAAGTATAAAGTACATTTTCAATAAACTATTCCCCAGGAAAAAATACTTGAACATACACAATTGAAAAAGAAAAAAAATGTTCTGGATTCTTTTATTTCTTGATTTTTTTAGCAGTTTGACAGCTAAAAGTCTTCAGTGCCCTAGTTAGATAGGGAAAGGATATACACTGATTACAAAACAATGAAAGCATCTGTTATTTCTCTTACACGATGGTCGCAAATACTTTGAAAATCTCTTATATTACAAGCATTAGAGAAGATATTTTTAAAACCTTTTTTTTTTTTGCAATAAAATGTACATTTTATAGTACACCCACTTTAAGCCAAAGCCACCTAGTTAAATCTGGTGTACCATAGCAGCCTGGAGATTGGTTTAGATATATACAAAAAAGTATCTTGGTAATTTCCATAGGACGTGAAGCAAATGCTGTGCTAGCTACACTAGTTCTTTCAGTTGCATCCTTGCCATAGTGGGAGGGGAGGCGTGGACGGAAATAGCAAGGAGTACCTAATTGATTAATTAAAAGGATTAAGGGGATTACATTATATGTATATAAAGCTTTTGAAGATGAAAAAGAGCTGGACAAACACTAAGCAAATATAGTATCATTAGTAGTTAAATGGTAGGCACAAATGTATAAAACATTATGTAAACATAGAAGAGGTGTTTAGTAAATATAGCTCTAGGACAG